>NC_137977.1:18006852-18621653 GCF_963924665.1 Micromys minutus
CTATATTTTGGATACAAAATTAAGGTTGACCTGAAAGAAAGAAGGGCATGCCAGAGTGGGATGTTTCTGGTTTGACACCAATGGCAATTTACAGCATGACCTGTGGGATAGTAGAAGAAGGAGAGATGGAACAAAAGAAGTAATTGTAGGGAAAACACAGCTGTCCCACGTCAAAGATTTAATAAATTTCTTATCTGGATTAGTTAGTTAGACTCAGATTAAAGGTGATCATCTTCCTACCTCAAGAGTTGGATTAGAAGTGGTTCATCCTACTTCAAATTATGCAAAATATCCTTCACTGGTGTGCCCTCCATTTTTGAATTTTAGTGAAGTCCAGTCAGATTGATAACTAAGAGTAACCATCACAGAGGGCTTGGTCTGTGCTTGAGTATGAAGAGTGTAAAGGATGAATGGAGAATCAGAATACTTATCAAGGTTTCTACTTTAGGTAACTAGGTAAATAATTGTTTTTAATATTTGTGGAAGAAAAAAACAAAACAAAACCCACAAATCTGATAACTGAGTATTTATGGATAGAGGCTTAATTTTGGTTTTTTGAATTTGAAGATTTTTCTAGGTTGTTACAAAGGAGTATACACTCTAGGGGACTCACTGGTCCTGGAGCTCTGGGTGCAACAATCACCATATATACATGATGGTTGCAGACACACCTGTATTTACAGTAGCCTAAAAGAAAACAACTACAAACAAACTTAACTGATGAAGTAAATAGCATCTACAATGAGAACTTTCAACCTTTGAATAAAGAGATAGAAAGATACTAAAATATTGGAAGACATCTTATACTCATGGAATAGTATAATTAGTATTGTAAAAATGACCATTGTACCAAATGCTATTTACAGGCTGAATATAATCTAAACCAAAATTCCTAGTCTTATTAATCACATAAAGATAAAAAAAAAAAAAAGACTATCCTAAAATGTATTTGAAAAAAAAAAAAAAAAAAAAAAAAAAAAAAAAAAAAAAAAAAAAAAAAAACCTTCAAATACCCCAGGTCACCAAAACAATCCAGAACAAAAAGAATAATGCTGGAGCAATTGTCATTTCTGATCTTAAGATATCTTAGAGTCATCTTAATAATATTCTGCTATACTTATAGATTTTGTGGTAAATATTTAAAATGTAGATATCGTTTATCCCACACTAGTGCCAGCACTTATGGCCACATGGCAAGTGCAGATGTGGCTGCAATTCTGCCATACAATATGCAAGCCTTCCTTTCCACAGGGTTCCCTTCCCAGGAGGTCCACTTTGCCTACCCTTGCTGCTTCTATCCTGGGTGGTCCACAACCTGCCCCAACATGTTGTTTTTACTCACTTTCCCTAAGTGGGTTGCTGCCACACTTTGCACACACATTTCCCAACTCCATGGCAGGCTTTGTGCATCCCGCCATTACACCCTCTTTTGAATTCAATTAATTAGCCACATCAAAGGACCACCAAAATACTCTGATCTAATTGGTATGATATAATTTGCGCGCCTAGATATAAATCAAATCATCTGATACAGTTCCATCCCTTATAAAATATTCTTAATAACCTTTATTCATATATAGGTGTCCCAAGAGAAACATCTCTATCTCCCTCCATGTTGTTCCTCTTGGATCTCTGGCTTTCTTCTTCTCTCTTGCCTTACCAAAACTTTGTCCCCACTCTACTCTCTACTGTTCAATCATGTATCACCTTGACATCAACCTACACATAGAATATTGCTTTATTCAGCCATCACCAGGGAAGCTTCCTCTTGCAGCAGATGGGAACAAATACATCCAGACATTATGCAGAGAGACAGATGGGGGAGTGGTGTGGAAGACAGAAAAAGAAAGAGATAAAAAAAGACAGATAAAGACCTTGAAACAATCACCTCTAAATGGGATGTCTTTATTAAATGTCTACCTTCAGAGGTCAGGGAAACCCATGGAAGAAGGGAAGGAAAGATTGTAAAAGCCAGAGGGGATGGAGGATACCAACAGAACAAGGCCCTCTAAATCAACTGAGCAAAACTTGTAAGAACTCACAGAGACTAAAACAGCACATCAGATCCTGTGCATGTTAGCACCAATTCCTCTGTGTATATATTAGAGTTTCCAGTTCAGTGTTTTTATGGAGCTCCTGAGTGTGTGAATGAGTGGGTCTCTGATTCTTATGTCTTATCTTAGGCTCTCCTTCTGTTGGTTTGCCTTGTGAACATTCATACAACAGATTTTCTGCTATTTTATTAAGTTGTATTTGCCACGTTCTCTTCTTGTCTCTTAAAACGCTGTTCTTTTTTAGTAAAAGACTAAAAAGAGTGAGAAGATCTGATAGGAGGGGAGACAGGAAAAAACTGGTTGCAGTAGAGGGAGGAGAGACTGTAATCAAGATATACTGTATAAGAGAATAATCAACTTTCAATAAAAGGGGAAAATGTTTAAATGATATAAATTTTTTCATTTATATAACAACTAAATAGTTGTTTTGGTCATTTAATATTTGACAAATATGGCAAAAATATAAGCCAGAGAATAGAAAGCATCTTTAATATTTGATGCTGGGAGAATTGGATACCCACATGAGAAGAATGAACTATACCTGTATCTATCACCTTGCACAAAAACTAACTACAAATGTATAACTGACCTAAACATGAAATTCTGAAACTACCAGAAAGTAGCATAGCAGCACCCTACATAAACATAGAAAAGGGATCTCTGAATAGGATCCAATATGCACAATTATTAAGGCCAATAACTGGAAATCAGACTTCATAAAATAAAAAGGCTTCTGCATAGCTAAAGAAACAGTCAAGTAGGTGACGAGGTAGCCCCCAGAATGAATCTTTATCATCTATACCTCTGAAAAAAAGATTAATATTCAAATATATTAAAAATTAGAAAAACAAAATGTCAACAAAATAAACAAATAAAGCATTCAAAAAGTGATCTTGGGACCTAAAGAGTGTTCTCAAAAGAAGAAATAAAATGTCTAAGGAATAGCTCAAAAATAATTTATTATCCTTAACAATTATGGAAATGAAAATTAAAACAATTTTGAAATTTCTTTTTATACCAGTCAAAATGGCAAAGACCAACAAAACCAACAACAAATTCTGGAGGAGATGACAGAAAAAGGGAACCTTCCTTAACTGCTGCTAGGGTTGCAAACTGGTACTTCCACTATAAAAATTAATTTAGAGGGGCTGAACCAATGGCTCAGTGGTTAAGAGCACTGACTGCTCTTCCAGAGGTCCTGAGTTCAAGTCTCAGCAAAAACATGATGGCTCACAACTATCTGTAATGGGATCTGATGCCCTCATTTAGTCTGAGTACAGTTACAGCGTGCTCATATATAATAAATAAATCTTTAAAAAAAGAAGAAATCAATCTGGAGAGTCTCAAAAGGTTAAAAACTGGTCTGCTATGTGTCTCGTCACGCCACTCCTTGCAATATGCTCACAGGACTCAATGTGCTTTTCCACAGCAATGTTCATTGCTGTTGTGTTCACAATGGCTAGGAAATGGGTAAATCTTAAGTTTCTTACAGGGGAAAAACAGAAAATAAAACACTATTCAGATTTAAAGAGAAATGAAACCAAGCACTCTCTTTGCAACAGACGGAGACTGTTACCAGAAGCTGAAATCAATCAAACTTCAGAGTTAAGGAGCTGGATCCCCATAAATATATGTCTACCAAACAACTCTAACATCTAAGGCTCTAGGAACTTTGCAAATGGGGTGGAAAGACTAAAGACTGCAAGAACCAGGGAGCAGTAGGTATACTGTGAGATTGTCTCCTAGAAATGTTAAAAGGTTGTCCAAAAAAGTCTCACCAATATCACTGCCCACACATGAGAATAATAAAGGTGACACCAGTAGACAGAGCCAGTGGAAGGAGGAAAGCCAAGGGACCTTAATCCTAAACAAAGAACTATAGGTAACTCAGAATGCTGAGAGTGGGACAAAACAGTCCTTTCCAGGAGAGAGGACACCAATTGACTACCCAATAACAAATGATCAGTCCTAAAAAGCATACATACAACTAACATTTTAGATTGATGAGGTTGTATTTAGTAATACATGTGTATACATGTATGTATGTAATAACAATTAATGTAAAAAAGAGGCTATAAATTTAAAAGAGTTTAAAGGGATGTGGAAGGGTTTATAAGGAAGAAATGAGAGAAAAAGAAAACAATTAAAATCTTAAATATATAAGAAAAAATATTTAAATGCTTTTTCCAAAACCAAAATAAAAAAATAATGTTTGGAAATGTACCTCTTTGGTAGAAGCGTTTGTGGAACATGCAATCACTTGAGTTTAGTTTTCAGCACTAGATACATAGATGTGGGCATACATAAGCACATGCACATACAAATTAGTCTGTGGTGTTGAATTTTTAATTTCAGGGCCTAGAAATTGAGTCCAACTGATGAAACCACTTGCTGATCTTGCAGAGATTCTATGTTCAGTTCCCCACAACCACATAAAGGTTCATAACTGTCCTTAAGTATACTTTTAGAGACCTCTGGTGCTCATCGAAGGTACAAGCATGGTCCTAACAGACAGGGACAGGAGCGAATCATGGTGGTGTTATTGACCTAAATGACAAATATCTGTGTCAGCATTATGCTTCAGGGCTTTATAGAATCTGAGGACATCCTGTGGGCACCCCTCCTGGGCCACATCCCAGGTTTCTGATAAGCACAAGTATTGAATAAAAACAACCCCACCCCACCCCAAAAAAAACCCAACATTCAATCTCAACAAAGGTAATATAAGGAATAAGGGGGTTATTTTGGCCATCAGATTTATGTCCACCTTTTCCCAAATACATCTCACCTCTGAAAGGGTGAACCAAAGAACCTTGCCCATATAATGTTGGAAAACAAATCCCATTACCACAGAACTGACCATGCCACCATATTCTGGCAGGTGATCATGAGTTGCATGCATCAGTGACTCAGGTTGTGCTGTTGAGGAAGCTGCTGAGCAACTGCAGGAGAGTGGGGCAATGTGGCCAAGTCAGGAGCTATTAGAAGGTCTGTAGACACTATCTTCAAAGATGAGAGGGATAAGGCCAACTGGAGCTCTGGGTGAGCAAGGAAGCAGTTTGGAGCAGTGGCTCAGGACCTGGGCTGTATGACGACACTAGATATACAGTAACACAGCAACAAGTTAGGACTCAGAGTAAAGGTATATCTCAGTGAGTAAAAGCACTGGTTGCTTAATCCAAAAGACCCAGGCTTCATTTCCAACACCCCAATGGCAGCTCACAACATTCTGGAACTTCCGTTTCAGGAGGTCTGAGTCTATCTTCTGTACAGTAAGGGCACCAGGCACACATATGGTGCGCGTACATTCATGTGGAGAAAACACTAGTACACATAAGATACAATAAACGTTTAAATTCTTTGTTTACTTTTTTAGTTCTGTCATCTGTGTTGGGGACAGTGAAGCTGTTGCTTGCCTGCCTGCCTCTGGGGTATGGTGGATGAACTTGCTTAACTTTGTGGGCCTCGCTTTCCTTGTCTGAAAAATGAGAATGACAGCAGTGAGAAATTATAAAGACTAATTTTTAGTGATTTGCCAAAATACAATACACTGCCATTGTTCTGTACAATAGACATCTTGGACACATTCCTTCTAATTGGAAATCCCACTACCTCTCCTAAACACTGTAAACAGTACATCTGTGTCTGTCTATTACTTTAAATGCTAAGGACTCAATAAAAGAGCAAAGTAATATGTACTTACTTCTCAATTTACCTTATTGCATTTAGACAATGGCATCCAAGATTACCTGTGTAGTGAATGGTAGCATTTCTTACTTTATAACAGTTGGGTCAGATTATTGTGAGTAACCACATTTTCTTTAATCCACTCATTCGTCTGTAAACATTTAGTTTAATTGCATCTTTGCTAATGTGAACAATTCTGCAATGAACACATCTCTTTGACACATTAGATCCATTTAAGTTGAAATCAAACTCAGTAGTGGGATTGCGAGATCCTATAATAGTCATATTCCTGAGTTTTAATTAAAGAAAAAAATTTAAAGGATTTAAAGAAAATTTAAAAGGAGTTTTAGAAAAAAAATGATCTTTAAAAATAAATAGCTTCCATAATGGCTTCCCTAATTAACAGTTCTTGCACAGCCAATACACACAGCTCCTTACCAATGTTTGTCATTTTTCATTTTTACAGGAGCCATTTTAATGTGTGTGAAGCACTACTCTCCCTGTGGTTTTATTTGCTTTCCCATGTTGTCAGTGATTTAAAAAATCTCTTATTCCCATTTGCCATTCCTGGGTCTTCTGAAGGATGTCCACTTGGGACACTGCACACCATTAATTGGATTGTTTTTCTTTTTTTTTTTTTTTCTGTTGCAGTGCATGCATTATATGTTTTAAATAATGCCCATTTTTTAAAATTCTATTGGCAAATATTTTCTTCCATTCTGCAGATTCTTTCCCTCTATCCACGGTTTCCTGTAAAACACCTGTTTGGTTGAAAGTATGTCATTCTGTCATGACATGTGGGAAAGGCACAGTCATTCACTTCTCCCATCTGTAATGAGAATCCTCCTTTTCAGGCAGCACCCAGCTCAGCACTCAACACCACGTATGTTTGATACCAAGCACCTAAAAGTAACTTGAAATTTTCTGAATTTGTTCTTATAATTCTCTGTGAAATTTTTTTATATGTTGGCCTTATTTCCCTCATAAAACTGTAATTTTTATGGATAGGGAAGACATGGTATACAAAAGGCTCTTGGTGTCCTTTGCCCTTCCACAGACACAGAACGTGGTAAAGCACACTTGGCCAGATAACTTATAAAGGAGAGTACATTTTAATCTGTCTTTAATATTTTTTTCTACAAAGAAATATGAATTAAATACAATATAATATTTAAAGAAAAGACATAGTGAAAATTAGGGAGTCGTAAAATATGGAACAAGTCAATTTGTGCTGTATTTATACTATAATTAAATTATGTGTGATTTATTTATGTAATAATGTGAATTCTATATGATAATAACTCACTCGTGGAAGTATATGACATACAAAGCCCATCAATATGCAATATCTTATTTAACTTAGTGAAGGAACCTAAAAGAGCATGGAGCAAGTGACTGATGCACTACACAAAGCAATGAGTTACAGCTTCATTTCAGTCAGCAGAAAAAGCTAATTGCATATAAAACTGAAAGTTCATATAATTTTTACCACTTTGTTTTGTTTATGACATCTACAAAGAGTAGAATCTAGTCTAAGAAAAAAATAAGACCTTGAAGAATATGAGAGACAGTTAAAAATATTCCAAAAACTTCTACAAGGAAAGTAACTCAAAAGGGAAATATTTCTTCCAGTACTACTCTCTTAAATCGAGAAGATTTTTGTATTATTTTAGCAAATAATTACATTTTATGTCTTAGAGAATATTATTATTGAACATGTTAGCATTGGTCATGTGTCTTTCTCCTTACACAACATCTCAATGATTAAGAGAATTATTAATTTAATTATTAAAATTAATAAGTAATAACTATGTTCCCCTTCATACAAAACTTTATGGGCATAGAATCGAAGAACCTAGCTAGAGTAATCACTGTTAATAACTAAAGACAGCAAGTCAGAGAGAGAAAACTGAGAACAGAGTAGATCACAGGTCTGTTACTATGACGATATTTTACATTACTATATCGAGTTCTAGTTTCTTAGATTCTCCTCTACCAAAAAACATTGTCTCATGTTCAAAGTCTAATATAATTAGGCAGTAGGTTTCCTGTACATAAAATATGCTCTACCACACTTTTCATGTTTTTTAATTTTATTTTTGTGAGTTACTTTGGCTGAGGAAAATGTGGCTGAAGTAACAATGTTTTGTGTTCCAACTGTAGGCTGATATATATACTCCAGGAAGCATACTCCCAACCCTCTTGCTTCACAAAATTAAGCCACACCTCCCAATAATGATGTCATGGCAGCATAGAAATCAGTACATATTTATGACACACAGTGGGATATTTAAAAAAGATGCCTGAAACTATGGGAACCATGTGCCTACCCTCAACCCTATTTGACCTCTAGCCAATATCATGGCACATATACCAACTGATATTAACGCAACATGTCAATAGTTTACTGAGGAGCAAATTTGATCTATAATATCTGTATAATAGGAGATTTACTAAGAAAATGATGTTTATATTTCCACCCTCCCAAAAGCACCATTTTTGAAGTGCTTTTATCATTAAAGGCATGACTTAGAAAGAAGTAGAATAGTCCTGAGCAAGCTAGGATTTGTGGATGAAAACAGTAGTTGCCTAGGAGATTTCTGATGGTCTTATATAAAATGCATAATGCCTTCATGTTTCACATTTGTGTAAAACACTTGGTCCTGGAGACTGGCAAGTTTAAATATAGAAGATGAACTGAGACCGATGTTTCCTTGAACGGATACCCGTTCACGTGACCACAAGCCAGATACATTGCCTCAGACTCTTCCTACTTGAATTTCCATGGGAATTATCGTTGGTGGTTTGTAATGATATTGATACAAATAGCATAGCTTAAAATAGTTTAATTCTTTGAATAATGAATAGGAAAATCAGTTGCTTCATTTAATTCCTTTTTATGAAAACTAGCCCCGGAATTTTTTTATGAAAAATGTTATTGTGAAACATGCAGCTAAGTCTATAGATTATGCACACTTATGCAGCACTTATAAGAGTTTACCTAGAAATAATGAATATTCTTTGATATTTCAAGTCTTCTACTATATGTTTTAGTTGTATTTAACTCTCATTTTCTTGAATAGTTATGCAGAAAAGAGTGTCTCAGAAAACATGACAATGATCTGAAATTCTTTATACTCCATTTCATGTCATGTTCCTGCCTATGTGAACAACAGTTAATTTTACATAGTGCTGTTGTCGAGCCAAGACTGGGGTTAGTACAGCAGCATCAGCTTGTTGGTGTTACAGTATTTTACAAACTTCCCTTGCCAATCAATGGCTTCCACATTTAATTCTCTTCTAATGCTGAGCTCTGGGATATCTAGCTTCTTTATATGCTGCATACTTAAAGATTTGACACGACCTTCTTTGTTGAACTAAAAGTGTTACATTAGTAAATTCAAGCACTACAGAATGCTTTATCAAAAGAGACATCCACATACACACATTGAAAATACTGTGTTTGTTTGTTTGTTTGCCTCTCTCTGTACTTGCACTGAGCAGAGAATCTTTGCCTATTCATTTTATTTGACTCCTTTTTAATCTCAGTTTTTATGAGGACACTAATGACCCTCCCAGATTGTTGCCCTCCAGTGAAATAACAGAACATTCATAGTGGCAGAATTCCAGTGGAAAGAGTTCTGAGCTCATTGTAAATCTTCCTGTTCTGTTGTTCTTCAAACAACAGGCTTTGCCATCTGCCTTATGAATTCAATTCTTTTTCCAGTATTTCATGTGCGCTAAAATAGGATTATTGCCATGCATATACTGGGGTTCCTGGAGTGTATTAATTAAGTCCAAAATATTGCAAAAATGTGCAGGGTGAAACGTAAGACAAAGGCCACGGTATGTTCATCCCACCACATGCTCTGCATTCCACAATGACTGTTCTCTCCAAACTGGAGACAATTGGATTGTAGCTGCTAACAAAGTTAAACCTGAAGGCTTAAATTCAGGTGAATGAGATAAATTGAAACAGATCTTATTGCTCCCAAACACTCTCTTGGAAATAATAGCATCTTGACATTTTATCAGTCACTCAAGCGGTCATTCCCTGAGGTATCAGCCAGAGCTTGAAGGATAGAGCTGTAAAGAAAAGACTGTCAGTCATAAACATCCCTCAAAACCATGAAAACCACAAATGAGCCCTTAAGTAACGGAGGACGCAATACCCTTGATATTTTAACAATTACTGGCAACATCAGGCTTTGTTCTGGACCTCGGTCATTTTTACACCAGCCTTACTTGTCAGGACAAAACAGGATAGCAAGAGGAATGCAAAAAAAAAAAAAGAAAAGAGGAAAGGAGGAGAAAAGGAAAGAGATGAAGAGGGTCCAATTCGATGACATTGGGCTGATAGAGAAGAGAGAACTATATATTTTAAAAAACCTGATAGAAATTTCCCAAGGACAAAAGCCAGTGAAGACTGATCGAAGGGCATTAATATTATTAAGCTTGAGGTGGATCTTTGAGATCATTAGAAAGATGTTTGTACCACTTAGCTGTTTCCTCTGTGGCCAGTTCAGGTGTCAGTTTATAGTGGAGAAAAATAGCAAGGAACACATCGGAAGGAAGGGAAAATTGGAATGGAAAAGAATGCGAGTAAAGGAAGGTGAAATGAATTTAACTTTGCTAGGCTTTATGACCTTAGCACTGTGTTGTGGAGAGAGAAAGACTAATTTTAAGTGAACTTCAGTGCAATTATTTTAGCAACTCAGACTCAAGAAAATGAGATGCGGCTTAGCATACATAGCAACAGAGTCACCCACACACAAGAGACAATAAACACAGAAAGGTTAAATGCCCTAGCATTAATTTTGGTGGACTTTCTCAATGCAGAGATTAGTGGTTCGTTAAAGCAAAGATATAAATATTAGTCCATGAACATTATCAAGGAAAACACAAGTCTCCACTTTCTTGACCTTATCAGATCAATTTTAAGTAGGTTTATCTTGAACTTCTCTAACATTTAATGAGGAGCAAATTGGTTGGTTTTTGGTTGTTTGTTTTATTCTTTCTTTCTGCTTCCTCTACCCAGGTTGACTTTTTGATATTACCTAGAAGAAAACAATTAAAATAAATGGGTTTCTGACAGAGTGTTAATTTGTTGTCTCTGAAGAAATCGGAAAGGTTCATTTTATGGCTGTTTCCTCTTGTTCACATTTTATCCTAAGTGCTTAGACTGAACAGAGGACTTCTTAGATAGGAAAGAAGTTTATCTTTTGGCTACTTCCTCAGTCTTCACATGAAGATCCCCCCCACAACAGGCTCAGCAAGACATAAATCCACTTTCTTTCCAATAGCTCCCAGTCTATGTCAATCAGAATCAAACAGCCATTCAGAACTATCTCAGTGCAGCAACCATAAGTAAAAATAAACACAAAATATGTAAATGAGTTCAGTACCTCGCATAACATATCTCAAGTAGCTTTATGTTAAGTAAAGCCAGGACATCGCCCATTTTTAAACTCTATGGAAAATAGGGAGGGAATGGCATCAGTTTACCATAGCTTCTTGACCATGTATATACTTATACACATGATCATATACATGTGTGTATGTGTGTATGTGTGTGTGTGAGAGAGAGGGAGAGAGAGAGTGTGTGTGTGTGTGTATGTGTGTGTATATGTGAGTGAGTGTGTGTGTGTGTGTGTGTGTGTGTGTGTGTGAATTCTGAAGCACCAAGCTTCCTGAACCATGAGGGGACACAAAGGTCAATGCCTTTAAACTCTACTGATGTCCTTCTTGGCCTAGGAATCTTTTGCTTGTCTGCCTTTTCTTCACCATTTTATCACATGGTTTCCTATGATGAAGCCTTGACAAGCTTCCCAGTTTGCAAGTTAAAATGGTCTAAGTTTGAAATAAACAAGTGACATTTTGCCTCCTTAAATAAGCCATGCATTTTGTTTTCATTAAAAGAGTAACATTTCTATCCTGTGGCTGTGTCTTGTAATCTGGCATCAATACTGGAACATTTGAGTGCTTTTGTTTGGCTGACCTGTAAAACAATTTGTGACGACCCCAATATTTTCCTTTGTGGACAATAAAGTCGAAAATAGCTTAATTCCACCCATATAGAAGCTGCCTGCAATATCACAACAAACAAAACTGCACAGCGGAGGACACACAAGCCTTTCCAACAAAGGACTGCCCATTGATTTAAACCTTGAGTACACACAGTCTGAAAACACAGGTCACAAACAAAGGAAGCTTTTTGGAGACCGTTTCAGGGGAACAAAAGGCCCAGTCCATTTGGTGCACCTAAGAGAGAGAGTGGAAAAAATAACTCCCAAAATGCGTGTCATCTCTCCATATGAAATAAATGGCACATTTTGAATTTTACTTATGGTGGCATTATTCTTTAAAGCAGAAGCTTTACACAGAGAATCTGGTTGGTATAGGAGGGTGCTGAGAGGAGGAAAGCCTTTCTATTCTCCTTTACTCATCCCCCACACACACACACAAATGTACCTGCCCATGCCTATGATATACTTGGTCCAGTTAATATTCTGGCTTCCCAGATTGTATTTCTGGTGACTCTTGTTATATACTAGGTCCAAACTTGGAGAAATGTTGCCAACCAGAAAAATCAGGTTCTGGAGTCTTATTTGCCTTTTGGAGAAGGCTATACTTGCTGAGATGTGAGGTCAATTAGTCTAAACAGTAAGAATCAATAGAAGAAAGATAAAATGATTAAGTGGGAAAAGGGAAAGAACCCAACAAGGGAAATGGGAAGTAAGGAGACTATTGAGGCAGGGCGGAGAAATAATTAGGCCCCTAGCTATCAGCTGCCATTCAGCCAGCACAGGCACTAGTAGGCAGCTCCAAGAGTGCCACACATCTAGGTCAATTGAGTACCAGGAGACTTGATAGGATCATGTTGATTTTGCCCATTTCCTTTCCCCAGTTCATCTTTATATGCATTCTTCTTTCAGTCAGAAAGTATGAGTGAGCCAAATCCTATACATTTCCTTATAGCTTGTGCTACTGTGATGACAGAGAAGAGAGACCCCTGACCCAGTTGTTAAGGGAACTCACCTGTAGATTGAAATGGGAGAATTGTATAGATAATAATGAGTAGCTGGTGAAAAAAAAACCCCACTTGTTCTGGAAGTGGCTGAAGTGTAAGAAGCCACGCAGTGTTTGGCTGTGCAAAGAAATACCAAGACTAGGATCGGCACCAGGAACAGCAGAGCACTGGAATTCTGTGCGTAAGAACATAGGGGCAGGGCTGCTGCGATGAGGAATAAGAAGAGAGCAGGAGGGGAAAGAAATAGTGAACGCTCCAGTGCAGCTAAGGACTGCAGCTTTGTGAGAAACGGGGCTAATGCCTGATGAGGATAAGGTCTTGCTTTGTTAGCACACAGACTCTTCTTCCCAAACTTTCAGCATTGATTTCAAAATCAGATCTGAGGGACTCACTGAGAATCATTTCGGACAGCAGACACATCAGAAATAAATTAGGAAAAGGCATATTATGAAAGAGATGTAGAATTCGAGAGGTGAAACATGGAGCCTCACTCTGACCTTGACAACATCAGCAAGGATGGACTTACCTAGGACAGGGAAGGGGAGTTCCAGCTACGCTTCATCTTAGGAAGATAAGAAACTGGATCTGGCAAGGATGTAAAGAGCTATAGAACACAATTACATCCATGTAAAAAAGGCCCCAAAATCACTCAAGAAGAAAAATATCAGAGCTGACAGAATCAGGGTTGTTGGGGGTGGTGGGGGGTCAACGTAGAATTCAGTGCCCCAGCTTCACCCTACTCTCATTAACTCAAGTGAAATATGTACACATATCACAACAATAGTAAATAATTTGAGAGCTGTGCCCTGGTCTTCGAGACTTTGTAAAGACATTCAAAGCCCAGAGTGGGTTAGTGAGCATGTACCTCCGCATCGCAGTACTGGGGGAGATAAAATTACGGTGGAGTATCACCAGGAGAGCTCTAGCTGTCTTTGACCTTTCCACTCTGGCAAGCAATAATTCGGAAATATATTGTTCCACATTATCAATGGTAGCATCCCTCCTGTGACTTCCCTGTATAGGAGCCAGAGTGTGCCCCTGCCGTGTTGCTGGATTCTTATCTGAAGCAGGAGAATAGAGAGTTGCCAGCTGTCCAGGGCCTCACTTCTGATACTGAAAGCAATGTAACACTGGGAATCAAGGCAATAAAAGTTTTCATTATAAAAAGAAACCAAGGTGGAGGCACAGGGGATTAGGATCAGATATTAAAATGCAGCCGGTATTAAAATGTGTCAGAAGGAGGGAGCAGGGAGCTAGAGATGGATTTTCATGTAGAAACAAGGAAGTTTGGAGACTCAAGGTTTTCAGGTGATTAGAGACCCAAGTCAATTAACAGTGGGAATGCAAGGAAGTACTTAAAAAATGATAATTAGTCCCTGAAAATCTTCCACTGTATATAGAGAACCTAGTACAATCAAGCCCCAGTGGCCATCATGAGGTTCCAGTGATGGTTACCAGGTGGCACATCCTGTTCTATGCCAACATCACCTCCACTTGTCCTCATCACTTACCAGGTTGCCATTCCAGAATGTTGACAGGAAAGATGTAATGATGCCATGGGTGAGACAACACTGAGACCTCTAGAGAGAGAGTCTTCTCCAGAAGTCAGGAGCTGAGCCTACTCAGAATCGTGTAGTAACTCAACTGGTGATAGGAATTTACTGTGATTTTGTAAGAGCGGGCTGCCAGAGAATGAGCCTATGTATCGTGCAACAGAACTGATAAACTCAAGCGCCCTTCTTACCACGTTTTTATTTACTGTGAAGTCCTCAAAATGAAACTCCAGTCAAGGACAGGCCATTTACCACCCCTGCTTCTTTGGTGTTCAGTCCACCTCTCTGCCATCTGCAGGAAGATCTGTGGTTAATATCAAGAGCATACAGAATTGACTAAATCAGATCACACCCCATATAGTCCTGTATGGCCATCTCTAACTCTTATTATTTGGTTTTGCAGGAAAGAACATGGCTAACAAGCAACTGCTTCTTTAAACTCCCTTCCACCTCATGTTGCCCTTACATCTCAAAGCATTCTCTACAGCATGAGCAGAGCTCATCAGAAACGAACTTCTGTGCTCTTGACTGCATGTGAGTGGCAGCTCATTTTTACCCTAGAATTTTATTTTTGTGTTTGGTTCAATACAGTATTGAACACACAGTAGTTAACTCCCCAACAGTATGCATCTCTCTCTCTCTCTCTCTCTCTCTCTCTCTCTCTCTCTCTCTCTCTCTCTCTCTCTCTCTCTCTCCCTTCCTCCCTTCCCTCCCTCTCTCTCTTATCCTGTTCTCCTTAGTTTTCTCTTTTCTCTTTTTACTTTTCAGGTTCCCCTCCTTTTTTACTCTCTTTTTTCTTTTTCTCCTTTCTGTCATAAGCATCTAACTTTAGCATTATTCTGTTAATAGCACCTCATGCTTTTTAATATGCACAGGAGTTCCTGGCACTTTTTAGGGTGCAGGTGCAGCAGCTCAGGGTGAACAGGTCTCAACTGTTGTGTGTAGGACAAGGCCCTGATGATCTCACTGGCTACTCAGCTGTCCTGTGGAGTGGACTTTGAATAGCTATCCTCAAAATACCTCCCCACACATCCGTTCTAAGAATTATCTGAAGCATCTAAGCACAGATGGGAAAACAGAAAAGAAGAGATGTATAAGAGCATTTTCTCCCTTAAACTTTCTGACCCTCCAGGAACAAAGGTTAACAATCACTGAAGACTCTTTGCCCCACGCCGGTGCCCTGTGCTCTGATTATCTCAGTCAGCCTTATATCAAGGAGACATAGAGTGGAAATGATCACCACTGTTGTACAGATAGGAAACACAGAAGACTAGAGGAACTGGGAAATGTGCCACAACTCATAGCCACTGACTGTGAAATCAAACACAAGTACTCATTGTTAGATCTACTGTGCAGAGCAAACACTGTATTCTTTTCTAGTTATACCTGAAGTCTTCCCTCCAGCCTCGAGGGTAGAATGAAGTACACGTAGTTTCCTGACTATCTCCTCAAACCACCACAAAACTTATCTATCAGCCCCACCATACCTCTAAACAATTAACACCTGTCCATTAGCCAATGTCAATGGACTCTTCTTGATTAGCATCAATGCCTCTCATAATTGTGAACTTATGATGAGCCATAGAAAGTTAGCTGAGTCTACTCTACACCCTCAGATATATCCCAAGACTCCCATTCTCCCACCAATACCGCAGTTTGGGAAATAAGAAGTTTATCAATCACAAACATAATAGGGCTGAAAATATGGCTCAGTTGGTTAAGTTCTTGCTGTGCAACTACAAGGACACAAGTTCACACCCCTAGCACCCAAGTAGAAGCCAGTGAATTGTAAGAGTCGGATAACCGCTGTGCTGGGGAGATGGAGACAGGAACTTGCAATCTAGTCAACTTGGTGAGCTAGGGTTCTGTGATTGTCTCAAGAAAGCCAAGACAGTGACAACTGAGGAAGATATCTGACAGGAGCTTCCACCTGTGCACATGAACCACCTGTGCACACAGGTGCATACATAAATAAATAGATACAAGTTTTAAAGAACAAATAAATAAGACAGGGCCTAGCAAAGCATGGAACTTTTTGTTTAGGTGTCACCATCTCCAATTTGTACTACATGTGCCAAGACAGTGAATGTGTTACCTCTTCTTCTATACAAATACTTCAGCACTTCTCATGCCTTTGGGGTTCTCTATTTTGAGTCACAAATGATAAAGCACACAAAGTTTTATTCATTTCAATCCATGAGCATGGGAGATCTTTCCATCTACTGAAATCTTCAATTTCTTTCTTCAGAGACTTGAAGTACTTATCATACAGATCTTTCATTTACTTGGTTAGGGTCACACCAACGTATTTTATATTATCTGTGACTATTGTGAAGGATGTCAATTCCCTAATTTCTTTTTAATGTGATAGAGAGCCTAACTAATGTAACTGTTATGCCCTATATTAAAAAACAAGGCCTGTCTTTTTGATATCTGGACTTAGAATCTCCACTTTCTTATGTTCTCGTTATAAATTTTAAATATAGAAAAACCAGAAAAGTCTGTAGTAACCACCTCAAATTGATAACTCATTTTAATTAATTTTGGAAGGAAGGAACAAAAAGGGAAAAAACAGAAGGAGAAATAATGAAAGGGGAGGAACAGTAGGGGTGGGATGAATAAAGCAGGGAGGAGAGAGGGATGAAGGTGCAGGGAAGCAATCTCAATGTCTGAATCATTCCCAGAGGAAGTAAAATTTTTCTTACTCTTGAAGGATAGCTGAAATATCCCTGGTCAACAGAATGGGGAGTTGGCATGACAAAAGGTCATTTGAGGGGAGTTTTGTGTGTACAAGTCAAGTCTACAAAGCATGGAGCACAGACTCCAATAGGAAAAATGATGAGAATTAAAGGCTAGAGAGACATTCAGAGAGCAAATCATTCTTGCAATGGACCTAAATATTGTTCCCATTACACATGTCAGGCACTTCACAACCATCTGTATATCCAGTTTGATATGATCTGATGCCTTCTTCTAGCATCCCCTGGTTCCCTCATACACACACCCATACACACACACATACTCATACAGGAAATTAAAAGTAGATCCAAACAAATTCTAAGAACTGAGTTGACATCAGATGTGATAGGAGTCTCAAGTTCAAGCCTCAAAAGTATAAGGCTACCATTATTTCTATTTGGATAAATACATATTAATGTTTTATTATCATTATTGAATAAAATTTAGTTTGTTTTTATTATTTTGTATATAGATGGCTTGCTTTCGTATGTATGTGTACCATATGCATGTCTGGTGCCCAAGGAAGCCAGAAGAGGTTGTTAGATTCCCTGTAACTGCCATATGGGTGCTGAGAATTGAATTAGGTTCTCTGCAAGAGAGAAAGAGTTACCTTTAACCCCTAAGTCAATTCTCCAGGCATATATACTAATATTTAGGACAAAATGCAAAAAGCAGCAGGTAACATCGACACTTTTCCCTCTTAGCTTTATATACGTTTTCCTTATTTTTTTTTTTTAATTTAGCGATCAATGAGTTGATTAGATGCTGCCTGCAAGTACATATGTACGGAACCATCTGTTAGAGCGTGGGTAGCCTTTCAGAGTCCATATAGCTGAAGAAAAGTAACTGTCCCTCTCCTAATAACCACCAACTATCAGTAGGTTCTCAGCTAGGGGTGGGACTTCATTAACGCTTTCCCCACCCATGCTAGAATTTTGGTGGCTAGATTTTATTCCTATCTTGCGCATCCAGGATCAGCTAAATTCAGGGGTGTAACTGGGATGACCTACTAACTCTGGCTGTGCACAATCTTTCTGCCATCTCTTTTATAATCACCTCTAAGCCCCGGGGACAATAAAGTGTGATATGGTTGCATATTTAGAACTAAACTCTGCAGAGTCTCTTAGTCTTTTATTCTCTATATTTGACTAGTTGTTGTTTGTTCTCTATACTAACCACATCTACTAGTAGTTGTAGTACGGGGGGGGGGGGGAAGCAGGAGGAAGAGAAGAAACTTCTCTGATGAAGATTGAGAGAGACACACTAATCTATGAGTATACGAATAAAAACTTAGATATAATTTATTATTGTGTCCACTTAATAGAAGTTCTCCTCTAAGGCCTATAACAGTCATAGGTGTTTGGATAAATTAACCATACCAGGAATGGTGTTTATCTTGTGGAGTGGGATTTAAATCCAATCAGAAAGTAGTTGGTTACTCCCATAACATTTCTGCCACTATTGTACCAGTATGTTTGTTCTATTGAAGGTCACAGAACCACAGTTAGAAACTAATGATGCTCCCTTAATAGCATTTATAAACCGTTGAAGCACTATGAAAAGTAGCAGGCAGGATAAGTATTTCATGTCAGTGCCGGTTTAATTTGTCAGTATTCTATGAGACAAACTTGTTGTGTCTTCAGCAATGAATTCTTACCATCAACTTCTGGAGGAGCAATGAATATGAGAATGAGCTGTAATGTTTTGATGAGTGTTTATGGAACCCCACTGATCCATGGCTTGAAAAAAGATAAAAAAAAAATATTTGGCACTGGGAGTTTAATTTAATTACTAATGGTGTATGTGGAGATATTGACCCCTTTACTGGTTAACTCTATTTGGACCCCATTTTAATACATGGGTAAGTATATGTTTAGGGAGAGTTTACACTAGTAGCATTCCACATTTCATTTTCGAAGGTGTTCAGCATTAGTTATCCCCCATACTTTCTTCTCTTTCTTCCTGTCTTTCTCCAACTCATTCATGCTTTCCTGTTCCCCATTCTTCTTTCTCCATCTTTGCCACCTGTGTTGTAGCCTCTTTTCCTTGAAGTCCCCACCCTCACTGACACCTTACTAGTCTCCTGCCTTCTAAACACACATATCTAAATATTAAGGGTCTTTGTGTAACTATTCCTTTAATAAGTAAATCAACTTGTAGTGTCTCTATTAGTCTAATTCTAGCTGCTGCTTCTGCTCTTCTTCCTCATCTTCCTCCTTCACCTCTTCCTCCTCTTCCTCTTCCTTTTCTGCATCTTCTTCCTCTTCCTCCTCCTCCTCTTGGGGATTAGAATACAAGCTGAGAAAAATGGGTAGGACTTTATATAAAGTCCTTAGAAATGATTTTGAATTATGGTCCCTGGAGCTCACAGGTCACATAAGAGTTTATCAACCTCAATGCTGAGAACATTTTAAGGCTGGAAATTGTTTCTTGTGTCAGATTTTTGTGTGCCTTTAGAAAATTTATATTGGTATCAATGATTTCTATGCACTAGATTTCTGTGAAAACAGCCAAATATATCTGAGATATAGCCACATACCCCTGTCTGGTAAAGTCATTTCTTCCTGAGAAGGAAGTAAATGCTCTAGAGAGAGCTCCAACAATTGCTTTGTAGGAATAAAAATTAAGAAAAATAAATGAACTAGGTTTTCTCTTCTCTCTAAGCTTCCCAAGTCATCAAACTTTGTTGCCTAATATCATTCACCCAAATGAACCCTATTCAAACCAGTAAGTAGACATTTAAACACACCACATTAAATAAATTCCAGCTATGAACTAGTTAACTAATATTCCACAGAAACTTTTAGACAATTTCCCCCAAGAAATTAATTCCTCTACAAAAGTACCCTGAGGACTCAAACACAAATCACTCTTCTTACTTGAGACGATTTATCATTTTTTAGAGCTTATAAATTATACACACCAAGCAGCAATTTTATACACCAACAAGCATAGTAATGCAGTCAGGAGGCAGAGCGGCTGAAGGGTACTCTCTTCCAACAAAGGTGGGGGCCCGCTAACCACACTCTGCTTTAGAAGTCTTTCCAGGGACATAGCTTTGTTTTCTGTCCTCGCTGTCTTAATAGATTTCATCTTCCTCTAAAAGACAAGTCACAATCCTTCCCTGAAGACAGCCTTTATCATTAAGATGTTTCACTGGGGCAGAGGAGCAACATCATTCAGTGTGTGACAGGACACACTGACCATGTGTGACACCTTCCTTCAGGGCCAGTGTTTTGGAGAATAGAGGAGCTAAGGTGGAACTTGCCGAGGTTATCTGGTCCCTCCTCCTACCTCTAGGGAAACTGAAGTAGAAAGCCATTTATAAAGGACAGTCATCATTCCCTCCCCCTATTTTTACTCTCTCCAAATGGAGTCCCAGGAGTTGATATGTTTGGCTTTTATTTCACAGTAATTAAAAGAATGTGCAGTCCTAGCACAGCCCAGTCACCGTGCTCACCTCTGCTGTGCCCATCTGAGCATCACTTATAATGGCCAAGAATTCAGTATTCAGTATCCATCCATTCAGTTCATAAAGATACTTCCTTACTGCTTTCCTGGGCTTCAAGTGAAAAGACTCACTCTGATGAAGGGCACATGCCGTGGCCACCTCCATTGTAATGTTTCTAATTTTTCTGTGATTTTGAGTAGCAACTTCCACATCATAATTATGCTGTACACAATAGATACCGATAGAAAATAAAGTCATTACAGTATTTAGAACCAGAGGCACCTTGAGATGCCTTTACTCCTAAACTAATCTATACAAAGAAAAAGCTGCATGAATCAGTTCTGAAGTTCTAACTCACAGCATGGTGAGAATTGACTATAAAACTCGACCCACATTATGAGATAGCTTCTGCACATTTGCTAAATATACATAAACAAGACAAATATGCGCACAGGCATTCATACAAACAAGTAAAACAAATAACATACATATGTAAACATACACATACCAACATGGAGATGCTTGACACATATGAATACACATATACAAGCTCCTATGTGAATATTGTACCTAAGGGAGTTTGCGAATCTGTTACTTAATATGATTATATATTCCATTTTTCATCCTATGTAAATATCAGATCATTAACTTGTAGAAGTTAATAAAGCCAAAATAAGAAATAGAAAAAAAAAATTACCCAAGGGCATTCAGCTTCTAAGCAGCCTGTGAAAGCCAGGGCTGCTGGTGGCTGACTCAATCCAGTGTTTCACTCACAAAAGTCATGTTACTTCTCAGGAGCAGCAGCAAAAGCTCCACTCCAATGTTGCTTGTAAAAACCAGGAAGCCCTGGCAGTCTTGTACTCAGGTCAGAGGGAGTATTTGTTTTCTGTTATCTTCTCCCTCCCCACTTCAAGAATCTATTCTTTCCCCAGCTGCATGGCAAAGCTCTTATCACTGTGTCCCTTCTACTCTGCTGTGTTGTTTCAGTGGATTTGTCTTTAGCATCTGTTCCATGAGCTCTTCTCTGAGATCCCTACAGTTCTGGGTTCAGTTGTGAGTTCTTCAGGGTCAATTGATTTGCCGCGTTCCTTTCTTCCTCATGAACAGGAGTAAGATATCTGGGAGGTTGGAAAACATAGTTCATGGTTACAGCCAGCAATCCCAATCCCCCACTGGTGTTGGCTGTTTGGCCATGACTCTATTCTACCATTTTTCTTAGGAAGTTGGAAGAGCCCAAACCTAAAGACACAAGATGTCCTATCAGAGCTCACAAAGCAACACCTGCAGAATAGGTCTCCGTCTTAGTTATACACACTTTTACATAATCCCAGAAACAAAGAAAACATTATGGAAAGTGCCACCAACTAAAAGTGCTTGCTGCCAAGCCAGATGAAGTGAGTTCAGTCCAGGAACCCACATAGTAGAAGGAAAGACCCAGTCCCCAAACCTGTCCCCTGAGATCCACATGCAAGTCATAGCATGTATACATACTGCCCCTCTCTCACACACATATATCCTGGCATGAGATAAATTAATTAAAATATGATTTTAAAAGCTTTTTTAAAACAAAGAATTACTCTTTGTATTACAGCCCTCTAAACTTCAATGAAATGTGTCTTCTGAAGGTATAAGAGTCTGTCTTTTGAATCAGTTTTGACTTTATACTACTCTACATGTTAAAAAAAAAAAAAAAGAAAGACATGATCTATCTTATACTTCTACATATAATAGTGATCATCTTTAAGATCATAAATGTCACTTCTGATTAATACTTTTAGCATTTAGAACACAACATTGATTGTCAAAAGCATTTTTATCATTTTATAGTGGCTAAATCTAAGCCACAGACTCAAGATGACTATAGAAAATTGCATAGAACACGGATGCTAGAACACATGACAACGTTAAGACATACTTGCCTTATTGCATGCACAGAATACTGCTGCATTAAATATTAAAATAGAATAGTTTATCTCGTTATGGGCCCCCACAGCTTCTCTACACAGGCGCCGCTTTAATATGGAGCCGAGCAGACAGACTCTGTCACTCAGTCCACAAGCTGCCCTCTCCACACGATTTCCTTCTCAGGCAGTTCCTAACTCTGCCTGCCCTGTTACTTCTGTCCCAGGTGGACACGACCGCCCCAGCATGTTCCTTTTCTCTACTGCCTGGCACAAACATTACTCTAAGGCCAGATGGCTGTTCATTACAGGTTTGTATATCAAACTCTCAATCTACAAGCCTTCTATATGATAAGATTACATCAAATAGACAAAGATACAAACTGTATTTCTATATGAAATAAAAGACCTATAGAATCCTTTAAAATATGCCTCTCTTCCTATTGCCAGTTATGGCCACCAGGATCCAAGTCTGCTTCCTCTGGGTCCATCCTGATTTTCCCCTTCTAATCTCTATTCCTCTTCCATTTTGCTACCTTTTCTCCACCTACCTCTCCACTGTCCAATCATGTATCGACTTAACATAAATCTACAGAATAATTCTCCCTTCAGCCATTTTTCTTGCTATGGTTTTAGATATATAATATTCTCTTTACAGTTTTATATGATGTCCATAACTAAAGACCTTTTGTGGCCAGATAATTCAATATGGCAATGTTTTCATAATTGCAAGCTTTGCGATAACTTACACAGAATAGTACTGGAAGAGTAAGAATTAGAAAATGACATATTTTTTAGTATTGCTCTTGAGTTTTCTTGGTATTAATTGATGAGACATCCACTTTGGTCATCTGAATTCTAAAATATCTTCATAGCTAAAAAGGTCACACAATCCCCTTCCAGTTAGTGATGATTTATATCAATATACATTTTAGACCTTAATGCAATTAGTGTATGATGGATGGAAGATACACTATTATTGAACTGTTTTGGAAGCACCAGGAAACCAGGCAGAGGCACTAGGTTCTGACTTCAGGGATTTATTCACACAAACTGCTTCTGTCTATTCATCCCCGGCTCTCACCTAAGATCAGAAACTTTCACCATTCAGTGAATGATTTAGAAGATTTAATGAGGAGTTCATGGAAATAAGCTCCCCCTCATTTTCTTTATTTTCTGGTGGTTGTGGAAGGGAAAGAAAAAAACCAGTTACGGATGCTATCTCAGATGATAGCAGCACAGATAGATACTCTCTTAGACACTGCCTTTGAAGAAGGAAGAGATGGCAAGAGGTTCCAGAGAAAAGAACAGTCTCCAAGAAGGCTAGAGAGCTCTTCCCTGTACCCTGTCCTTAGAACCACTAATCATTTTGTGTATCTATCTAACATATTATGGAATTTAGTAGGATTTAATTTGTTAAGAACTGCTTCCATATACGCATCCTGAAAGAATGGAAAACTGTGAGACAAACCAGTAAAATTCTTCTGAAGACTCGAGTGTTCGATAGGTCTATGTATCCTCTCATCACCTTGTCCAGCAAACCACCAGACTCTGACTTCATTTCTTCATTCTGACCCAGGTAAACAAGGCTTTATCAACAAAATGTTGTGGAACTTAAAACCGGATTTCAGAAGTCAGAGTATCTTGGCTAAGAATGAAATACATAGTCAACCGACTACACATGTTCTATTTAGTCTACTGCACTAAAGAAAAAGAAAAGAAAAGCATATTTTTAAGATATGAGTTACTGCCTTTCCATTTTAACTTGAATTGTCTTCTTTAGACACACAGTATTTTTCCACTGTATCTGAGTCTGTTTCTTCTCTGTTGGTGTCTAGTGCCCTTCATAGATGACCTCCGTCTGGCAAAAAAAAAAAAAAAAAAAACAAGCAATGGGCCAGTTGTCACACCTCATCTCTTCCCTTTTTACAAAAGAGAAAGAAGATTATCTTTGAGACCACTTTGGAAGTATTTTCTCACTAATCCAAGAATGACTGTTGCGTTTGTTTTCTGGCTGGTGCCATGCGAAAGCATTCATGGGGCCTCGAGGACCGTGTCTTCTCACATTCCAGTCCACTCTTGGAACATTTGGGGGAAATGCATCATTGCTCCGCTGGTGGGAGACAAGTCTGTGTCCATGCCCGAGGCTGACAGCCAGTGCATCTATGTCCTTGGTTGCCCATGAAAACATCGCCTGCCATCTCTGCCAGACATCCCAAACCTCACTCACAGGGAGGGGAGGGTAAAAAAAAATTAACCCATGTGTACACACAGGGAGGGAGAGAAACAGGATTAAATGATCATCAGAGATAGACCAAGACGAGAGAGGAAACAACAACCTCATCTTTAGTGAGTACATTTCTAGGAGAGACCTGAAGAAGGAACTGCATTCTGTAGGTAGTAGGTGAGAAAATGTAACCTTCACATAGACACCTGGGTAGAGATAAAAAGACACAAATGGCAATGTGGAACTAATTGGTTTCCTGCCACTAAGGAGCAGTAAGACTGGCTAGTTGCATGTGTCTACTATGCATTAAAACAATTTAATCTGGGAGGATCATTCAGCTAACGTTTTCCCATGGTTGCTTGGTCCTGTGCATTTTAGAACACCTGGAGGCTGGAAGCATGCAGCAGAGGAGCTGCGTTACCCTGTGAGAGACAGAAGGCAAAATAGAACAGCCCTGGTGGGCTTTTTCCCCTTTCTGATCACGCCGAGTCTCACAGCAAAGCTATTGCTTCCACTCAGGGTGGATTTCCCCAGCCATAAGTCAGTCATCGCTGGCAATGGCCTCATAGACTCACCTGGAGTGGTATGTTTTACGAATCCTTTCTGTCTGCTGTTGAGTCAAGTAGACAGATCAGATCATTTTTCATGTACCAGAGAGTTAGTGTTCCAGACACCACAGGATCTAGGTAAATTTAAAGAGGATGTTGTTCACTGGTTCACTTCATACAAACCAAATACTCATCACTTTTAGTAAGAAAGTTTAGTCATGGAAACAGACATGTTACTGGAGCAAATAGCATCTCTTTTGACATGTGTCACATATATGCATCTGCTCAGATCTGACCTCCTGCCACACTGCCCTTTCTCGTCCCTCCTGGTTCTATCCACCCTGCCTCCCTTTCTCCCCATGGCATTCTAAAATGTGCATTTTATTCTTAATTCTTTTAAATTTGCTCTTTGATAATTTTATAGATGTATACAATGTCTCTCATTCATATTTATTCGACCTCCTCCTTCCCTCTCCTTTAGACTCTCCCACACACCATCATATTATATTTACATATAATAAAAATAATACACACACACATATATGAAATATATATATTTCACTAATTCCACTTAGTGTTGGCTTCATGCACATAGGTGTAGAGACATCCACTACGTAAAGCATTAAAAACAACATCCTAAAGAAAATTCAACTCTCCCTTTTCACAGAGGGAATTATTACTTGTTTTAGTACACATGAGACAGAACTCTATAGGACTCAGAGCAATGCATGTTTACTCTTACTGAAAGTGACCTGTCTGTATTAGCATGAAAGTTAATATGAAAAAATATAGCAAAAAATGAGAATCTCAACCTCCAGATTCCTTTCATTTCTCAGGTACACACGGGTGTATATTTCAAATTCAATTCACTTTTGGTCTGTGATCAACTCTGCTTCTGAACAGCAACAGTCAAGTTAACTAAACTGTTGTACCTGGGCTTAAAATGTGTTATGCCTTGATGAGCCCAGATAAGAGCTGAAAATAATGTAAATTGAAAATGCAATTAACATATCTATCATGTGTAATATTATAGTTACTCCGGCCTATCTTAACTGTACTCAAAACACTTAGACACCCAATCACTAGGCTAAGTTTTCTAAAATAAAGCCTGTTTCATAATAAAGTGTTGAGGATATAGGAAAGATCTCTCAGGGGGTAATAGTTCTCACTGTGAAACCATGAGCTTGGATCCCTCCCAGGAAAAGGCCAATAGATACACTATCATGAAAGGGCAGAAATGATGAGGTTCTGCAACTAGACAAAAACTACAAGCTACTAAGATCCTTGGAGAGAGGAAGATTTAGTCATCCCTAGTTAAGTGTTCCCTGGTTTGTTATCCAACACCAATTCCACAGTCCAAAATTTATATAAATACAAGCATCACTAAAAATATTTACTCTTACAGATATTTAACAGAAACAATTAAAGAAAAAAAAGATCATGAATTTGAGAGACATCAAAACTGAAAGATGTGGGTAAGCAGAGGTAGGAAAAATGGTGTGATTATTATTTTTAAATAAAATCTAAAAACAGAGATGAATAAAAGAAAAATCTAAGCATGTTTGTGCACTCAGTGCAACCACATGCTTAGGCTTGATGACAGATGATACACACACACACACACACACACACATGCACACACACACACACACACACACACACACACACATATATATACATATATATATAATGGAAATAAATATCATAGATATGTGATAGATACTTAAGAGACAGAACTAGATGAAAGAAAAAGACAGAAAGGAAAGGAAAGGAAAGGAAAGGAAAGGAAAGGAAAGGAAAGGAAAGGAAAGGAACGGAAAGGAACGGGGGGAAGGAAGAAAAAGTTAAAAACGTAAGTTGTTGATTGAAATCCTTAACTTAAAATCACTGACAACATGGTACACTGTAGATCATAGACAACTTACCCTCATGCTTCAGTGGCGGACAGGCGCTGCTCTCACACCACCACCCATTGTCAGTGAGTATCAATCAAGCACCGAAGGAAATCAGTGCTCAAAGTTTGGGTCCCAGTTTCTATTGAACTTGCACCACTGTAACTTGAAAAGTTGCAAGTTGAAAGACTCACATCAGGATGTCCTATAAACTGTTTTCTAATGATAACTTGCTTCTGTTGTCTTTAGTACATATTGGGCCTCATGTCATATGTCTGGGTCTGTACAGGCAGAGTTTATTCAACTGCACAAAGTGTCAAGCAAAGCTCATGTAAATAACAAAACAATACCAGGGTACCTTGGATCATCACAAACCAAACACGGAGGCTCCTGAGGAGATCTCCTGTCACTGACAGGTCCTGCAGTTAGCCAAAGAGAGACTCTGGGCTACCCAAACTCTTTGTTTTACATCAATAGTCCCATAACCAAACCCAGTATGGTCACACATGGAGATACAGTACACCATCAATAAAGTATGTCTCTTCTCAATATTAGAGTTTTGTAATGTTGCTGGTCTGACTAAAGTCACTTGCTTTTGGCTTTATTTCTGAGAGATGGCTCCAATGAGTAATGAGCCTTCCTTTACACCCCTATTCTCAAATAGTCATAATATTAGGTGCCAAGCACCAGGCATGGGATTTAAAAAAAATAAACAACCTGGTTTGCTGTCTCCTTTTATGCTGGAAAGAAAATTTGTCAATTGTTAACTTAATTTTTCCTCTGTGCTCACACCTATCTGCTATAATAAGATGTTCCCCCTAGGTTTCACTGCAGTGTGTGGCAGGAAGCGGGATTTGGGGACTGGCGTCATCCTTCTTGGATCACATTTCCCTTCCATAAGTCTGTCAATCAATCTGTAAGCTGAATAGCATTTTAATGCCTTTCCTGATGGTCAAGAGTGTTCTGTTCAGTCAACTTCCGCCTCTGCTGCATTTCTGGTGCTGTTTACCACCCATTTTCTTCCTGTCGGAAGCACATTTTTTTATTTTTTTATACAAATGTGCACTGTGTTCTTTCACTTGTGTCTCCAGTTTTACAAAACATTAATCTAAGATAATAAAAAGACAGAGCTAGAGGAAGGGTAGAAAATGACCTTCTCTTGCCGGAAAGATCGTTTTAATGAGTTTTATTCTTCAGTTGGGGAGATGCTCTTGACCTCCTTGGCCCGATAGGATGTGATTTCTTGACACTTGAGAACCGCAAACGCATTTTCATCAGAGCTGGGTAAGGTGGCCACCAAGGGGATTTCTACAGCATTTAGCAAAACTGTAGATTTGCAACGCAAAGTAGGGTTTTGTTTACCCTTTCCCTCTGTCCTGAGCAAGGTATTATTCCAGGGGCATTTCAGCTTCTTCACAAACTACTCGTGACCAGAGTACTTTTCAGTGTGTTTAGGATTATAATTGGCAAGAACAAAAAAAAAAAAAAGTAAGGCTGTGGTGGAAAAGAGCTAAAGGTCAGGTGTGACCCCATGGGACCCTTTCTGAGGTTTGCATAACAGATCCTAAGCCTACCTCTGCCTTCTAGGGAGTCTTTCCCTCTCTTGCAGAGCCTGGGCTGCTTTTGCAGCCTGACCCCTGTCACTGGGCACTCAAGGTGCATCTTTTCTTCAGGCTTGATTCCTTGGAAGGTGGTGACCATTCTCATAAAGATGGCTAGTGCAAACTGTTCCTTTTGTTACACAACAGCTCTGAGCAGAGAAATTTGGTATTTGTTGCAAAGGGAAAGAATAGCATTTATTTAATGGATGCTAAGCTAAGGATATTCACAGTGCATGCTTCAGGGCTGAAGCCCATTCTTCACAGGCAAGGAGTGGGAAGGGGCCATTTATGTACTCTAACTTGTATAACTGGGCATATGCACTGGCTGCCTACACTTCTGACTGCATCTTGGCATGGGCTAAGGTCGCAAACCACCTCAAGATGCCCCACCTCTTCTCAGCTCCTGAATTTGCTCACAGAGCACACCTACTCTTCCTTCCTGGCTCCTTTCCCCTGAAAACTCGAAGCCACCGGTGTTTCTTACATCTGGTTCTCCTCCACCCAATCAGGGTCTTGCTTCTACATTGTCTCATACCCTTCTAGACTGTACCACAAAGCTGAGAGAACATCAGAAGTCTATGACCATGGAAAGAGGGAATAATTTTCCAGACATCTACTGATACAGACTCATCCAAATGTGTAACCTAAATAGATGAGAAGTAATAAATTACCATTCATTGATATTCAGCTTACTCATCCTATGTGTGACCACTCATATATATAGTAATTAGTACATGTTTATATGCATGTTCATGCATGTGTATACACATGGATAAGCGTGTGTGTGTGTGTGTGTGTGTGTGTGTGTGTGTATAGAGACCAAATCTCACCTTATTTGAGAGAGGATCACTTATTGACCTGGAGTTAGTCAAGCAGTATACTCTGTCTAGCCTGTGAGTCCCAGGGATGTAGATGCCTCCAATCCCTCAGCACTGAGATTCCAACAAAGCACCACAACACTAAACAATTTTATCAGAGTTCTAGAAAGAAATCTGAGGTTAGTGTTTTTGCAACCAAACATTTCACAGAATGAGCGACCTTACTCAGTTTTACTGATCATTAAGAGGGAATAATAAAGCATTCCTTGAAGCATTGCTGTGAGATCATGTGAAGCCACAGGTCAACATGTGATCCACAGAGGACACAAGATAGATGCAATTTTACTTTGCTCTGGAGAAAACTACAGCTGGAGATACTAGCAGGAACTTGCTAAGTAACTTCTGCCAAGTCATTCAGAGTTTCTCTAGGTTCATCGACAAATAAGGAAAACCAAAAAACTCCATCCTCCCTTCCCTGAAGGATTAATGTAAGAATTAAATGAGATGTTCATTAAGATGAGAATTTTGCAATGCAAAGAAAACAAAAGTATTGCCAAGAAATTACATATTGTTATACTTGTGCTTGCTCTTAGTAACTTGGAGTTCTTGAAATTATGCCTTCTGAAATATCATCTGCATTAACCAAGCCTATCTGAAAATGTAATTGTACTTTTAATCACATGCAGACACCAGTCACAGTGCTTGAAAGGCTGATGCTATATTGTTCCTTGGGTAGATTTGCTCCCACAGCTCTGAGGAAAAATAAAAAATAAAAAAAAAAACAAGATTTCAGTGCCCTGGGCTACTAACAAAATGGACAAGTATGTGGAAATGTAATTGTGTTGCCATTAGTCCAAGCCTCCTGCACATCCTGTGACTCTGGTTTCAGATGCTCACTGAATCTCTGAGAATACGCCAAATTTTCAAATTTGTGAACTTGAATGCTCTGAGAACCTTGTCCTGACTCTTTCTACTGCTGGCCTCTTGACCCTTCCCACCTTGCCCTAACAAATACTCTGCAGAACAACAATTGCCAAGGTCATTTGGGATGGGGAGCGGTAACAGCCAAGCATGTCCAGTTGCTTGCCCAAGCCTAGCTTCCGTCCTTGGGTATATGTTCTCAGGCTCCTATTCAAGAGTTTGTTCCCAGTCTTGATATTTATTATTCTAGTCTGCCCTGGTCTTAGTTCTAGAGCCATTCCTTATCATATGCAAGAGTTTTCATCCTTTCTCTGGGGACTTTTCATACTTCCCCATCTGACTGCTAATCTAGCAGAATTCGAAACTCTTTCTGGTTGCAAATAACAACAGTCAAACCAATCTGTCCTCACTCTATATTACAGGATTTAAGAAGTGTACTAGAAGAGAATCCAAGTTTGACTTATGTGTGAGCCTGACTGTGCCCCTCTGCCTTACAACCCTGTCTCTCTATCTTTACCTTCCTACCTCCTTAAGACACATTGCTGCTGGTAGCTATAGAAAATGCAGTTTCCAGACTCAGACACCTGGAGAGAACAAATCCACCCAAGATCCATCTGCAGATTCCCTGTGACAGCTTAGCTCCTGTGGCCTCGACTGATTAAATACCAGTAAAAAACAAGTAGGGCACTATGGATATAATTTGAAGAGTAGGGAGACATTCTGCATTGGAGAGGCTGATGGTATTGCTGGCAGATAATTGTATAGATTCCAGCACTGCCCTCCTTACTTGACTATTGGAGATCCCTTGGGTTATGCATACAACAGAGTCCTTCACAGCCTGTAAATACCCTTAGGCTGGGCTTCCGGCTGGAAATAAGAGTCGCTGATGCTGGTGAACACTTTTCTCTATTATCTGCCTGCATGGATCAGTCCTGTTACTTAGGCTATACATACCAATCCAACTCCCAGAAGACATTGCTGCTTTCCTGGGTACCATGGCATCATGAGGCATTGAAGATGCTCCATCCCATATTTCCAAACATTCCTTTTGGTTGAGCACTGTGGCTATGTCTGAGGGCTGTCTATCTGCCCAGTATATTGATTGATGAGTGTCACTGTGCCTGTGACTGCCCTTCCATTTCCTGCACCTCATCAGGCATTTTCATTGTCGCAGGCATTAAGTGTCAAAATACTTGGGGTGAGACAGAAGGAAGGCTTTAGTTTCTATTTCATTCTTTTTCCAGGTCTAATCATGCAGTTTCCAATATAGCATTCTCATGCCGTCTGTATTCAGAGACTTGAGTGGAAACAGCCTTCCTGTCTTTGGATATCATTCCAACCGTAAGATTTTGTCACAAGATTAAAGTCATTGTGCTTCTTGAATTTAGGCTCCTTTCCTCCAAGAGACTGCTAGCCCATTCAAATAAACTGACATTCGTAGATCTGATGGCCCATTCAAATAAACTGACATTCGCAGATCTGATGATGGGTAGACAGATCTTTGGAAACTTCATCTCTGGTTAGAATCTTACCACACAATGAGAATTAAAGGGAAATAACTGGATTAGACATTAAAGTAAAATTTAAAGTTAAGTAAGAGTTCATTTCTTTCTCATCTGAAGAAAATCACTACTCTTGGGCAGGGTTATTACATAGCCAACAAAGATTACAAATAGATCTGCCAGACATTTGAGAAGTTTGAAACTGGGTTTGTTTCCAGTGCCAATCCAATACAGAGCTGACTGACTCACTGGTGATGGCAGTTTGATGTGCCTGGGACAAAAAAGCAGGGAAAGGCTGCAGTCAGAGCACCACAGTGACATCCTGTGAAATGTTGGTGTTGCTAAAGGCATTGTCCTAAGCTGCTTCTCCCAGAATCCCCTGGAAGAACTGACAACTGTCTGGCCTTTACAAACTGAAACTGACATTTACAGGCTGAGACTCAGCTGAGCCTGAAGGGAGAAGTGCAGATGATGTAGGCAAAGCCAGGGCCCAGTTCTTTGTATGCAGGAAAGCAGGCACAGAACCCTGTGTGAGTAATGGGTCAATATCCAATACCATCAAGTCAAAGGCTGAAGTCTTCTTGCGTCAGCAGAGCCAAAGCTTCCTTCAGCACCAACCTTTCTGAGGAAAGCGACATGCCAGTAGCCTCTAATCTATGCAAATCACAGTCAACCCAAACCTGACATATAACTTTCCCAACATCAATTAAAACCCTTTGGTTTAAAGGGGGAAATAGCATCACATTTAGGAAAGATAGTGTAGCTCAAACTTTATTCATTTGGAATCAGAGACAGGAGATATTATTCCAAGTCAGGTACACAGGGGCTCTCTGAAGCAAGCTACTGTTGGAGTTGTTTTTACACTGACTGTGGATCACTCTGTCTTTATTTTACCTGGCCTTGGGTTCTGCAGGTCTTGCTGGAACCAAGAGGCGGTGTCTAGGTACTATGCTTCCTGCATTTTATTCTTTACAGTGAAAAACCTGTCGGGGAAACTCAGCTTTAAAATAAATTTTGAATAGGCGATTGATTGTCTAACTAAGAGAAATTAATTAAATACTTACATTTTTATGTGCTAGAAATAAGATGTAAGCCAGTCAGATAAAAAGTAAGATTCAAGTACATGTGGTATTGCATTACACTTTGAATATTAAATTGAAGACATAAAATACAATTTGAATAATTTAAAGTTATTCATAGAACATATTTTAATCACATTCTGTCCCTTCCCCTAACTATTGTACCATCCACCAAACTTCATGTTTTTTTTTCTTTCTCTAAAAAAGATGAAGCACAAAAATAACTTTCAAAAATAAACCCAGGATATATACATCAAATTGACAATTGCCATCCCCCCGGGTCAGGAGGACGAAGGACCAAAATAACAGCTAAAATAAGCTTCATCTATATAGTCTAACTTCTATACAGAAAAGAACTAAAATTCATAATACATTTGTGTGATTAGATAGAGAAAAAATGATATAACCTTTTTTGTTTTTGTTTTGTTTTTTACAGCCTTAAAAGAAAAAAAAAAAGGTCGATGGTAGGTAATTTTTTTATTTATACTTTTTAAACGTTTTATCATATTATTTGGGGTGTGTACATGTGCATGTATGTGTGTGTTTGAGCTTGTGTGGGGACCTGTACATGCACACACGTGTGCACACTGATGTTCCTACCTGCCATGGTATGGCATATAGAAGTTAAAAAGGTCAGGGATCAACCTCTAGTAACCAGGTTTGACAGCAATCACCCTGCCAACTGCGCCAGCTCTCCAGCACAGTATACACATTGCTTCTTTGTCTTGTTAGGACTGATTGTGGAATTCTTTCTTTCTTTCTTTTCAGTGCTAAGGGTTGAAGCTAGGTCCACCCATAAACTTTAATTTTACTTTGTGTTGAAAAATGTCATTTCTAACTTTGTTCTTAGACAAACCTTTATTGCCAAATCTAAGAACATCTCTAAATTTATCTTATATAGATGTGGGGGGTCAAATTGAATCCTGCCTTATCTGTCTGTGAGCCCAAGAAGCAGGAGACAGGCTTCTTTTTAAAGCACAAATGCCCTTCTTCCAGTATATCCTCAGCCAAGAAACACTTTAGGCTGAATTCATCCAAGTAAGATTTTTTTCAAACATACTTTTTATTTACCTGGAGTGCAAATTTTAAGTTAATTACTGGTTTTATTCTTTCTGTTGCCTCTTTTTTCATACATCTTGATGGCTGCCTCAACTCTCTCCATTCCTCTCAGTTCCCACCACACCTCCCTTTTTCCTCAATGTCTGCTGCTCCTTAGTTGCCCATCCGAAAAGAGCCGTCCTCCCAGAGCTATCAAGTAAATGCAGCACAAGATGTAGTGAAACAATGCAGAATCTCTCACATCAGGACTGGATAAGGAGAAACAGTAGAGGGAAAGGGTCCCAGGAGCAGGCTAAGGAGTTATAGACTCCCCACTATTTCCACTGTTAGGAGTTCCTCAATAACCTAAGCCCATAACCAAGCTAAACAGCCACCATATATTTGTGGAAGACCTAAGGCAGACCCATGCAGATTCCATGATTGCTGCTTCAGTCTCCGTGAACCACTATGAGCCCTGAGTAGTTGATTCTTTGGGCAGTGTTCTCACAAAATTGTTTCTAAATCTTTTTCATGTTATAAATATAAGAAAAATTTTTTTTGAAAAACGCAAAAGTATATACCATTCTTCACTTACAAAGAATTGTTACATCGTGATTTTTGTTAATTATGATGCATTTCAGAAGGTGTTAAGCTTAATGTTACTTTATGCATTTTAAAAAAAGAGAAAATTGAAGCTTCAAAGTTAAAATATTTTTTTTTTTTTCTAAATCACAGCAAGATTTGTAAGGACTGATAGCAGGTTGTCCTTTATGAACTAATTATCCACCTATTTGTGCTTCCTTCCTCCCTCTCTCCATTCTTCCTTCCCTCCCTCTCTCCTTTCTTCTTTCCTCTTTTCCTTCTTTCCTCCTTTCCTTCCTTGTGGAGAGTGGGTGTGGAGGCAGTCCAAAGATTGTAACATAGTTATCCTGTACTTTATGACTAATAACAAATTTCAACTGAATACATACCATTTTTGTCTTTTTGTGTCTACTTGACCTCACTAAGGATATTTTTGATTTACATTTATTAGTTTGCAAAATTCATGATATCCTTACTTTTAATAGCTAATTAATATTCCATTGTGTAAATGTATATTTTCTTTATCCATTCTTCAGCTGAGGGACATCTAGGTTGTTTCTAGTACCTGGATATTATGAGTAAAGCTGCTAGGAACATAGGTCACCAAGTACCCTTGTAGTCTGATGGAGCATATTTTGGACATATTCCCAAGAGTTTCTGAGAAACTACCAAATTGATTTCAAAAGTGGTTGTATGTAGGGTTACAAGACATGAGAAGTCGACCACGCTTACCCTATGCTGTCGCAAGTAAGGTGTTAGGCTGTAGGGAAGCTCTGGGACACTGCTGGGGGTGGGGCGGGGTGTGGAAAAGTGCAATCTGAGGCTCAGGACAGCCAGAACTGGCTGGGGCTTTTCAGGCCTGTGATGAAACCAGAGTTGTCTGGATCTCAGGCTCTCAGACACCCAGGTTCCTCTGGATGCCATGAAAGAGCTGAGAATGGAATGTAGGAGCCTGTGGGCTGGATCTAGCTCAGAGCCAGGATGGAGGTGAGGGGGAGTAAAGGAAATTGGTCCCTCCGGAGGAGTCCTTGGCTTGTCGACTTGAGCTAGGCTTGGCCACAACCATGGCTGAAGACGCAGAGAGGCCTTCTACGGGAGATTTGACAGCAGCTCTATGGGCGAACGGCTTCTCCATGGCTCCCCATGGCAGATTCTGATGAAAAGAGGCAGTCCATAATTTTAAGACATTAATTGTCATGATGAAAAGTAAAAACCATACCCTACTTCTCAGGGTGGGCCTGAGGTTAAATACCATTTTCAGGAAGGAATGTCTGGGAAGGAAAGCTTATTTGCTAAGCCCTCTAGGCCTCATTAAAATGGAGATCTGCTTGAGCCTATGTTATCTGTGGTCACATCCTCTACTTGTGGAGGGGCTTGCAGCACTTACCTTATGTGACTGATGGCCACAAATCTATGGGGACCTGCTACTAGTGACAGGGACCTGGTTCCTGGGAACAAGTGAAGCACTTACTATCCCTTCAGGTTTTCCAGGGTTTCCAGCCAGGAACCAGGCTACCTTTCAGGGTCCTACAGTTTGCACTCCCACCAGCAGTGGAGGAGTATTTTCCTTGCTACACATCATCACCAGAGAGAACCTTCCCTTGAGTTTTTGATCATAGCCACTGTGACAGGTGAACAATGAAATCTCAGAGTCATTTTGATTTGCACTCCCCTGACAACTAAGGATGTGGAACATTTCTTTAGGTATTGCTCAGTCAGTGATTCTTTTGCTGAGAATTCTCTGTTTAACTGTCTCTATTTTTTAATTTGAGTTATTCAGTCTGCTGATGTATAATATCTTGGGTTCTTTTTATATTTTGATATCAACCCTTTATTGGATATAGGGTTGGTAAAGAGCTTTTTCCCAATCTGTAAGCTGTTGAGTTGTCCAATTGATGGTATCTGTGGCCTTTTAGAAGCTTTTCAGTTAAATGAGGCCTTAATCTTTTAACTTTCGATCTTAAGGCCTGGGCGGTTGATGTTCTGTTCAGGAAGTTGTCTTCTGTGACAATGAGTTCAAAGATATTCCTCATTATCTTCTCTATCTGATTTATTTTATCCAGTTTTATGTTGCAGTATTGGATCCACTTGGACTTGAGTTTTGTGCAGGCTGATAAATATGGATCTGTTTGCATTCTTCTACATGCAGATATCCAGTTAAACTACCACCATTTGTTGAAGATACTTTCTTTTTTATCATTGTATACTTTTGACACCTTTGTCAAACATCAAGTATCTGTGGTATCTGCATTTATTTCTGAGTCCAATTCTATCCCATTTATCAACCTCTCTGTTTTTATGCCAATACTATGCAGTTTTGTTTGTTTGTTTGTTTTTACTATTGCTCTGTAATACAGTTTGAAATCGAGGTTGGTTATATCTCCAGAAGTTCTCTTATTGTACAGGATTCCCTTAGCTATCCTGGAGTTTTTGTTTTTCCATAAAAAATTGAATATTGTTCATTGAAGTTTATGGGAATTGCATTACTCTGCAAATTTCTTTTTGTAGAATGGCCATTTTTGCTATGTTAATCCTACCAATCCCTGATCATAGGAGATCTTTCCATCTTCTGTGTATTTTTCTATTTAAGTCTTTCACTTGCCTTACTAGAGTTACACCAATATATTTTTTATTATCTGTTATTATTGTGAAGGATGTTGTTTCCCTAAAATTTTTCTTAGCTCATTTATTACTCGTATAAAGAATGTTTTCCTTTTTTTTTTTTTTTTTTTTTTTTTTTTTTTTTTTTTTTTTGGTTAATTATGTCACTTTACTGAAGGTGTTTATGACCTGTAGGAGTTCTCTAATAGAATATTTGGATTCATTTACATGAATTGATGTACTTTTGAGTTTTTCCTTTCTAATCTGTATCCCCTTGATCTCCTATAGTTGTCATATCAATCTAGTTAGAACTTTAAGTACTTTATTATATAGATAAGCAGAGAGTAGGCAGCCTTATGTTGTTACTGATTTTCTGGAATTTGATTTAATTTGAGGTTTGCTATCGGTTTGCTGTATATTATCTTTATTGTACTTAGATATGCCTTGTTTCCTGATCGGAGACTTTTATCATGAAGGAATGTTGGACTTTGTCTTCTAATGACATGATCATATGGGTTTTTTTTTTCTTTCAGTTTGTTTATATAGTAGATTACATTAATGTATTTCTGCATGTTGAACAAACCCTGCATCTCTGAAATGAAGCCAAATTGGTCACAGTAGATGTTGTTTTTGATTTGTTCTTGAATTTGGTTTGTGAGTATTCTATTGAGTATTTTTATCTCAATGTTTATAAAAAAAATTGTCTGAAATTTTTTTTCTTTGTTGAGTCTTTGTATGCTTTAGGTATCAGGGTAACTGTGGCTTCACAGAATGTGTTTGGTAAAGTTCCTTCTGTTTTTATTTTGTGGCAAAATTTGAAGAGTATTGGCTTTAGGTCTTCTTTGAATGTCTGGTAGAATTCTACTCTAAAACCATCTTGCCCCAGGTATTTGTTATTTAAAAGATTTTAATGATGTCCTCTATTTCTTTAGGGGTCATAGCTCTATTTAAATTGTTACCTAGTAATGATTTAACTTTAGTAAGTAGTATCAAACAAGGAAATTGTTAGTTTTGTTTAAATTTTCCAATTTTGTGGTGTACAGGTTTTAAAAGTAAAACCTAATGATTCTTTGAATATTTTCAGTGTCTGTCGTTATATCTCCCATTTCATTTCTGATTTTGTTAATTTAAATATTCACTCTCTGGTCAATTTTTAAAAAGGTTTCATAAGGTGCTGAGAAAAAGGTATGGTTTGTTTGTTTGTGTGTGTGTGTGTGTATGTGTGTGTGTGTGTGTGTGTGTGTGTGTGTGTGTGTGTGTCTATTTAGGTAAAATGTTCTGTAGCTATCTGCTAGGTCCAGGCACTAAGATCAAAAATAACAATTAAGGCTTCATGAAACTGAAAAGCTTCTAGAAGGCAACAGATACCATCAACATTCCAGAAGTCAGAAAGCTGTCACATACTTATGAATCAGCAGAATTAATGTTGTGAAAATGACTCTCTTACCAAATATTATCTTAACTCAGAGCCAGTGCCATCCCAAACACAATTCCAATGACATACTTCAGAAAAGTAGAAAAAAAAAATCCTAAAATTTATATGGATTTAGCACGAAAGGCACTACATGGAGAACTGATCAAAGAGAATAACTGGAAGGTAATCTTATTCCTCAGTACCTGGTACACAAGAGAGTCAAAGTTAAAAATAAAAATAATAGACATAATATCAATGAACAGCAGAACCAGCCATAACCCCACAGAGGTATAGTCTCCTTATTTTTATTTAAAAGTTTTCTGAAACACAAATAGAAGAAAGGGGAGTCTGTGAAACAAATATTGCTGGTAATGTGGTTATCAAGGCAAATAATGAAATCACATTAAATCACTTTTCTATCTCAATCTTATACAAAAGTTAATCTATTTATCAATCCTAAATGAATCATATAGGACCTGAGATGTCTAAACTATTTGAGTAAATGTAGGAAAAGTCTTTAAGGTATAGACATAGGCTAGAACTTTTGGAAAAGGACTCAAATAGTTTACAAAATAAGATTGACAATTAATAAATTCTATTATTAAAATTAACAAGAGCAGCAAAGGAAACTGCCAATTAAGTGAAGAGACAGACTACAGGATAGAAGAAAAGTTTTTGATAACAGCATATCTGACAAAGAATTAATATCTAGAATATATAAAGAACTCTAAAAAACTAAATTCCAAGAAATCACACAACTCAGTCATTAATGGATTAAAACAAAAAAAATAAAATAAAATAAAATAGAAATAGTGAGTCCCAGTCACAATAAGCACAACTAAGAAAACAAGTAGCAAACACTGTTGAGAATATGGAGACAGGGAATCCATACACTTCCAGTGGAAAACTAAAAGTAAATCAGTTACTGAGGAAATCACTATGAAAGCCCATCAACTCAAGTTAGAATCACTTTGTACCCAGCTACACCATTCCTAAGAACATACCTGAGGGTATATAATCAGAACTCAGTAAATGCAGCGCATATGCTAAATTGAAATTTATTCAGCCATACAGATTTTATATTAGTTGCAGAAAAATAGATGTAACTAAAACTTATCTTTGTAAGCAAATTAATCCAGACATTTTCCCCTCATTTGTGTATTCTAGATTACACATGTTACACACACACACACACACACACACACACACACACACACTAATCAGGGTTCTCTAGAGTAACAGAACTTATAAAATGAATCTATGTATTTTGAAGTGGTTTTTTTAGAATGACTTAAAGGCTGTGATTCAAACAACAAATGCCTGCTACTGAAAGGTAAAGCCAAAACCAAAAACAGTTCAGTCCCCAAGACACAAAATCTCAGCTGGTCTTTAGTATAAGCCAGGACCCCAAAGAAGTAAGGCCTGATGACTGTGCAAGGTTAGGGCTAGTAGGTACTGAGTTCAGTATGGCCTTGGTTGGGATAATGAAATGGTCCCTGCTCTCGTGAGCCTCCAGGAGTGTTGATGGCTGTTATGTCCATTGTTTTGTTTGTGTAAAAATATACATATTTCACATTCCTCCGAGGAACATCCTCCCCCCCTAACGTTAATGACTCCGTGAGAATTAGAAACTGCACAAATCCAGGAGTCAAGGATGTGGCTATGTCTCAGCAAAAAGGGGAAATGCTAGGACCTTTGGAACAGCCCTTAAGGCTCTAAAAAAGAGTTCTAAATACATGAGTTTAAAAATATATAATTTCTCAACTATGCAAAAGATAAGCATGCAAAATAAATTATGAGAGGCTTAATGAATTACAGAAACAGTCAGCTACATTATGCACCAGCTTGTCCAAAAGATACAAAGGCAGGCAGATTCCTGAATTCAAGGTCAGCCTAGGACAGAACAAGGTTACCACCGGGTGTGGTCAAAATGGTAACTTCAGGGTGGAGTCTTACCCAACTAGCTTATCTTCTGTGCTTAACAAAGACCAACAGATCTCTGACTTCTTTTGCAATGTTAAGAAAAACTATCCTCTCTTCTCTAAAGAATCAAAAGGCTAGGGTCAAGGAATGCTGATTCATAAGATAATCAAAAGGAAACCTGGGGTAAATGACTAAATTGATATGTAAAATAAGACTGGACCCGTGTTCTGCCAGAGATGGGCTATCCAGAGAAAGTTTTAGGATTAAAAAGAGAGCACTGCTTGGAGATATCCCTGCCCATCCCCCCACCCCCTCTCTCTCATGCACGCACAAGCAAGCAAGCAGAATGCGGACAGAGAGATCTCTTAGAATAGTAAGCAGAACACAGGTCACCAGCTTGGATCCATAGTTTGACTTCAAGTTATCCTTTTTGCTTCTCCCAGACACCCCTTCACTCAGAACCCCTCTCCACTCTGCTGTAAGTAAAGAAAGACGAGAAGCTTCCAGTAGAACATGTGGCCCAGATTACAGGTGAATCTTTGTACCTCAAAGTTCCAGAAGTATATCTTCCCACTTGAAATGAAGCATAAATTTCTCGTAAGTATACCTCTCCATGCCTGAGTTTTAGTTAATTGCAGACATAGTCAAGTTGATAAGAATAGCCATCACAAGTCAACACCACCTCAATTTGATACACTGTGAGACCCAAATCGAGTCTTATCTATTTGTAGCTCCCATGAATGAGAGGAGAGAATGGGAATCGTCGCAAAAGCAAGAACCTTATTCATCTAGAGCACTGGGGTGGCCTACATCCAGAGGAGAGGCGACCCAGAAAGGCTGTTACAATCAGTTTTTATACTCTTTAGGGGTACAGGTTACATAAGTGAGGTTATAATTTAAATTCATTGGCTAAGTGTATTAGCCTTTGAATCTATTGGCTAGCAAGCATGTGACAGAGCCATGGGATCAGGTGACTATCAGTCAGCACATTCTGCAGTTTGCATGTTCCTGTTCCTCCCAAGAACCGTGGGTAGAGAATGGAACTTGGCCTAGCCTGGACCTGAGGCAGTAGGATTAAGTCTGGTGAAATCCCCTAGGGTCTTTCATTTCTCTAGACTACCGTTTCAATCTTGAAATGAAAGGTCATCTTGTTCCATAGCCTTATACTGTTGATTGAGCACCATTATTTGAACAGTGTTAAGGCATTTCTTGATGAATGCAAGTAAGCGATTCAAAATACAAGGACCAAATTTTAGGAGCAAACATGGAAGGAATGATCAGTGGTCTTATCAGAATAGCCATCTGCCGTAGTCATGAGTAGAGTTACAAAGAACCATTTCCTCTGGGAGAATAGTGCCTTTTCATAGTAATTTCCTGGACACTTTTTGCAAGGTGAGAGATTATGGAGACCTCCACCGGCAGCACTCATCTGTATTGTTCTGTCTTATGAGGCCTGAGGCAGCTACTCTCTCATAATATGGGGAAACTGTATCATAGCAGAGCTTACAAGAGGTGGTAAGGGAAGGCTTGGTTGAGTTTAGAACTAGAAAAGACTTTTATATAAGGTTTAAAAGTGGGTGCTCATCGGCCTGGGGATCCTGATGAAATAACAAATTTTCTATTATGGAAGCCACTCTGGTTACCACAGTAACCCCAGACACCATCATGGGTGCTAAGGTCCTTCAATACAATACAAAAATCTTCTTATGTCATGACTAATTTCCAAATGAAAACAGGTAATAATTATACCTAAATATGCTATAACTAGCCCTCGTGTGGTCACATAAAATTGTGTGTGTGTGTGTGTGTGTGTGTGTGTGTGTGTGTGTGTGTGCAATGAAATTAGAAGAACAAATCTCTACATAGTGAGTGGAACTAGAAAGGGTGAGGTGAAAGGAAAAGAAAGCTACCCATAGGAGGAGGTCAAGGTATGTTATATTCTTGTACCAAAAAAATGTACTTATGAACCCCATTACTATGTACAATGAATGCAAGTCAATAAAAAATGAACTTTTAACATCACCCTGCGATATTAAGCCTGTGATGTAAGATTGGCCCTCAACCCACTACAATCATCATCTCTCCTCAATGTCAGGCATGTGCTATCATGTCTGAACACAGATATATATTCAGGATATAAACATTAATCACTAATGTGCTCAAAAGAACCATGAGAGAAACAAAACATATTCCCAGGTCTATGACAATAACCTAGTTCTTGTTACCAAACTTCGTACAACGTCAGAAACAAACAATATAGCAATAGTTTTATAGGTTGCCTGTGAGATAATTCCACTAATTTGCAAGTGTCTAGGTGTTTCACCTGTGTGGGAGGCCACTCATTTTCCATAAGTGTCTGGCCATGGCCCAAACTGTCAGCAAACATTGGTATTACCTTCCTTTAAGTCACCTAGAAACAAAAGATACAAGGTCATATATGACTGCATCCAGATTTAAAAGGACTGTGACAAGAGATCATGTGTGGGAAGCTCAGGTAGTCTCTGAGACAACAATATATGAAACTAGAAACGAAAAGATGAAGATGTACAGAATAATTCAAAAAGCCAGCAGTGCCAAGAATGTGAAGTCATTATCAAGTTAAGCTTCAGGTAATAACTAAAGACAAAGCAGGGGAGAAAGCATATGAGCTCTAGATAAGTGGTCAGGGCATGGCAGTAGAGCTGCCCAAGCCCAGAGGATGTCAGACATGAAGCTGCATGATTTAATGTTTGCCCTGATGTGATTATCTACCATTGCTCTAATCTTTCCTTTCTGGTCTATGGTCTTCCCTTTCACAAAAAAAAAAAAAATGTTTAGTTGGGGAGATTGTCTATAGGAAATATTTCTTTTTTTAATTGTATTTTATAAAGGCGTATGGCTATGAGTTTCAGAAAAATTTGAACTAGGACTTTTGAAGAACATTGACATTTGAGGGAACTCTTGGAGGTAGGCTAAACACATTTCTAAATATAAAAGGTTTGAGGGCAGGAGAAGAGTGGAACTCAATGGCTTGAACATAAAATAGCTTGTATACTAGAGGTTGGTGTGAGCTGGTAGATTTTTAGAGGGTTCTTAAATTCAGGGAGCTCTAGTCTAATCAACCAATTTATTGCTTCTTTGAGAGACTCATAGTATGCCACCATTTTCAGGAGGTAACCAAATGGAAGTAATAAGAGGTGGAGATCTATTTGGAGAAAGTACGTTGCATAAGATTGAACTTCTTCATTCTCTTCTTCCTCCTTCCCCACCTCCTCCTTTTTCTTGTCCTCCCACTTCTCCTCCCCTTCCTCCTCCTGCTCATCCTCCTCCTCTTCCTCCAAACTTCTCATCCACACTCTTCTATTACCATAATATTCTGCCACACAACAAACCCAGAAACATGGAATCAAGTGACTATGAAGTGATTTCTCTAACCCTGTGAGCTAAAGAGTCTTTTTTTCCTTTTTCCTCCAATAGCTACTTGAATAGTTTTGCTTAAGCATACTGTTGTTTGGTATGTACCATTCACTGCTGATTTACAGCCTTCATTTCCTCTTTCCACTGCTCCTTCAGAGTTGTCTGACATACTCAACTTGCAGAGCTGATAAAGTGAATGTGCCTAAAAAAAGTTCTTTCATTTCAATGCCTTCCTCCTACAGCTACTACAGCATGTCTAGAACCAGTTAACTGATGGGATTAAAATCTCTTTGAGGGAGTACTTAGACCTCCAATTTACAGAATTATAATTGCAATCAATATGTTGTCATCTTGAGTTAAATTTTTCATTTTGTTTCATTTTATTTTATTTATTAAAAAGCTATTGATCATTTATTCAGCACTTGGTAGGTATTGGATACTTACCCAGACACCATTCTCTTAATTAGTATATATGGAAGTAATCAAAGTGTGAATGAGTATTTAGCAAGTGAAAGTCATTTTTTACTGTTCAATCTCCACATTCACCCAGCATTATACTTCCGGACCTGGGCATTTTTACTGGTGGCTGATGAAGGTGGGAGTGGGGGATACAGCTAAGTTATGATAACAAAATGATTTCACAGGAAAGATGTGAGCTTACCTCAGATAATGTCCACATAGTTCTCATCTACACCTAACTCCCCAAAGAAGCCCCCTCCATTCTGAAAACTGCACCATCCTGGACCCACATTCAATCAATGCTTTGCCATAACACATTCGTTGTTTTGCTTTGTTTCTCTACAGAGTGTCAAGAAAATTTTATCATCAGGTTTAGAGAACATTCTCTCAGAATCAAGAAGGTTTTTTTGTTGTTGTTGTTGTTTGTTTGATTGGTTTGGTTTGGTTTGGTTTGGTTTGGTTGGTTTGATTTTTTTTTTTTTTTTTTTTTTTTTGTTTTGTTTGGTTTGGTTTGGTCTGGTTTTTTAGCTCTTTTTGTACAGGACTGCGACATTTATAGATGTGAGGAAGAAATAAAAAGGCAATTTATAGGGATATTTTCAAGTTTGAAACGTCTAAATATTTCATTCTTAGTTCTGTAATTGAGCTTTGAAAGTATTTCACTAGAAATGTATTTATAAACATATGAGAGGAGTGGAAATATTTGTCTGTAAAATTTTTTTCCCAAATAATGAAAACCAAAGAGAGCTGAAAGGCAGGTAATAATTGCCTTCAAGTAAATAAAGGGCTATTTTTGGAAGATCCTGAAAAGATGAAGTGCTCAATATTTCATATTGAAAATAAATTTGAGTGTCAAGATGTGGGGGAAATCACAGGCTCTCCTTTTATGCCTTTGCACGGTATACCAACCAGCACTCTTCAAACCCAGCCAACAATAGGGAGAACTCAGTGAGCATCCTTAATGCTCACATAATATGTTCACCAGACCCTCACTTCTAGTTCCCATCCTTCTGAGTGTGTTCCAGAGCAGACTGCCCAGAACAAGAGCTTTCTGTTTACATAATGGATTTAGATTTCATTGTTCATGGCTCCACAGAAACTCTCATATACAAGTTTTCATTTTAAGAAACCATGACCTTTGACTTTTGACAAATTTTTGTAATTAACATGCAGTTGATTAAAACTTTAAAACCTGGCTTTATGCTCTGAGATATTTCTGGAATAGGCCTATTATATTCTCAGTCTTAGAAGAATGTTTGCAAACCACTAAAATTTAAGCTTCATGTTCAGAAACCCCCAACCCAATATTTCTGCTAGGAAGTTAACATATGATTCATATAGTAGTAATTGATACATTTGCATGGCAAGACTCTAAAAGAATAAAGAGACACAGAGCCCATTTATAGAAGTGCAGAACCTGAAGCCTGTGTGCTTCCCGGAAGTACAGACATAAAGGCTCATGAAGATGGAAACCTCATCAAGTCAAGTTACACCTAAGAAAATCAAACAGCTTAGCATTAGCAGCATAAAAAAAAAATGACCCATGGAACGAGTCAACTATGTTCATAAGAACTTTATTCATAACAACCAGAATTTGGAAACAACCTAGATGTCCCTCAACTGAAGAATGAATAAAGAAAATGTGGCACATTTATACAATGAAATACTACTCAGCTATTAAAATCAAAGACATCGTGAAATTTTCAAACAAATGAATGGAACTAGAAAATAACATCCTGAGTGAGGTAACCCAGACCCAGAAAGACATGTGTGGTATGTACTCACAAATGGATATTATCCACAAAGTACAAGGTAACTTTATGCTATAGACCCAAAGAAGCTATACAAGAGTTCAAGGGAGGATAGTTGAATCTCACTCAGAAAGGGAAATAAATAGACATCGGAGGTAGATGGAGAGAGAGGTAAGAGGGAGGGGCTGAATAAGGAGATAAGGTGTTGGGAAGTAGGAAGAGAGGGCTAGCAGAAACACCTGGGATGGGGGAGGCTCTCAGGAGTCTATGGGAGTGACCCTAGCTGAGACTCCTAGCAACTGACTTATGGAGACTGAAGTGTCTACCTCCTGTAGCAAAGTAGTTCTTCCAGTGGAGGGAGGAGAACGAAAACCCACCCATAAAACCTTCATCTCAAAATTTGTCCTGCCTACAAGACATGTAGGCATAAAGATAGAGCAGAGGGAATAGCCAACCAGTGACTGGCCCAATTTGAGAATAATACTAAAGGGCTCATTTCACAGGAGTTACCGAGAGAGTTAGACCCACAATAAAGACTTTCATCTGCTCATGTTCTGTGAGTGGCTTCGGCCAGTCCGTTGGCCATGCTTAACTGGTTTCTACACCTGAACAACTGAAGAATTTTTACTACTAGCTTATTAAGGTTATAAGAACTAAATCAAAATTTAAAAAATCCTATACCTACTTTAATAAATCTTACATATGCCTACATAAATATTAGTTATCATAATAATAGAATACAATCACCTGCCTGGTGGGTGCCATCTAATATTAGAATAAAACTCAAGACTTACCAGGTTTTCTTTTATAAGATTTTTATGTACTGGAAAAATAATAAAGCTCTTCCTAAAATTAGAAATGAAGATATGATACATCCATGAAGTATACCTGATTGTGACAATCTCATCCCCTCTGTGTTAAGTTCCCAGTGACAGAAAAGTGATACAACAATTGGTAAGGACAGCTAAGGCTTCCTAAAGGACACACTGGAACAGCATTCAGGAAGACAGTACTAATAGTGCTTTCAGAAATACCAACCAAGAAGTATTTTTCTTGGGCAGGAATGAAGGAGTACTTGTTCCTTTGGTGGTTTTAATGGTTATGACTCCCATAGACTCCTGTGTTTGCATGCCTGGCCCATAGGGAGTGCAGTATTAGGAAGTACAGCCTTTTTGGAGTAGGTGTGGACCTGTTGGAGGAAGTGTGTCACTGTGGAGGTGGGTTTTTAAGTTTTGCTTTGTTCAAACTCCACCCAGTATGGAATCCGGTCTCCTCCTGTCACCTATGGATCAAGATGCAAAACTCTCAGCGACTTCTCCAGCTCCAAGTCTGCCTGCACTCTGCTATGCTTCCCACTGTGGTGATAATGGACTAAACCTCTGGATCTGTAAGCCAGCCCCAGTTAAATGTTTTCCATTAAAAGAGTTAGTGTGATCCTATCTCTTCACAGCAATAAAGCCATAACTAAGACACTCCTCCTGCAGGGGACAACTCAGCTTCCAGACCCATCTAAGGCAGTTTACAACAGTCTATAATTCCAACTCCTGAAGACTGGACATCCTCTGGTCTCAAAAGCATATACATGCCTGTTTGAATACACAAATATAGACAGTTTAAAAAAAAACAGTGTTTGAATCTTATTAAAGAACATTTTCTGTACATTTGCTTAGCATTTCATTTCAAGTCAAAAGCAGTATCTTTTAATTTCAGCATAAATTATGTGTGTAGATTATATATATATATATATATATACACACACACACACACACACACACACACACACATTGTTGTTTTCTTTAATGAGTTTTGAGGGTCTTATACACAGCTCCCAAAATCATTATAAAAATAGTCAATGACCACCTCAATAAATAAAAGATACATTGGATGTTGATAACTGAGACAATGTTAAACATACTACAAGAATATTCCACAAGATAAGATTACCAATATTTTCAATTTTTCTGTGAGGATCTCAGTCACCTTAGTTTGATTCCCTATAGGTCTTGCTAATGAGGACAGCAGTGCGTGGACTTCTCATTCATCTTCACAAGCAGTGAGAGGCCAGGATCACAGACAAGCCAGGTTTCAGGAGACATTGCAACATTTAACTCACAGAAACTCTCCATGGTTCGTTTAATGGTTTTTAGATTAATTTTATCTTCTTTATATGTGTGTTTTGCACAGCATCCCCATGAGATAATGGAACATATGCCTGGATCTAGGTGACAAAAAGAAAGAAAAAGCAAAGCTTTGTATTTAGTACCTTGCTATAGCACATTTTGAGTATAAATATATTTATACAAATACAAAATTAAAACAAAACAGTTTTTAACTTTTATTGAAGAATCGTTTTTTGTACATTTTTTTTTTTGCATAGAATTTTGTAGTAAGGACTTAAAGCACACACATCCAGCAAGATGGCTGTGCAGGCAAACAATGCTCCCTCATCTCCCATGAACCTTTGCTGTTCATCTATTCTGCTGGAGTTGGAGTAATGTGCCACAGCGTAGTCCAAGCTTTACTATATTTTAGATATAACTGTAATCAAGTAGGTGTCAACTCATCATGTGAGATACATGAACAATTTTAACTTCTGCTTCAGTCTATAATAAACAAGGAATCTTGATAGAAATCAATCCTGACCTTCTTTCCAAAGTAATTCTTGAAATTAAAAGAAAAAGAAATATTAATACCGAATATCTAAAACCAAAAAAGTAAAATTATGCTTCTGAAACATCTAATTGGCATTACCTAATTTCATGGGACTGACTATATTTGCATTTTGCTCTGAGTTTCTGCACCTTCTGGTTTGGTTGAATGGATACCAGGACACAAGCATGCACGCATGCATAATGGCAGCAAACATTTGTTTTACTCATGGTCTAAGGGTATTGATGTTCTGTTTGGAAGAAAGTCAGACAATACATAAAAGCTTTAGGGAAAAGTTTCTTTGCATAACAAAAGAGCTAATGCATCAAGTTATGGTTTGTTAATGGCATTCAATTAACACATAACTGTTGTTAGTTGATTAAAAATTAACTGTGAATAACCATTTAGCATTTAGCACTTACAAATGTTCCTTGATTTATTAAAATGTAGGAGCAAAGGAGTCTGGGGAGAAGTGAGAGATATTTGGCTAGATTTTTAATGGAAGTTGTAGACACATTGTAAAATATTTCTTCCTGGTAAATATACATTTGGAAATCAATCTTCACGGTTTAACCACTCATGAAGAATTTTGCAGATCTCCTGTTTTAAAAGCACTTTAGAAATAAGTATCTGCCAGGGAGAGAATTCCCATCTGTCTTCTTGTTGTTCTTCTGCAGATGGCAACCACACTGTGATATCTACCATTCTTCGATTGCTCTATTCTGCACGCACCCCAAGGAGCCTCAGAATCATAGAAACTAAGATGTAATAGACTAAATGGGTCATCTATTCCAATAGAAAAATTTGCCAGATTTATATAAGACTTCTTGAATTTACAATACAACTCACTTCCAAGGGGGTTCAAATGCTGCACAGAAAATTGGCTTTTTCCCCAGCTATCCTTTAAAGTAATATATTATGTTCTGCTATTAATCATGTTCTTCTCCTGTGAAGATAATACACCAGCAGAATGTACACACTAAATTGCTTTTTCAACTAAAGGATTAGACTTGCAGTGATCCATTTCCAGACACTCATCAGCCCACCCAAACCAATGGCTATATTTGTAAAATATCAACAGATGTCTCAAGAATAATCCATGACCTTTGGGAAGATAACATTCAATGCTTTTATCTCAGAAGAAAAAGGGGAAGGGAAACTGTGACGCAGATGTAATATATGAAAAAATTAATTTATTTTTAAATTAAAATAAAGATAATAAAAATGTTTAAAAAATTAGAAAAAAAAGAAAGATACTAGTTTGGCTAGGGTGATAGTTCAGTCAATAAAGTGTTTCCCTTGTGACCATGAAGGCCTGAGTTTGGTCCTGAGAACTCACACTAAAATGCAGGGTGTGGTGATACCCTATTGTAATATTAGCAATAGGAAGGTGAAGAAAGCAGGATCCCTGGTAGTCACCAGACAGAAGGTCTCGATGACTTGGCTAGTTCCAGACCAATGAGAAATTCTGTATTTAAAATTAAAGTGGATAACACCTGAGGAATAAAAGTTAAAGTCCTCTGCCTTCATATAATACAAATAGATACTTGCATAACCACACAAACATGTGTGTGCACACAAAATAGAATAAAATAAAACTGTATCTAAACAATGATAGCCAAGTGCATATCTATTCCTAGATTATTCTAAAATATTTCAACTTATTTTTAATAGCCATCATGGGTAAGGAATAGTCAAGAGTGCAAAACCATTTGAGGCATAATCCAAGCATGAAGGGTTTACATTATTATGAAACATTAAGTTCATGAGAACATAGTCCTGCTCAGCATTGTGACTACCCTCTGTTGTCACCTGGCTTCTGTCATTTTTTTGTTCCTGTATGTAATATACTTTCTGTGGTTTGCATGGAATAGACACCACAGTAACTTCTTCTTAACCATAGCAGTGGGTTCAGAATTGATCAAAGGTCTAGGTTTAATAAATTAGGATATTTTTAGAATTTTCTTGCTGGACATATTCTGGATCACATTCTGTCACCAGGAAGTTCTAATCAGAAAGACTGACAAATGGTAGGATAAAGTCTGTGAGGAAAAACCACTGAGAAAAAAAGAAATAACGTCATTAAACCATGAAAGAGCTGCTCCTAAAGTTGGATCCATATTTTTAATGTATGTATTCCATACATTTTTCAGTTTCAACCATGTTTCCACCAATTATAACTGCAAGAGACCTAATATGCAGCAGCATCTACCCAGAAATGAACATACATGTTAAGAGTTAATGTCATTTGAGATCAACATTTAATGAAATTCTTCTCAAGAAAGTTGTAGCATGAATTATATTATTAAGAATTTGTGGAAAGGATAGAATAAAAAGAGGAAACTCCTAGGAAAGTTGTTTTAAAAGCTTTAGCTAATTATGCACGTTGTAAAAGATTGACTCCGAACAAACCAGAGTCTCTACATACAACAGGAAGTAAGAAGGAAGGCCCTAAGTGAAATACACTATTCTTAGTACATGTGAAATATGATTGATGACAGAAAAAGTAGTAATGGTTTTTAATGAGCTTGAAGGGAGGGGAAAGGAGTGGGAAATTGGCCACAAAGGGACTTGCCACCAAGCTTGACAAACTAAGTTTGATGTTCACACAACCCTCATGATGAAAAGAGAGAACCAACTCTCACAAGTTGTTCTTTGACCTCCACACATACTATGATATACACTCATACATACACATGAACACACACAAATATGAATAAATATGTACATACATACAAAGACATATAAATACATACAGTTATGTACACACATACACAAACACACACAAAATAAACTGCTGACCACTCCCCATTGTCTTTGCCACCAAGCACCAACACAAATGATCTCCACTCATCAAAGCTTTACCGAGGGTTCACATGCCTCCTAAGAGTATCCTGCACAAGCAACAGAACAGCATCCTGGTGGTGGCAGCACGGTTTGAGTACTTGACTCCTACGCAGACTCCAGCATCCAGGGCACCTACTACACATTTTTCTTTTCTTTTTTGTATCATTTTCATTGTATATTCTCTGTATTTACATTTCAAATATTATCCCCCTTCCTCCCCCACTCCTCCTTCCCTACCCCTCCCCTTGCTTCCATGAAGATACTCACTCCACTCCCAACCACCCACTCCCACCTTAGCACATTTTTCATGATGACATAATCCTGTTAGAAAGACCAATAGAATCGACTTTACTCATAGATTGCAATTTTTCTCCTCTCTTACTCTCTTATCTCTGGAAAATAATTCAATTAGATGTTCTTTTTTTTTTTTTCTTCTCTCTTACACCATTTTTTGTCTATATCTTCCAGTCTATGCCCTAATTTTATCTTAACCTAATATGCTGTGGAACGAATGACCCAGGGAAAAAAAGCCAATAGTTTCTCCTACCTTTATCTGAGAAGTTTCTTTGCACTCATATAAAGAATGGAAAATACATGTAAAGTGTTTCTGGAACTACCTACTTGTTTCTATTCTTTTTAAGTCATGGTGAGATACCTGTAACAACTTATAAACCCAGATTTTGAAAGCCATGCTAACACAAACAGATTGACTTTAATGGGTACAAATTTGCATGCACATATGGATTTAGATACACAAGTAGGGTGTAGGTAAAGGTAGAATTAGACAGAATGTCTTCTGTCTGGGATAGCCAAGGCCCTTTGTTCTGTCTCGTTTAATCTCCTTTTTTCATGACAGCTACTCAGAGAATGTTCCCTTTTGTTCTATAAAAACTGAACAACAATCTGTCTTTCATTAGTACTTCCTCGTGGATGCAGAACACTTCATGCTGGACAAGTGTAGGACAATTCAAAACATAAAGCCATTTGAACCATTTCTTAATGCAGCTCAAGAAAAGGAAAGGTTCTATTCCATCTGACAGAAAGAAATAAGATAGTAAAATAACTTTTTCTTCAAGCACCATTTTTATCTGTTCATTTGGACTTTATAAGAGACATATATTACATGGGCCAGCAAATGGGGCCATGGTCCTGCTGTAGATGTGAGGATTCAAGTGAGGGATGGAAGCCAGTTTTTATCATTTCTGAACATAAAAAGATTTGTTAATTTGGTTAATAAACCTGGATTGAATAGACTGTTCTGTGTCAAAATGGCACATGTGTTTATGTGTCTCAGAGCTAGATCAGAAACTGTTAAAACAGGAATTGTGTCTTCTCTTTTTTTTATGTAACAGAACTCAAACCAATGAAAGCATTATTGCTGGTAGTCAATGGTTTCTCAACAGATTACTGAGAAAACATTGTTATGCATCCAAATTAACTCAAATATATTTCATAAACAGTACTGTAGTTTTTACAATAACATTTAAGGAGATGGTAGATCAAGATGAACTTGAAGAGACTGCAAATAAAGAGAGAATGAAATCAAACAATAATGGCACAGGGGACATCTTCTAAGACAGTTTAACTGGGGGATGTTTTCTATTCTCTTTCTAACCGAACTACTTCCTGGTCATTAAGACTTGGCTATGAAGCCATAACTCCCAGAAGAAGTTAGATGTAATTCCTTGTCTCTAGTTTCAGGTTCCACCCAGAACCCTATGTTCATTCTTCAATGTATGGAAACTACTGATGTTAAAATCATGAAGCAACATTAGACTCCGACTTCATGACCTCTTCTACAATTTACATTCTCTGGCACTCTCCTTTTTGACTCAGGGAAGGCTGCATGAGTACCTACAGTCTGAGGCATGTCCATCTCTAGAGAGTAACCAGTATATCATTGCAAGACAAGTACCAAAAATCAGGCTTTTGCATAAAGAAGCATGTCCCCATACCTAGGTGTATGTCACAAGTCACTTTCACTGCTGTCACAGCCCAAAGTCATAATTGTCATAATCAGTAGTATGGTTTATAGAAAACTGATGATGGTCATTTGTCCTCAGTCATATTCAACAAGTTTAAAAATTCATGACTGATAAAATTAGAAGAACCTTAAAAGAGTACTGGCTTTAAATGTAGGTGTTCCTTTTTACCCTGCCAGGAACTGAAAAAAAAAAAAACAAAAAGCTGAGGAAATCAGAAGGAATTGGCATGTAGACTGAAAATGCAAGTCAAGAGTCAAAAGTCTTGACTGTCATCAAAAGGAGAGAAGCAAGGTGGCTTCTAGACTATCATCTGTTCATTTTGAGGGTGTGTGTGTGTGTGTGTGTGTGTGTGTGTGTGTGTGTGTGTGTGTGCACATTCACCCGTTTGTTTGCACATGCTTATTTGGGTATATATACCTTATGTGTGCATGTATCTGTGAGCCAGAGACAAGGTCTTTTATTGTCCTGATAAAGTAAGCTATCGGGAAGGATTCTCTTGTCTCTGCTCTCCCACCACCTGCATTACAAACATTCCTCACATTATCTGACTTTGTAAGACATGGATTCTGGGGATCAAATTTATGTCTGGTGCTTTCAGAGTCCTAAATAAGTAGTTAGGAAAGGATAGTCATTTTTCACGACAGTTAAGTATGGCTCTGGAGCTGGTGATGAGACAGCTCACAAGCTATGAGAGGGCAAACATTCCTACTACTGTAAGGGGTATGGTAACCTCAGCAAAACCCAGATTTCCAGTGTAAACTGTACTTAACCTCTTTAAAAGTGTCATAATCAATTTACTAGTCTCTAAATGATGGCCTCTTATTGCTTAGCCCATTTTGTTCTCTGAATAAGTCACATAGGTGTTTCCAAACACTGAATTGGGTCATATGTTGGTAAGTGGATAAGGATAATCTGAAACACCAGTCTCTAATTCAAAACCATCCATCCATTTAAAGGCCATTTTCCTCAGCCTGGCCTCAGTGTAGTTCTTCCCTTTCTCCTACCTCTTTGGTAATTAACTTTCTGTTCTAAATAGGCCTATAAGGTCACAGCCAACTCTGTTCCTATCTCCTTGCATTCATCCTTGCCTGGTTGTCACAGCTCCACCTCTGCTTCTTCCTGGCTTTCAAAATCTTTTGTATCCTTCCAAGCTCAGTTTGCCTTTAACAATGGCAAATGATGTCTTTGTCCTTCTCCTGTCTAAGTAAGATGCAACCATATGTACTCCATATGTGAATGACTCAAAAAACAAGACAAACAAAAAACCACCTTCATCAATCCTGTTAGTTCCTACCATGAAAACCATCGGTGTCTTTTACCTCCAGGTACTACCCTAGTAGCTTCTTCATAAATATGTGAGAATGTGAATTCTTTATAAACAACACCAAAAGTCAGGTCTTTTGTAATTTTCAACATTTTGTTTATGGCGTGCCTGTGTGCGAGGGAGTGTGCATGCATATGTGCCCATGTCCGTCTCTCTTTACTTTGGTTTTTGAAACATGGTCTCTCTCTGAGCCTTGAGCTAACTCATTCAGTTAGACCAGCTGGCTAGCAAGCCCTTAAAATCCTCCTGATCCTGCCTCCTCAGATCTGAAATTACAGATGCAGGTCGTCATAAGATCAGAACTCAAGCCTCTGTTGCTTACCTGGCAGGTACTTGATACACACAGCCATCTCCCCAGCCCCTAGAAACACATGTAGGTTTTTGTTTATTTGACGGTTGCTTTGTTTTTAACTTTTTAAGGCTGGGGGATTCTTAACATTAGAAACCGGCAAAGTCTTCAGAAGGAGTCCAATGGAGTGGGACAGAAATCTTGAGTCTTATAGAAAGCTCGGTTGAGGAAAGGGAGGCGCCAAGTCCACCTGAACGACAGGGTGGGGAGCATTCCCAGTTCCCCAAGTTGGGAGGGTGTGTCCAGTGTCACTCACCAGAGAGTGTGCAGCTCCTTTGGCAAGCTCCCATTATCCCATCACTCTCTCAGATGGTGGCCAGTGGAATCGATATTCCCAAGGCTTTAAAAAGCTTCCAAATGTGCTGCCATTCACTCAACAACAGGGGAAGAAATAAGAGAGGGGAGGAAAAAAAAAACCTGATGCTGGCTTCTGATTTTGCTTATGTTGTTAAAAGCCGCTCCAATGCTGCGGTTCTGGAATTGGTCCTCTTTCTTTGAAAGCATGCTGTGTGATAGACTGTCATTTGTCCCCTGCTTCCAGAAGAGCCAGCTGGCAGCTAAGTGCTAAAGCCAGTGACTTGCATGTGTTTTTCTGACATTTAACAAATGGGAACAGCTTGCAAATCTGCATTAACTCACTCTGTCTCACAAATAATCAGGGCCTACGCAGTGTAGACGCTGGGAACATTAGCTACATTAGCTCCGACACAAAAGAGTGAGAGGCTGGGGGAAGGCAGAAAACAAGTCAGCAAATAACGAATGTTTTAATGAAGGGATGAATGGAGCATTCTGGTTCAGAGGGAAGAGTTTTGAAGTCATTTTCGTTTTTCAACAAGCTACTGCTAATGGTGCTAAATTCGTCTGTCAGGGCTGAGCTCCACAGCTTGTAGCCCTCAGGCCTGTACCTCACAGATGCAGAACTGCTTGTCACCCCCTCCCCCAGTCCCCCTCAAGTGAGTTCAAATTCTCCATGCTGTAAAGACAAGACTCTTTCAAGAGGCTGTGTTTGACACCAAGTGGACATTATAAACCATCATAGTCCGATGTTCAGTGGAAGTGTGTTGTGGTATTTCATTACATACTGTTCCATGTATTGGGGTACAGTTTTAGCACATGTCAGCATTTTGAACTTAAAGTAAATACAAGTTCTTGCTTTATTCATATGTACTATCAGCCACAAACATTTCTCTCCTTCATGAGACAGTTATCTTGTGATGTCTTTACCGCAGGTCTGAATTTTCAAAGAAAATGGACTCCTAAAACTAGAAATTAATAATAATATACAGAGAAAAGCATATACTTTGAAATGCATTTGGCACAGGACTTGGAGAACCTAACTTCTAGAGAGGAAAGAAATGATCTTTCCTTTCCTTAAACTTCCAGAACAGCTTACTATAGACTCATCATTCCTTAGGAGTTAGTGGGAAACTGAGGCAGACACCCAGACATTCTAGAAAATAACAACAGGACTTGGGGGGGGCTCTAAATTACTAGACATCACAGAAAACAAAATATAGAAATATACCACCCACAGGCGTGCGTGCTAGGAAGGCAGATAGTCTCCCAGCAGTGCTACTCAGACCATAGTCAATATTTATGAAGCAGCATCTCTCTGATCTATTCAATGACAAAAATGATACCTTTCCAATAAAGGTGACACCACTTCTTAGGTGACCCTTAAGGAATGGGCAATCATGACAAAGACCAAAACCAATTTTCCAACATAGAAAGAACTATAATAAAAGCTGAAGTTGTCATTGTTGCCCAAAAGAGCCTTCAGAACTCCAGCAGACAGAAGAGATCGGGGCAGGCTTTTGCCTTCTGTGAGAAAGCTCAAGAGATCACCTATTGGAGGTTGGGATTGAGGAGTCACCTGAGGCCTCTGAGGCCAGGTTGGCATGATGAGAGGGTCCCAACAGGTCTGAGACTTCCTGCTCTGCTCATAGCCTGATCTCAGTTGTAGGTGACTCTGGGGAGAAAGACAAGAAGAAGTGGGGACCCATTATAGTGAAGGACACTGTACACACTGCCACCATTAGACAAGACATGGTTTAAAGGCCCGTGCACCTATCCCAATAGTCCTCCTGGCTTATTCCACAGCAGCCATGTGGAAAAATAAGAGTTGCAGATACAGTTTGACTAAAAAAGATTCACACATCATTTGTCTAAGATGACAAACCTTAAGATTGAATACTGAACCTGTGTCAATTGAAGTTCATTAACAGCATAATATATTTCAAAAATTAATCCTTCTTAAGTAAATAATCCTGGATCTAAATCTTTTATCTTCCCTGCCATTTCTAAAGTGTCCCCCTCCCCAGCTTTGGGTTGATCAGATGGTTCAGCAGGTAAAAGCTCTTGCTGGCAAGCCTGAACATCTGAGTTCCCTTCAGATCTTGGGAATACACATTGTGGAAGGAAAAAATAGATTCCTCCAAAGTTGTATCTTAACTTCCACTGTGTGCTATGACAAATTCTCTCTCTCTCTCTCTCTCTCTCTCTCTCTCTCTCTCTCTCTCTCTCTCTCTCTCTCTCTCTCACACACACACACACACACACACACACACACACACACTGTCAATTAATAGATGCACTTTCAGACTCTGTACAACCTTACATGATTATGGCTTTCTTCTTCCATATTAGCCTCCCCTATAGGTTCTTGGTAATACCACTTTACCGTCCCTGTGGCAATTCTAAGTTTACTGTTGCCGTGTTTAATAAAATGCCAGAATGGCTATATGAATTCTCTACTTTGAAGTCCCAATTCAGGGAACACATCCTTGGGAAACTTAGGTTTCCATTTTAGAATATCCAGAGAAGTACTGCAGGGAGACATTAGTTTTCAAGAATATCATACTAGTACATGTCCCTCAATATTGCAGTGATTTTTAACATATATGTGTATGGGGGTGAGGCAGTATTTGTTCATGTGCAGGTGTGTGTGAAGTTCAGACAGAGGTGTCAGGTCCAGTAGAAGAAGTGGAGACAGAGATAGTGTGGGATAGTCTGTGTCAGTGTTAGGGACCAAACTTGAGTACTCAGCAAAGGCAAGGAATTTTTTTTTTTTTTTTTTTTTATTAGATACTCTGTATTTACATTTGAGATGTTATCCCTCTACCCTGCCCTGATCTCCTCCCCCTCCCCTCCAGTTGCCTTCACAAAACTGCACTCCCTTCTGATCCCTCTCTCCACCACATTGCCTTGTCATTTCCCTGCATTGGGACAACGTGTCCTCTCTGGAACAAAAATATCTTCTCACATTGATGCCAGACACTGCTACCTCCAAGTACATAAGTAACTGGATCAATAGGTCTCTCAAATTGTGCACAAAGGTTGGTGTTTTACTCCATGGGAGTTTTGGAAGGTTTGGTTGGTTGATAATATTGTTATCTTCCCATGAGGTTGCAACCCGCAAGGAATGTTTTTAAATGCTGAGCCACCACCTCAGGCCCAGCCCTGAAGTGTCAACATTAGGAAGAGCTGCATTTTTTTATTCATGATGCCATTTCTTTGTGAATTTGGGCTTTGAACAATTGAGTGATAAGGTAACCCATAAATACTATATAATAGGCACTATGAGACAGGAAATAAAAGCAAAACTATCAACTACAGCTCCAGAGTTTGACAAGTTACAGCTACCCATCAATTCAATACAGAGATTTTCTATTTATGTGTTTTGCTCTCTCTCTCTCTCTCTCTCTCTCTCTCTGTGTGTGTGTGTGTGTGTGTGTGTGTGTGTGTGTGTGTGTGTGTGTCTATCTGTCTGTCTGTCTGCATGCATGTGGGTAGGCATGCTTTGCTCTTTTAGACACTCCTATGTGTTGTGAACATGGACTTGCTTCTGAAGTCTGAGAACCCTGAACATAATTTATAAGATCTGCCCAGTATTCCTCTACAGCTCCTCAACTTCTCTTAGTATGATCTCCAGGCATGATAAAAACTTTCTTTCCCAAATGTTCTATGTATTTGTTATTCAGGACATTTACATAGTCTCTTCTTCTTGACTACAAGCATATTTTCTTCCTAGGTTGTACCCATAAATATCTTTTTTCATAGTTAACACCATCACAGCCTTTGTACACACCCAAAGTCTGTCTGTCTGCAACCTAACAGAAGAGGTTTGGTGGGCCAGAAAGACAGTTCAGCAATGAAGAGAGCTATAGCATGTGCAAGACCTTGGAACAACTCTAGCACCCAGACAGCAGGAAGAGTAAGAGACACACACTAGTTATATATTCTAGTATTACAAAATATTTTCTTTTAAGACACATTTTTACAAGAAGCAATGTAATGAAGTTGTTAGTCTTACAATTCCTGGAGTCAGTCTGCCAAATTCAAAAATTCTGATATGCTGTTGGCCAAGTTGTTGAACCTCTGTGTACTCAGTTGAAAGAATGGAGTTACTTACTGGGTTATTTCCTCAGAGCTTTTTTTTTTTTAATGTGATTAGGTGTAGCGATCGCCTATCTCGCCGGCAAGGAAGACGCGCCACAACAGGATCCTTCTACAGGCGTTTATTGCGGGCTTGATTGAAGTAGCGAAAGACCCCAAGCCCAGAAACCAGCCCTCCTTATATATGCTTAGGAGGACTGTGCCGCCACTTGATTGGTGCATTCTGTGCGCCCTAATTAGCATACTCAGAGTCACCATGATTCAGCAAAAACAGGCAGGCGTGCATGTGCACTTAGGTTGTTTATCTCAAAACTGGCCACTCTCCCTTCGGGCTGGGCACCATCTTGTAATGGCGAATACAGTGGCTTCCCACAATTAGGTAGATAGACACACATATCATTTTGGAAAACACATGCAGTAAGTGCCTTCTTCTCCTATCTACCCCAGAGAATTCCATTAAGAAAGAAACCACACGCCCTTTGCTCATGACTGCACCAGTAGTGCCACAGCATGTCTGTCACATGACTCCTACAGTAAATGTTTACAAAAGTAAGACATGAACATGAGAAGGTTCATCAGGTAAGAATACCAGTTGCTCTTCCAGAGAACCTGGGTTTGGGTCCTAGGGCCCATGTGGTGATTCACAACCATATGACTCTAGTTACAATGGATCCAATCTGGTTTCTGTGCTCACTACACTCAGGAACATGATCCTGAGTATTCCTGGCCTTGAGTCCTTGCCTCCCCTGAGCTGATATCACTAAGCCATAATGAACGCAACTCTGAGAAGTAGAAAAAAGAGAACCCAGACTGTTATTCTTGTTTATCCTTTCTTGCCTCATCCCAGTATCACCTTTATCAAGTGGCTCAAAAGAGAAAGCAAAACAACTCTAGATTTTAAAGCACGATACTGGGATTGTAAGGCTCAATCTAATCGGTCTTCCAGAGTATCACAGATTATGTTTCCCACTCAGTATGTACCAAAAGACATGAAGTCACATAATATGGGAGAGATACCAGATGATAGCATTAGAAGGGACCCCAAGGGGACATCTTCATTTATGGACAAGATCTTCTAAAAGATGGGAAAATATATCCACCCTGTGGGAAGCCTAATTTTAAGACAATAACATTAAAAATTAATACAACATTAACTTTTGAGTTTTGCTAATTGTACTCTGGTTGTGTAGAATTTAACATTTGCAAAATCTCTGCAAAGTGCACGTGGCAACATTTTGTACTAGATTTACTTGTGATTCTATATAAATCTCAATTTTCATAGAATGAAAAATTCTAAAATAGTTGTAAAATATTCAACGCTAATGGCCACTCAACAGGAGCTGACCAACTGATAAAACCAGGCTCTGTGGTGACAGTGACAGCAGGTTTCTTAACGGCCACAGGCAACATGTAACATCCTAGAACCCTCAGAAAAAGTGGAGAGTAGATGTGAGATGGGCTGTCATGAGGATGCTAGTAGACAAGGGCCATTACAAGTTAATTCTGTTCTCCTGTTCCTTTTCCCTAAGGGATCAAAGAAAGAGGAGAGACCTAGGTGGTAGTCCTAAATAAGTCAAAGCTAGTCTCACCGTACGAAAAGCACTGAGAGACTTGAATTGATTTTGTCCCGCGGTAACACCTTCCACCAAGTTTCTCAAATGGTTATCACTAATGAATCAATTTAACTGATCATCCTGGTTGTATGTCCCAAATACCTTGCAAGACTGTCCCTAAGCTTCATGCACAAAAGCTTCATGCACATTGAGAAAGAGCAATTAAATTACAAAATACCTTCCTGGGTACTCCATCAACAAAAATATCACACAAACCATGGCATCATTTTCCTTGAAGGGCCAATTGAAGGTCCAGAGAGAGAGAGAGAGAGAGAGAGAGAGAGAGAGAAACAGACAGAGACAGACAGAGACAGAGACAGAGAGACAGACAGAGACAGAGAGATAGACAGAGAGAGAGAGATTTAAATGTCAGCATTGCTTTTCACAAATATGGCTATTCATCAAGTCATTATGTAACTTTTTTTTTTCTGTGAAGAGTTCATAATCATGTACATCAGAGACCATAGTAAAATTATGTCCTGGTAAGAAGTAAACAGGCCAGGATGGCCCCAGAAAGTTTGATATACAAAATTATCCCTCCACCATGCCTTTCCTCCGATCATGACCTGTGATTCTGAGTTTCATCTCTCCTCTTGGAGTGTCCAGATCCCTCGGCCTCTGATACATCAGCTCAGGAAGGACTGGATGAATTCTGGAACTGGTGCGCTTCACAGTCCATCTCTTCCCTCCAGGACATCAGAATCAGCTGCCTGCCAGGAAGAGGTGAAACAGGGTCTGAGATAAGCAAGAGCCCAGTCCTGTTGGGAGTCAGTGCTAGAGCCGGGAGAAGAGGACAGAGAAAAACTTCTTCGAGCGTCTTAGTGTTACCACGCTGAGGCAATCCTTAATGAAGCAGCTCTCTGAAGTGATCTTAGCTTGTTTGTATTTTCCTATTCCAGGAGGTTTTGAATACTTACCCTTTATTTGTGATGAACCAAAGATTACATAGTTTTGGTTGAGGGTGTGAGAATATCCAGGAAGGGAAAGGGTCATTGACTGAAGGCTAAGGCTACGGACATGCTTCCTTTGTGTGAGGAAGAATTCCAGGTGCTGAGCTACCTGACTACTTGTGACCACCTGGTGGGGGTCTCCAGGCTATTGTCCACTGAGGCAGGTACAGCAACAGGGAGGGAGTTAGCTATACCCCTGCCCGGCTCAGAATGAGGTTCCAATCTCAAGTTTTGAGAATTCTGGGGTTTGGGCATGATCCACCTCACCCATTTCATGCCAGTTCTTCTTATGGCATGGTCCATGTTCTCTACAATCATCTATGTTGCATACTGTCTCTGTTCCAAATACAACAGATCGAAAATAGGGTCAAGAGTAGTGGTGAGTTAGTTGCCTGAACCCTAATTTGAAATAAATGAACAGAATTAGGGCAGGCCATTGATTATGCCCAGTGTCCTTTTGCTGAGGTACCAGCAATGCCCAGTTTGAGGTCTTCCTCATTAGCATTGACTACAAGCAGACAATTCCTCTTGACCCGACTTTTTGCTGATATTCCTTTCTTGACTCCTTCCTGTACTCCATTTATCCAGGACCACCTAAACACTTCTCCACCCTCAGTCTGGCCCACCCTCGTAGGACTGGCTACCGTGTGTAATATATATCACATTCTGGCATGCTTTATCTTCTCTGAACTACAACTCTGAACCAGACACTGCAATCTTTCCCAGATGACATATCTCAGCTTTGTAATATAGCTCTCATCCTTCAACAATAATGAGAAGGTATGGAATAATACTGGTCACTAGATAATTATGAGATTCAAGCTTATTAATGTGTACAATGAGAGAAAAAAACAGAACCAAGACCACCAGGTGGAAATGGTATAATCAAAAAACATTCTACAAGATGCTTTGAGTTTGTGTTAGTGACTTCAGTGTATCAATATCAATTTGGATTATACTTAAATTGACCTTTCCTTTTTTTTACTTTGCATTGCTTTCCCCCCAAAGAACAAAAGGCCACTGGAGATTACATACTCAACTTCTCATGCCCACTGAACCAGTATCCATCAACACTTTGCTCCCGGGAGATCTCAATATCCCACAAATTTGAATAAAAATTCCTATGATGGTGAATATGTACCAATTTGGCTGGTTCATAGGGTGCCGAGATCATCAGTCAAGCATAATTCAGAGTGCTTATGTAAGGGTGCTTTGGGTACAATTCACATTTAAATAAATAAGTAAAACTCAAAATATACACATGTTTGTCTACATTTGTGTGTATGTGATTATGTACATCATATTATGTGTGCGTGTGATTTCTTTTTATTTAGTGTTGATTTATACATCTTTTTATAAGTAAGTATGTAAATATGTATATACACACGCACACATTTGCTTCTGTTTTATATAAAATTGGATTTTAACTTCCTATATCCATTTGGAAATTAAAAATAGCTTCTTCTCTCAATAACAAAATATAATGCCAATTAAGTTTGATATAATGCAATTTGAAACTAAGGGCAAACCATATGTACCCTATAAATAAGCATTCCTCATTGACTGGACAGAGAAGCCGCAATAAATTTATGAGCACAAATGATAACAAAATAAAAAATCTAGACATTTGACAAAGCATTTAAAACAAGAACTACTAACTAGAGGACTATCTGAAAAATGGAATCATCTGTGCTATATAATCATGAGGACCAAAAATGGAGGTGTGAAAAGGTAAGCTGGTACTTGTATGATCATTAAAATCAATATGCCCAAAGTGGCAGGGGCAGAAATGGACCTGGGTCCCTGTTAGTTGGATCAGCAATGTCAAGCATCCAATGAAGACAATAACAGCATCTACTTCAGAAGGTTGTCATATGGATTAAATGAAAGCAGGGATGGAAAGCATTTAGACAGACTCAACTCTACATGCTAAGTGCTCAGTACTGTCGGCTGCTCTCATTATTAACTGTCTCTTCTGTGTAATGAAATGTAAAACCAGACAAATGCAAAAGGCAAGAAAGTGGAACAGAATAAGACATAGACAGGTTAATGCAATGCAAATGACCCCCAACTTGAAATGGTTCTGCTTGCTGGTTTTTGACTTCATAACTTCACAAAATGATACCAATAGACACCATGCTTCAAGTTTTGAATTTTGTCCTATTCTTCAGCTAGTGGTTTGCAGTGGAAAGACTCTCTGGCAATACCTGCCATTATCAGTGAACCACAGCTTCCCATCAGCTGCACATTCACCGAGGTAAACCTCCAGCACTCCACCATGCTCTGCATTATGTCCTGATAGCTGTAGATGGGGCACATTGAATGACTTTTTTTCTCTACCATTTTCTGCTTAATGTTGAGCTTATCTGGATGTAATTCCACTACAGTATGTCTGCTTTTATTCTGAGGAATATTAATTCATTAACAATCTCAAGCTGCATGAAGAAGGTAGAGAATGACTTCTCCCCCGTCTGGTAGTTGTACTAACAAACAAATAGGACTACTTACAGGAGCACTTATGTGTCAGAATATCTACAATGTTGTAGAAACCTGTGGAAGAAAGGAAAGAAGTCTAAAAGAAGCAAAGCAAGGGGAATTTACAGCTCAGGACATATTGATGTGGGAGAGAACTGTAGAGGAAAAGTAGGATAGGTAGCAACAGGAAGGGGAAAGGTGACACAGAAAAGGTCAAGCAACTTTTCCTGAACCTTGCAGCTGAAATACAATTTGTTCCTAATCTAGATTCCCACTATCAAGGATGGGATTTAAATAAAAAGAAAAACTTGCCGCAATTTCATAAAAAAATTAAAATTTTCACTTGAGTTCCAAACATTCAACACAACCTATAATGTGTAGCCAGGATATACATTAAAATGTACCGGAGAAAGAATAATAAAATTACCAACATAGAAGGATAACTGTCATAAGGTAGGAATCACTTATACACTTAATGAAATTTAATAAATATGAAATAGCTACTGACAGTACCCAGAATTTCAATACTTATTGATCAATTACCAGAACTATGGAAAACTCCCTCAAGAGAGCTCTTTCTGCTATAGTATGTTCTTATTCCCCACTGATTGCAACTACAACAGCAGTTCTCTCTATGGAGATTCATGTCGACCTCCTACACTTTCTATTCCTAGCCAAGTGTTTCCATCAAATCTTAGTAATAGAGGCAATTTCAAACTTCTATTTGGAAAACCATTTACAGGGCATCTCACTATTATCCATCTGTGGTTAGCCTAAACTAAGCCTATAATGTAGCCTCTGGCTGTCACTTGAGCCAGACTTGAGACTTAACATACTACAGTGTAATTTGTGAGGATCTGAGTCTCAGTAGAAAACAGGACTAAGCTCATACTCCTCGTCAGACATCCTTATACACCCCTCGCCTTTTCATGCTTGTCCATTAACACAGTTCCACCAGCCAACAGTGATTTCTACCAGGAAATATATAGGGTACATACAAAATCATATGACTTCTTCCTGGTTGTAAATATTCATTCTTGATACTAGAAAAGAGCATGTGTTTGATCTGTGGTTTCCTTCTGGTGTTTATTTCATTTAAAGAATTATTGAGCTGAAGAAATTAGCTTTCTATATGTTTGCCACTTCTCTAAGTATTTTCTTCAGCACTTGCTTGGCTCTTCAATGTGATATAATATATATCATCACCTTCCAAAAGGCTCACACATGTTTTCATCTAACAAATGTGCTGAGCACCTTATATGGGCCAGATACTGGGTTGGAAGGCAGTAAGATTGTCAGTGATCCCTGCAAACAAACACATAAAATTCTCCTGAGTTAGGAAATCAAATTAAAGGGGCAATCTGCTATGTCTACCCAAAGGCTGAGATTCTAAATTTAGGTCTGCTTTTTAAAATTGTGGGGGTTTTTTTCATACAAAATTTTACAAACCAAGACAAATCACATTCCTTCCAACTTTAAAATCAGTTTTAAAATTCTATTCAAGAGTCCCCAGCAAAGTATATATTCTATCAGCATATATTTTTCCTCTCTATTTACTCCTCTATTAACTATTGCTTCTCTAACAGAACTTAAGCTTACAATTTACCTGTTTGGTACATTTTAACTTTCAGGCCAATCCAATCTCTATGTCCAGAAGTCAGCCCACTATCATTCAAATTCATTACCCTCTCCAGTCTTCTGACCTGAAATGTTTTTTCTGACATTTCCATTTGGCCAAAGGTTGCCCCTGTTTTTTAAAACCTCAAGGAGAGTATTTCCTATTCTACAATAGGAAACACTTGTATCATTTGACTTGAAATTATTTTGGGGATTAAATTTTATAGAATAAATAGGTTTCCATATTTCTAATATCCTTATTTGTCTACACACCATCCTTCCTACATAACTTCTACTTTGTACCCTTCATGTAGTATTCTTGAGGAATGATTGCAGAAGAGCCATAATTAACACATAATTAAAAAAAAACTGGTTTTCTGAGAGGAAATTATCTAGCAATGAGGAAATGGAAAACAATAGAAATGGAACCTCACTGACTAGCCACATCAGTGGTGACTTCTTTACACAAGGGTTTTGTAGTAGGAGAAGAGCAGTTCCTCAAGTTTTGTGCTATTCACAGCAAAATGGAAAACAAAAAGCACACTTTTGGGTTTCAACTGCATTGCTTTCCTCGTGGACCCATTCCTAAAATCTGGAAAACCAAACACAAAACAAAACAAAACAAAACAAAATCAACCAAAAAGCCAAACAAACAAACAATGCTGATTTGCACCATATAAATACGCACTTATGGCTCATTTTCCAATATCATCAAATGTGGCACCAAGTGGAGTCAATGTACTGAAAACCACCCAATTGTTTTTCTACAAACACTGCTCTAGTTCTCAACCAACTTTCCAAGCAACCCACTCTCTTATCCCCATATTTATTATAGTTTAGCTAAATTAATTAATTAATTAATTAATATTTTTTGTATTTATTCATTGTGTGCATGACATATGGGAAGGTCAGGGGACAGCTCGTAGGAGTCAGTTCTCTCTTTTTACCATATGGGCCCCAGGGATTGAACTCAGGTCATCAGATTTGCCAGCAAGTGGCTTTACCTGCTAAATCATCTTGCCACCCCACTGTGGTCTCCGTCTCAAGGCTCTGTGGTCCCTAGCAAAGGGCTCACAGCCTGCCCTTTACCTTGGCTTCAAATGTCAAAGTGCTCAATAAGGACTGTTAAGGAATGTTTCCTCACCAATCTCCCTGAAAGTTTCACATCAAAAAGAAGACTGGAAGGGAGATTCCAGATTCCTATAGTAATATAAAGGCTTTCTTTTTAACAGCTCTAGACTCCCTTTTGCTGACAGATGAAGGAAGAATTCTCCCCCTTTTCTAGCTAATGGGAAAAGCCAAGGGTCTTGGGCAGTAGATCAAGCCAAGGCAGCAGAAGTAATTCTTACAAAGTCTGAACTTAGGTAGCTTAACTTCAGAAGGGTTGTTTTGCATGTCTATCATTTCAACTGAGAGTGCTATGTGAAGTGATCTCCATAGAAATGGAATTTGAGATCAAGCTGTGTCCCTTACCTGAACAGAACCAAGAGAAGCACTTCCACTAGTCTGTGAGAGGTCTCCATCATATCCAAAGACAGCACCTACTCTGATTTTTGGCTCCCCATTCACATAATATAACGTCACATAGGCTTCTCTCGGAGGAACCTCTGATTTCAGCTTTCTCTTAACATTTTTGTTAATGTCATAATTTTCTCCCAGACAACTTGGAGGTTTGTGTTTTATAATACAGAGATTAAATTTTGACTAATACAAATAACTTTCTCCTTTGTGATTTTCAGTTATAGCCATTCATTATCGTAAATGCTGTTTCTTTTATTTTCTTTGTGGGTAGTAAAGATACTGTGCATGATGAAAGGGCCCACCGTGTCATGACTGGTGTATAACAACACTATTGCATCTATTATATATCCTTGGTTGCCCTCCTTCCTTTCTTTTAGAACAAAGAACTGGAGTACGGGAATCTCAAATATCCCAAACATCAGACATGTGAAAATTACAAACATAGAATTTCAATTGAAACACTTGCGTTAACAAAATATAATCACACCAATCTTTCTCATCACCTTCTCTTGCTGCACTGATTGTCTCACAGCCAGTATAGCATGACTTCAGAACCAAGATTCTTGAGAAGACAGAAATATCCCCCAAGCAAAAGATTATGGGATGTTCGAAGTTGTCCTCAGGCACCAGACTGAATCATCATTCTGGCCCAGACAAGGTCAGTGCACCCTTGAGAAACCATGACACTTTTCTTGCTTAAGAAATCCAATCCTAGGAATATGTTCATCCCACCATTTCTGAAAGATCCTGTTGTTCAAACAAAATCACTCCTGAAGGTTCTAAAGAGTGGCCTAAATTCATACTGTCCCTTTGGGAGACACCCTTTGCAATCTCTCATAGTTGTACACTGCTTTGAGTTGCAGCCCTCAGGCACCAATCACCCCTGTTTTCTGTATCACAATTTATACCTTCATTCAAAGAGCCTTGTATTTCCTTGATGTACAAATTTGACATTCCAGTGGCTTTAGAATAGATTTACCTTCTTCAAATATTCTAGAGAACAAACAGCTTTTTTAAAGACAGAAAACACAGTGGGGGAGGATAAGATGTCTTTCTCTTATTGGTATCTTCGTGTGCCTGCTTCCCAAATCCCTCTTGGTTTGGGGGAAGAGAAAGAAAGAACGGTGAGACGGCAATCTTGATTGCTACCTTGGCAGGATCTAGAACTACCTTGGAGATACACTTTAAACATAACTCTGAAGGAAGTTCTTGACTGGGTTAAGTAAGGTAGGAAGACTTACCATGAGAGTGTTTATCACTTTCTCACAAGGACTCTGTGAGACCCATATTGAGTCTTATCTATTTGAGGTTCCCATGAATGAGAGGAGAGATCGGAAATCGTTGCAAAAGCAAGAACCTTTTGCATCCAGTGCACTGGGGTGGCCTGCATCCAGAGGTGTGGCGACCCAGAAAGGCTGTTACAATCAGTTTTTATACTCTTTAGGGGTACAGGTTACATCAGCAAAATTATGACTTAGATTCATGAGCAAAGCGTATTAGCCTTTGAATCTATTGGCTAGCAAGCATGTCACAGAGTCATGGGATCAGAGGGTCAGGTGACTATCAGTCAGCACATTGTGCAGTTTTTCAAGAATGTTCCTCCCAAGAACTGTGGGTGGAGAATAGAACTTGACCTAGTCTTGACCTGAGGCAGTAGGATTAAGTCTGGCGAAAGCCCCAAGGGTCCTTCAACTCTGCATGCTGAGTTACAACAAAATAAAACAAACAAACAAACAAATAAAATGGATGCCAAGAAGTGCTTGCTAAGAGGAGCCTTAAATAGCTGTCTCCTGAGAGGCTCAGCCAAAGTCTAACAAATACAGAGACAAATGCTCACAGCCAATCATTGGACTAAGCACTAGGTCCCCAGTGGAGGAATTATATAGAAAGAACTGAAGGAGCTGAAAGAGTTTGTAACCCACCAGAAGAACAATGATATCAACCAACCAGACCCTCTGGCCCCCCAAAGAGCTCCCAGGGACAGAACCACCAATCAAAGAATACACATAGTCAGTCGAACCCATGGCTCCAGCTGCATATGTAGCAGAGGGTGGCTTTGTTCGGCATCAATGGAAGGAGAAGCCCCTGGTCCTGTGAAGGCTTGATGTCCCAGTGTAGGGAAATTCGAGGGCAGGGGGGGCAGGAGTAGGTTGGTGGGTGGGGTACCACCCTCACAGAAGCTGGGGGAGGGAGGATGGGATAGGAGGTTCTTAAAGAGGGAAAACTGAAAAAGGGGGGAACATTTGAAATGTAAATAAAATATCTAATACAAAACAAACTGAAAAAAAAGAAAAAGAAGGAAAGAAATCAAAGCTCCAGAAATCTTTTACTTGTCTTTCCTTTCTGATTATGATATGCCGTAGCTAGATACCTTACATTCCCACTTACCTACCTTCTCAGCCATTATGAGACACCCCTTCAAATCATGGGCCAGATTTGAAATCATCACCTCTTTCTTAAGTTTATTTTGTTTTGTATTTTGTGACAGCAATGAGAGAATACAGAAAGCTGATATTTTTTTTTTTTAGAAAACTGGGAGAGAGTTCTAAACTATACAAATCCAAAGGAAGTGTAAAGATCCACTCTGTATGGTTGTATTTAATGATATTGTAGTTTATTAGTGTCACCACATTACAACCTCCTATATATAGTTCTGCACATTTTCTGGTCCTCAGAGAGGATATTGTTTCTCTCTAGATTTCAGACATGGAAACAGTATCTTGGTTAGGGTTTTACTGCTGTGATCAGACACCATGACAAGGCAACTCTCATAAAGACAACATTTAATTTAACATATTCAGAGGTTCAGTCCATTATCATCAAGCTGGGAGCATAGCAGAGTCCAGACAGGCATGATACAGGGGAAACTGAGAGTTCTACATTTTCATCTAAAGGCAACTAGGAAAAGACTGGCCTCCAGGTTGTTAGTAAGAAGGTCTCATTACCCAACAAGACTATACCTCCTAATCATGCCACTCCCTGAGCTAACCACACTCAAACACCACTCAGGCAGAGACAAATAAATAACATCCTTTTACTTAACCAGAAAAATGTTGGTAGAGCCAAAGTTAGAGGGTCTTGTCATTCTTAAGGCAACATGTACCTCTTTTATTAAATACATTGTAACATTATAGAATGCCAGAGTTAGAGAAGAGAGTACAAAGACTTCACTCTGGAAGACATAATTTCTGAATGAGTGGAATTATTAGAGAGGTTTGGCAGACACGCCAGGTAGATAAGTCCCTATAAACAAAAAGCCAAAATTAGAACCCCAGCTTTTTACACTAAGTATGCCCCAAGGCAAGAAAAAAATGAATTTATCATGAATATATCTAAAGCATAATCATGATATTTAGGGAGTATTCCTACCTTGCTGTTTCAATGCAACCTTCTGTGACTTGCTGAAGGAAATTCTGGATAGACAGAAAACACATGGTTATAAAATTTGTGTGTGTTAGTTAATACAGCTATAAGACTATTAACTTCTTGGGGTCAAGGACCCTAACTTCTCCAGATTACCTAAAATCCTCCCAAAGACCAAAACAATGCTCTCCACTCAATAAAATAATTTTAATTCCTTATTTATTGATGAAAAAAATGAGGTATTTCAAAAGCTTTGCCAAGCAATTGATCTTGGAAAACAGCAATTAAACTTCATCAAGAAAAGTCAATGGCAAAAGAAATCAAGACAAAAAATTCTCTGAGAAAATGGGAAACTGAGGGAACCATCTGATAGAAAAAGCACCCCCAAATAATATTTATTCCATAAAGTATATATTAAGCATTGATTTTTTTTATCTTTAGGATTTTATTTGATATCTGTATTTCTACAAGTAAAGAGGCCCTTTTTTTCTACAAAATAACTGAGCTTCAGAAAGAGAATAACTTGGCTGACTTAGTGGAACTCCGTTAATAAAATAATACAAAAAAGCTGACTCCAGCCCTGAAGTAAAATAAAGGGGGCAAGCCATATTTGGGGAAACTATCATTTTTAAAATATTGATGTTTAAAAACAGTCATACTGACTGCTTTTCTCACTATATTTTCAACATAACAATACCTTTAAACTCAATGGGACTTTTATTTTAAGTGGGACTTTTATTTTAAATTACAGCTATAGTGCTTTGATACAATATTTGATGACTTGTAGCATAAACACTGAAAATATGAACCTATAGTGTGTGTATTTGTGTGTGTATTTATGTATGTGTGTGTGTTTGTTTGCATGTGTTTGTGGGTGTCTCTCTCTCTCTCTCTCTCTCTCTCTCTCTCTCTCTGTGTGTGTGTGTGTGTGTGTGTGTGTGTGTGTGTGTGTGTGTGAGTGTGTGTGTGTGTGTGTGTGTGTGTGTGTGTGTAAATGAACCCAGCTTCCCTAGCAGAAGTAAACTGAGTAAGTACATGGCCTAGCTTCCCCAGGAACCTTCCCTGATTATCAGTCCCCAGAAACTTTTCCTGTCTCAAGGGGAACGTAACTCTCAGAGCTGCACCACAACCTCACCCCAGCACCATCTTGTGGAGGCTCCTCTATCCTGATCTGATCCCTGATTGTCCTGAAAGTCCCTCAAGATCAGGTCCAATTCTTTCTCCTTGTGCAAGAGCAGGTGCTTGACAAATATTTACTGATGAATGAGTTTGAGCTGGGGAATTGTAGTACAATTTAATAACTGTTTGAGAATAAATATGAAAAAATCCATAGAAATGCCAAGAAAGAAAAATGATTTCTGACCGGAGGAGTCAGACCAGACATTATAACGTGACATCTGCAAAAAGATGTGTGGATGCTTCAGAATAAAGATAGCTATAGTTAGGTAAGCAGGGACTGATGAAATGGTGGGATACTGCGGCCCACAGCCCTTTATACTTCAATAGAAGTTTTAACTTTTCCATCATATAGGAAGCCCAAATGCATTGTTATAAAGTTAATAAAATGGCAGGTTCTACATATCTCTTAGTGATATAATCTCTCTCTACCCAGAAAGCCAGTTATATTTTAATGTCACTTGATAGTGGCTCATCTATTCACAACCAGGATCAATCAAAGCCACTCTAGGATTTGGGGCTGTCTTAGAGTTCTAGGATTCTTACAACAATGCTAAATGTTGCTAATTAGACTACCATTTCCATAGGCTTAGTCAGGAGTTCTTGAGCCCAGAGATCAATGGGAACTTCTCCAGGTACAGATGTACTTTATTTACCTTCTTAATCTCACTTATTCTTTTTTTTAATATCCTGGCAAACTCTACCAAACTCTTCATTCATTTAAAATGAAAATAAGCTTGCAAAAAGAGCATGGACAGAGGTGTGCCAATTACTTTGCCTGAGAGTTCTAAGACCCATGGTGTTGAGATTTTGCTAGATTTGACTTCCTCCTATGATCTGTATGAAATCAATCAATTTATGCATGTGTGGCAAAATTGCAAATAAAACTCTATCAGTGGAAAGTCTCAGCCCAGATGTTACACAGTTTTAGCACACAGAAAATGAGCACTCATTATTTGAGCATCTTGAAGATGCAAGCCCTTAAGAACTGGAAAAGAGGTATTTACTCTATGTTGATTTGGGGGGGGGGGGTTCCTTCACATGTTGATTTGTTTACTTTTTCATCTCTACTGTCCAAATAAGATCCAGAATCATGATGGGCACTCAGAAGACAAATACTGAATGAGGAAAGGAAAAAATAGTTCCAGTTGCATTTCTCTTATACTGAATACACCATCCTGTGTCTCTGTCATTGTAAGTAAAATATGCAAAACAAAATATAACATTTCAGGTATTGTTTAACAAGAACCAAAAGCCAGATTGATGGCTGCTCTCTCACCAGAGTCTAAACCTAATGGATTCAACCAATGCTGACTTCGTTTGCAACAATCCTGTTACTGTGGATTCACATCAAGTTTGTAGTCAGCTAAGACACCCCAGAGATTCTTTTTCCTCAGATCTAATGCTAAGCTACATCTCCCCCCAATTGAATTTACTGACTGAAGTGCAAGACCTCACATTATTCCCTGTAAGTTTTGTCTTATTGGATTTAGGCCATTACCCCAGCATCTAAAGACCTTTTTGAGCCTTGAGTCTGACCTCAAGCATATTAGATATTCAGCCTTGCTTTGTGCCCCTTATAAATTGGATCAACATTCATTGACTGTCTTCACATGAGCCTACAGTGAGTAGATGGGACAAGTCTAACTTGGAACCTGGAGACTTACTTCAAGAAACTTTCCTTCAGATTAGTGGCCATTTATCTTGCACTTGTATTATTGCTGTGAGCCACATGGGAAGTCACAAGAAAGAGAACTAATGCATCATCAGAGCTCAGAAATACCCAACTCATCATTACTAATTGTGTTCCTCCTAGTAAAAGATGTTGAACCAGACTCAGAGTAGGAAAGCTCTAACAGTAAAGACAGAGAAACAACAAAAGCAGAAGGAGACTAGGAAAATGAGATGTACACAGTAGCAGGAAAATGTGCTACTCAGAGAAAACAGTAAACTACAGATGTGGCTTTTAAGTTTGTCCAGAGCTTTTATGATCATGTATATGTGTATGTGTATAAATATACTGAACCTTATTACCTCATTAATGGAGAAAAAAATCATCATTTAAAATAATATCAAACAATTTATCTTATAATAAGTATTCACACATATACACACACACAACTTATTATATCTAAAGAATACTGAGAACTCTGTTTCTTAATGGATATGCTTTGTAAGACTGGTTCAACTGTTTAATTAGCCTCTAGGGTCTCCCTTCTACAAAATAAGGACATTGGACTAAGGTCCTTGCTACTTCTAATGTGAAAGTAAGAGAGATGGGGGTAGGGAAAAACGTCTACAAAATTTGACTTGCACATTCAAGTTCAGGTTGAACTCTGATTTCCCTCCTTCCCTCATATTAGCTGAGCTTAAACTCCAAAAACTACATTTTTCCCTTCTATTTTTGATCTTTGTTAGAAGAAAACAGAACATTACTGAATCTCGTTCCCTACAAATCATCACAACCTTTAAGAAAAAAGCCCAGGGGCTGGTAAGAAACATATTCAATAAATTCCTTCATTAAGATGTGTCAAATTGCTGAAAATACCATTTCAGTCTGTCCTAAATATTACCTCTTTCTGGGAAAGCTAATACGTATGTTTCAAGTCATAAAATGATAATAAATTGAGACAATCAAATATTGTATTATAGTTTTATTTTTCTGAAAAGATACCAATCGTGATCTCCACTGAACTCGGCAGACAACTTGTAAAGATGGCAATACCATTTTAGATACTCAGTTGAAGTTCTTAAGTATATCAATTAAAATCCTTATGGTTTTCAATGACAGAAAATCTGAAGAAACTTAGGTAACCCAGTGGGACCATGAAAAGTGGCCTGGTTCCTAGTTAAGCTAAGGCTAGAAACGTGGTGACCCTGAATAGACAGTAGGCACTTCGCCAGGCCCCAGTCACTAGCCACAGCGTCCCATAGATTTGTGGCCATCAGTCACATAAGGGCATGTCCAAACCCCTCCACACACAGAGTCCACACCTGTGGACACATAGGCTCAAGAGATATCTCCATTTTAATGAGGTACCTAAAGGCTTGGAGGGTTTAGCAAATAAGCTTTCCTTCCCAGACCTCAATGCAAAAGTTACTTAACCTCAGGCACACCCTGAACATCCACTTTCTGCCATGACAATAAATGTCTTACTGGGATCTGCTGTGGGGAGCAATGGAGAAGGCCCTTGACTATAGAGCTGCTGTCCAATCTGTAGAAGGCATCTCCGTGCTCCAAGATACCCGGCTACCAAACCAATCCCAAGGCTGCAGCCTGGAGCCTGCAGCCTTCACCCCCAAGACAAGGACTTCCCTGTCTCCCACACACACATGTGACCAGACAGCCAAAGTTCCCCTCTTTCCTCCCCCCAAAGCTCCCCCAACACCCCTCCCCCACCCCTGTCCCGCTAGATCCAGCTCATAAAGAAAGAATGAAGAGCAGAGAATCCCTGCTTGTTTTCTGTTTGGCTGATGGATTATCTAAGCAACAAGTTGAAAGACTGTACCGTTTATCACTGGCCCCCAACGTCACAGTAAGCAAAGACCCCCTTCTTTGGACACACGGAGTTTTCAGAATCCATGAGGATGTGACTCAAGCTCTAAAAGGAAGAACCATGCACATGTGACACACAAAACCTTCGTAAAGGCAGAGTTCCTCCCAGCACCACAGTGGCTAACATTACCCCAGTGGCTCTAAGGCACATAGTAAACTTTGTGGTTCACACTGACTATGTTCCTACCTCTTCCTTTGAAGTGACAGTATCTGTTCTGTCTGCCCACTCATGTCTGATTCCCCAGGTATATAGAAGAACAACAATTTGCACCTTGGCTATTATGGTTATCTGACTTAGACAAAATTTTGAAAATCAATCTCTTAGCACTGGGATGATTTGTGATTTGAGGCTCCTAGAATGGACTGAAAACATTTTGCACTAAAATGTATTAATTTGGAAGAGCTAAAAAAAAAAAAAAAAAAAAAAAAGAATGCTGTGATCAGAAAGATTCATTGTCCAAAATACTTATGCTGGAATTAAACTCACAGTGTAAGAGATATCAAGGATAGACATTTGGGACATGTAAGTCATAAAGGCTAGGTTTTCATGAATTACAGCAATATCCTTATAAGGAGGTCCCAAAAGATCCCTGGCTTTATGTTCTCTACATGATGCCTGGAGAGAGTTTGTGATTCTTTTAAGGTATTGGATTCCTGGACCCTTATATCAATGAAGAAGCTGTCTATGAACTAAAAAGAAGCCAAGCCATACCAAGATACCAAATCTCCTTAATGCCTTAATCTCGTGCCTCCTAGCTTCTGTATGTGTGATGAATAAATGCCTGCTGATTATAAACTAGCCTGCACCTATGGTATAGTGTTACAACCACCAAAACAGTGGAGCTATTGAAAAATTCACATCTCTCTAGCAATGAATATTGCCTGACTGAGAAATGCTACCCTGGTGGGGGGGGGGGTTCAAAGGTCAGAAATACCTTGTGCTTCCACAGCACCCAATCTCTATTGCTTATCTCCTTTAGCCCCCTTAACCGTTAAACCATTTTTTGGATTCCCTAACCTCACCCTAATCTTCTTTAGGACCAATGTTCCTTTCATATCAGATCTGGTGATGCTTCCAAACAAGCACTTAATACAGGTTAAGCTTCAGAGAGGAATCTGAAGCTACTGAAAGGCTGGATTAGAGGAGCACTGAGGTGAGATCAGCATTTGCTCAGTGATGACAAGCTAATGGGGCTGCGAAACAGGCCCTGGCAAATCGCCAGCACCCACTTGCCAGAAAGAAAGTCTTATTTTGCTGGGTAGTTCTAGAGGATGATAGCTTTGGGGCTCAGAGAAGAAAGACACACTTTAGGCAAAGTTCCAGTTCTCCAGGTCCTCTTCCTGAATGTGTAAAATTACCAAGGGGTGTTTGCTCTGTCTTTTTGCTATATTTGAGGACATGTCCTATACTGGCCTGGATGCTGCAGTTGTAGAGGTTCCCACATGCGATCACTGTCGACCTCATCTGGAACTGTCCAGGTGGAAAGACAGAGATCATGAACAACCAGGCTGCCAGCTCTCATAAAGATGAATCAAACGATGGTAATCTGATAAGACTTGTGAGAGCAATTTGTTTTGTTCATCTGAAAGGATTAGGGTTCTTATTTTCTGAAATCACCAGCGTGATGAAGTAACTTGATCGCACGATACACTGCTCATGCCTCACCAAATGCACTAAGCAGGCATACAGACAACAGTGGCTCATACCAGTTGGTATTCCAGGTCTATACCTAGAGAGTGACAGAACCTCATCTCTCCTGATGCACCCAGCATGAACACATCATCCTTCCCCCCCCCCCCAATCTAATCAGGAACACTTCTGCCATGTTCATTTTTCTTTACAAGTCAAAGGCACAGAAGAGATTTAAGCTTTCTGTCCTATACCCCCTGACTCTACGAGGAAGTGGGCTTTGTGAGAGTAAAACCTCAAATTCTAGTCTCACAGCAAACAGCCTCAGTTTGGCGCAAAACAATTTCAAATGCTGTACACCAGTGCCATCTAGTGCTTACAAATAAATTAACATGCCCCCAAAATATTAAGACATGGCTTTTCATAAACACCTGAGTATTTTTTCTACTTTAAAAAATTTTAAGGATGGTTTTTCTGGTGTTGCACTCTTTCTGAGCAAATTACTTCTTTTGTCTATTGTTTTTCATTGGAATGTAAGTTTCCTGGCTCATTTTCTCTCAAAGTATACTTTAAACTGTAAAGTGTACACCAGAGTTTTAGTTAGATAGAAATCAAGAGAAGGTCTCGCTGATTGCCAGATCCTGCTCAGTGAAATTAGGCTGAATTTATTCTACTCCCTGATACTTTATCTTGGAAAACACCCCCTGTGTCAGTGAGTAGTTGAGACCCAGAGAAAATAAGAGCATTTAAACAAACAGCCTTCACCACTGGGTTCTGGATGTACAGTACTCACTCCCAAACCCCACACATATAAGTGAAAAGTGCTCCACCATGGAACAGCTGAGCTGCTATTTCAACCTCTCAATTCCGTTGCATCCCACATCCTCGAATTTCTAGCTGATTTCTTCTCTTCTACCATGTCTTAAGTTTAATCTCCACAACAGACTCATGCAGAGGTGTCCAATTTATCCTATTTTTTTCTTTCCACTCATCCTGGTGAAGAATATTCTAGTTAGCTAGGTACAGTTAACTAGCTAACTCCAGCTACCTTTACAATCTGAGTTATTTTAAAGAATAAATAGTACATGAATGTGGACCTATGTTAGTTTGGGTTCACACTGAGACTTCTATCACCTCCTCATCACTGTGCTAATTCAAGAATCATCTCACAAGTCAGCCGAAAGTTGATGATATTAAATTGAATTTCTATGAAAGAATTTTACAATTCGTTACACAATCTAAAGAATCTCCCATCCTTTTTTCTGAATCTTCAATTTCTTCATTTCATAAATGGAAAATAAGCTAAGATGATAACACATTTCTTCATGACAGTTGAAGTAATTAGGTCAGGAAACACCATCCAAAGGGTTTTTAAAAATTGTTTCTGTTGGTCAACAGTTTCATATATTTATATCAGAAAAATATGCCTGTTTTTGTGCCCCACCTCCCCTTTCTTCTCCCTCCCTATTGTGTCAGAAACTTCCTTCTCAACATCCCCCCTCCTTCTTTCTTGGCCTCTTTTTCTACATGGCCCACTGAGTTTAATTAGAATTATTTGCCTTGGGTGTGAGTGAGGGACTGTTTACTGGAACAAGGACAACTTATCAGTGGCTCTACTACTAAAAAAAAAAAAAAAAAAAAAAAAAAAGATTCCTTCTCCTGCAACAACTGTAAATTAACTATAGTTCCCCTCCCTCATCCTAATAAAAAAGTTGACTAGTCCAATCTTGTATAGGTCTTATGCAGATAACCATAGCTTTAGTGAGCTTATGAGTGACAGTTACAATATTTGGATTTAACCTATCTTTAATATTATACTTCATTCATAACCACATTTACAATTAATTACATATGTGCACATGTATTTTATGAAAAAGTATTTTTTAATTGTTTGTCTGTCTCTCTGTCTGTTTTGAAACAAGGTCTTACTATGTAGCCCTGGCCAGCCTGGAACTTTGTATGTAGACCAGTCTGTCCTTAAACTCACAGAAATCTGTCTGCCTCTGCTTCTGCCTTCCAGAAACTCGGATTAAACGTATGCACCACCATATTGGCTGATTACACAACCAGATTACTGAATTCACCTATGTATTCAACCTATTACAGTGCTTCTTCTTCTATTTTTAAATTTATATTCTAAAAGGAAAACTTGCCTCAAAAATAACGTATAGTGAAAAATCCAAAGGGCTCAGTAGCTCGCTTAGATCATTGGGTGCTCACATTTGATAGCACATCAAACACAATAGGTTGACATTCTGAGAACCTGAGAACAAGTCTCTGCTCTTTAGTATATAAAAAGATTGCTGGTTTATTGAATAGGCATTTATCTGTGCATGACTTTATAGTATTAGATACTAATCATTTGGAGAATATTAACTAACAGAATTATACAGATCACCCTAAATTAATGCATGTAAGGCATACAAAATCAAAAATATTATCCTTTTAAATATCTTTATCATTCAGAAAATGTTTTTATGTTGAGAAGTTACCATGGGCCTGTGGTTTGTACTGCTAATTTGGCTTTAAATTGTATATATTTTCATTAACAATGAGTAAATATATTTACTGTTTCCTTGAAGTGACAGAACAGCATTGTTCATGTCAGTTATATTCCAAATTGTAGATTATCATAATTTCTCAGTGTTGATTTCATGGGAAACTGTGCTGGTTAAATGATTGCGTCTATGTGTGGGGAAGGGCGGGTTAGTCATGTTGATGACTACATCTATACTTCCAGCTAACTTAACGGTGCAGTCTTCTGTCATTTGTCCCATCAGGAACTTTAGTTTATCCTGAAATATCTGGAAGAATCATTGTGATTATGCCCAGTTGAGCAGACACTGGTGTGATACTGCTTCTAATATAAAATGCCCATTTTGATCTTCTTCTCTTATTTCTTTGTGAGGAAATTTTAAAAACTCCTAGAATTACTTGAGTATACACAATCTTAAGGTTTTCCTTTATTGGTCTTAGTTCTTGGTTCAAAACACAAGAATTTGCATGGCACAGAATTTGCATGAGTGATGAGTTCCTCTTGTGTGTTCATAAGATAATTATTCACTAGAGATCTCAAGGTAGCTTCAGTTTGGAGATCAGTTGCAGAATATCAAAGTATGATTTCATGACTGAAATTTTCAATTCCATATGTCTCAAAATCTACAAAAATGATCACAAACGGCTAACAATTTAATATACAGAGCCTTATAATAGAACTTCCTTTCATGGGAAACCTGTTAGATTCTGAGACCTCCACCTGGTGAACACATTGGTTTTCACATAAACCTGTGGGGGTGGCTTCCTTTGAAATAGTATAGAAAACTCTGTGGTTTTTCCACATACTTTACTATATACTTTACTATATACATCCCTTCTGTTGGCTCTTTTGAATTGAACTCTTTATAACAGAGCAATGGTACTTTGAATAATATATTCTTGAGTACCATGAGCTGCACAAATACAGTACAGGTATATGAGATGGTCAGGGGAAATCAGGAGATAGCCCCTTAGTCTTTTGATTCTCTGAGATGGCAGATGACTTATTGGGCAGTCTTGTATGCTAGAAACTTTTAACCCATGGGCCATCTACCAGTGCTATATGTGTCAAAACTGAACAGTTACAATTGCCTATCATTGTAAGAGTTGGGGTCCAGAAAACTGGGGAATTATCTTGAAAAGATTCCACATATCTTGTGAGAAACATTGAAAATTGAAATAGTTCTTCAAGAAAAGGAAAACCTTTTAGGCACCATCGAGTGTATACAAGAAATTCTCTTAATGCAGGCCTAACATGAGGATAGGAACTCCAAGTGGTGTGCATCTCTAACTTGTTAAGCAGCCCATTCTACCATTCTTGGATGCCATCAATTATTATTCAGACCTTCGTCATTTTAAGCCAAAATGTTCTTAGTTCTATGGTACAGGAAGAATACATTGACTCCTTTTCCATGGTAGTAAGCCTCAAACATTGAAACTTCAAATTTCTCGGATTTTATGGACCATTTAAAGCTATATATCTTCCTACCTCTCACACACGCACCCCGCACAAACCCATACACACAGCTTTTTATCCTCATATTTCATGAGTTACTTTATTATCTTTGTGACAAAATACCTGACAGAGAAAACCTAAGAGAGAAGGGATTCTGGGGGTGGGGGGTAGAGGATAGTTTCAGAGTTCATGGTCTATGGTAGCAGAGACGCCATGACAGTGGGAATATTCAGGCTGTGGAAGCAGAAATTTATGGCTTATGTTGGTGGTATTTTGGCAGAGAAGTCATCAAAGATGTAAGTAAAAGCAGAATGTCTTCTTTAAAGTCTTGTCTGACATGGCCTGCCTGACAACAGGGCCTCCTGCCCTCAAGGTTCTACAACCTTTCCTAACAAGCCACCATCCAGAAGTCAGTTATTCAAATGTGTGAGCTTACAGGGGACATTTTAGACCCACAACATAATAGTATTATCTCCCAGAGAAAAACCCTGAGTTTTTCATGGTGTCAGATGGTTTCAAGATCTCTATTTGTCGTGTTCCTGTGTTGCTTTTTATTGCTATGACAAACACTATGATCAAAGTAGTTTGGAAAGGAAAGAGTTGATTTCACCTTACAGTTCACCATCCATCAGGAAAGGAATTTCGAGGCAGGAACTGAAGCAGAGACCATAGACAAGTGCAAGTTACTGCTGTTCACTGCCCTGTTCAGCTTGTTTTCTTATATCCTAGGGAAACCACCGTGGCATGAGTCCTCACCCCACACCAACATTAATCAAGAAAGTGGCCCATGCCCAAGACTTGGCTGGACTGATAAAAGCATTTTCTCAAATAAAATTCTTCTTTTCTAGATGACTCTACTTTGTGTCAACCTGACAAAAGAAGAAGAAAAAAAAAAAAAAAAAAAAAAAAAAAACCAAAGCAAACAAAATAAAGCAAAAAACAGAAAAAAAAAAAAAAAACCCCAAGATGCACATCTAAAGCCTTTTCTCTTTATTCTCATGTCATGTTACTAAAGTATGTTGAATTAAATTATTCAAAAACAGAATTCATTTTCTTCCTGTGCACTTGTATTGGTGAAGGGTACTGTTGTTTTCTGTTTGTTTTGCGGAAACCACATACAAGTGGGGCACATGTTGAATTAGTCTTCAAACATAATCACCAGGCTTTTATCACACAAACATTAATCTGACTTCAGTACTATAAGCATGTTCAAGTAATGTTGTCATCTACCATAAATAAATTTATGTACTATAGTGATAAATCTTATAATATTAGATCTATTGAGAATAATGTAGATTATATGAATTTTTATCAGTTTTAAATTTTGTATACATAAAGAAAGCTTGTTGTCAACCTAAACTGGATCTTTCTTTGCTGGTCACATGTCCAGATTATTTTCCTGATCTAATCTTCTTTGCTGTTCAATAAAGCTATGAAAATTAGCGTTAGCCAATAACATATGAGAAAGTGGATATAAGCTCCATTGAAAAGTATTCTAGTCTATTCCTCTTGCTACCAAGATTCAGCAATTCGTTTAAAATGAACAAAAAAAAAACAAAAACAACAACAAAAGCCAGAACTTTATTTCACACGGTTTTGGAGGGGGAGAATTTAAGTCTAAATTCAAGATAATGGCAGAGGTAATGTCTTGGGAGCACTACTGTCTGATTCAAAGATGGCACCTTGCTGCTAGATCCTCCAGAGGAAACAGACACTATGTCTAAACATAGCAGAAGACAGAAGGATAAAATGGGATTAACCGTCATTATGTGGGAAGATAATAAGGGCTGAATGTTATGGCATCACATGAGAAAGAGATGGAAGGGAACAAATCCACTCCTTCAGGCTCTTTTTATAAAGGTGCCATCAGTGAGAATTCTGCCTCAAGATCTGTCAACTCTTAAAGTCCCATCTCTTAAATCTATCATTGTGGTGATTAATTTCTATTACAATATTGAACAATCCATTAAGCACAGAGCAAGGTGCCTTAGGAAAGCAATGAGCCAACTTTATCCTGTCTCCCCAATCTACTCTATAGCTTAAGTATAGTCTGAACTAGGAATCCTTGAACATGAAAGAGCAGAGGCAGAAAGTGTCTGATTCTTTGCATCCTCATGCAGAGAAGAGCTTCCTTTTGTCACCAGACTACCAACATTGGAGTTATTTGATCAGGAAATAATCCAATGAATACTGATAAACTAATCCATTTAGGTTTTATTTATTGCAATAATTTTACTTACATTCATTAACAAGTATTCAACCTACTTATGGTGAATATAAATTAAAACATATCTCCATTCATATAAGAATATTTTCATCTATCTGTCTGTTTGTCTGTCTATCAATCAATCATCTACCTATCCTTGTATTTTTCTTCTGTACAGTACATCCAGACCATAACTCTTATGCTTAGAACAAAGATGAGAAATACAATATCCACTATTAAATTAGGCTATCCATACCTCAAGGCTTTATCTCATCCTAAAAATATTCTTACTTTCTAGAAAGTATCATAAACTCTCCAGTTTGGATCATCTAGCACATTTACTAAGAATGCCTCTTGTTTAAAGACTACTCCATCTTCCTCAGACTGACTCTGTGCCCTTTCCTACCACACCCACATGGATGCCTTGCCCAAGGATTTTCGGCGTATTGCTCCATTTGTTGTTTTCCAGCCATCTTTTCCTTAGACCACATTCTTACAAGGAAAGGGATCACATCTTATTTATCTGTGTACTTGCAGTGTCCCAGTGTCTGACACATAGCAAATAGTCAATAAATGCCTAAGAGTGAATGGACCCAAAAGCTGCACAGGCACTTTTAAGTTTGGACCTATAGGAGAAAGATCTCAAGAAATAGGGGCCTGAAATCACTAAATTTCCATTAGTGCCAAATAAAAACTGTGTCTGTGACTGTGATTTATCAGAGCAGAGAGGTTGGTAACCTGGAGGCTGTCTGGCATTCTAAGATCTGTGAATTCTTTCACAGTCCTATTTTTGCTTTGGCAGTCTAGAACTAGTCAGGGTGTCGTAATTATCTATGACGAGTCAATACTCCATATTGCAATGGGCAGCCTCTGAGAGTCAGGGCATGCTTTGTTTTGTTTTGTTTTGTTTTCTTTAACTCTGCATTCTCTTAAGCTCGAGTAAGATGGAACTTAGTGTCTCCTTATATTTCTTACTTTGGGTTCAATTTATTTAAGACCATTCATGACAGTCAGATGGTCCACACTAGTTTCAGACAATTTATCACAGAGCTCAGCTGTTGCGTTAAATCTATATCTTAAAGGAGAACAGGCATTCATAACCTGAGCTAGAAATACAAGGGGATCCAAAGCTACACCAGTGCCTAGATGCCAGTTTGTAGGTCCCTAAGGGGTTACAATTTATGTAACTTATTTGAGGGACTCAAACCACACTTGGAATTCTGTCCATGTTCAAAGCTCTCACTTAATTTTCTTTCCATTACTGATAAGGCGAAGTAGACTGGGTAAGGGTGTCCCTCCTGATACCTTGTGTTGAGACTTTAAGTGCCTTCTTCTCAGGTATACCTTCTTTATTTTCTGTATCACATCAACCCACTGATGAAGCCAGGCTGTCTCTTACCACCACTAAAAGACCATTCTGATTACTGATGACTGGGAAAGGCTTCTGCTACAGAACTAAACAGTATCCAAGTTGCTCCGGGTAGCCATGAGATTACATTTTGTTCCACTCCCCATTAGTCGCTATCCCTGCCATGCCTCATCTGGGTCTTTCCCACTGATGCTTTTCTCTCTCCTCTCTTAATTTCTGTTTTATGTACAACTCGGATCAATATAGGTATGTCCTGTGTAGCTTGCGTTGATGTAGAGCTATGACTGAGATAGCTCCCTAAATAACTATATTGCTTCTTTTGAGTAGTATTGTGACACTAACTATAAGACAATAAAGTTCTAAGCCTGTTTTGCAAATACACACTGGGAGAACAGAGCATGAAGGAAAGGGGACAAGTCATTCAACACTTAGTCATTTTGTACAGAGACGTGTCCAAACTATGGTACAGAACTCAGCCTTGCCTGTGGGCTTCTTCGCCCTTGGCCAAAAGCTCCTTCTAGAATGAGCCAGCTTTTTAACCATGGACTGCTATGGTTAGGATCTTAAATGTCTCCGAGAGGCCCACTTGTATTGCATGTATCCCCTGGATTCTGGACCATCAGCCTATAGTTTTCTAGGAGGTGGGGGAGCCTTTATTGATTGAAGTCTAGTGAGAATTGAGGTAATTATGGACATGCCCTTGAGGTGATATGGTAGACCAGCCCTTCTCTGTTTTCTGTCTGCTGGAAGGTGAATGTACCTCCTTCACCATCTACTCCATTGAGGCTGTGTGCCACCATAGGTCAAAAGCAGCAGAGCCAAACAATCCTAGACACAAATAAGCTCTTCCTGCTTTTAAGTTATTTGCCCCAGTGATTGTCACAGGGGCAGAAAGCTGGCTAGCCCATGGAATAAGCATCCTATCCTCACCATGTCCACCCCTGCCTGCCCCCTTCCCTTTAGACCCCAGCTTGGTGACAGTTAACCTTTCTTGCTGCTTGGTTCTAGTTGTTCTACTTAAATTCTGACAGCTCCATCCGTACACCTAAGAATAGGACCACTATCCAAGTACAACACATATTAGGACTATTGTGTAGTTCCCATGTACTGAGTTACCATATTCTTTTCCTAATGCTACACATTTCTTACATGTTTAAGCATTTAAACATAAACTTTTAAAATGCATTTTTACCATATGTGAACACTATTTATAAATTTTCACAATATATTTGTCACATTTCCAGAGCTAAAGACAGAAAGCAGGCATTCTTCTCTCTTTTTTGGCCATTTAAACTCACTGAAAATCAGATGCTCCTGGCAAAATTTCAGTAAGAAGTTGAGACCCTGATAAGGCAAAAGCCAAGAAAAACTAGCAGTACTTATATTAGTAAACCACAAACACAGAAATGGTAAAATTACCAGAATTCAGTATTGAGTTAGCGTTGTACATTTCAGAAGCAGCATTTGTGGACTTCCTAAAATAGAATTGTCAGCATTCTGTCATTGAGACTACATAGACAATAATTCAATGTTCCTCTAAACTGCATCATGCACATTTTGATGTTAAACCCGGTTATTTCAAATTGTCTTAATACTTATATAAAAGCAATATCTATCTGTCTCCTTTAAAAGCTCATAAACACACAGTCCAGATGTGCTGGCTCCATCATTCAAGCACCTGGTTATGTCAGAGAACTGGCTGTGTTGTCTTATGTAGGAAGAACATCTGGGCATCTGACTGTATTTTCCCTACTCATCCCAAAATTTTCGCTGTTAACTGTAGACAGATTGAAAATCTTCTCTTGAATTAGGAAAGGCAAGTATCTGTTAGATGGATATTGACAGGATACATGGCAGGGTTTTTTTCCCCCAAGTTTCAGCTACAATCAGAATGTTATTTTCTAGATGTTAAGTACTGGGCCTTTATAACTCAAGACCAATTATATGAAGAATGAAACATCAAAAATGAGTTTAGTAAAATTATCAATCCTGGCAGAGGTTTTCAATTACAAATAACTTTACAAAATAGCAGACAAGGAAACAAACATGCGAACATTTACTATTTAATATCTGAAACTATTCCTTACGAGTAGTTTGCACTTTATACTTGGAGGAAGAATTAGGATCAACTATTATGCTTTAAATATGCCAGGGCTTACATTTGTTCATTTATTCTAAATAGTAATTTAATAAATATAACAATATAGTAATATAAAAAATACAAATATAAATATAATAATATAAATTAATAATAAAATATAATAATACAATTATGCATAATGTGTACTGGCTGCTTTTGTGTCAACTTGACACAAGCTGGAGTTATCACAGAGAAAGGAGCCTCAGTTGAGGAAATGCCTCCATGAGATCCAGCTGTAAGGCATTTTCTCAACTAGTGATCAAGTGGAGAGGGCCCAGCCCATTGTGGGTGGTGCCATCCCTGGGCTGGTAAACCTGGGTTCTATAAGAAAGCAGGCTGAGCAAGCCAGGGGAAGCAAGCCAGTAAGTGACATCCTCCATGGCCTCTGCATCAGCTCCTGCTTCCTGACCTTCTTAAGTTCCAGTCCTGACTTCCTTTGGTGATGAACAGCAATGTGGAAGTGTAAGCTGAATAAACCCTTTTCTCCCCAACTTGCTTCTTGGTCATGATGTTTGTGCAGGAATAGAAACCCTGACTAAGACATAATGCAATTTGAAATTCCCTATATCCTCAATAGTAAATATACAAACTAAATATTTTCATGGCTAGGGATCGTGGCAGAAGCCTATAACCCCAGAACACAGTGGTAATGGTAGGATAATTGTTTTGAAGTCATCTTGAGCCACATAATGAGTCCTGACTCAGTTTAAACAACATTGCAAGGCACAGTCCCAATGAACAAAGGTTGAGCTATAGCTTAGTGACAAATGACATGCCTAGCATGTATGAGGTTCCGGGTGACTTTCATAGAGCCACAAAAAGTTGTACAATACATGGCATTAGCAATAAGGAGTAAACTATGTAAAACGTGCCTGCATAGGACCTGAAAATGATGACAGTCCCTAACCACATAGAAGAAAATTGCTTAGAGCACCAGACATCAAATTTGAGGTCAATGAAGTGGACCTGACAAAGGAACAGGGAAGACATCTCCTAACAAAGGAACAGCAAAGCCACCTCTCCAACCATGACATGTGTATTCAAATCACCTTTTACTCCCTTGAACCATATAGTCTCCAAATTCTCACCTCTACTCACATTAATTTGATACCAAGTCCACCTGCAACCAATCACAACCCCTGATCCTCTCCTGCCATACAAGGTGGGTCCTTCACCTGCTAGTCTTTTCTCTTCCTGCTCCTTCCCGATTTCCTTCTCTTCTAAAACATGGTAAAAGCACACCATGTACTTCATGTTTCATCAGTTAATGAAGCTTCCGTCTGCATGCACAGGGTTCATTGCAAATACCCTATTGACACAATTCATCAAAACAACAACAACAACAAAAGCATGGATAACATTTCTAGACAAACATAAAAAAGATTAGTACTCAATTATTAATTAGCCCTGACATGTATTTTTATGTATGCCTGATGTCCACAGAAGCCAGAAGAGGGCACTGGACCACTTGGAGCTGGAGTTACACACCTTTGTAAGCCACCATTCTGAGAACTGAGTCTGAAGCATCCGGAAGAGCATCCGGAAGAGCAGCCAGTGCTCTTCAGAGCTGAGCCACTCCTCCAGCCGCCCAAAGTGTATTCTGCCTGATAAGATGGTCAGTTTCAGTTTAAATAACAGCTTTCCTCAAGTAAAATAGCCCCTATTTTCAAAAACCCAATGCATAGCAGTACTTCCGGGAAGGAAGCAGCTCTACTGAGTGTGTCATGGAATACCAACATCACTTATATGCCAGGTGCTTTCCTCACAAATGGCACATGCAGTACAAAGTCAGGCATTTCACCAGAAGTAAAATAAACAGTTTAAAATACATTTTTCCCCCAAATGTTTGTTGGTTGAAAACTTTTGGGGTTTTGGATTTTTTAATATCTTATTTTTTTTAATGCCCCTACAACAATGTACGGCTTCCTAAAACAAAGATACAAAGTATATTTTTGGAGAGCTCTTGGGTCTTCAGGGTCCAATGGTGGCAGCAGGCAGACTAATAATATTAGTGGCAGTGATAAAGTTGAAGGCAGCACGCTCAAGCTCCCGAGATGGAAAATCTCACTTTTCTCCTCCTCTTCCTTCTGTATTTTTCCATTGGTAGTCATAGGTGGAGAGTCACGAATAATTTCAATCTGTATTATGCTGCTTGACACGAAGGACCAGAACGGAATCTCAAAGTGTGAGCTCTCAGCCATGGTGTCACGACACGGTCATTTTCATCTTCCAGCTGGGGAATACTTCAGGATCAGTCTTAGTGTGCAATATAATTAGATAGTAATGGGGAAAGTACTAAAATGTGACTTTAAAAGACTGCATATCTGAGGTTCTACAACAAACTAAAACTTCTGTTCATTTCCTTTCGATTTATGGTCTCCCGAGAGTGGAAAAACTGAACATATAACGGGCATATTAAAAATTGTAAAGAATTTTCTTTTTTGTCTACATCACAGACTCACAGTGACAAACTCTCATGTATCCTCACTTCACAAGTTCTGTCGTCACAGGAACAAAGAGCTTGTACCCTCTGTCAGAACCTAAACGAGGCAGCTCACTTCTCAAAGGCACTAGGGGCACCACAGTCTTTTGTCAAACCTACATCCTAACGATTTGTTTACAGAATACAGTCACCACAGAATCCTGATAGAACTGTGTGTTTTTTTTAATTGCCATATACAAAAACAAACACAAACAAACAAACAAAAAAAACCCAATAACCAAGATCAGAGAACCATTATATAGACATTTAATATTATGAATCAGGTATAATGAAAGGATATTAAAACATGAATAATTAAAAATCCTCCTTCACTATAGCAATACACTTAAGTGATACTTCCAACATTTTCCCAAAATTCTCTTTACTGTGTCTGTAGAGGGGGAATAAAAGCTGCAAAGGGCAGCCAAGCATGGGGGACCCTATCAGAAGGAAAGGGGAGTCTCTGGTTGTACTAGTCTTTGCAATAGATTGCTTGTCATTTGCAGGACTCTGAATAGAGAATCGCCATTTTCGAGTCACACTGGGAAGAGAGCAGGGAAAGTGTAGAAAAAGGGGGAAATGTCAAATTCACCTGAACGTCTAAAACTATAACGCTAACGTGAGGAGAATGTGAGTGGAACAGGATAAAGAAACCTGTGCATGTCAGGCAAGAATGAAAGAAGAGAGCAGCTGGACTGAGTGTTTAACCTTGTGGGGTCCGGGAACTGAAACCTTCAGCCAAGAACTCAATCAAGGGGAATGTTATAGGGCAGCTGATGCAATAGTAACAACGCAGAAGGAACTGAGCTCTCAGGGAAGCCAGTTTAAGGACAGTCAAGCTGGAGTCCCCTGGTGAGGTACTGCCTGCCATAGATCCATAATGAACTCACCCAGCAGAGACAGTGTGGGATTCTTGGAGTACTGGGGGGGTGGGGGGTCTCTTGTGTCCTTCCCTGCAAGGCTTCGTTATTGACTGATGAGCTTTTCTGAATCCCTTGTTTGCTTTATGACTTGGAAGCAAACACACAGTTATGCCTGAGCTGATTTGAGATTCCAACTTTTCATCTTGTGTTGCAGCGCTAACACATGAAACCTTTCCGAGCACTCAAGACAAAAGCCAACTCTTCTTTTGTTCCGGTGGCTCCCCCTTCCCCAGGTGACCCCTCCCCACAACTAGAAGTCATTTACTGGAGAAATTTTCTCCCACCTTCCATTAGTGGAACAGTCTAATTACTGCATATCAAAGAGAGAGACACACGCAGCTGTCTGGCTTCAGCACTTCCACACAATGGTGCAAAAACGCAGCTCAACAGTCCGGTGAACTGTCAGCTACAAGAGTAATTGGAACTCAGGGGTCTGCCTCCAGTCCTGGTAGTGGGGGCCATTTTTTTTTTTTTTTTTTTTGTATGTGTGTGTGTTTTGTTAACACGGAAATCACCCTGGGGAGATGGGAGTTTGGAGTCTGTAAAGATTCTTTGTAATTTTTTTTTTAGAAGCTGCCATACTCTTGCTCCGTCCTAAGACATTTTTTTTTTCAATTACACATTAAATGACTTGGCATTTGAGGTAATGTTATCTAGTGCTAATTCACCTGTTAGGAAATTGCCTCTCCAAAACCTGGGGTTAATAGAGTGCAGAAGACCATTCTTATCAAGGGGTGGGAGAAAGGCGATTAATTTACACTATAAATTAAAACATAGAAAATGGAAGGAAAATAGACTGAGGACTGGCCTGGCTCTGGAAAAGCTATTATGTTTTGTTGGGTTTTTTCTGTTTTTAATTTGTTATTTTTATCCATGTTAGCAGGCCTCTAATCACTCCAGGCATAGCACACAGCACTGATGAAACTGTACATGAAAGAATATGCTTCAGGAAGCAAAATTAATTGACATTGTGGGGAATGTAGTCGCAGGGTCCATGGAGTTAGAGCTGTATGATTTCTAGCTACATCAGAGGAGAATCATTTTTTTTTAAGATTTGCAAAAGCGCGTTTGAAAAAGAAAACTATGTGGTGTTAAGTAGCTGTGCTGATAAGCATTAATCCTCTTGGTCATACCTCACCTTTAATAAAAACCCTAAATCTAATCACAGTAAAAAAAAAAAAAAATCTATTCAGAATACCTTACAGGACAGTGTGGGTCAGAGGCTGGCTTCCCACAGGTGGGTATTGGGGGACTTGTTTATGGGGCCATGACTTGTTCTTTAAAGCTTCCATTGAACAAAGGATAGAACCTAAGTGAGGGGCTGAAGACAGGTGGGCCAGTTAATCTTGTTCACTGGTATTTCAGGAGCCAGGACCCAGCTCTCTAGTCCACCAATCTACAACTAAAGCTAACAGCTGGTCTTGTACCATTTGCTCCCCGAAACTCAATTTTCTGCATGTTTAATGCTGGGTTAGGCATCCTTCTAGGAGCCACCATTTCCCAGAGCATTAGACTCAAAGAGTCAAGTCACACCTATTTTCTCTCATCAGTCTGATGGTACTTCCTTTTTTCTTTTTTTTCCCCCTCTTTTAAGACTCTAACAAAGGTATCCCAGCACATTAATTTGCCCTAACTAGCAACTACATACTGTGTAATTGATCAAGTTTTCAGCACTCACAAATTTTGTAGCCTTGAGCCTATTGTTTAATTTCTTAAACCCTAGTTTTCTCATTTGTAAAATGACCATTTCCTTTCTCAGAGGCTGAATAAGAAGTACCCAAGGCACCTGTACCAGAAACTCATCATTAACCATGACGTAATTACCCCAGGACCAAGCAAAGTACATGCCACATGGAGAGGTTAAATGTGAAATGCATGATTGTTGAACAGACTAGATAAAGAAAGACAGACTGTCCCAGATTGCTAGCACTACCTAAAGTGCCAGAACAAGCCGCCAATCAAGTAGCAATTTCTTTATGCATGAAATGAACCTTAAGCCTCAACGCAGGATCTAGAACAGTGTGGCAGTTTACACTAGTTCAGATTCCCCCTGAACATGTGTAGGCGACACAAATAGAGATAGATACTGAATGCTTGCAGCAAGTGGTCAGATATAGTCACCAACAATGCTCAAGGAGACGCAGATTCTATCTCAGGAGCACTTCCTGAATAACTGGAATGAAGTTACTGGACATAATTCATTCTTCAATATATAATTTAAAGCCATGGGCAAAATGTCTCATCATTGAGAATAATGACCAATTGTAAAACAACCCCCAAGAGTGTGGTTAAGAAACCCGAATTATTTAAAGTATTTAAAAATGGAAAACTTGAAATATTCCTAAGAAATGTGGAAAGTTGCTGAGCTTGTGGGAACAGCAGAATAAGAGTAGAAGAAAGGGTCTTCAGGAAGTGGACCTTTAAAAAAAAAAAGGCTAGCAAGTTGAAAAACAAGTACATCGTTTATATAACTTTATAAACATCAACTCACTTCAATCTTGGCTTTTTTATCTTTAAAATGAAAGTTATTTGTTCCAATCTGGTGATGTCAGCCTGTTATATGGGAAGGTGTGACAGGTGAATCTTGTGATTCAGGGCTTTCATGGGTTACACAGTGTATTTAAGGTCTGCCTAGGAAATTTTGTACACCACACACAAAAATAAATTGATGTTAAATACAATATTTACTGAACATCCTAATCCAACAATCAGAAATCAAAAGAGCAAATATTTTTTTCACTAAAAACATAATATCAGAAGTGGAAAATTCTACCCTAGCTTGTAGTTGACAGTAACCGGCCAAATGAAAACACACTACATACATAAGGCATTACCTGAAAACAATGTGCAGAAGCTGGTATCTCTATTTGAGCATGAACACCAGGCCCAAAATACCTCATAATATATACACATACACTCCAAAATTAAAAATGGAGCTGAAACACTACTACTCCCAGTATATGTCTCTGTGTATGTCTCTGAAAATGTCTTGTTATAATTAGAATAATAAACATTCTAGGCATGGAGTGTTTGTTGCAGCTATAGCAAAGGGGGCAGCAAAAGCTACAAGAGCAACAGCAAGAATAACTGGTCTTTTGGGCAGTCATATTTAACCACATGCCAAGTAAGAATTAGTAATATCATGTGATAAGGAGCACCTACATCCACACAGTGCTCAGTAATGTATCATTTTAACCATTTGTGCAAGGTGGCAGTGGGGAAACCAATGTTCAGTTTTAAAAGCCATCCTACCGGTCATGAAGATTATGTTACACACCTACCAGAATGGTGAAAATAAAAAACTCAACAAAAAAACCAATGCCAGGGAAGATGTTAAAGGCAAAGGACATGTAAAGATCTGTGGGGAGCAGTTCAATATCTACTGAAAGAGGAGGGATGTCACAGCTGCTGTCCTGATATGTGTCTCTAGTAGATACATTCTCACCTTGAAACATGAGGACACACCTAAAACACTGATTATCATAAGAAAATCTTAAATCCTTTCTGAAGAACAGATACACGAAAGAACATGGTCACATGGATCACAAAAGAGCACTTGGATGACCAAATCCAAACTGTATGTATCTATTTGAGTAAATGTTAAAACAACAATGTTAAAAAGCCAAGAAACCACGGAATAATCCCTACTAAAGTCAAGAAGAGAATCAGGCAGGAGTACAGTCTCTGATAACTGATCTTCTTCAAAGGTAAGGCAAATATAGCAGAACGGTGCATGTGCGCTGTGTCCAAACACACCACTATGCAAACAGGGGCCCTCAAGAAGCACATCAGGTAGATAAGACTCTGGTGCTTAGAGTTACCAGTTGTTAAAAGAGTTGCCTGAGGCACCTAATCATGAAGCTCCCTTCAAAAGCATCAATTCTATAAAGCTGTGTTAAGGAAATTTATACTGCTAGGACAAGCCAACCAAATAGTCTTTCACTCAAACTTAGGAAGCAATACTACAATGTCCCCAGCAGTGAGGCTTACCAGTGTGGCACTTGCATAAGAATGACCATGCACATCAAGGCAAGAGGCCTGGGATTGTAGAAATCAGCAGTGGTACTTACTGGTAACTGATTTTCAGCAAAGGTGCCAACTCATTCTGAGAAGAGTAATCTTTTCAGCAAACAGTGCTGGAACAGCTTGATATTATCAGGTAAAAAAAAAAAAATGATGTTGAATTGATAGCTCACCAAAAGAAAACTGTCACTCAAAAGAGACCATACACTAGATGTCAGAGCTGGAACGGAATCTCCTAGAGAGAAAATTTATTCTGGGAGTAAAATTTTTGTGGCCTTGAACTAGGCCATGTTTTCTTAGATGCGCCACTAAAAGTCAGACAGACAAGGAAGAAATAAAATAAATGTCATCAAAATTTAAAACCACTGTGTTTTAACAGACACCACCAGGAAAGTGAAATGAAATCAGAGGGAGCATTTGCAAATCATGTCTCTTGATTCATGAATACAGAAGTTAAACTATGCATTTAAAAATAATTTTTAAAATCAGCAAAGTATTTACATAAACATTTAAAAATATAGAACCAGAGCTGCACAATTTCTCAGCTGAGGCTTTCTCTTCAGGTTTCGGCAATTTGAGAATTAAAACCTTATCATCACATGGAATGTTAACTGGTACTGTCGTTTGGAAAAACAGATTCACAGCTCCTAAAAGTTAAGTATATATACATCTACCACATCACTCTGCAGTTCCAGTCCTGGGAACATTCCCCAAAGAACTCAAGACACACATCCACACTAAAACTTGTGTAGCTTTTGTTCATAGAAGCCAGATTACAATGGCCAAAGATCCGGCAACACAAATTCCTACCAAGTATTGAGATAATAAACAAATATAATATATCATGTAGAGATATCATTTAGCCATGAAAAGTAGCTGAGCACTGATACATTAATAAAACTGAAAATACGGCATTTGTTGGAAGAAGTCTGACATAAAGAATTGGTCTGAATTTGAATTGCCTTACCACCTGTGTCATTAGTTTTATCAATTTGACAGAAACAAGAGTCATCTAGGAAGAAAATCCACACTAAATTAATTCTTCCACCAATTGATCTCTCAGCAAATCTATAGTGGTGCTCTCTTGATTGAGGATTGATATGGGAGGGCCATCCTATTGTGAATAGGGCCAACCCTGAGCTGACATGCTGAATGCTATAAGAAAGCAGGCTAAAAAACCCATGAGGAGCAAGCTAGTAAGCAGCACCCACCCACGGCTTCTGCTTTAGCTCCTGGTTCTAGCTTCTTATCTTGAATTCTTGCCTTAATTTCTCTCTTCTTTTCCTTTTCAATAATTAAACAACTTTATTTTTTAAAAAAAACAGAGTTAATGTACAGATTATAAAAGCATTTTTTGCATAAAAGTATATGAATACATTTTTGTCAGTACTTGATTTTTTTTAAAGATTTGATAGTATGCATTAAAATCTTACTAGTTACAATGAGCATAAAGTACACGTAAAACAATATGTAACCTGAAAATAGTCAAAGTTTTCTTGGTGTGTAAAGATTAAGCACAATGATTTTTCTTTTTTTTTCTTTTCTTTTTTCTTTTCTTTTTTTTTTTTGGCCTTTGATTTTCTTGAATTTTATATAGTCTGTGAGGTATTTCTAGGGTGTTCAGAGCTTTCTGGGGTTAGTATGCAATTATCAGTGACTGCATATTATGTCTGTTCTTTTGTGACTGGGTTACCTCACTCAGGATGATATTGTCTAAATGCATGCATATTCTTAGAAATTTGAAAAATTCATTGTTTCTGATAGCTAAGTAGTACTCCATTGTGTAAATATACCACAATTTTTTTGTATCTATTCATCTACTGAAGGACATCTGGGTTATTTCCAGCTTCTGGCTATTATAAATAGGGCTGCTATGAACATGGTAGTGCATGTGTTTTTGTTGTAGGTTGGAGCATCTCTGGGGTATATGTCCAGAGGTGGAATAACTGGGTCTTAAGGTAGTACTATGTTTAATTTTCTGATGAACCACCAGACTGATTTACAGAGTGGTTGTACCAGTTTACAACCCCACCAACATTGGAGAAGTGTTCCTCTTTCTCCGCATCCTTGTCAGCATCTGCTGTCATCTGAAATTTTGATCTTAGCCATACTGACTGGTGTGAGGTGTTTTTGATTTGCATTTCCCTGATGACTAAGGATGTCAAGCACTTCCTTAAATGCTTCTCAGCCATTTGATATTCCTCAACTGAGAACTTTATGTTTAGCTCCCTACGCCATTTTTAATAGGATTGTTTGATTCTCTGGTGTCTGACTTCTTGAGTTCTTTGTATACCTTAGATATTAGGCCTCTATTGGATGTGAGGTTGGTAAAGATCTTTTCCCAATCAGTTGGCTGCAGTTTTATTTTCTTGATAGTCTCCTTAGCCTTACAAAAACTTTGCAATCTCATTAAGTCCCATTTGTAGATCTTAGTTCTTAGAGCGCGAGCCATTGGTGTTCTTTCTGTTCAGGAAATTTTCCCCTGTGCCTATGTGTTCTAAGGTTTTTCCTACTTTTTCTTCTAATAGTTTCAGTGTACCTGGTTTAATGTGGAGATCTTTGATCCACTTGCACTTGAGCTCTATACAAGGAGATAAGAAAGGGTATGTTTTCATTTTTCTGCATGCTGAGTGCCAGTTGAATCAACACCATTTGTTGAATAGGCTGTCCCTTTTCCATTGAATGTTTACAGCTCCTTTGTCAAAAATCAAGTGACCATATATGTGAGAATTCATTTCTGGATCTTCTATACCATTGATCCACGTGACTATTGTGAAGGGTATCTTTTCCCTAATTACTTTCTCCACATGTTTGTCCTTTGAGTAGAGGAAGTCTACTGATTTGTTTGAGTTAATTTTATATCCAGCCACTTTGCTGAACTTGTTTATCAGATATAGAAGTTCTCTGGTGGAATTTTTGAGGTCACTTAAGTACACTATCATGTCATTTGCAAACAGTGATGTTTTTACTTCTTGCTTTCCAATTTGTATCCCTTTGATTTCCTTTTGCTGTCTAATTGCTCCGGCCAGGATTTCCAGTACTATATTGAATAGGTAGGGGGAGAGTGGGCAGCCTTGTTGAGTCCCTGATTTTAGTGGGAATGCTTCAAGTTTGTCACCATTAAGTTTGATGTTGGCTATTGGTTTGCTATATATTGCTTTTATTATGTTTAGGTATGGGCCTTGGATTCCTGTTCTTTCCAAAATTTTTAACATGAAGGGGTGATGAATTTTGTCAAATGCTTTCTCAGCATCTAGTGAGATGACCATGTGGTTTTTGTCATTGAGTCTGATTATTTGGTGGATTATGTTGATGGGTTTCTGTATATTAAACCATCCCTGCATCCGAGGGATGAAGTATACTTGATCATGGTGAATGATTGTTTTGATGTGTTCTTGAATTCAATATGCAAGGATTTTGTTGAGTATTTTTGCTTCAAAGTTCATAAGTGATATTGGTCTGAAGTTCTCTTTACTTGTAGGGTCTTTGTGTGGTTTAGGAATGAGGATTATTTTGGCCTTGAAAAATGAGTTAGGTAGTGTTCCATCTGATTCTATTTTGTGGAATAGTTTGGAGAGTATTGGTATTAGGTTGTCAATAAATGTCTGATAGAATTCTGGACTAAACCCATGAGGACCTGGGCTTATTTTGGTTGGGAGGCTTTTGATGACTGCTTCTATTTCTTTAGGTGTTATGGGATTATTTAGATGATTTACCTGGTTCTGATTTGATTTTAATATCTGGTATCTGTCTAGGAATTCATCCATTTCCTCCAGATTTTCCAGCTTTGTTGAATATAGACTTTTGTAGTAAGATCTGATAATTTCTTGAATTTCCTCAGTTTCAGTTGTTAAGTCTCCTCTTTCTTTTCTGATTTTGTTAATTTGGATACTCTCTCGTTGCCCTCTAGTTAGACTGGCTAAGGGTTTATCAATCTTGTTAATTTTCTCAAAGTAACAGTTCTTGGTTTTGTTGATTCTTTGAATGGTTCTTTTCATTTCTATTTGGTCAAATTCTGCTCTGAGTTTGATTATTTCTTGCCATCTACTCCTCTTGGGTTTATCTGCTTCCTTTTGTTCTAGAGCTTTCAAGTTGTTAGTAGATGCACTCTCCAGTTTCTTTTTGGAAACACTCAGAGCTATGAATTTTCCTCTCAGTACTGCTTTCATTGCATCCCATAGGTTTGGGGATTTTGGTTTTCATTTTTATTAAATTCTAGAAAATCCTTAATTTCTTCCTTATTTCTTCTTTGACCATGCATTCATTTAATAGGGCATTGTTTAGTTTTCATGTGTATATGGGCTTTTTGATGTCTTTGTTGTTATTAAAGACCAGCCGTAGTCCATGGTGATCTGATAAAATGCATGGGAGTATTTCAATCTTCTTATATCTATTGATGTTTGTTTTGTGACTGCTTATATGGTTAATTTTGGATAAGGTGCCATGAGGTGCTGAGAAGAAGGTGTATTTTTTTTTTTTATTTTAGGATGAAATGTTCTATAGATGTCTATTAATTCCAATTGGTTCATAACCTCTGCTAGTTTCACTGCATCCTTATTCAGTTTCTGCTTCTATGATCTGTCTATTGATGAGAGTGGGGTGTTGAGGTCTCCCACTATTATTGTTTGGGGTGCAATGTAATTTTTGAGCTTTAATAGGGTTTCTTTTATGAATATGGGTGCTCTTGTATTTGGAGCATATATGTTAAGGATTGAGAGTTCCTCTTCATAAATTTACCCTGTAATGAGTAAAAAGTGTCCTTCCTTAACTTTTTTGATAACTTTTGGATGAAAATCTACTTTATTTGATATTAGAATGGATACCCCAGCTTGTTTCTTGGTGCCGTTTGCTTGGAAGGTTTTTTCCCAACCTTTTACTCTGAGATAGTGTCTGTCTTTGTCTCTGTGATGAGTTTTCTGTATGCAGCAAAATGCTGGATTCTGTTTATGTATCCAGTCTGATAGCCTATGTCTTTTTACTGGGGAATTGAGTCCATTTATGTTAACAGATATCAAGGAATAGTGGTTGCTGTTTCCTGCTATTTTTGCTTTTAGAAGTAGAATTGTGCCTGGGTGTCTCTCTTCTTTTGGTCTTCTTGCTTAGGTATTTTCTTGTTTTTACTAGGATATAGTTTTTCTCCTTGTTTTGGGTTTCCCACCTATAATTTTTTATGGTGCCTAGTTTGTGGTCAGATATTGTGTAAGTTTAGTTTTGTCCTGGAATATCTTGGTCTCTCCATCTATGGTGATTGACAGTTTTGCTGTGTATAGCAGCCTGGGCTGACACTTTTGTTCTCTTAGGGTCTGCATGATGTCTGTCCAGGATCTTCTAGCTTTCACAGTCTCTGTTGAGAATTTGGGTGTGATTCTGATTGGTCTGCCTTTATATGCTACATGATCTTTTTCCATTACTGCTTTTAGTATTCTTTCTTTGCTTTGGGCACTTGGCATTTTGACTATTATGTCTTGGAAAGAATTTGTTTTCTGATCCACTCTCTTTGGAGTTCTGTAGGTTTCTTTTATGCTCATGTTCATCTCATTCCTAAGGGTAGGGAAGTTTTCTTCTATGATTTTGTTGAAGATATTTACTGTGCCTCTCAGTTGATATTCTTCTCCCTCTTCTATTCCTATTATTCTTAGGTTTGGTCTTCTCATTGTGTCCTGAATATCCTGGACATTTTGGGTTAGGAGCTTTTTGGCATTTGCATCTTCTCTGACTGTTTTGTCCATGTTTTCAATGTTGTCTTTGGGCCCTGAGATTCTCTCTTCTATCTCTTGTAGTTTGTTGGAGATGCTTACATCTGTGACTCCTGATTTCTTTTTTTGCTTTTCCACCTCCAGGGTTGTTTCTTTTAGTGCTTTCTTTATTGTTTCCATTTCCACTTTCATTTTATCCTTCAATTCCTCATCTCTTTGCTTCTTTTTTCCTCTAGTTCTTTGATTTCTTTGAGTGTTTTTTGTGTTTCCTCTTTAAAACTTCCATTTGTTTAAATGGTTTTCCTTCTGTTCTTGTTTAAATGAGTAATTCATGTTTTCTCAACGATCTCCATCATTATCTTGAGGGATGATTTCAGGTCTGAGTCTTCTTTTTCTGGAGTGTTTGGCATTAAGCTTCTTGCTGTGATGGGAGAGATGGGTTCTGATGCTGCCAGGTTGTCTTGGTTTCCATTGCCTAAGTTCTTTTGCTTTCCTCTTGCCTTCTTATTCTCTGTGATTATATGTGGTCTTGTCAGGGATTCGTTCCCATCTCACCCATGTACCTGGCCTGTATCCCTAGATCTCTGCTGTTTTAGGTGGCAAATGGCTTAAGTGTTTGGTTCTCACGCAAGGGCCTTCCAAGTGGACACCAAGTTCCTACGGCAGAGTTCCTGCTCCTATGGACCAACAGGAGGGCAGGACCTACCTTGTGCTAGGTCTTGCCCTCTGGTCCCGGCTACTTACAGCACAATCTCGCCAGGCCTGTGTCCCTGGATCTCTGCTGTTCCCAGTGGCAAATGGTCTGTGCATTTGGTCCACATATGATGGCTTTCCAGGCTGATACCAAGTCCCTATTCCATGGTTCCTGCTCCCCTGAACAAATGGGGTGGTGCGCACTTTCTGCGCGCTGGGCCCAGACCTCTCTCTGCCCCGGCCACTCACGGCGCAGTCTCACCAGGCCTGTGTTCCTGGATCTCCACAGTTCCAGGTGGCAAATGGCTTGAGCGTTTGGCACACATGCCTTAACTTTTCTAATGTACAAACCAAATAAACCCTTTCTTCCCAATTATTTTTTTAAAGTCATAGTCTTTGCCACAGCAATAGATAGCAAACTAAAACAAAAGCCAAAGTTACCATTTGAAATCCTTTTTGACTGTGATTCAGTGTTGGAGACTGTGCATGGTAATCAGCTCACGCTCACGATGTAAGTGCCAGTCAAAAAAGAGTGCATCAGGACCTCAGTCCTTTGTACCCCGTAGAGAATCCATTTGTAAGGGAGGAAGCAGAGGCCTAGGCACCAAAGCTTGGTGTCTTGATCTTGGGCTTTCCAGTCTCTAGAATAGTGAGAAATTACTTCATTTAGCTAGTAAAGCACAACATTTATATTTTATAACAGCCCAAATGACTGAGTGCCATATCACATAATTCACAGAATATCGAAAGCCAACAATAGGTAAACCTATTTGTAAAAGGTAGATTTTAGATCGTCAGGCAACAGGGGAGAGAATAAATGAGGGGCTGCTATCTGGTACAATGTTCACTTTTTGAAGTGATCACAATGCAGTAACATTAGATGCTAAAACTCTCAATATGCTAAAAGGAACTAGATGCCCTGTGTTAGGATATGTATTCGTACCTCTATACTGATATTTAAAGATTCAAAGAAAAAAATTTAATACTCATGTTTAGGTTTCTACAAAGAATGGCTAGAATATCATAATTTCTAGGGCCAGTAGACTTTTCTTGGAAAACTGTGAGAAAAGAAAAGAAAAAAAAAAAAACAGGTTGTTGTTTCAGGAAGACTTCAGAGGAAGATATGTTGCATCCGGCTTGATGGCTTTAGACATTTTTCATTGGAAGGTTTACAATCTAGTGATGTAGCTTTATGACATTTCTCCCAGTTTTATTTAATAATCAATTCAAGTGTTCTATTACCAAATATTGATTCTTTTTTTCCATTCTTCTCCTAGGTTTTATGTCTAAATACAAAATATATTTTCTTTCTCATCTGATTTGAGGAAAGCCTTTTATGTAAATCAAAATGTGCTAATGTTATAGCCACCTGTCATCATGATGGGAAGAGTGATTTTTTTCACACAAGATGCTACAAACAACTGGAAACTATCTGTAGCTAATCCTACCTACATTTTTCTTGGTCATACTTAACTAGAAACACCTCCAAAATGCTGTCTTTCGTGACTTTTGAGACAACAACCAAAACAAAACCAACAATCCCAGTGTGTTTGATCATCCCTGATCTCTGAACTGGGGTCATCATGAGGAAGAGCCACATGGTGCCATGTGCTACCAAGCTTTGTCCAGGGCTGCCCTGGCTGTGTGGGATCTATTCACAGGCTTGACAGTCAGTATGATAACATTGCATGTCTGCCATGAGAGCTTTTCCTTTCTCTTTTGCTATCCCTCACTCATCAACTGAGAAAATTGTTTTGTATCAATTTTCTTTACAGGAATAAAGAAATGTTTTTTAGAAATACAATGAAAATAAAAAGCCATTGTTCTGCATAGCTATAACTCCATTCATACTTCAGAGATGAAAGGCTCTTAAGTGACATTGTCAAGAAAACAAAACGGCAGCCAACAGAATGGGAAAAGATCTTTACCAACTCCACATCAGATAGAGGCCTAATATCCAAGGTATACAAAGAACTCAAAAAGCTAGACACCAGAGAATCAAACAACCCTATTAAAAAATGGGGTACAGAGCTAAACAAAATGTTCTCAATTGTGGAATATGGAATGGCTGAGAATCATCTAAGGAAGTGCTCGACATCCTTAGCCATCAGGGAAATGCAAATCAAAGCAACCCTGAGATTCCACCTCACACCAGTCAGATTGGCCAAGATCCAAATCTCAGATGACAGCAGATGCTGGTGAGGATGTGGAGAAAGAGGAACACTCCTCCACTGTTGGTGGGGTTGTAAACTGATACAACCACTCTAGAAATCAGTCTGACGATTCCTCAGAAAATTGGACATAGTACTACCTGAAGATCTAGCTATTCCGCTTCTGGGCATATACCCCAGAGACACTCCAATATACAACAAAGATACATGCACCACAATGTTCATAGCAGTTCTATTTATAATAGCCAGAAGCTGGAAATAACCCAGATGTCTTTCAGTAGATGAATGGATACAAAAATTGTGGTACATTTGCACAATGGAATACTACTCAGCCATCAGAAACAATGACTTAACCAAATTCTTAAGAAAATGGCTGCATCTAGAGGATATCATCCTGAGTAAGGTAACCCAGTCACAAAAGAACAGACATAATATGCAGTCACTGATAGTGGGATGCTAACCCCAGAGGCTCGGACTGCCCCAAAAACAACTCACAGACTGTGTGAAGTTCAAGAAAAAAAGAAAACAAAACAAAACAAAACAAAAAAGTCATGCTAAATCCTTACACACCAAGAACATGTTGACTAATTCCGGTTTACACCCTGTTTTACATGTACTTTTTGCTTATTGTAAATAGTAAGACCTTAATGCAGAGTATCAAACCTTAAAAAAAAGAAGAAAAAAAAAGCCAAGCACTGACACAATTGTATTTGTATACATTTATGCAAAAATGTTAAAAAAATTTTTTCTTTTATCTTTGTTTTTTAAAATAAAGTTTATAAAAAAAGATGAGGTTGGACAATTATGGTGGAACGAACTGATTTTGTTTGCTTTCCTGATGCTGTTATAAACAACATGACCAAAAGCAAAAAAAAAGAAAGCTCTTACGTTCAGTTATTCTTCCTCTTCTAATGGCTCAGTGTTGAAAAATGGATAAATAGCTATCATTTCAGTCCCGAGATGTTGCAGAGAAGTAGAGCTGAGTACCGGTACTTATTCTTCCTGGTATGGATATGTAGTTATTCACAACAACCTGTGACACTGACATGACTCAAACACCTTCTCCCTACTACCCCCATCTCTCTAACACATTTTTCCTAAGAATGGCAAGGGTGGGAACAGAGATGGGAGTATGTGTTAATGTGCCCAGAAACTAAAAACAGAATCCTCACCTTGGCCCAAGCAATACAGGAGATAAAAGAGCATGTGACTAGCTTCTTAATCTTTCTCAAAAATATAATTTAGTATATCACATTCTTCTTGATGCGTCATGTCAAAAAATAACAGGCTCTCCCAGTGGTTGTCTACTGGTACATTATAGATGAGTGAGAATATGACCCATTACACAAAAAGGTACAGGAAACTAGTATGATGCACACAAATGTAGTAACACTATATTGACAATATTGAGAACAATAGCTCAAAGCCAACATAGAGAAGGGATAGACAAGATCAGCAGGTAGTTTTCAATAATTGTGTGTTTGGTTAAAAAAAAAAATAATTACAGGCAAAACAAAAGCAAGCAGGAAAGAGAATTAAGCTGCAGCAATCAACAGCAATAACAGTGGAGTATTCCTTTTGTGGTCGCTGTTACTATTACTGTTTTCAGACTATTAAAAAGCCTTGCATTTTAACCTATACTATCATAGAGCTCAGAGTTTTCTTGTTTCAGCTTCTCAAGTATTGTGGTTATAACACACACAGCCCAATGGACTGTCATGTAGACCAATCTGATTTCTAGGAGACCCTTACTTTACAGAGTGCATGCTCTTTAGACGTATATTTACCCTGCAATCGGGCCTCCTGGACTGTAGTTAATTGGATTGGAGAAGTCTGACCAGGACACAAAGCTATCTCTTTGGGCTTTAGCACTAAAATTTAAATTGACCAGTCTGTGTCCAGAACTGGAAAACTGTAAATAAAAGATGAGAACTTAAAAACTTGTAAATATAAGATGAGAATTTCTTTCTGTGGGATGAAAACCATGTGTCAAAATAAGTCAATGTAAAAAAAAATTATTGCAGAATGCACCTTAACTCTCCTTCCCAGGACTAGTTCTCAGGGTTTTTAGAGCCTTAAAGATATTAGTAATTAGAATTAGCAAAATGGGCATTCATTCAGTTACAGTCACGTGGAGTGTGAAAATAGACCATTTTAATGGCCTGATTGAATTGGTTTCTGAAAATTTTAAAATACATACAGGTCATCGTTATAGAAACACCGATCAACTATTGATACCTCCTAGGAAACAATGGGGACGTTCTGTGTCTTTAAATGTTATTGAAGAATTTGCAGTTTTGACTTCTCAAGTTATAAATAATGCATTCTCTCACTCTTTAAATTCTGACTTCCATCCTCTTTGGATTTAGTGCTACAGAGAGTTTAATTAGGGCTCTAGCCTGGTGAGTAAGAAATGTTCTTTCTGAGTTCTTTAGGAAAGGGTCAAGCCAACTGACTCATTCTGACATTGGTTTATTGATAGATTATTTCTCTGCCAGCGAAATGAGCCAATTCAGCCAGATTAGATTTTATTAAAGGCAGGTATATTGGGAAGCTACTCTTGGGCAAGTTCACTGGCCCCAAAGACTGAGACCAGGGAAATTACTATGGGAAAACAGGGGAAAAGAGTGGGATGGGGGAGAAGGAGAGAATGGGCTCACAAGTGCAGAGAGAAGGAGGAAAGGAGGAGTAGGAGGAGGGAGTCTGGATTGTATAGAGACAAAGCTCCAGATTGTGCAGGTTATGCCAGGTAGGAACTGAAGGATGCTTGAATAACCTAGAGTCCAGGTCGCTTTGATAGGTAAAATATACAGTCCATTGTATCCGGGTCACCGAAATCATCCATGCCTTCTTCCTGCTGACATTGAGGTGTAGGTTGATGTCAAGGCGATACATGATTGGACAGTATGGGGCGGGAACAAAGCTTTTGTAAGGCGGGAGAGAGGAGGAAGGGGCAGAGAATCAACATGGAAGCAGCCCAAAGAGAATCTGGACCCAGGTGATCTTCATTAAGGATAGGTAGATATGAATATTTTCAAGGGTTTCTATAGGTCAATTTGTCTTACCTAGGTGGGCAGTTTATATCTTTGTCAACCGGTTGTAAGCTTATTGTGTGGATGCATTGTGGACCGAGAATTAACATATAAATCTATTTGATAAATTTTTATCAGGCTGTGGAGAATATGAGCTAAGTTCCTGACTGGCAGGGAGGCAGCTGGCAGGGGGCCGTTCTGTTAGTGGACCTTATCTTAGACAAACAACCGGGCTGAACAGATCTGGCTCTGTGGCCCATGGCTCCCTGCTGGAGCGGTTCGTGTGGATCCGTCTGGAGTGAGGGTATGCAGGACCAGCAGCTGCAGATTTTTTATTTTTCGCAACGTTGGGGCACCATTTTGGGGGTATAGGTAAAAAGCTGGAATGTTGGCCAAGTGCAGGAAGGGCTGGTTGTTTCACTGCTGTCCAGGCTGTGGGACCATCCTGGGGATAGGAAGGAATGTGTAGGCCCAGTTGAAGCAATCCGTGAGGCTAGACCAGAGCACCTGTTCATAACTGCTTTGAAGCTTTCCTGGATGTGAGTTCTGAGAGAATACCTGGATGTTAGGGGCAGAGATAAAAGTTTAGGGAGAAAAAAAACCTTTTTTATTGTGTGTTCATTTGAAATTCTTAGGCCTTTGTTCTTGGTAGTTAGAGGAGAGATGGGGGGGGGGTTTCAGGACCAGGGAAAGGGAAATGGGCAGGTGAGGAGGGAAACAGGCTGTTAATTGACAGTACTTATCTGGAATACATTTGTCCTGTGAGAGACAGATTCAAGTAGATTCCCTGAAGCTTACAAGAATCTTTTTAGGTTAACCAAAAGAGAAATTCTTCATTGCTCACTTTTACCCACCTCAGCACATCTTCCTATCTATCATGCCCTCCTTCCACTCTCCTTTCTGTCCTTTCTTCTATCTTCCCATACTCCTCTCTCTCCTTTCCCTCCTACTCTCTTATTTTGCTGTCCTCCTCTTTCCATCCAGTCCTCTTTATCCTTCCCGTCCTCCTCTCTCTCTTCTTCTCTTCCTCTATCCTCTCTCTCTTCCTATCTTCTCTATCTCTCTTCCCATCCTCTTCTCTCTTTTCCTGTCCTCCTTTAATACTCTCCTTCCTGTCCTCCATCTTCTCTCTCCTTCCCGACATCATCTCCCTCCTTCAATCCTCCCCTTTTACTCCTTCCTGTCCTCCTCTCTCTCTCCTTCTGGTCCTTCTCTATCTTCTTTCTGTCCTCCATTCTCTCTTTTTCCCATCCTCCTCTCTCTCTTTTCTGTCCTCCTCGTCTCTCTCTATTTCCAGACTTCTACCTTCTCTTCTTTAACACTTTCTTAGACCCTTACTTTTTGGAAGCTTTCATATCTTCAGACTTTACATAAACTTTTCCTATCCAACTAGTTACCATGAGACACAGGTGGTTGATCACTGGGTTTAAGCCCCTGAGAGACTTACCTGTTACTCAGACAGTTACCCTACTAGGTTCCTGTGATATTGATATTGTTGTAGACACAGGTCCCAGGACAGGGTGAATCTGCTGCTGCCAGGTCCAGACCCAGGCCAAATCTGAGAGGTCTTCCTGTGGAGGATGAACATGGAAGACTGACCTTGCTTTGACATAAGCAACAAGGAGGCATGGCTGGTGTATCCGGTTGTTTACATATAGTTCAGGCTGGGCCTCAGCAGTGGACAAGGCAATGGAGCAGTCTTCGTCAGTGATTATCATACCACACCCTGAGTGGAGTCCTTTCTTGTTATGTCCGTATCTTTTTAGAGACCTTAGGGGTGTCATTGCTAGGATTCGGGAGTGTCTGTCTGTTAATTTAGGCATTTTAAGATGTTAAATGCCACATTCACCAGATCTCTGGTTTGAGGACCAGTACCCCTAAGGGTATCTGAGTTAGACAATCTGTATCTGTTTCTAGTTACCGGCTGTAAACTGTACATCTAACAAACATAGAACAGGAGGCTAACTAAAGCTTAATTAATTAACTGCATTAGTTCTCAACATGACTTTTAAATATAATTCTGAACACATTAAAGGATATGATTGGGGCTGGAGAGATGGCTCAGTGGTTATGAGCACTGACTGCTCTTCCAGAGGTCCTGAGTTGAATTTCCTGCAACCACATGGTGGCTCACAACCATCTGTAATGGGATCTGATGACGTCTTCTGGTGTATCTGAAAACAGTTACAGTGCACTCACATTAAATAAATAAATAAATAAATAAATAAATAAATAAATAAATAAATAAATAATGCAAATAAGAAAGAAAGGAAGAAAGAAATTGGCAACACTTTTGAAAAAAGATATGATCATTTATCAGGATCTGGGTATCAACTTGCATTTTTTTATTTATAGTAGCTTTTATGAGACTAGAACCAAAGATCTTATCTCAATTGAAATCTATCTTTTGGAGACCTGTTTTTCTGGTCTAGTCCTATCACCTACCCTTAAGCAAGATGTTGATGAAGCCATAATTTGACCCTCTTTATCCCAAAGTCAAGATGGTTACTAGTCATATCCTTTTTACCCATTATGAATACATTTCTCCTGTCAGGGCAATTTAAAATGAGCATGCTGGTTGTTCACTATTACCATTGCTGCTACACCTGTGGGTACTGCTGCTACTGCTGGCGCCACCCAGGACAGGGATGGAGATAGGAGGGTAGAGCAACAGAGAGAGCCCAGAGGGTCCTGGACCTTAATAGGCTAGCCGATGGTCTGTAATCATGGAGTCCAAAGAAATGGTGCTTCCATCAAAGAAGGATACAGGGACAGAAGTGGTCCACCCATGTGGCCAGGAAAGACCAGAATCATTGGGCTGGGGACTCAGCTTCTCCCGGCGTTGCACCATCTGATATATCATTTCTCCATTTGTGAAATGAGCCAATTGAAACCAGATTAGATTATATTAAAGGCAAGTTTATTAGGAAACTGCTTTTGGATGAGTTTACTGGCCCCAAAGACTTAGGCTAGGGAAGTCTCTGTGTGGAGAGAGGTGGGAGGAGGGTAAGAGAAAGAGAGAAAGGGTGTGCACAAGTGCAGAAAGAAAAAGAAGTGAAGAGGAGAAAGGGAGAAAGGGAATGAGGGAGGGAGAGAGGGAGAGAGAGAAGAGAGAAGTCAAAATGTCTGGATTATATAGAGAGGACCCCCCTACACAGGGCAGCCCAGTCCTTGGGCTGGAAAGTTCAGGATTGGGGGCTGGGTATGCCAAGTAGGAACTGAGAAATGCTGGGAAAACTTGGAGTCTAGGTCAGCTTTGATAGGTAAAATATATGCTTTAGTTTCTTCTCCCATGACCCAAACTGAATATCTATAAATTCCATTTCATAAACAGGGTTTTGGTCACACACACACACACACACACACACACACACACACAAACAACTCCTTGGTTTTGGCTCTGTAACCCAGAATCTATTTCCCCTTTTAGCTCTAATACCTAGAGTCACAGAAAGGGGCATACATGAGGCTATGGTTTGAATTTAATCTGTATTTTTGATGTTGAACTTTGAGAACATGCCAGTCCCTATTTAACTCTTCATTCTCTCCTCCTTTTAAGAAATCATAAAGATTTAAATATTAGCTCAGATCTCTGATACTCTAGTCATTTCAGTTTATTTTCTCTTTGATCAAGTAGAGCACATTCCATTGACCTGGCCTCAAGTTCATAGATTTACTACCTCTAAATCCATCTCTTAACCTCTCATTCTTGTTATCACTGTTTTTGCTTTTAATATTTTACTCTGTTCATTTCCTTTACATTTTTACTTCTTTTGCTGGCATTCCTAGGTTCTTAGTTGCTTCAGGAGGATTCATAAATGAAGCACTCAATGGCAGCTGCTTTACAGTCTTTATCAGGCTTCTTACATACCATTTGTGTTAGTGTTTCTTTCCCTTTTCACGTTTAAATTTAGCTTTTCTAGCTCTCCTTGTGAAAAGAGGTGCTTAATGTGCCCTGGATTCCGAATGCTGTGACACCCCTGACCCTTGGTTGGTTTTTGTTGTTGTTGTTGTTTTGCTTTGTTTTGCTTTTGTTTTTTTTTTTTTTTAACAAGGCTTGCAGCTATTGAAGTGTAATGAAACAGAATTATGTTTATGTCCCACCTTGCTGGGCTCGTTTTCCTAACACCTTAGTTATTTTCTTAGGCTAGATCACTTATCCTTCAATTTTTATTTCAAAAGACAGTTTTCCATCATATTAACACCACCGCTTCTGTCAGTTGAGAAAATAGGCAGCTTTCACATCCTGGGCTTTTCGGTGCACCGTGAAAGCATGTAGGTATATATGTATTCATGTTGAAAGTGAGAATACCATGTTCCTAGTTCATGTTTACATCTTTGGTTGTGTATGTCTTCCAGCTCTGTAGTAACTGCTTAAGCTTCAGAAATATCCCGTTACTCTAGTTAGTGGTGGATGCTTCTTGTCTGACATATCTGATATGCCCATTGAAATGTTCATATTCAATTTTTAATCTGAATTAGTAATGGTGCCTTTAAAACAGTGGTTCTCAACCTGTGGGTCATAACCCCTTTGAGTTACATATCAGATATTTAAATTACAATTCATTCATAAGAGTAACAAAATTATAAAGTAGCAATGAAACAATAAACAATTTTATGTTTGGGGGTTATCACATCATGAGGAACTGTATTTGAAGGACCCTATAAGCTTTTGCCAGCCTTACACCCACTGCCTCAGGTCAGGGCTAGGCCAAGTTCCATTCTCTATGCACAGTTCACAGGAGGAGCAGGAACATTCTTTAAAAAAAAAAAAAAAAAAAAAAAAAAAAAAAAAAAAAAAAAAAAAAACACACAGAATTTACTGACTGATAGTCATCTGATACTCTGGTCCCAGATAGAGTTCAAATGCCTGTCACATCCTTGATAGCCGATAGATTCAAAGGTCAATATGTTTAGCCAATGAATTTAAATTATAACCTTGCTGATGTAACCTAAAAAGTATAAATACTGTTTGTAACAGCCTTTTGGGGTCATATCTCCTCTGGATGTAGGCCACCCCAGTGCACTGGGCTAATAAACCTCTTGCTTTTGTATCTAACCCCAATATCTTGTCTCATTTATGGGAGCCTCAAATAGATAAGACTCAATTTGGGTCTTACATATTAAAAGGGTCAGAGCTTTAGGAAAGTTGAGAACTGCTTTTACATATATTCTTGGATACGTGGTTGTTTGGGGAATGATAGTGTTGACAATATTATGGTTCTCGGTACCATGAGAAAATACATAACACATGTTCTATAGAATAACATTGTTAAACAGAGTTTGATAAGGACACTTTTAAAGAGTGTGATAGTTTGTGTATGTTTGGCCTATGGAGTGGCACTACTAGAGGATGTGGCCTCATAGGAGGAAGTGTGTCACTCTAGAAGTTTTGGAGGCACTCCTCCTAGCTACCTGAGGATGCTCAGTTTGTTCCTGGCTTCCAGAGGTAGAAATCTCAACTCTTCCTGCACCATGCCGGCCTGGATGTTGCCATGATCTCACTTTAATAATAATGGACTGAGCCTCTGAACTTGTAAGCCAGCCCCAATTAAATGTTGTTATTTATAAGACTTGCTTTGGTCATGGTGTCTATTCAGAGCAATAAAACTCTAAGACAGGGACCGTGCAAATCAGTTTACCTTTTAAATACCTTTTGTGTATTAGAGTATATTCTAAAAAGTGAAAGTGTTTACTTCCTAAGGCATAATAACTGTGAAACAATGAAAAGAGGTGTGTGAAATACCACAAAAAATGAACGTTTTTTTATACTTAGATGATTATAAAATTAGAAGAAATATGAAATGGATAAAATTCATTATTTTCAAATTCCATAGTAAAGAGCATTTGAATAATAGAGTCTAAATATGAAATTGCCTTTTCTTCCTTCAAAAAAAAAACAATATAAATATGACTCTGGAGCAGTAGCTCTCTTCAGTAATTGAAATAAATGATCTGGGCACAGCCCTGGGTGGTTTATAGTTTGAGTTGGGAGTATTGCATTCACATATTCTAAGTTTCCTTTCTTAACTTGTGACTCTAGGGCTGAAATAATGATCTATTTTTCTTCCCTTTAAAACAAATCTTTTCCCACTTCTAACTACCAAGGGAATATTATGAAAACCTTCAGAACTAAGTTCACAGAACTAACACAGGCAAAAAAAAAAAAAAAAAAAAAGAAAGAAAGAAAATAAAAAAAAACATGCATCAGCATTGTGAAAAGGCCAGCATTCCCTAAGAGGTAAAAACTCCCAACTCTGAACAACATAGAACTCTTTACTGTTGATTCTGAGAAACAACAAGTTTGGAGTTTTCAGTACTAATTTAGCAAGAATAAACTTATAAGACAGAGGTAGAAAGAGCAGAAAAGGAATGTAGAGAGAAAAGACTCCCTTGTGTCCTGTGTTATTCTTTATTGAGTAGCCTGTCTGATTCTGAAAAGTTTAAGACATGACAGTAAGGTGGGAAGGAGGAGGCATGGAGCAGAATGAGCCATAGAGTAGAAACTTCCACACTGCTGAGTGTCTTTTCTCCTCCACGGTGCCTTGTTCTCGCAGATATATCCACAAATGGCAGACAGTTTTATATAGTGACCACCATTTCTCTCTCTGTCTCTGTCTCTGTCTCTGTCTCTGTATATCTCTCTCTCTCTCTCTCTCTCTCTCTCTCTCTCTCTCACACACACACACACACACACACACACACACACAGAGAGAGAGAGAGAGAGAGAGAGAGAGAGAGAGAATGAGAATTAAGCTAAATACTACCATGTTCTAAGGGTGGTTCCTTGGCTCCTTTTACTATTAAGTAGTTGACATTTGCTGCAGTTCAGAAGTCTTCTACATCCAGTAACTATATGTGCATGTTCTTAGGTCCTGGGATGCTAAATGTTTTGTTTCACTGCCTCTTTCCTTGATAAGGAACACCTTAAGGGTGTCCTTGAATTCCCTAGACCTAAGTACCTGTCATGTAGGAGACATTTCAGCGATCTCACCACTAGCAAACACTGATGGTTGCTCCTTCCCTTTACAATGTTAGACTGCAGGACACTTACGTTACATAAAGAGCCTATAGCCTAGATGATAAAAGCTTTGCCTTAATATGTTAACAAACCATCAAGTAACAAGTAAGGAACCTACTCTTCATGTTATACTTTAAACAACAGCAAAGATAGTATATTGACCCATTGATTGATACACACATACATGCCCACACACATTTACATCTATTAAAGAAGATAATGTCTGGGTGGATAAATAGAGAGAAACATGGCTTGCATAAGAACTGTTGACTATTTCAAGATTATATAGTGTTAGTGTTCTTTCATCTATTTTAATGTTTTGCTACTACAATTTCCAATGCAAAATAATTCCTATAGACAAATTCAATTGACTTCTCAAAAATCATACTTGGATTTGTATTTCCAATTTGCATGTATTTATAACAGCTGTTGATTCCAGTACTTTCATTGATTAATGAGTAGAAGATAATTATTAACATATGTTCATTTCTATATGCAAATAAATGTTACTGTTTGTGAACTAAACCTCTGAAACTATAATTCAGCCCCAATGAAGTATTTTTCTTTACAAGAGTTATGGTCATGATATCTCTTCACAGCAATAAAATTCAAACAAAGACACCGTTTTTACCTTTTTCTAAAAGTCTTGCACAACAATGTGATGTCTTCAATTGTAACATGCCAAGAAAGGAAAACATTTGTGGGTAATTCAGGTTATACAATAGATCCACTCCTAAGAGGAAAGATAGTTTCTTCCCTGTAAATGAGGATGAGATTTATAAGTACCATGTTTGAGAAATGAGTGATGGTTGAGAAAATTAGACACTGTTTTACCACCAAGATCCAGTCTTGCTATCATGACGTAGACAAATGTTGTTAATAAACTCTTTTAGAATATGAACTGCTTGTCCTCTACAAATTAGCTAGACACTGATGTGATAATTGTTTTGAAGGTTGAAAAAGACCACTATGGTTATAAAAGTAGTTCCAACCTACTCTCCCTACATCACAAATGCACACACACACACACACACACACACACACACACACACACACACACACCTATAACATATCCCTTCTCTACTACAGAAGTCTAATAAAAAGTCACCCCGCTAAGGATCATTAGTATAGAGTTTTCTTGCTATTCAAGAATTTGAATAAAACTTTTATATAATGATTAGATTCTACAATAGATATGAATTACCTTCAAAGAGCTCAGGACCAAAATCTTGGGTTTAGTTAGCAGAGTCAATGACATTCTTTCCGTCTTTCCATTTCTCCTGAGGGAATTACAGTGACAGCTCTATTCTCCTCCCCCACCCCTTTCTCCTGAGGGCAATGGATTTAAGAGAGTATAACTGTCTCAGTATGGCCTTGAATAAACTACGTAGCCAAGAATGACTTCAAACACACAGAAATACTCCAGCCTCAGCTTCCAGGATTTTAGTTTTACAGCTGTTCACCAGTCATATCTCTTTAGGTATCTGTAGTTCACATATGAGGTTTTTATATCCATTGTGTAATTACTGATGGGACTCTGTACAAGAGTACTGATATCTCCCTGCTCAACAGCCCTACAATAAAAATAAAAACATCTTTGTATATGTAACTATTTAAATGAGCTAAAAGTAATCTACAGCTACATAAGTAAATGGAAAGATATTTCTGAGGGTGCCATTAAGCTAACTGCTGTTTTGATCTTTGATAACACTCGGTGTATAGATGCTTCATGTGAACTGTATATATATGTCCTGAATGCATCTCCACACTCAGATTCACAGTCAACTTCAGAATTACTGAAAGTTTTTTCCACTGTACAGAATAAAAGGGAACAAACCCATTCTAAAGACTAATCTTTTTTTTACCTTGATTGAATAGTCACCTCGTGACTTGAGCAACTTTCTGTGGAGATGAAAACCTGTAAGGTAAAGACAAACCCCCATCTTCATTCTCATATGTAAACTTATTAAAGCTCTAACTGTTAATTGTGTGTGGCGCTGTGGGAATTAATTCAGGAAAAGGCCAAGAGAGGAAAGTATCTCAAGAGACTGGAAGTGACTTGAAAGGAGGGATTAGAGAAATCAGTAGGTCAAAGAAGAGTTGGAGAATACCAGTGGCTAAAGAGGAGAGTGGGGAAAGGTGTCAGGAGATGGCATCAGTTAACAAAAATTAAACATATGAAAATTCCATCTACAAACCAGCATTTTGTGAGACAACTGAAAAGCTCAAGATAAAGTCTTGGCAGCGACAACTGGAGATGGATAGTTTCCTGTGAAGACATTTAATGAAATCTTGCACAAAAACAAAAAGAAATGTAAAAAAGGTATTTTTGCATGAATCTGTTTCTGTTGTTTATGATTCCCCTTTTGACAGCATCAGAAACAATCTTAGCTCAAGAAAGGGACCTCTCCTTTTTCCATTTCATTTGAACGCGAGATTTGCATGTCCTATGGATGAGATGATTACAACCATGCAGAGCAAATGCATATTTCAGGTGAGTATTATACATAAGTCATAAGTTTCACTTGTGTGGTGCCTACGTGGAACACTTAGAATTCATAAGGTACACTGCTGTGTCTGTTGGTACTTTTTATTTTATTATTTGCTATTGTTACACACGCATTTGCTTTTCCAGCACATGCCCTTCAGAATAGGATATGAGCTTTGCTTTCTAGTATTCACTAAATATCCAGAATAGGGGCAGACATTGACACTCAAAAGGAGAGTGATTGATGTTAAATTGCTTATCTTTTGAGTAATGGCTTCTTGGTGGATGACAGTGAGACTTTACAAATCCCTGTGATTATTAATTGTTAATCTTTTAAATACTGGGATGAATGGTAAACTAAATAACCCCAGGGCATTCCATTGCAGAAAACCATATTAAAATTTCCCTTTTCTCCAGAAGAATACAATAAATTTAATGCTTAACAAACAAACAAAAAGTAATTTTAATTTCTATTCTTCCTTATATGTGAAGTCTACGTTTGCAAGTTCAATGGGTTAAAAGATTGAGTCCAGAATTGGAGAAAGGTTTGCAGAGCAGTGGAAAAATTAACACCTATGGAACAACTCTCTGAGACACCAAATTTTATGCAGAATGAGGCTGGCAGAGCCATTTATGTGATTTGAATCTCAAAATGACTTCATAAAATTATTTTGTCTTTCCTTGCAATACCCCATCAATCAGAGGTTATATCTGCTCAGAGATTGTCTTCCACATTGAGGGAGAGAGAGAGAGAGAGAGAGAGAGAGAGAGAGAGAGAGAGAGAGAGAGAGAGAGAGAGAGAGAGAAGAAGAAGGAGGAGGAGGAGGAGGAGGAGGAGGAGGAGGAGGAGGAAGAGGGAGGAAGAGAGGAAGAGAACACATAGAGACAAAGACAGAGAAGTTACTGTACAAGGTCATCATCTAACCTTAGACAATCTTTCTTCCCTTAGAGCAGTCCCAGGGCACAGCACATCTGACCAGCATTACTCTTTGGCTCCAAGTTTTTGTACTTTGAAAGGTATCTTCCTTTTCTACCTGCCTACTGACCCCTGCCTACCAGTGTCATGCGGAAGTTCATAGTGTCAGGAGTTCCTTGCAAAACCCTGGAGTTCTTCTTCTTTGTACCTCAAGAACCTGGGAGAGTGCAGGGAATAGAGACTCAGGATTGTTTTCTGATCTCCACCTTGATGGATGTTTGCTCTTTGCTTCAGAGTGTGTTCAGATACACTGGAAATTAAGAGGCTGCTTGTAGAGCTGGGGATTGTAGGGAACAGGCTGTAGTCTATGGAGCCAGGGCTAGAAGGCAAGCAAATGTTCATATTCCTGTACTGGGAACAAACTTAGGCCTAGTGCAAGTTAAGTGAGGACTCCACCTCTGAAGCACACTTCCAAAGCCTCGGAAGCCCTCCACCAGTTGTCTTTTGGTTTGGCTTTGGCCTCTATTGATTATACCATTTCTGCCACGGTCCTTCTTACAAGGGCTGATAATAACCCCTCCATGTAAACTCTGTTTTTTCTGATTGCCAGCAATGGCTGAACAGGAAGTACTGTGTACACACACTTGTGCACATGCTCATTCGCGCGCGCGAGCACACACACACACACACACAGTGAGAGGAGAGAGAGAGAGAGAGAGAGAGAGAGAGAGAGAGAGAGAGAGAGAGAGAGAGAGAGAGAGAAAGAGAGAGACTTCAGTTCAATATATTTTAAAACATGGTGGCTTTTTCCCCCAGATATTACAGTATAGATTACAAAGAAAACAGAGGCCTAAATGAATGAGTTCCAAAGAATAAGGGCACATTTCTTCAACTTGGGTTGTACAGTGGAGGATGGATATGAAGTGGAGAGGTAATTATGATTGGGGTACATATGTGAAATTTAAAAGGATCAATAAAAAGGGTTTTAAAAGATTGTACAGTCCAGGTTGATGTTTTTCCACTCTGCATAAGTGTTGATTGTGGGGCTGCAAATACATGTAGACAAATTTGCAGAAGTAGCATCCTCAAATAATGGCAACCAACAGTATTTTTCCTCAGAAGGAGACAAAGCTGTACCCTAGGTGTGATTCACTAGATGTGACCCACTAGAAGTTTTTATAGAAATAAGAATAATGATCTAATAGGTGTGGACTTATTCCACAAGCACAAGGGTGTTCATTTTTTTATGAACAAAGCTCAAACTGTCTCATGTATACTAATTTGGATTCTTCATTTCTTGCCATTTGCAGCTTCAGAATTTAACCCTGTACCAAGTACAGTAAGTTGCCCATGGTCATGCTGATAATTATGGAATTACAGAGTAGCAACTTCAATACAGTTCCCATAGATTGAATTCAAGTAATACATCTGAGATGCTCTAGGCCCTGAGTAGTTATGGTTCAAGCAGCCCTGGAGGCTGTGGATGGCCCTGTTTTTTGATTCTGTCTTTCTCTACATTCTCCTCAATTTTTATATTATTTGGGGTTCTCTAGACTCACAGAACTTAAGGAATGGCACTATATACAAAAAGGAAATTGTTGGAATGATTTACAGTTTGCAGTTCCTAACCTAACAATGGATAACTGAATGAGAAATCCAAGAACCCTGTAGTTGCTCAGTCACGGGAGGGTAGGTGTTTCTCGTGGTCTTCTGTATAAGATGGAAACCTGAAGAAGTGTTCCAACAGATATACTGGCAAGTAAGTGGAAGCAGTCAGAGAAGAGTGATTCTTTCTTCTTCCAGTGTTTCTATGTAGACCTCCAGTGAAAGGTATGCCCCAGATTAAAGGTGTGTGCCACCATGCCAGGATTTGGAACTCGCTCTGTTCCAGACTGGCCTTGAATTCAAGAGACCCAAATGCCTCTGTGTCCTGATATTAAAGACTTATATCACTTTGCATGTGTCATCCATGTCAAGATCGAGGCCAGAAGCCTGTCTTCCAGTCTCAAATTCTGGATCACAGGTGTGCCCTCCATTTCTGGATTGTAGTTTATTTCAGATGTAGTCAAGTTGACAACTGGGTCTAGCCATCACAGTACTTTTTGAGGTTGTCGAAGACATCTGTATAATGTCTTCTCACATTTCCTAAGAGCCTTCAAAACTTTCTAACAAGCTCTGAGAAAAGGTAATTTCATTCTTCATACATCCTCTAAATGTCCCTTTTTCTCATTGTGTTGCTTATTTCAATAATTAACTCATTTTTATATTCCCCCTTATTCTTTAGACACAACTCTTCCAAACTCTGAGGTATCACTGAAATCTGAACACTATTAATATGACTATATCTGCATTGTCATTTTAGAGAGCCAAAATTAATCTATCTTTGTATTTTCTACTCCAGAACAGCATGCATATTTATTATTGCACCTGGCATCTATTAACAATTTTCAGCAGATATTTATTGGACATCTGCCACAAGCTAGACATTCTGCTGGAGGAAAAAAACCTTCAAAATACAGCCTCTGCCTTGTCTGAGTTCAGTCTCACTGGGAAGGCAATTAAACAAAAACAAAAAATGTGCAGTTACATGTCACTAATGTGGATTCATTCTTCTGTTCTTTGCAGGCATGTTCACACCCTCAGGAACCAATACAAATAAATAAAAAGAAATCTTTTGAAAAAGAGTTACATCAATCATTTATTGAAATCAGTAAATAAAACAATATCAATGCAATTTTTCCTAGGCTATCTCGTGTTCGCTTTCTTTATCTTCAGCATGTGGTCAGAACTGAAGTAGGCAATAGGGTGTTCTGGTATCTTAGTTGTAAACCACTACTGTTTGTGGCTTAACCACCACAGCTATAGATGCTGGAAATCTATCACAGGATCAGGGTCAGGAGTGAATTGTATTACAGGTTGCTATCTACAGACTCTCATCATGTCCTGTCATAACAAGAGTGCCAGAGGGTTCTTTGGCTTCTTCTATTTATTTATTTATTTATTTATTTATTTATTTATTTATTTATTTATCTATCTATCTATTTATCTATTTATCTATCTATCTATCTATTTATTTATTTATTTATTTATTTATTTATTTATTTATTTATTTATTTATTTATGTGTTAATCTCTTTTACGAAGATTCCACCCTCATGGCCCAATGTTTATTCAGCTAGTTATCAGTGCTTTACATCAGCATAAGAATTTTGGGACCACAACGTTACTTTTATAAAATTTTGTAAACAAATGACACAAACCTGTTTTTTTTTTTTTTTAATCAGAGTTTAGAATTTTGTACTGGGTGGAAGTTATCAACCAGAATTTTATTATAGAATCCTGGAAGTGCTGTGAAAGATAAAAATACCAAGGAATTGCTTGTCTTTTTAAGAAAGGGCTTTGAACTTGTGACTTCTTGCTTCATTTTCTTTCATGCTGGGTTTACAGGACTGTTATGTGACTCAGATGAAGGAATAGTTTTTTGATTGACACTATTTACTAATGTAGAGCAAGTGGTGTGGCACCAGGAAGCTGTGGGTTGATTTGTCTACCTGCTTAAAAAGTCTGACAGAAGTTTTGTGCCGTTGGTGGGAGCTAGGGATTACGTGGATCCAAGGCTCACAGAAATGGAAAGATCTGGTCTTAATCAAGTTTGGAGATTTTCATTAAACCAAATAAGTACCTAAAGAAGGCAGCCAGTGTGAGAATGTAACATATACTTTAATGCTCTTTTAAGATTAGTAAGCACTCACCTATAGTAACAAAATATAAATAAAGTGGCTTAATTTCAAATATAATCATGATTTACCTCATAAGAAATCTGCATGCATACAAATGTGACATTATTTGGTGACTCCATTTTGCTACCAAACACAGAGGGACCCCCAATTTCTTCCCTTCTGCCAACTCTAATTTTTAACTTGTATTATCAAATCACATCTGAAGTTCTCCATATGGCCGTCATATTACATGACATCCTTCTGTGTGAGAAGAGAGGGTGAGCACAATTATTTGCAAATTAAATTCAAGTTCTGCTAGCAAAGGAAGAAGGTGCTTTTTAAAAAAATGGGTGCACAGATAGTGGGAACGCATGTTCACATTGTGTTGAGAATTTTGAAGTTTGTTCTTAAGAGACACAGCAAATTAAAAATGCCAGAAATCACACAGATGACTGATCCATTCTGCACCAGCCAGTCCAGGAGGCCAAACAAAGCCTTATAGCTGGCTGATTGAAGTATAACCTAGTAACTACTATCCTTCATAGCTCCAACCTTCTCCTGCTTTCCAATTTTGGACCAACCAGAGAAAAGCAGGTATGATATCCCAGCCAGTCTCAATCGACATCTTTTATTGAGTTGCCCCAGATTCTCCCAGCCAACAACATCCATTCTGGGCATGCTGAAAGTTTTTCTTTTTCTCAGCCTTAAGCTTTTACACTTTGGTGATTAATTACCTTTGGTTTTCCACTAAGCATAAATAATGGGGGTTAACTTTTTTTGCTATGTCAAGTGCAAAAAGTACCTCTATAACCTCTAATAAAGAGTAGCCTTTACTTGCTGCCACATCCTAAACATTTTAAGAGGCCTTAATAAATGAAATAGCATAAAGATGTGAAGAAAAGACTGAGTATGAGCCAAGCAATTAGGAAATATACTAATGTAGCTAGATTCTAATATTATAGCCCTGAACTTCACTGTTTAGCAACATGAAATATATTTTCAATTTATACCACAGTCCAGACAGGTGTTTTTTCCCCAAGCAGTTGTTTAGAGACTGAGAATTTTTCTGTACTGTCACTTGCTTACTTTTAGAGCATTACCCAACTCTACATGACTTCTGTATCCACTTAGCATTCAAAATAGAGATAAAGTATGATAACTGACACTGAGATTCGATAGCTAAGATGACAAGCTGTGTTCTTTCATTTCTCTAGATTTTACCTTCCAGACTGAGTCTTATGGCTTTAGTCTGGTTTGAGAAGTGTGGTCTTCCATAGGCATCAAGGAAAATGATGAAATTCAGCATTTACACAATGTCACCTGTGCCACAGAAAAGCACTGGCATGAGTCAGAAAAAGAAATATTGGTTCCTGGATGAAAGTGGAGACATCAAGATATACGGTGAATATTATAATAATGAATCTACAATATGATTTTAGTTTTCTAATGTGTTGGTGATAAGGATAAAACAATTTATTTGTTTAAATGGAAAGGCTTAGTCAAGATAAAATATAAAAAAGTACCTAGGAGTAGGTTAAAAGTCAATGTATGGCCACAAATTTTTTAAGGAAATGATAATGTAATAATTAAGAGGTGTAGCCCTGTGGTAAGCCTGGAAAGAAAGCAACAGGCCAAGGTCAGGACTAGAGAAAGAGTCACAAAGTCATAGAGAAAGTGAAGCAGAACTTGTACAAACTGTATGGTCAGAAGAACTTGGAATCTAGGAATCTATAATTATAGCCACCATCCACATTTCTCCATGACTTCTGTACTGCTGGAGACTTGATATAGACACAGGTGGCCACATTGCACTTCTCAGAGCCTGTATTTCATCAGGATGTTCTGTTCAAAGAGAAGAAAAGAGGCAACAGTTAATCATTAATCACAGATATACAATATCCAGGGATGTGGATAAAACCAGCATTGTCTTTGGAAGCTCAGGGTATTAGAAATGAGAAAATCTGCCATGCTTGAGCCAGAAAGACAACATGGAAAGGCTAATTTTAATCAGAAGGAAGCTAAGGAGCATTGTAATAGCAAAAGGATGTTAGTGATACTATTGTTTGCAGAACATGATTAGTTTAACAGTCAGTGAAAATGTTCCTTATTTGTCAATTAAGGAAGTAAAATGAACTAAGTCAAGAAAATAAGTGAAAGTTTCATAACTCTAAAACAGAAATGGAGGCTGAAGAGACGGTTTACTGAATAAAGTGTTTGCTGTTCATACATCAGGATCTAAGTTCAAATTCCCAAGAATCATATAAAATTTGGCACAGTATCATGTGTCTGCAAGTCTAATGCAGGCAAATCCCAATTACTCCCCAGCCGCAACGAGAGACCCAGTTTGAAAAAGAAGTAGAGAGCAATACAAGAAAGCACCCAACATTGATCCCTAGCTAAATATGTACACATAAAGGTGCCACCTACAAACACATCTATCCACACATTCTTGCGCGCACACACACACACACACACACACACACACACACACACACACTCCTAGGAAAGCAAAATCTGTATTCAACAAAAATTAAAACATTACTGCAGCAATGAAAACAGCAAGGTCTTTTCCATGCTTGTTTTCAATCCTATTTTCTGAGGTCTGAGTACTAGAGATCATTCCTGTATTACAGAGAAGGGAGGCACCAAGAGTTCTGTCTACAATACTCCCACAGTCTCTCAGTCTCTCTCTCTCCCCTCCTCTTAGTGTGTGTGTGTGTGAGAGAGAGAGAGAGAGAGAGAGAGAGAGAGAGAGAGAGAGAGAGTATGTGAGTGTGTGTGTGTGAGAGTGTGTGTGTATGTGAGTGTGTGTGTGTGTGTGTGTGTAAGTAAGTGTTTAAGTGCATGCATTTGCATGCCAGTCATAAACTTAAGGTATATTCCTCAGAAACACCATGGATTTAGTTTTAAAGACAGGCTCTGTCATCTGTGGCTATACCACACTGAATGTGCCTGATTTCATATGTGCTAGGCTCTCTCAGTAGTTTGGAGCTCATCCATCAGTCTAGACCACCAAGCTTTAGGGATCCTCCTGCCTCCATCTCCAAGGCACTTGAATTATAAGCTCAAACCTTTGTGTCCAGCATTTTACACAAGCTATGGTGTTCAAACTCAAGCACTCATCTTGCATGACAAGATGCATACCAAGTACTTCATCTTCCCAGTTCCACAACCAAAGTCTTGCAATCAAATTTCTAGGGAAATAAATGACATCCTATTCCTGATTCACAGCTGAGAAGCTTGATGAGGGTGTTGTGCACATAGAGGTCTTCTTTCCTCTCTTGTGGAATGGCGAAGACAGTTTCCTCTTCATGATATGACATGACTGCAAAGAAACTTGTATTTAAATATAATTTCATATTTTCACAATAACTCATTTTTTATCCTTCCTTTTTAAAAATAGCTAACGTAAATTGTATTCTTGAATGGTATCCCCTGGGCCTCAAGGGATCCTTTGCTAAAACTACTGATGGATATCTATTAAGCCCATGCTTTCCCATATTGTCACGTGAAAAATTGTCAACATCTTAAATTAGGGTAAGACTTTTAGCACTTCTTAGCACTATTGTATGTTTTATCAAGTTATTGAATTTTAAAATACTTAAGGGTATTAGAAAACTTACACGAAAATTTTCAATCAGAGAAAACAGATTCGTGAGACACTCTTAATCTTTCAGTATCATAATTTGCTCATGATGAAAGCCCAGTAATAGATAGTTGCCTTTAAAACTCTAATTGCATTTTTTAAAATTATAAGCTAGAGAGAATAAATTGGTTCTTGGAAATAGGAAAAGGCTAAACTGATTATCTCTGTGAGTCATGAGCAATTGGAGGAAGAGATCACAATGAGCACATTTCTAAACCATTATTAAAAACTGCTATTAGAATGATTAAACATGAAATTGAAATGAAATGGAAAACAAAAACAAAATAATAACTGCACCTCCAAAGGAAAATTAAATGCCAGATCACATAGTCAATGGGACAGGCTATTAAACAAAGAAAGCTTTCACAGCTGTAAGCTATTTCTCCACAGACAGGCAATTGTGGTTGCTTGCAGTACAAATTGTGTTGCATAATTATTAGTGCGTGCTATATTCATGAGTGGAAAGAAAAAAATAATTCTTTTCAGAGTGAAGATGCCTGAGGCTCTCATATTCCCTATGGATGTTTCTTGCCAATTAGATGTCTAAAATCCACAAATAGTCTGACTTATGTGTAGTCTAAAAGAGACACTATCAGCTTGAGTTTATGGGACTCTTACCATGCATAAATGGATTACCAAGACAATCTTTTATACTGGCTTTGCTTTTCTTGAATTATTAATACATTTAGTATTGTGTTGTGTTCGTAATTATATAGGGTTCAATTACCATTATTTTAATTGTTATAAGCTACCAGGGAAGTGATAGAGTTAGTACAAAATAAAAATTAATAATAATTTGGAGACGAATTAAAGCCAAATAATACCATAATAATTACACTACCAATATTTTATATTAACCTAAATAAAAAAGAGAGGATAGAAAAGAGGAAGTTGCCCTTTGTAATACTATGTAAACTTGCTAAATTTTAAAGAGCTGGTTCAGTAGGAACGTCAGTATCAGATGCCGTACATGCTGCAGGCCATAGAGTTCCAACAAATAAATTGTAATTTACTAAAATCCTGACTGGAACTTTTTACATTTAATTTTATTTATTTGGTGATGCATATGTGTGTGATATGTTATAATTTATAAGTTAAATGCCATTATTCCAAGAGGAATTTAATCTCTAGATCCAGACAATTTAATTATTTTCACATGCCAGATTCCATAGTGTTAGATTGAGGACTTAGTGATGAAAAGCATTTGTTGATCTACCAGAAGACCTGAGTTCAGCTCCGAGATCCACATGGGGCAGCTCACAATGTTCTGTGACTCCAGTTTAAGGAATATGGCATCCTCTTCTAGCTTCCATAGGCAACTGCATCCTCATGACAAATACTCACATAGACACATACACACATTTTTCAAAAAATAAAACATAATCACTAATGTTTAAACAATCTGATTCAACACCAGCTTTATAATCTCTGGTTTACTCTTGCACAGCTCTGGTGTTTACAAATTTCCCGTTTTATTGCGGAAAGCATGTATCTTGTAAGTCATGAATATTTGGTGGTAGTTATATCTAGACAAAAGTCAAATTTGTTCTATTTGTTTAAATCTTCCCATTCGTCTAAAACTGGTTTTGTTTTGTTTTGTTTGTATTTTAATCTTATCACCCAAAATTCTAAATAATGTGGATTTGTGATTACTTGGGCATTTTTGTTTTAAAATATAGCACTTAGAAATACTTACATAGGGCCAGCAAGATGGTTTCGTAGGTAAAGGAATTTCCTAAGCAGTCTCACAACCTGAGTTCTGATTCCCAGAAATCACAGGTAGAAAGAGAAAACCAGCTTCCTGAAGGGTAATTTTCTTATCTGTACTTTGTGAGCCTACACCAGCACTCACTCTTTCTGACATAATGACATAACATGTTTGCATGCTTTTCTGTGTGTGTGTGTGTGTGTGTGTGTGTGTATGTGTGTGCACGCACGCACACGCAAAATTGAGAAATATCTAGAAGAGGGAGAATTTTGATATAACCTCCAATAATACATTGGAATTATTCGGGTGCTTTTTCTTGTTTATTTTATAGTAACTCCGGAATCCCTCATCCCATCCCACCTTCCCCTAATACTATGAGGGTGCTCCCCCAGCTTCCTCCTACCCACTTCCTCCTGCCTCCCCACCCTGACATTCCCCTACACTGGGGCATCGAGCCTTGACAGGACTAAGGGCCTCTCCTCCCATTGATGCCAGATAAAGTGGAATTATTAAAGTCTGTAGTATTTTAGACTCTGAGGGGACAACATGATGAACTGTAATTGCTTTCAGAGAATTTTAAAGTATAATTGTAAACAGAGATCTAATTGTTAGAGTATGTTAAATGTTATAAGAATAAGTTGCAGGCACTCAGAAGATTAAAAAAAAAAAAAACTGAGCTCCAGTTATTATTGGCAGTTTCTAAGCAATAGCTGTAGAATTTTGTGCCGAACCAAATAGATTATGCCGAATATATTAGATCAAAATTTACCCAATACAAACCATTGAAGCAGAAATATTGGTAGTGCCAAAATGGAACTCAGGTCTTTCTCAGTCTTTGTCTGGTTCTTCTTCTTCTTCTTCTTTTTTTTTTTTATTGTTGTTTGTTTATTTTGTTTTGTTTATCCTGTTCGTGACACATAAAGAACATCTGCTGGAAACATCCAATTAATAATCAAATCTCCTTTTTAATGAAAACTAGAATCTAAATTGGACAAAATAGATTTGTGCTTCTTCTTTATTTGGCTTGCACCATGTGAACACTATCACATTAGTTTTCAGCCAAATTTTCCCTGTTTCAATCAAAGAAAAAGAAGAAGGAAAAAAAAGTTTTGTCAAGGCAGGAAGACTGGAATGTAACCACAGAAGCGCAGGCTTCCTGGCTCCTCATTTGCCCTTAAGCAAGATGGCTAGCTCCATTTGCACATGCGTACAGCCGGATGCAGGGTTGTTCCGTCGCATTTGCTTTCGTTAAGGGCGGGGATTGCTCAGTTTCGGGAGGAGGGGCGGAACAGGAAGTTTTCATGTTTTGAGGCAGTGGCGGATTCTTCCTGGGGTCTTCCCTTCCCGGGCTGTCTCTGTGGCGTCTGGTGTCCGAGCTGACCATGGGGGAGGCGGAGAAGTTCCACTACATCTACAGCTGTGACCTGGACATCAACGTGCAGCTGAAGATGTGAGCGGGGAGCGAGGGCGGCGAGGGCCAGGGGATTGTCTCGGACAGGGGCTGGTCCTTGAAGGGAGTCGGCAGGGTCACCCACACTGAAGCCCCGCGAGGAGTATGGAGCAGTTTGCATTTTCCACTTTTTGGGGGAATATTGCGATCTAATTTTACTCAGGAACGCCTTAGGCAACAGATTTTCCCGCATAAGAGAGAGGAAGAAAATGAAGGTCTTTCCTGTAGAGCAGGGCTGGAATGTGGGAGGGAGTTCAGAAATCGTGAAGGCGGGATGACTGAGCACTTGGGTGCCGCTTTAATTATACACCAGACGAAGTTTTGGACAATTTGACATTTTAAAGGCAGAGATGTTGGGAGGGAGTAGGAGACCGTGTCAGTTACAGAGGGTTCAAGACAATGGGAGGAAAGAGGCTTTTGGTAAAACCTTGGGGCAGCACGTTTAAAATAGAGATCAAGAGCATAGCATCTTGAAATGAGAACTCCGGTGGGAAAGAAGAGTTCCCAGAGATGCTAACTTCAGAACCGTAGGAACATTTGTTTTGTTTTGTTTTTAAAGACAGGGTCTTACAGTGTGTCTCTGGCTGGGGTAGAACTCACTGAGTAGATCTGGCTGTCTCTGCCTCCTGAGTTCTAGAATTAAAGGTGTCCGGTAGCATAAAGACTGGATGATAAGCTTTATTTACTTATTTATTAATTTATTTAGAGAAGGGTTTCTCTCTGAAAGCCTGGCTGTCCTGGAATTCTCTTTGTAGACAAGGCTGGACTGGAACTCAGATCTACCTCTGCCTCCTGAGTGCTAGAATCGGTAGAGTTAATCTTAAGGCCCGGATCGAGGGGGTGACAGGGTTTAAAATGAAGAAGCCCAAAGAAGGGAAGTTTTTAATGAAGATAAAATAAGTTTAGGATTTTCAGAGTTTCTTATCCTATCAAGTGAAGGCGTTACCAGGCAGTTTATGGCCACTTTAGCCGAGAATCAGCTTATTAGCTCTTTATAGATTCGTGTGTATGTCAAAATAAATATTGTGTTTGTGCTTTCAGAGGGAGCTTGGAAGGGAAGAGAGAACAAAAGAGCTACAAAGCCGTCCTAGAAGATCCCATGCTAAAGTTTTCCGGGCTGTACCAAGAGACATGCTCTGATCTCTATGTGACCTGTCAAGTTTTTGCTGAAGGGAAGCCACTGGCCTTACCAGTCAGAACATCCTACAAAGCATTTAGTACAAGATGGAAGTAAGTTGTTTCAGGGCACAGGGCTTGTTGTTGCTGGTTTTCTTGTTCTGTTTTGTTTTGTTTTGTTTTTGTTATTTTTAACCATATGAAAGGTTCTAGAATGTCTTTCCAGTGCCTTCCTAATGTTTTGAGTAGAGACAGTTTTCAGTGATTACTATAAATATTAGGTAGACTGTTGAAAGTACATATTATACATGTACACATAGTTGTATGGATGTACTAGTGACTTCTTGTTTGTATTTAGTGTGTTGACAGTTTGAAAAGTAAATATTTTACTCATTTGCAACATAAACCAAAGAAGAACCATGGCTGGACTCTGACTGTATGTCTGTCTGTCATAGTTTGAAATGGCCAACTTGCTGTTTGGATCTTTAGAAGTCAATCTTACATATTCAGATCATTTTATTTTTCAAATGAAACTTTACTTTTAGGTTCATAGTTTCTGTATTTGCATGACATATTAGCAACACATCGTTCGGGTGTAGAGTTGGTGTAAGATAACATGTTATTCTGTATTATGTATCTTTGATCTAATGTCCTGATACTTCTTATCTGATAGATTTTATGGGGCATTTCTAATGCTCAGTCAGTTTTAGTTCCCAGTCATGTAGGCTGACAGATGCTTAGGTGTGTGCTATTTTTTATTTTTAGATCTGTGTAAGTATTTTACCTGCAGATATGTATTTGCACACAGTACAGATGTGAATTATCCCGTGGGTACTTGTTGCAATAATTTTTCAGTCCAAACAAACCCATTATTAAATGAAAACACTAGTCAGTAATTAGGAATACAATTAGAGCGCCTAGATTGGGCAGAATCCCACTACTCTCTCTATTCCCCAGCTCAGACCCCGTAAAGCTTGCCGTTTCGATGGTCCATATTCTGTCTCGGTCTCCAATCTCCTCTGACCCCTTCTCAGGTTCCCTCTCTCCACCTCGCTTTCCCCCTGCCTCCCCTTACTGGCTCTTTCCTTTATTTAACAAATAAAAATGGGTGGGTACAAATGCTATCTAGTCATGTGCATGTGACTAGATAGCCCTTTTTGGGGAAGTGTAATTAACATTAAAATAGGAACAGCTTCAGGACAATCTATAGGTACTGGGAAATGAACCCAGCTCATCTGCAAGATCTACAAGTATTCTGCTGAGTTGTCACTCCTGCTCCACCTGTGTGCCCATAAGGAATGATATTTGCTCAGTGTGGAAGACAAAGTGTGGCCATGCGCACACTCACACTGTCCTTCATCCTCCAGCCTGTTTACATATTGGTATAGCATAGTTCATTTGGGAAGGATCTTCTTACATATTGACATAGCATAGTTCATCTGGGAAGGCTCTTCAGAGAGAGGGAACCCTAATTCAGCTTGAACTGTACTGGTCTAATACATCCAAATTTGTTTTTCAGTGGTCTAATTTCTGTAGTTTCTTTTTACTGTCAAATATGTATAAGTATTTATATTTCTACACCACACACACACATACACACACACACACACACACACACACACATACACATATATATTTATTCTGGAAATTCTCAGCTGTACAGATATATAGAAAAATAATATGGCCAGGTGTTAGTGATGGATGCCTTTAATCTCAGCACTTAGGAGGCAGTGGTGGATGGATCTCTGTAAATTTAAGGCCGGCCTAGTTTACATAGTCAGACACTGATTAATTTTTAGCATATAAATCTCATCATTTTAGGGCCTTCTCATCTGTCTGAACCGTCTTTTATAGGTTAATTTGAAAGAGAGATATGTATGTATTCTGTTGATTTTGTTATAGTTGGAATGAGTGGCTGAAACTCCCTGTGAAGTACCCTGACCTGCCCAGGAACGCCCAGGTGGCCTTGACTATATGGGATGTGTATGGACCGGGAAGAGCTGTACCAGTGGGAGGAACAACCGTGTCACTCTTTGGCAAATATGGGTAAGCATTCTGCCTGCTAGTGCTCAGAGGGCTGCCTCTTTTCTTCCCCAGAGAACTTTGATTGTTTATGTAATGTGTTTTTCACATGCTGCAATAGCTACTTTTTTCATTGCTCACAATGGCAATGGGATCATAGGTTTAAGGGTTCAGTTTCTCATGGGTGGGGAGGGCATAACTGCAGTGAGGTAGCTGGGCCCATGACAGCTGCAGTCAGAATCAAAGATCAGCAGTCTGCTTTCCTTCTCTTCCTGTCATTGGGGATGTCAACTTGGAGAACATCGCTGCCTACATTAGGGTGGGTCTCCAGAGCTAACCCAGTCTTAGACCCTGCCTGCCTCAACCCATGTTCCAAGGTTTGTCTCTTATGAGGTTCTACATCCTGCAAATTTGATCAGAGTTAACCATCGCAGCAGCTAAATGATAAGAAACACACTTTGTATTATTCTACTGATAAGTGAATGCTAATGTCATTTCTTTTGGAAAAATGGATGTTTTAGGGGTGAGAACCTAGGGTGCAGATCTGGAAACTGAATGCTGTAGTGCCTTTCAGTGGAATGTGGTAATGACTCTAGCTGTCTGACTGTCACAGATACCTTAGTACTTGTCCGCCTTAAAGTTTAAACAGGTTAATTTATACTTCTTTAAATGTAAATGAGAGTTATCATTTTAATAGGTTTCTTTACTATTGTTTGTAAATGGCTTCAAGGGTATCTTTTGCCCATTTTCTTTTGAAATATAGTTTTAACACAAGACGGGCCCCTTTTGGTGTTGCTAGAACGGGATCTGACTATGTAGTCCTGGCTGGCCTAGAGCTTACTATGTAAATCATAAAAACCTGCCTCTGTCTCCTGAATTCCAGGATTAAAGGCATGTGCCACCATGCCCAGCTAAAAGTACCTTCTCTCTAATTGTTCATTTCTTAGGGATGTGTGAGGAGTGTTTGTACATGAAGGAAATTGACTATTTGTGTACTGTGTTAAACAGTTACTTTCAAAATACTATGTTTCTTATTTTTTTGGTTGGTTCTTTTATACATACATACCTACATATATGTATGTATACATATGTACATACATGTATATATGCATAAACACACACAAACTTTATGGACAGAGTGATTCATTATGTATCAGCTTTAGCAACAAAAGCTTGTCTTTTATACATGTATCTCAGTTCCTTTACTTGAGCTGTTTTCTCTGATAATTTAAAAAGAATTCTGTCAATATGTCCTGAACCTAAGAAAAGCAACATAGTAAAGTCATAGAGTGTGAGGGAGGGAGAGTAGAGAGTCATCTGGATCATGGAGTGAGAGGGAGGGAGGGTAGAGATAGTTACCTGGATCATAGAGTGGGAAGGAAAGAGGGTAGAGATAGTTACCTGGATCATAGAGTGGGAGGGAAGGAGGGTAGAGATAGTTACCTGGATCATAGAGTGGGAAGGAAAGAGGGTAGAGATAGTTACCTGGATCATAGAGTGGGAGGGAAGGAGGGTAGAGGTAGTTACCTGGATCATAGAGTGGGAGGGAAGGAGGGTAGAGGTAGTTACCTGGATCATAGAGTGGGAGGGAAGGAGGGTAGAGGTAGTTACCTGGATCATAGAGTGGGAGGGAAGGAGGGTAGAGGTAGTTACCTGGATCATAGAGTGGGAGGGAAGGAGGGTAGAGGTAGTTACCTGGATCATAGAGTGGGAGGGAAGGAGGGTAGAGGTAGTTACCTGGATCATAGAGTGGGAGGGAAGGAGGGTAGAGGTAGTTACCTGGATCATAGAGTGGGAGGGAAGGAGGGTAGAGATAGTTACCTGGATCATAGAGTGGGAGGGAAGGAGGGTAGAGATAGTTACCTGGATCATAGAGTGGGAGGGAAGGAGGGTAGAGATAGTTACCTGGATCATAGAGTGGGAGGGAAGGAGGGTAGAGATAGTTACCTGGATCAGGTGCTCTTTTTTCAGTATCTGGTCTCCTAGGATAAGTTAGTGAATAGTCTCTGTGTTTTCTCCTGGAAAATGAAATCATATCTACCTCATAGTTTATGCTGCTTATCTAAATGCATTTAATAAGCCTAATGAGTATTTTATTTACAATAGTACCTGTGCTGGCTCATTGGAGATGGTGCCAGCCCAGGGCGGGCAAGCCTGAGCTGTATCAGAAAGTAGGCTGAGTACCTCAAGAGGAGCAGGCCAGCCGGCGGCCTCCCCATGGTTTCTGCTGGGTGCAGCAGCCTAACTTGTGCACCCTGGAGGTTGTGGGCAGGTTAGATGGGTTCTGACAGATGGCTAGAAAATATAGGGACATGGGATGTTTGACCTGGACTAGATCCAGGGCTTAGGGGAGGGTTTATGGAGGGGAGGGTCAGACAGACTCACTGCACCCAGGCAGAGCAGGTCTGTAACTCTTTGTGTAGTTCATTGAGTGAAGTATTCTTTGCTCCCTATACAGAGGAAGTGGAAAGTGTGCCTGAAAGACAAATCATAAAGATCTCCAAGAATTAATAGTAATAATTAGGAGTTCAGTGTGTTTGCTTGAAATGAACTAAGATGCTTAAGTCTTGGAAAACTCTGTTCATACCATTTATCCATGTCCTGTGCCACCACAGTTCTGGGATTTTTGGGAAACACTGCTGGGGCCATATTTTTCTTGGATGTTTATCAATACAGTGTCATCAATGGCCTCTCATGAAGGGTCCTGGTATGCACTTACTAGAGTAGCCTGTGAAAGTCACCCTCAAAGCTTCTAACACTGGCAGATGGTACAGTGACTGCCACGTCGTGCTTTTTGTCAACGTCTGTTTCGTAAATGTGAGTCAATATGAGGAGAACTTCTTAGAGTTGTAATGAATAATTCAGAGACGGGTTTTGTACAATAGTTCTGCAGTGGCAAACTGTCTTTAACTTGAACATCTGGCTTCTGAGATTTCTAAGTAGCTTAAGAGCTGATTGGTCGTTACTCGAATTGTTAGAACACTAGGCAAATGGCATAAGATGTGCAGGTGTGTGTGGATTCTGAAGTGGTGGCCGTGGCTGCTACGGTGGCATGACCCTGCCAGCCGGAGCTGCAGTGGCAACTGCTGTTGGGCTCTGGTGGAGCTGACGGAGGGCCCGCTGCGCTGTTCTTCGGTGTCACCTGTTTGGCTTAATTTCCCAAGTGGGCGCAAGGTTCTGCACATTGTCTGCCTCACCACCTGGGGCCTGTGTAATTTTTGGCAAGTTTCCTCTAGTGTCCAGAGAAAGGGATGTGATCGCTCGGTCATCACCAGCACTCTGCACACCTCTCCCATCCACCCGCTCCAAACTTGTCTAGATGTATCCCAAGGTGCGTAAATCATTTAGTAAGCTGCCTTCCTGCCATCTCTGGCTTTTTGTTTTTAGTTATTTCAGCCAGAGTATTCACTGAGGAGTGAAGAGGTAGACAGAAGGAAGGGATGCCATGTGCTGGCTGAAGGTGTGTGAGGACACTCACTTGTAGTACTGTGTTCCTTACCTCCCTGTACCCAGTCCTTAGAGACTGCTCTAAGGTTGGTCTACGTTTGCTTTGTTTTATTTGAGACAAGGTCTCATTAGATTACCTGTGTTAGTCTAGAATTTGTGATTCTCCTGCCTCTGTGTTCTGATCTGTTTGATTTTAAAAGAAAAAAAAATCTTACAAGACCTTTGTATTTTTGTGGTTTTGTTAACCTTTAAGAAAATGTAACATTTTTAGTAATGAGAAAACTGATACATACTAAGGAGTTACATTATTCATTCAGGGCACAGACACACATGCTGTGCTACCCAGACCCAGACAGGCTTACAGAGAAATAACGTAACCAACAGTTTTCATTTCCATCCTACAACTGTAGTGTTACCCTGTTGGCTAGACATGCAGTGTCTGCTGTTCTTAAAAAGTCTGCCCATGTGGTTGTTGAATGCTGTCCTCCAAATAGCAGACACTATTTTATCAGAACAGTGGTGAAAACTCACAGGGCTCCCATTTGGTTGACCTTGTAGACTTGGCACTCTTCTGAGAAGGAGGGTGTAGGAGCGTCACTGGGCCCGCCCGCACTTTTCAGATATGTATGTACATTTCTGCCTTGGTTGTGTGTGGCCTCATTTTATCAGGAGGTGCTAGCTTCTGTAGGCTGCCAAGCTAACTAAAGTGGGTCTCTTACCGCTGTGACTGGGAGGAAGTCATCTGTTCTGGGATGAGACTTGCCCAAGTCTAGCTGCCTTGCAGTCAGGAACAGCCCACTTATGGTCTGAATTTTCCCTTGGTTTGCCACTGGAACCGTAGAAAGAGGTACATACTTTTAAGTCTGCCCTGCACCGAGTTCCCTCAACGGTGGTCACATGTACATTGGGTTCTAGATCATTTCTGCAGATGTGTCCCTTTCCCTAAGGGAGAAAAGAGTAGCCTTTTTTCAGTGTCATCAATGGCCTCCTATAAAGGATCCTGGTATGCAGTAGTAGGAGTTTGTGGTTTTAGCAGCTTAGCCAAGTGTCACACAAATCACAGGGGTCTCAGAGCCTGGTAAGCGTGTGTGACACAGATTCCTTTGATGAGCTGCTGTAGTTCACGTCCACTCTGAACTTTTTTCTTGTAGCATGTTTCGCCAAGGAATGCACGACTTGAAAGTCTGGCCTAATGTGGAGGCAGATGGCTCTGAACCCACAAGAACTCCCGGCAGAACCAGCAGCACGCTCTCAGAAGATCAGATGAGCCGCCTCGCCAAGGTACACAGGCTTCAAAGACCAGCAGCGCTCCGAGCTGAGCCGATCCAGGGTACTTGATGTTGGGAATCTTACTGGTTGTCTTGTTTATGTAAATTCACCTTTACAAGCAGTTTTGAGACATCACTCACGTGCCTTCACTCTTGAAAGGTGTATGACCATCCTTTATAATCATCCTTGCTGTATGACTCAGTAGTCACTCTTCGGCCTGACAGCTGCTGGGCCACTTTCAGTCTGTGTACTTCTGCACGCATGGGTTCACACTCAGTATAGTCTTTTGTCTAGACTTGTATCAGATTTGGAAGTGTGGGCCTCTGGTATTTTCATATGATTTCTATTTTGTATATTGCTCTTTTAAGGGAAAAGGGTGGCATAGGACCCGAATGGATATATTGTCTGTTGCACTCTTTTGAGCTTACTGTCTCTCCTACCAAATGAATAAAACCTAAGATGCATTTCAGCTGCCTATTTCTAGGTCTGGCTTGTGTTCTGACTTCTTCCTTATATAGGACAGTTCACAGGCTTCTTTTATGCCTGCCGTCTCTTTAAGAGTCCATTAACAGTGCACTTTGATTTAGCTACTTTCTATGACTTAAACAATGAATAGATGTTTTGTTAGAATCATCTCATCTATGCTATAGTCTGTGGTCTACTAAAATTTGAAAGATTCAGTTTTAAGGGTCATAGAACAGTTTCAGTCTGGCTGCCTAAGGATAATGTGAAATGAAGACCAGCGACCTAAATAGCCCATGAAAAGATGGTGTTGGGTAATTATTAAACAGCGAGTGTCACCTCCAAGCAGGACTTAATGCTTTTGCTCTGATTTGTTACTTAGCTATGGAAGATAAATTCTGACTGTGACCTGAATAAGTAACATCTGAAAGCCTGCTTCCCAAGTTTACGTCTTTAAAAACAGTTCTTTCAGAGAGCTTTTAGAGGAACACATCTCTTTAATGATTTAGACTGTTTTATAATCCTGCCCTGTTTCCCTGTGAGGAATGATGGCTGGGAGAAGGGGAAGTGACACTTAGCAGTGCTCAGCTTCCATGGGTCTCCGTTTTTGTTGTTTGTTTTTAATGTGTGTGAGTACACTGTAGCTGTCTTCAGACACTCCAGAAGAGGGCTTCGGATCCCAGTGAGTCATCCTGTGGTTGCTGGGAATTGAACTCAGGACTCTGGAAGAGCAGCCAGTGCTCTCAACCACTGCTCTTGGGTCTTGTTTTTTTATAATTTGGATTTCCTAGAGTTTTGATAAGGTACAGAAGGAAATGTATGTATTAAAATATTCTAGTTCCTGCATCTTGTTTGCTGTCCTTTTTTTCCATCTCTAAACATTTTCAACCAGTACTTATTTCTGCTTCAACTGATATGTGCACATAGTAAGAGACCAGACTTAAAGATCCTGTGTTAACTTTCAGTCTGGACCAGCCTCTTGGTAATGATGGGCAGCGTCTACACTGTCCCTTTCAACTCTGTTTTTCAGCTTACGGCAGTGTGAGAATTTTACGATAGGTTGCACACTCTCCCGGGGCTTTGGATGTGACCACTGTGCTCTGTTTTTGATTTATATTGAATCCGTGTCTTTGGACTTGAAAGGTTAGCGCGGAGCATGCTTTGCGCTGCCTCCTCATTCTGCAGCTCCGCGTGATGCAGTCTCAGTGTGCTTTCTTGTCTGTCTGTGTGATGAAGAGGAGGCAAAGGGAAGGTGACAAGTAGATGGACATGGTTTTGGTCTGTGTGGAGATCTCGGAAGGTCTGGGGAGCTGAGCACTGAAGCAAACGGGAGGGGAAGCCATAGAGAGAACTTCACGGAGCCACATCCGGTCCCTGTGGGCTGGGGTCTGGATCTCTGGCTTACTGCATGATACACAGAAGAAACAAGAGGGACGGACTAAATAGCTGTCATGACGTATGCTGCCGTGCAGGGGCGGGGGAGGGGAAACCGGGCGGAGAGAAGTGCTCGTGGAAGGTTTTGATGCCCTGTTTCACTTCATTTTAGGAATTTGCTGAAAAAGAGTTTTGATAAGTAAGTAAAGCTGGTGTTTAAAATATACACTGTCAGGAGCAAAGTGAATTCTAATCTGAGGCCCTTGCAGCTTATTGTGATTTCTTTATGAATTGGAAAAAACATTACAATGTAATTTCTGAAACTAGGCCAAGATTAGTGTGTAAGACCTTGGACTCAAACTCAGCAGGTTAGAAATTTAAATCCTTTATTGTTGTTTCCTAAAATAAGGCGTACATACATGTGTATGTACATGGACCTTAAAGTGGTTTATTGGTTCCCAAGAATTGCCTTTGTATAAGTCATTTTTTCAGAATGTTTGTTACAGTAAAGATTGTTCGGATAGAGGAAAGATGGTGTAATAGTTCTTAGAGGCTCTATTCTTATAATTTCATTTATAATAGTGAAAACGTGAGAACTGTAGAACATGCAAAAAACACTGTATTCTGCTCTGCTGCTAACCATGGCCAGACTGCAGGCTTGATTTTAAAACTTTTTCGTTTTTGTGATGATTTTCATTTTTAGAAAAAGGTTTCTTATTCTGATATGGTATGCAGTTTTGATATGTAATAGTGCTTTCTATGTGGGAGTCTGAAGTGTAGGAGTGTTTCACATGTTGAATATGATGTTCTAAACATGTAGATTTGTATATAGACTCAAATGTGTAGGAACACTTTATGTGTGTAATCTGATGTGTAGGAATACTTTGTGGGATTAGATATGTAGAAGGGCTCATGTGGAGGTAATGTTCTAGGCTTAGCATCTTTCTTCTTAGATCTTTAAAATGCAAAATGTTTTGAATCTTAGATCATTTCAGAATTTGAAATATTTGTATATATTTGCTGAGATATCTTGAGAGTGGTCCCCAAATATAAGCATAAAATTCAGTTTTTTTTAATGTGTATTATATCGTCTTAAGTAGTGTCAGAATTATTTTTAATGTCCTGTGTACAATGACCCGTGCTATGAGGCCAGTGGGGCATTTCCCATTGTGACCTAAGTGCTTTGGATTGCGTCCTGTTACAGACACTAAGTTTTTACGTCAGGGTTGAGGGATCGGTTGCCGTCCTCCTTGTTGGATCAGTGCTGAGATTAACCTTGTTGTACCTTTCTGCAGCTAACCAAGGCCCATCGGCAGGGACACATGGTGAAAGTGGATTGGCTGGACAGACTAACATTTAGAGAGATAGAAATGATAAATGAGGTGAGTCGCTTCTGTCCTCAGGTCAGGAACACGTTCTGCTGTTACCGAGCTAACATTCTCTTTAAAAAGATAAGTTTTTATTGCCAGCTCTCCGTCAGATATGGGCCTCCTTCAGTAACCGAGTTTTATATTAATTAGCAACAAACGTAGCCTTTTAAATGTTAATGTCATTTGAACCATTAGCAAGGCTCCCTACCCATCACATGTGATGGCTCAGCGCTTTACGTGTGTTTCCGTGTTGGTCAAGTTCCTGTCACTGTTTGGTGAGCACTTCATCAGCAGTCCTTTCTCCTCTCTGAGGTCTTCAGAAGTGCTCTGTCCAGCCCACACCTCTGTTTCAGTGTTTCCCTGGGTGTTGTAGCCTAAAGGACTCCATTATACATAGTTCACCTCTTCTTGACCTTGTGTATTGGGCCATTGTAAATATTTAATTAAAAGATGACTTCAGTGAGTCTTTAAAAAGTTGTATTTGCTAAAGCCGGTTTTACTTTGTAAGTTTGTTTTCAAAATATCCTGTGTTTGATGTAGAATTTGTGTCTTAGAGAATGGAAACAAAGTTATACGCATGGAATTCTGAGAGGATATCACTGTACACCACTGACTTAAATCCTCCTCGGGGTCTTAGCAGGGGAGGAGGAGAGGGAGTGGGGAGAAAGATGATCGAGACTGAGTGTGACACCCACTGTTCTTAAATTAGTCTGGTTGTGTGTAACATTCTAAATGTAGTCACATGTTCAGAACAGACTACAAGAAGAGTTGGATTTTACACTTTTAATAATAAGTCCATTAGGAAATATAGTTTATTCAAAGCACATGCTTTCTTGCAGGTAAGGGCTCTGCCTGTGGAGATGTAGCGTTGGCCGCGCTACGCCACCTGGGCTGCGCTGCCTTCCTCTGCTTTATCCACAAAGAGGAAATGTCCGCACCGCATACATGCGGTAGCTAGAAGAGGGGTCCTAATAATGACGTTATCTTAGGAGCATTCAGAATTTGTGAAAATTTTATAATAATTACTTAAACGTTTTACCTTCGGTTACAAACTTAAAAAAATAAGATTACTATATACATCATCATTCCTGAAGTGAGTTTAATTATGTAGTTTACAGGTGAAATTGCTGAAAGTTGTTACAAGTAAAAACTGTCATCTTTATTTTTTGAAATAAAATAGTTCTCGAAACACTTTCAAGTTTTATAATCATAAAATCCAAGGTGCCGTGTAAGCCAAGTGTCTTATTGAGTTCCGAGATGGCCTGCCGGGTAACATACTCTTGATAAAACAGCAGTGCTGTATGGCTGTTACATGTGGGTAATAACAAAATTATATTTTAAGTAGTAGTTGATTGATTCATATATTGCTGAATTGTAGTGAAGACCCTTATTTAAAGTAAGCTTGAATTTATATATCTCTGTATGTTTTTTCTTTCTTAGAGTGAGAAACGGAGTTCTAATTTCATGTACTTGATGGTTGAGTTTCGCTGTGTCAAATGCGATGACAAGGAGTATGGTATTGTTTACTATGAAAAGGTATCCCCTTGGGACTCTGTGTTCTACTGTCAAAGGCTGGCCTTCCAGTGACTGCTCTCCCTGCTTAGACACATGATTTCCGCTGCAGCTGCTTCTGCATACACAACCATACCACATAGCTGCAGCCCGTTCGGCTCATGGAGGTCTAGGCCGCAAAATTCAATAAGTATGCAAGTGATTAAAACTTTCTGATTAAAATTGTTCTGCAAATCCATGAATATGACACTAAAGTAATAGCATTATTTATAGTTATCCATTTATCCACAATAAATAGGAAATTATATTTCATTGATAAGACTTTGAAAGTTCAGGTTTCTGTTACTTAACCTGGACACACTATGTTAGAAGTATGTTTGTGTCTTTGCTTATGAAAGCCATTGTTGGCAATGCTTGTATATAGTTTATTCGAAGTTTTGAAAATGTTTTTACTATACTGAAGTCCTGTTGTGTATTGTTCGTGTTTACTCACTCTGGGAAGAATAACTAAGTGTTCTGAATATACCTATTTGAAATTACTTGCTTTAAATTCATGTTGAAAGGGTTTCTGGTAAGTGCTGCAGAATCCGTACGTGTGTACTCATCTGAACCTGTATAAGTAACTCTTCCAGCATTATGGAAAGTGTTCAGATCTCTTCAGATGAGAACAGAGTTGGTCTATGTGCCACAAGAGATGAACGCTGGTAACATTAATCTTATCCGTAGGTCCCTTGTTCGTTAAAAGTAGCTCATTAAATTACATTTGCATCTTACTGTCATTTATTGATGCTGCCTCTGGTGACTTCATACCTATACACTTTGCAGAGGCCATCTGACAAGAGTTTCTCAAGAGAGGATTTGGACTTACACTGGTGTTTATTACACTGTGATCCTTCTGCAGTTAATGTTCCTTCCGCCCCTCCTCGTTTGCTTTTGCCTTAGTGCAGGATTAGGAAAAGCTAACTTACTTGGCCCTCTGTGCACGAGAAAGACTGGGAAAAATAGGAATGTAGGTTATTTAACATTGTGTGTGAGTTTACTAGAAGACCCGAGTCAGAAAGAAAGGAAAAGGTTATTGAGAAAACTTCACCAATATTTAAAATTACTTTCTGTTTTGTGCTGTACACGTTTTAATAAAGCCACACTGCTGATCGCATGGGGCTTCTATGTGAAGAAACTGCTAGTTGGGTAAAATTTTAAAACATTGTTAGGGGCCTTTGGAAAGGCAGCAAATGCAACAGAGGAGATGATAACAGAATAGATACTGGAACAATTTTCAAAATTTTTGAAAGGTTACTCCTTTTAAGAAGTTACTCAGGAATCAGTGTATGCCTGCCCCCCCACCCCACCCCCGTTATTACCTTTTCCACTTAGTGTAAGGATGGCTGGGCCAGTGCAGCACAGTCTAATGGAAACAGACTTTCTTGTCACCTGTCTTCTGTGACAGATAGCCTTAGTGAAGATTAGCTGTCACGGTTGGTCTGATAAATGTGTTTTCTGGTGTTGTGACAGATACAAGCCAGTTAAACAACGGCTGTGGGAATTTGTTGTTTCCGGTAAGACTTGGTCACGGAGCTGACGCTCTAGTATACTGTAGTGCTTCTTCAGTCACTCCTGAGTTTGTTGTGTCTGACTAACAGTGAGAATGCAGTAGTCTGACACTCCTATAGCAATGCTAGGTACACAGTCTGGAGGGATGAGTTGTGATCATAGTTATCTGACACTCCTATAGCAATGCTGGGTACACAGTCTGGAGGGATGAGTTGTGATCATAGTTATTTGACACTCCTATAGCAATGCTAGGTACACAGTCTGGAGGGATGAGTTGTGATAATAGTTAGCCTACTGCAGTAATCTGACAGACACCTTTATTATACCGAGTTGGATTCAAAACAAAAGCTCATTCTTCAGGACTGATAACACCAACAGGATAAGGCAGCTTTAGTTCTTAGCACGTGTCAAGGATTAGTGCTCTGCTCTTGTCCCTGTTTGTCCCCTGACATGCCATGTTGCTGCAGTCTCTCACTGGCCAGAAATGTGACCAACACTGGAGTCTTTAAATTAGTTCTACTCATAACACCTGGACTGATTTCTGTTAAGACTGGACTGTTTTCTTAGCCATTACCATAATAAACCAAGGTTTAAAAATTGTAGCCATAACCAACAACACAACAGTTTATATTTTTATTACATTTTATTTTATAAATTTCCAGACTTTATATCTTTACAACTATAATGAACTTTTTTCTATTTATTTTCCAAAATTTTTATTAGTAATAGAGATAAAAAATAAATGTGGAATTGAAAGAAGACAAGAATTTATAAACAGTGATGTTTTAAAAGTTGAATTTAAATATATTAGCATTTTATAATATCATGCCCACTTATCATCTGGATAAATGTCTTTTTTTTTTATCTTTTAAACCCTTCGTTGTATTTTAGGATGGTGACGAATCATCTCCAATTTTAACAAGTTTTGAGCTGGTGAAAGTTCCTGATCCTCAAATGTCTATGGTAAGCTGCTTTGCAAAGCTTTTAAAGACACACTGTGCTCTAGAATGAACACAGGTTAAGCCCATGTAATATATTTTAAAATTGTAATACATATACCTGACGTATTCGGACATGTTCGCTTGTAACAGATGCTCTTCAGCTATTGAGGGTTAGATTCAGTGGGATGCTTATAAGAAACACTGACATCCTAAAAGTAGGGTCTGGCTAATACTGTGCAGTGATGTCATAGATCGGGAGTGACTGGGAGGTTTTATCTGGTAGGGTAGATACTAGTGTGAAAGTGACAATACTTAGAGCATGTACAGACTTGGGTGAGAAGGTTGAGGAAGCTGAGTGTCATGCATGTTCTGCTACCGGAGCTTGACTCACACCTAGTTTCACAGCCTTGTAGTGGGTCCTTGGGACTGAAGTGGCACCAGAGTGAATCAGACATCAGACATCTTAACGTGGCTTAAAGGAAGGACTTTGCTGTTTCTGACTTCTGAAGCTTCGCTTTTATAAGGTTTACATTCTCTGTATATCTAAATAATTTAAAGGAGAATTTAGTGGAGAGCAAACACCACAAGCTTGCTCGGAGTTTAAGAAGTGGACCATCTGACCACGATCTCAAACCCAATGCTACCACAAGAGATCAGCTAAATGTAAGAGAACGTAAGCATTGTACATCATTTCAAAGTTGTAAGTGTTCTGGGGCAGCTTTTAGTAATTATGTCTCTATGGAGACATAACTAGAAAATTGTAAGTATTTTCACAGTTTAGTGTTCTTAGAAATGAGCTATGAAGTGTTCCTTAAGAAGGCCGGCACGTAAGCACTAAGAATTGTGTGTTGATTTGACAAGAGGAGGATTCATTTTGTTTCTCCTGACTTTATGGTGAAGGACATTGTCACTTGGGCTTCCTTCCTGTCTAGTTGAAATAACTGAGCTGTGACATCATTCGTTCACACGGGGCATGGCCGTTCCTTGCATGTCCTGATGAGACGCTTTGTGAATGGATGCCTCAGCACATGTTTTGCCTTAATTGGCTCCGTGTGCCTTCTCTTAGCTTGTGTAATAATTATGTTACAGAAATATTAAGCAAATGAAATATTATATGTAATGGAAATATGTATTAAGTGTATGTCTGACAAATATGATTTTCTTTTTTATTTTAGATTATTGTGAGTTACCCACCAACCAAGCAGCTCACATATGAAGAACAAGATCTTGTTTGGAAATTTAGATATTATCTTACTAATCAAGAAAAAGTGAGTTTTTTGAATAGTTTATGCATCAAATTTACTTATAGCCTTTTTTACTAATGATCAAAGGAAAGTAAAATTACACTAAAAATATACCTAAGGTCAAACAAACTTGCTAAACAGCAATATACTGGGCACACTGGTGTTTACAAGCATAGGAAAAGGTGTATACACAGAGACACAGATTCCTGTGTGTCAGCTCCTAGAAAATGTCTGAATTTTGAAGGCAGATTTGGGTTCAATTTCTGCTTCTGCAGTTTGTATCCATTACACAGTCCAGAAAAGAGTGCTTCATTTCTTCTTCTTACGGGGACAGCCTACCGTTCAGGATGACGTGGCCCAGCTTGTTCTATAGCATGTACACAGTAAACCCGAGTCCTTTCTTTCTCACCCTCTCCGCCTCGTCATTCCTGGGTGATTAGGGATGCAGTTATCCTGATTACAAGCGTGTGTTGTTCAGACTGGGGGAATAGAGGAGTAGTGACACTTGCCGTATGGAAGTTGAATTATGAGTGTGTCAGGCAGCTGGTTAGCAGAATGGCGGTGAGATGAGAACTGAACCTTTAGTAAGGACACTGGAGGGAGAAGCCTGTTTCTGTCTGCTTTTGTCTTTTGATTCATTGTGTGTGTGTGTGTGTGTGTGTGTGTGTGTGTGTGTAGAGAGAGAGAGAGAGAGAGAGAGAGAGAGAGAGAGAGAGAGAGAGACAGACAGACAGACAGAGAGACACCGTTTGGGAAATTAGTCATTAGAAGAGCATAAATATTGCTTGTAATTCTTCCTGGTAGGGTTGTCATAGGTCAGTTACTCCTAATAATTTGTGCCAAGTTCACTTTCCACCTTTGAACTTGTAAGAGTTTGTTTGAAACAATGAAAAGCAGAAGTGTTAAACTGCTTGATAGCATTTCAAACATCAGGTGTGTGGTATTGCAAGAATCAGCATAAGAGAAATGCAGGAAGAATTGCCAGTGGTTGAGAATGGATTTAGAAGCACTGTTGGGGTACAGTAATGATTTGGGGTTGGGAGAGAGTTTCACTGTATAGAATGATGGTGTCTGCTTGAGTTAAGGAGTAAGATAGTGGTCTATCTTCATAAGGTTTTGTGTGTGCGTGCATGCATGCATTCCCCACCCCCCATGCCTCTCTGTGTGTGTATGTGTGTGTGTGTGTGTGTGTGTGTGTGTGTATGGTGGGCAGGGGTTGAATGTGCATGCATATACAGGCCATAGTTCAAACTCGGGTGTCTTCCTTAATTGCTCTCCACCATATTTTACGCCAGGGTCTTTCAGTGAACCTGAAGTATACCCCTTTAGCTAGGCTGGCTGCCTTGAGCTATGGGATCCTTTTGTCTCCTCCTGTGCCAAGTCCCTCCTGCTTATGGAGTCGGCACTTCTGGAAGAAGTGAGTGAAGAGATTTGCTGAAGGAAAGTCTGAAAGGGTTCAAGCTGTCTTTCTTTAAGAGCTAGTCTTTAAATGACAAATTTGTAACAGTATATAAAAAGAACTTTACATTATACCTGAGGTGCTGCCAGGAGACCTGGCTTTAGGGTTTATTGTGAGAAAAAACAAGGACTGTACCTTTCTGAAGTTGTGTATTCTTTGTGCTCTCAGGACCTGACCTCTGCCAGGCAGCCATGTCCAAATGTGAGGATATGGCATTGCCAGAGAAGTAAGCCTCTAGAAAACCCTGCTATCTGCTACGCAGATTGCTTCGTCTGGTTCTCTACCTAGCTCTCTTGGTGTTTGGATTTGAGTGTTTTGATATTTGTGTTTTTTTTTTTTTTTAACTGCATGTCTCTTTAAGGAGTCTTTTCTTAGAGAGACTTCCTGGTGTCTGTTTCATCTTTCAGAGAGTGTGTACCAAAGCGGAGGAACTGACCCTGACCAGATATCAATGAGGCCAGTTGTGGGATGTTCACCCTGGCTTGTTGTGGTTTCTTGTCACACACTGTTGGTATTGCAAAGCTACCATTGTTTCCAAGGCATGTAAAGGTTCATGGGATTTGACTCACTTATTCTCATGAGGCCTCCAATGTCTTAAAACCAGAAACACGGATTTAAAAAATGTATTGTGTTCTGCAATATTTTTATCCTGGAAAATACAGTTATAGGAAACTTTTTTTTTTGTTTGTTTTTAATTTTGTCCTGCACTGCTTCTCTAGGAGAAGGATTCTTCTGTGGAGGCCAATTAGATCTCTGCCATCACAGAGGCCGTTGACCTGGTGGTAGGATATCGTTCCTAAGTGTTACATCTTTCCTGACTGCAGGCTCTGACAAAGTTCTTGAAGTGTGTTAATTGGGACCTACCCCAGGAGGCCAAGCAGGCACTGGAACTTCTGGGGAAGTGGAAGCCAATGGATGTGGAGGATTCCCTGGAGCTGCTCTCCTCCCATTACACCAACCCAACCGTGAGGCGTTACGCTGTGGCCCGCTTGAGGCAGGCCGACGACGAGGTACATTACTGTCCAGTACCGCTGTCGACTGTTCTCCAGATACGTTTAAACTGTCTAGTCTAAGACTAATCACTGGTTCCGGACTCTTCCATGTGTGCTGTGAGATAAGAGGGAGCATGTAGACCAGTTGGTTCTCAATTTTCCTAGCACTGTGGCCTTTAATGCAGTTCCTCATGTTGTGACCCACCCATAAGAATATTTTTACTGCTGCTTCATAATTGTAATTTGCTGTTAAGAACCCTAATGTAAATACCAGACATGTGTGATATCTGCTGTACAGCCCCCGTGAGCCCCCGAGGGGAGAACTACTGATCTGTGCAGGTAGACTCATTGGGTCTCCAGAAGCATTTGAAGTGTTTCTGCCAGGGCTGCCGTGAACTGAGAGCTGCACTCCCGTTAGTTACATGGAGGCCTTCTTCCCCAAGGCTTTCCACTGTCCACTGACACCCGAACTTCTGCTCCTCTGGAGAAAAGGGTTCCAGTGAAGACTGCTTTAATGCAGCTCAGCTAGGGAGTAATTCAGGTCCATTCCTACTCAGTAGCCCTGCAGAGCCTGGAAGCCCTTGAAGCACAGAGGTGCGTGGCCATAACTGTTTCAACCCCTTCCTCAAACTTCAGTTGCTGGCAGTTGTGCACATGTGTAAAATGTCCCGAGATGGTTTTCATCCTCTGGGTACCCACAGCAACTGTAACCTTCATGCTGAGTGTCTGTGTGCACCCGACGCCACTGAGGAGAAACACTAGTTGACACAGGCATTGTTAGACTTTGCGTTAGTAATTCCCAGTGAGGTGAACTAATCTGGCAAGTTTTCTTGTTTTATAGAGTGCGTTCTTAAAGATGACTTATGCTCGCCCAATAGGACATAAAACAGTGTGAAACCTTACTGTAAATTGATGCTGAACCAGTGGAACGCTACAGTTAATGACATCTTAAAGGTTGCCTTTAATTAGAAATGCAATGAATTTTCAGAAGCAAATGAAGCATTATGATTGAAATATGTACATATTTTATTAAAGTTAAATAGTATTGTGAATGGTTCTATAGAGTTCATCTGTCTTCAGACAGCTACAACACTAGCCTCCATCAGTCTCCTCTGCAGGGATTACTAGGGACATTCCCTGACCCCATTTACACCTCCTGCTCTCTTCCAAATTTATGGCCTCAGTTTTCATTAATCGTTACATTGCATATGCATGTATGTGAGTGTAAACACGCACACACACACACACACACACACATACGCACGTGCACATGCACTCTCTCTGTATAATATTATATTTTTGTATGTATGGTTTTAGGCCTGCCCATTTAGTATCATAACCAGTTGGTGTGCTTTTCTCTTACCAGCTGGCTATTGGCATATTGCTCACATCCTTGGGATGTACGATTCACTACATAGAATCTTACATAATAAGATTATAGACTTATAGAACTGAAGAACACACTACTGTTTATTGCCGTAGTTAGGACGGGCATTTAAGGGATCCCCGGGTGAAGTCCTTAGCCTGGAACCTCCATTCCCTTGGACGTTATGGTGCTGTGGACACATTCTTTATACTATCATTTGGTGTTCAGGACACTTCCTCACGCTCACATGAATAATGAAACCATTGGCAACTGGTTTTGGACAGGCAGGTCGAACCTTCGGACATTGATTCTTTCCACAACGTTTTTATGAAACCTTCACAAGAATCTTAATCTTGAGTCAGTGAGAGAGACAACAGCTTTATGAAGTAGAACCGTTTTTCCTGGCACTGTGATTTTACACTCTGGTCTCTTGTGAAATTCTATGTAGTTTTTACATTAAATTATATCTGACAGAGAAATTTCTCTTGTTATTCAGTAGGTAAAGTGCCTTTTGTTTTGTTTTTCATCTCCTCACTGTGTCTCTTTCTGCTGGACAGCCCTGTCTGATTTTCAAGTCAGCATCGCCGTCCTCTCAGCCACACACAGATAATGTCCCAGCTCTGCCTTGCTTTGCTCTTATGAGAATGCTTCTAGTATCTTGCCATGTGACGTCTGTTTAATGGTTATTTTATTTACTTCTTACTGTGTTCAGAATGGTTCTTTTTGAGTAGGGTTGTGTTCTGAGTGTGTGAGTGTAAATCAGTTCCTATCACCTTAACCTGCATTGTGAAATATTGTAATGTAGATCTCTTAATTTCTTCATGAATTTAGTTTTTAGTGATTCTATTTCAGAATGTTCAGAGTGTCATAGGGCAGTTCTGTGTGAGAATTGAGTGAGGAATGTGTTTGAGACACTGAAGCAAGCTGTGAACCACAGAGAGCACAGCATGGATTAAGGCAGGGACAGCAGCCGAGTGTAAAGTCAGAATTGCACATGTGTGTTCAGTGACTCCCGTCTGCAAGCACAGAAAGTCTGCCTCTAACACATGCTCTCTGCAGCGTGGAGTAAACTTTGGGGAAGGTGGTGCTCACTACAGGAACCCTTGGCGCCAGGGCAAGTTCTGTATCGTCGACGTGGGCAGAAATCTGACTTTTTTTATGCCCTGCTTTTGCTTTGTTTTACCTAACTTTTCCATTTTCTGTCTTTGGGGACTTTTGTATTTTTCCGCATCATTTGTGTTAATTTATTTTTATACAAATAAAAGAAAATGTGTCACATGAGTGTACACTACCAAATGTTCAGCAGTCCAATGGGGATACGTGACTTAAAGGAGGGACATTTTCCCACTTCCCCTTTCCTGGGCAACTCAGTGAGAAGTAGTCCTTTTGCTTGACTGGCTGAGTCTTTTCCATCATTGGAAAACATTTTTCTTTTTAAAGTAATTTTTTAGTGCTGGGAGAGAACACATTGCTACATTTATAGAGAAACACAGCATTCCTTCACTAATGTCAGACTCGGAGGTTTCACATTACAGAACATTCAGAAAGCAGCAGAGAGACTCAGGCTGAGACACTGGTGTCTCAAGCCCTTTCTTTAACCAGAGGGTTAGCGCTCTCAGTTCTAATTGGAGGGGTGGGGGGAGGAGCAGGATCGGGGGAGGGGCCCAGGTTCTAGAGCTTTTTGAGCTTCTGAGGGTTCTTAAGGAAAAGAAGAACAAAAGTTGTTTAAAAAGCCGAATTTCTTTGGAAAATGTGTGTTATTCTCTAGCAGACTGAGATACGGATGCATTTGATGGTCTGTTATCAAGGTCCTTCTTTAACCCCTTAGTTCTTTCTGTGGGCGCATTTTTAACCTCCTCCTAACTTCTCTACTCTCCTGTCCTGTGTTCAGACAACCCTACTAACTGAAATCACCCCCGGGCCACTTACTGTGGCCTGCACGCTCTCCACTCCCACTCTTTAATTAACTGACTTTATGATTGTGACTTTCTGCAGTCTTTGCTGTCCTGATCACTTTATAAGTAAGAACACAAGGATGTACCCAGGAGTACAGTAGCTTCATGTCAAGCCAAAGGCAATAAATGGAGTAAGGGCAAGTCACGTGTTTTCCTGACTGCTGGAAATAAATGTGTCTCTACTCAGTGATTTGATTTTCTAATACCCGTTTCTTTTCATTCGTTTATTTCTAGGATTTGCTGATGTACTTACTGCAGCTGGTCCAGGCTCTAAAATATGAGAACTTTGATGACATAAAGAACGGTTTGGAACCTACTAAGAAGGACAGTCAGGCTTCAGTGTCAGAAAGTCTGTCAAGTTCTGGAGTTGGTTCTGCAGAAATAGATAGGTACGGCTATCCAGGGAAGATTATTTTTAATGTATCAGTTGTCTGTTTTCATGTTAGGCTCTTTTCCCTTTGTGGATGTTGGCTTCTTCCTTTCTCCCCACATGGACCAAACCCACTGCAGCTTTTCTCATAAACTCAGCAGGTGAACAGGAGAATATATATGTGTATGTGCACTTATGTATATTTGTGCATGTATGTATGTATGTCAGGTCTGCCTTCTCCTAGTTGTGCAAACTTCCTGTGTTACATACTTGTTTATGTGGCTCTGCTTTCTCATCTCAAAAGTCAGGATAACTCCCTGGTGTGGTAGTGCACACCTTTATTCCCAGCACTTGGGCAGCAGAGACAGGTGTATTTCTGAGAATTTGACACCAGCCTGGTCAACAAAGCAAGTCCAGGACTGCCAGGGCTTGTTACATGCACATCGACAACCAAACAAAATAAGCAGCAACAACAACAACAAAAATCAGAACGCAGTAGCAGCTCTTTGCTTGTAGATAAAAATGACTACACAGAATTTTACCTCTGGGTTCTCTCTCCTGTTATGTTTTCAGCTCTCAAATTATAAGCAACCCTCTTCCTCCGGTGGCCTCCCCTCCTCCTGCATCTAAATCAAAGGAAGTTTCCGATGGGGAAAATCTAGAGGTGAGTAAAAAGCTTTTTAAGATTTCAGTGGAAGAGGTCCTGTCAGTCGACATCCTGTGTTGGTCTTTAAGACCTTGGTTTGATTACTAGACCATTGTAACTTTATTCAGTAAAGGGTTATGGTGCATGGTTATGACTTTTCCCCTCACTTAATATGCTGGATATTGCTCCATTTATTTTATTGGTGCTCTGGGCATATAAATGGGTTCAGATGTAACTTAAAAATAAACTAAGTTCAAATACTCTATTAGGGAGACTCAGGATGTTCATTTTAATGTATTAATGAATGTTAGTGCAGTTCTCAGTATTTGTAATTGTACTGTAGAAATGTGTGTTTCTGTAGACTCATGCTAAGCAGGTGTTTTTAGTTCAAGACAGGTAAACTCAGTTTTGAAGAGAACAGTTCTCCTGGACTGGTAGTTATCTGAAAGAATACACCAGCTCTTGTGTATGTGTTGAGGACATGAACATGGGAAAGCTGAGGGCTGAGGGGAGGTAGGTGGTCATTAGTGTAGGGCCTGCAGCTCATCCTGTGGCTTTTCTTAAAAGCTGATGGAATGTTTGAGGCTCGGAGCTTGATAGCCTAGCTTCTCTGGGAATGCCGTAACACCATCACGCTCACCCTCATTACCACCTGGCTCTCAGCTCTGGGTTGAACAGTTTTTAATCTCCGTATTACATTTTTCATGTGACTAATAAACTAGCATTTTCTAGGCTGACTGGTACTCACAGAGGTCAGATAATTTACACCTTAATAGAAAGTGGGGATTCTCCTGAGTGATGGCCCTATCTTAGGTCGTCTCAGAAAAGTAACATTATCCCACAAGCCGTCAGCACCTTCAAGTTGTCTTTCTCAGTTGCCAAATATCTTGGTCAAGAGAACAAAGAGCTCTGTGCCCTCCGTGTGCATCTGAGTCTGTATCAGCCTGGTTGGGTGGACCGTAGGATGGATGGGAAAGATGGATGACGGGTGGATGAAAATCTGTAACTTTAGATGAAAACTGACGGTCCACCTTAGGATCTCTCATTGCTTTTTCCTGTTAATAGCAGATGGTGATATATGTTTCTTTTAAATTTTTCAGCAAGATCTATGTACCTTCTTGATATCAAGAGCCTGTAAGAACTCAACACTGGCTAATTATTTATACTGGTATGTGAAAATAATTTTGTTTGTATCACTCCTTTGAACTGTATTTCTTATGCTGTAAGTGCAGATGATTTAAGATAAAGGCCATTGTCAAGTGCCTAGTTATAGTGCTCCAGCTTCCTGTGCTCACAGAAGTCAGTGTCCTCATGGTCTAACTAACGCTAACGCTTCAAGAGCTAAGATGTAAATGATCATGGTGAGCCCCTCTCCACAGGCTGCTCTGTTTACCTTTTTAGCTACTTTAGTATATAATACTTTATTATTTTATATTATGTACCAAACAACCAGAGTCCTATAAAAATAGAAAATTGAAATTAAAAATTACCTTCTCTCCTTTTAAAGATAAAGAGGCTGAAGCAGAAGAATGCTGTAACTGAACTTGGCAAGTACTGGTTAGGATAGACTCTCAGCCATTCCTAGAGGAGTCTAAGTGACTCTCCCCTGTATAGTTAGATGAGAGCAGGGTAACCATGACGGTTTACATGAAAGCAGTGAGGTGCAGAGAGGCTGCTTCCTGTGCCAGGTTAGTGTGAGGCGTGGCCATGTTACTGAATACATTGAGTGAGTAGAAGAAATCACTGGGATTATACATTGACAACTGAGTCCTGCTCACTTTTGCAGAGGATCTTCGGGTGCAGCCTTCAGGTGAGCCCTTCAGGAAACCTGACTTTTTAACTACAGAGATTATCCCTGATTTTGTATTATACTTAATTTATGGGCTTAACTTAAATGGCACCAATTAATAGATGTTCGATCTGAAAATTCCTTCTTTTTTAATAATCATAAGACATTTTGCTGTTCTTAAAGAACTAAAATGCCATCTTATTTCAGACTGGGTCTAAAAACCCTGATGTTTAGGGTTGAATCAGGCTTCAGTTCATTCTTCCTTTCTGAAAAAGGATTAGAACCTGAGCCTTCAGAAACAACACAGATGCCTGGTCTGCAGAAACAGCATTGTCTGAGCCTTTATGTTTTCCTTCTACCACATGGAAAAGCTGATATCGGTTAATGTATGACATTGGTCATTTTCACCGTTGGACCTGTGAGTTCTTCACACGTTTAATGGCTGAACTGCTAGAAGCAAAGTATCTCCATGTGTCTACTTCAGCAGCTGAATGTAGTATTCATAAAAATATATTCCCTCGCATGAAGTGTTAGAATGCCGTTGAAAATGCATTACAGAACACTTTGGTTAGTTTTAAGTACCAGTTTTCCTTCTAAGAGTTTACTTACAGATTCTCATATTGCCAAATTGCTATTTTGATTTAATAGAAACCTACGGTTAATGTTTTTTACGTTCCTATCTGAATTCTTTAGTGTGCTTCTGTTTGCAGTATTACAGAAAAAAAATTTCCTTGTAAAAAGCTAAGTAAATAGTCAAAGACTAAAGGACATAAAAATTACAGGTGCATAAAACATGGACAGCCCCAATTTCCACGCATACGAACATTCATTCCATCAGAGCCACCCTCCGTGGGTTCCCTGCTCTGTTTCTGATGCCTTGAATAGTCTGTCCATTTTTGGAGGGCTAACTAACTATTCTTTCCCTTGTACACTCCACATATTACGTATTTAGAAATATTCATTAGTGAAAAAACCATTCACAGTGATGCTTGGCTTTGATACTGCTGTGTTATAGAGTGTAGGGTAATATGGAAATGCATTTCTAAGTTCTTCCGGAGTGACCAGCTTCCTGTGAGACTGAGTCAAGTGTGAGGGTGTGGAGCCTTGCTGAGCTTCCAGCTGTTCTAACAACTGGATTTAAATTTCAGTCAGCTGACCGAAGTAAACGTAAATTTAACTGATCATGCAGTTTTCTTCTGAGCATCCGAGGTTTATTTGGCCATCTTTCCTCCCTCTCCAGTAATTTTGTTAATATTCCTGCTACCCCTAAATCCTTGAGGCCCAATAACTATGCACACAACCCCTATAAAATGCATAGTGCCGATGTTTTAATACACCGAGGGGAGTTTTCCCTCTGGTCTGTAAAATGCTGCAGCAGAATATGGAAATCCTGCGGTGTTTTCTTTCATAGTCCTTCCAGTGTGTTGAAAGTGAAAGTCAGCTGTGGATGCTGTGCCATGTTTCTCTAACTTCTAAGACCTTTCGAAGTCGTGAGTGTTAGTTACACCACTAAATGAAATTGTCACAGAAGAGTGAGCCTCCTGGTGTCATCTTATGCTGAGTACTGGATGGGTTGTCACGTTTTTCCTTCAGATGACAGGTTTCCAGGAAACAGCATACAGGGCTCTGTAAACTCTAGTGTGTGTAAACGCTAGGGTGTGAGCAGCAAACTGAAATGCTGATGCTTCAGGTTTTTTGGTCCTCATCTGACCAAACATCGGAGATGTTGCCTATGTGTACTTAAATGACTCATTTCCTATTTCGCTGAACATTGGCTTGAAGTACTAGAAATGTGTTTAATTATGGAGAGTTTGTTGGCATTAGGATAGCCCCCTCCCCCAGCAATGGCTCCACCCACAGGTGACAGGAACCTAGCACATCAATTGCCATGGAAACAGCCAAAGCATTCCCAGAAGACATCAGTTCTAAATCCCATCTCCCCCTGGGAGCAAGTGACGTCACTACCCCTACAAAAGACCGAAACCCTTCCTCCTCTCTCTCTTTCCTCTTCCTCTCTTCGCCCGGCCTTGACCCCTGCCCTATCCCGTTCTATTAAACCTCTCCACGTGGAACCGTGTTTGGTGTGGTCTGTCTGGGCCTAGGCGAGAAATCTAATTTACAACAGAGTTCCCTGCATCTTCAAGCCCCGGAAGCTTTTGTAGATGTAGTATTCATTTAACACTGAAGTTAGGGCTAGTGAATAACGTGCTCATTTGTGAGTGAGTTTGCTACTTAAGTGCGTCAGAAAAGAAACGGAACATGCAGTGGGGTGGGGGCCATCAGTGAGGTTGACCAGCCAGGCCTAGTGAGTTTTTGAAGCTCGCAAATACTCTTGTTCCGACAGTCTTCTGTACTGTCCTCATGTGACTGCACATTCTGAAATACCATCACAGAAAGTAAGAGTTTTTCTTGTGTCCTGGCTCAGTCCTCCAGAGCAGAGCTGTCCTCTGATCTTGCTCGGTAAGTGATCCTCAGAGCTGTTCATCTGTTCTCTGTGATGTGTGCAGTATGAAGCACTGAAGTTTGAGTCTAGTCTGATTTATTAATTGCTTGTGTTGTTTCTTGAGACAAGGTCTTGTTTCAAAGTCTGCGCTGCTTCAGTTGCACCTGTCTGAGCCTTCTAAAGTGATGATTATGGGCAGGCATCACGGTACCTGGAGATTTGGAATTAATTCTAATCAGAAGACTTTTATGTCTCTAGTGGTGGTTGTATGCTCCATAAAGCGTCTCTAGTCCTTCATACCTTTATTGATTTTCAGCTGACACTGAGAAATGATTGTCCGAGACCAGCTCGGGCAAACAACAGGGGTCCCCGGAGCTGGAGCAAGGATTGAAAGAAAAGAGACAAGCTGCAACATGACTTGAGCCTGACTTGAGGCCTAAGCCTCCTGGCTGAAGGGAAGCTTGATTTAATCTGTGCTCTTTTTAAATCATTTTAATTACATGCAAAAAGGTAGCATCAGTTCTGAGACTGGGATCAAGTAAGATAACAACCGTAGATCCTGTAAACATCTCATTGGAGGTCAGGTGGAAAGGTCAGAGACGTAAATGGTTGCTGCTATGCCTACATCCTGAAATCCACCCTGCATTCCTAAAGATTCTGCCTGGGGCTTCAGATAAGAATGTACTTCCCTAAGCCATGTTCTTAAAAGCCCTGCCCTGAACTTCAGATGTGGATGTACTTCCTTATAGCCTTATCCCAGGGGCTCCGCCTGGATCTACTGATGCCAATGTGTTTAATACTAGCTCTTACAGGGCGTAGCACAGAAGCCAGATTCCTGCCTTGGTTAGATTCAAGATGTCCTGGAATATTAATATTATTACCCCGCCACCAACGGTTTGGAGGTGCCAAAAATGCTCTCCACAAATGACATATCCAGGTTGGTTCAGCTCCTCCCAGCACTTTCCCAGAAACTGCAGGCCTGAAGTACACCTGCTGCGGTGGCAGGCTTAGCTCTGGGGCGGGAGAGAGCAGCGCTTACCTACTCTAACACAGTTGTCTGTCCACAAGCTCACGCCAGATACGCTAGCAGTGACAGTACAAGTCTCTGGAGGATCCCACGTAGAGAAGAAGTCCAGGAGCAGGGTGCATCGACTTCCTGTGACTGGAGAGAGGATGGGAGGATGAAGAGACAGGAAAAGAAAGTAGTCAACAGGGGAATTTTGACGCTTCTGCTAGTGTAGGTAGGACAATGAAAGTACTGTAAAGAGAATGTGAATGTTGTGAATGGAGGGATTAGAGCTGAAGAAGTGACACTAGTGTGGGGTCCCGGTGTTGGCAGTCTGGCTGGCAGAGCCATCATACGTTCTCAGTGGAGACAGTTAGCAGGCTGCACTGGGTGTCTGAGCACAGGCACATTAGGGGCAGGTCAGCACTGAACACTGCTCCCATGGCTGTGTATCAGGCAGGGCTTCTGCTCTGATGGCTGTGTCGTGCCTCAGCCTTCTGACCCATGTGATGGAGACACGTTTCCTGCTTCACGTTTGAGAAAAAGTAAGTTTTGTGAATTTTATTCACTGTGTGAAAAATTTCATCCTAAAGCCATGAGGAATTTATTGCTAGAACATTCAGTAATCAAGGAAAGATTTGATTTTATATATTTCATCTTAAAGTACTGAATTGTCTTTTTAAAAAGGTTCTGGGGCTTGAAAATCACTGTGGATGACTATGAAACTGAGTTATGATAAAATGGAAAGTACCCCTTGCATGAGCAAAAGATACATACATTCATGTTGTAGAATAACCGTTGCGGTTTTGCGTAAATCAATGGCATTGAAGTCAGACAGCAATAAAGATCATGTACTCAGCACGCATAGGCCCGCTGGGGCATGGAGGAGAAGAAAACACGTGTGCTCTGGTCTCAGGCAGCAGGTCCTCTAGACGGCTGAATGGACTCTTCCGGTGAGAGTGTGTGTCAGGGAAGGGCTTTCCAAGGTTCTTGTGGATTTTACAGTTTGAGTACAGTTGAGTAAGCTTGGCAGAAGAGAAAGAATTCTGCCAGGGCTGAAGAGATGCTCAGAGGGCGGGGCATTTGCTCTTCAAGCTTAAGTTTAGACCCTAAAAACTCACATAGAAAGCCAGGTGAGTGGGGACAGCTGTAACTGCCATCCTTCGGGGTGAGGAGAGACAGATGCCTGAGGTTCAGTAGCCAGTTTTCCTAACAAATCAATGAGCTCCCAGTTTGGTGAGGAATCGTCTCTTATGGACAACTGACCTCTGTAGGCATGAGCATATACATACAAATGCATGTCTTCTAACACATGCACATGTTTCTGAACATATTTGTGTACATGCATACACATACTCACAGGCATCCACGTATGTATGTACACCTGCCCGACATGGAGTGCAGAGTTGAGGAAGGAGAATGAGCATGAATGTGGATTCTGACGTGACAGCCATCTCCCTGAGTCACCCAGAAGTGCTGTCCTGAGAAGTGCACACACTCCCCAGTTTCCACTGTTTAGAGTCAAGGTCACACGTAACCCAGGCCAGCACTAAGTACTCTGCTTCCCAAGTGCCAGAATTAGGCGTGCCCACATCTCTCCAAGTTCACTGTTGGTAAAGCAAGCAGGTCGATGTAAATGTGTTTATCATGGCCCACTGAAAGTGATTTAAAGATTCTTTACAATGTAGCATTGGTAAGTGAGAGAGAAGTAAGAAATATTAAGTCTTATGTAATAAATAATAAGAGAAGTAAGAACTATTAGGTGCCACGGGGTTCTGCTTTTTTAATTTTAGTTCCTACATCTATGTTATGGGCTATGAACACATTTTAAAACATGTATTATATCACCTCTCACCTCAGTTTATATATGAGTGATGTTTATAATTATTCAAGAAATATTATCAGATTTAGGAAAACACATTTATTAACTGTCTAAAACAACTTTTATAATAGTGAAAGATTCCCACAGAGGGGAGACCCTCAGTCAAGTCTTAGGATTACACGACCCCCCAAGAACTCACGAGAGACCATCCTTGCTGCAATTACACAAGGTTTTTTAATGGACCAGTGCACTGGGGTTGAGACTCATATCCCATGCAGAGGTAGAGGGGGTCCGACCCCAAGTGGCTGGGAGAAGGGGGTTTTAAAGGAAACAAACCACAACCCAGGGTGGGGTGGGGGAGGAATCAAGAGGGGAACATCTGGTTTCTCAAGATTGTTTATGGTGTATTATTTAACTTCTATGTTTTTATGGTCAGCCAGTTCCTGAAACGGAGTCACTGAACCTGCTATCCTACATTTTTGGCTCTACTCTACCTGCTAGGGGTCTTCTACTTTACCTGTTAGGGGGTCAGGATTTATCCTGGTCTTTCAGTAGAAGTGTTGAGGATTTTATATGGGTTTTTGAGAAATTGTTAAATTGGATTTGAAGTAAAACAACCAATTGAAACTATTAGTCATTTTGCAAAACTATGTGAGAGAAAAGGTAGCTCCAGAGGGTGTCAGAGTAAGAACACCTTTGACTGTGCCAAGGATGAGTCCGGGGGAGGGGCTAATATGTGTGTTGTGCAGTTCTGTGGTGGATATGTAAATTTCACTGGCAAAGAGAAAAGGGAGGCATTACCATCTCCTGCGATTTCATAATGTAGCGGAGCATGATTCCACAGCATCACTTAGAAAACCGTGGAGCCCAGCACAGGTTGACACCATCCCTGTTGATCATTGATTGGTGCCTGTGTAGTGTTAACTTCCAAAGGCCTGGAGCTGAGCGGCTTCTTTACTCCTCCTCTGCTCTTATAACTATGTGTTAATCTATTTTATGAAACCATGCAAATACAGACAAGATGAATCTGATTTTCTCTTCTCATCATCTGAGCATCTCAACCATGTTTTTGAAGGTATGTGATAGTGGAATGTGAAGATCAGGACACCCAGCAGAGGGACCCAAAGACGCACGAGATGTACCTCAATGTCATGAGGCGCTTCAGCCAAGCCTTGCTCAAGGTATGAGCTCAGAAAAAAGTAAAAGAGGGTGCTGGGGAGATGGCTCAGTGGTTAAGAGCACTGGCTGCTCTTCTAGAGGATGTGGGTTCAATTCTCATCATCCGCACAACAGCTCACAACGGTCTGTAGCTTCAGTTAAGGGGATCTGACACTACCCCCTGTAGCCTGTGTGGACACCAAGCATGCCTGTTGGGTTTACATGTAGGCAGAACACTCAGACAAAATAAGAACACATAAAACTATGCTTTAAGTAAAAAAGGAGATTGATGTTTGTGGCACATGAAATTATTTGGAATCCCAAGTTCAGCATTTATAAATAAATTATTGGAACATAGTTATTCATTTTCTAGTATGTATGGCCTTTTTGTTTGATACCCATGGGTAAATTGTTACAACAGGTTTTTTGCTCTTTATTAAATAGACATTACATTAACCAAACAAAAAGTAAATCCCTGCTCCTTTATTTTTACTTTTCTGTCCTTCCGTTTCCGGTAGACTCCATAGTAGTAGTTCTCTTGTGCACATTTTACCTGACTTCTTAAGTACAGGGCCATTTTCTGCTGCTTTTGCTTCTCTAAAGCAGTGTCCATGCTCGGCCAGCAGAGGGCGCAAGAACAAAGAAAAACAGTTGACAGTGCTACTGAAATGTAATGTTTCCTGGTATCTTTACTGCTTCTGCTGCTTCCTTTTTCAACTCCTTAAATAGCTAAAATACACCTTGACAATCACTGTTAGACAAAGCATGTGTACAGGTTCCAGAGCAGTGTCAGGCCATCCAATGAGCCGTGGATCTTACCCATTACAGCCTTGCACTCTGTCTGAGCGTAAGTGTTTTAAATGGGACGATAATATCTTCCCCACTGCGCTTTCCAGGCAACTGAAGAATAAACTAGAAAGTACATTACATAGTATTGTATGAGCCAGGAAATACTGCATGGATGATTTCTGTTCACTGAAACATTTACTCAGCAAATGGTTGCTGCACTTGGGTGTTTCTTTGTCAAGGAGATTTCCACTCGCAGCTGCTTGGTAATCAGGATCCTTATTGGCATGGAGAAGCATTTTAGGGTGGATAAATCCTGTTCTGTCACATGACCATGTACACTATCAGATTGCTCAGGACAATCTGTTGGCTGTGTTTACCCGAGACAGCAGGTTTCTCATTACTTCTGAATCAAGATGCCTAGTCTTTTCCAGCTTCACTTTGGACTTTACCAGAGGAAGGGAAAGCTCCCTCCATGAAAGCCGAGCTGACTGTCCTCACTTTCCTCTCTCAGGGTGACAAGTCTGTGAGGGTCATGCGCTCCCTGTTGGCGGCACAGCAGACCTTTGTAGATCGTCTGGTGCACCTGATGAAGGCAGTGCAGCGAGAAAGTGGGAACCGCAAGAAGAAGGTAAGCCACCGTCTGAAAGTGACGTCGCAATGCTAAGATCCAGAGTGTCGGCTGAGCGTTGACCGCTGCCTTGTTGGGTTGCCATACCACACACATGTACATCGTTTGCTTCCTTTCTAGAGACAGTTTTTTACATCCTCTGTAGTCTTGACTCATCCTTCTGCCTCCCCTCCTTGAATGCTAGGTTTAAAAACACGAGCCACCATGCCTGGCTTTATAGAAGCTTCTTATAGGAAATTATAGTTCCAGGAGCCCAGAGCACTGATGATGCTGGGGCTCTGACTGATGGGTTCAGAGAATTAAAGGATCAGTTGGTCCCGTGTTACTCCACTGGGAAGTTTTAGAACTCTTTGTCCCCAGGCACAGTTTCAGCTACACTGCCTTGCTGTCTTTTATCTGGAATCTTAGTTGCTTAGAGACACGATCATTTACATGAACATTTTGAGAAAACAGTGGACCAAGTACCTTGTAGAATCAGTCTGCCTTTATGTATGCTCTGACTAGCAGCCATTTCTCTAGTGAGCAACTTCCACATAGTAAACAAAATAGCTAGGCATCTCCTCTGCAAATGCTTTTTTTCCTCTGGGCCATAACTTTAGTGATAGGAAGGATTCATGTGTTATCTTCACTTCTCCTAATCCTGTAAGGTAATCATAGGCAGATGTTTCCTGGTGGCTTTTGTCAAAGACTACAACCCATCTGAGGAATATAGGTATGTAAGGGAAAAGATAACACAGGAAAAGTTAAAGAATTGTGTCAAATCTTAAAAGGCAAGAAATAAACAGATTAAACAGAGAGATGATCAGGAGCATTCATCTGATGAGAGAAGAAAATTAGCTGAGCAGAAACACTTTTTATCAAGTTGGCATTTTCTTTATTGTTTATAAGAATCATAGACCATGATCAAATAAATTCCCAGTGCCATCTGCTGTCACCACAGACTCTATGCCTGTCCCCAGGGTGAGAAGCAGGCCCTCGTGGGTCCCTAGCAGTGGGTATGACTGCAGCTTAGATCTTTGATCTTATCAGCCATTCTCTGCTTAGTCTGATGAGACTAGGGGTCTTATGAGGACAAAATTAAGTAACAGTAGGACTTGCACTCCCAGCACTGGTCCACACTAACAGTTTGCCATCTGTCTGGTGAAGGAGGATTGGCCATGCTCCTTACTGAGATGCAGAAACAGACCTGGGCTCGCTAAGAATTGATTTTAACCTCAGAAGGCCTGTGGTCATACTGAAGGGAAATTCCCTTGGCTTGGCAGTCCTTAAACACTATTTGTTGACCACTTAGTTCTTAGTGATTCTAGAACTTCCTCCTCTGGAGTGTGTATCATAATTGAAGTACTTTACCTCTGGATACAGAAGTTTGGTTTTCCTTCTTAAAGCCTGGGTATGCCTCCCTGTTTACAGAGTACAAGACTCTGCTGGCTTCAGAGAGAATGGATTACTTGGAGTTGGGTAGATGAGCTTTATGGATGTAAGAGATGACTTGGACTGCTCGAATTCTCAAGTCTGTGGTCTATCTTATGTCTGTGAGTTTATGAAAATGAGAATTGGGTGGTGGTGGGTAGGTAGCAACTTCCTCCAAATTAATTCAGTTGTCCTCTTAAGCAATTAAAAGATGCACTGGGGGAAGCATAAATGGAATACTTGACTAATCTTTGTTTGTACAAAATTAGGCTTCAAATAAAATTATCCTTCTCTGTGGCTTCATAAATCCTTTGGACAAAGAAAATGAACCTTTAAGCTTCACTTGTATGTGCATTCCTGGCTCTTTCTCAGCTCCAGTAAAAAGAAATTTTCTGTCACACCTGAAGAAATCTAGCCTTTCATAAGGAGGTGTTTTTTGAAGGCATGCTGCTGCTATTGGAAAGTGGATTATTTATCAACGATTGTTACTTACACATACACTCTGCTTCGTGTTCTAAGAAAGTACAAATATACATATTCCTATGCTTTCTTCTATGGAAACATTTCTAACTTTGGTAGAATTATATCACTTCCTTCTTTCCTTGCCTCCTATAGGCCCTCCCAGTTAGCCCCCTGAATCCACTCCTACCCCCAACTCAAGTTGCATATACACGTATTGGGCTGACCACTCTGCATTGGACAAAACCAATACGGGGACTCAATCTTGAGGGACTAATGTTCCTTCTTCCAACAGTAAATAATTAATTGCCTATAGTTCTGCATCTAGGCCTGGGACTCTGATTTTGCTTTTCCCCTTCCATGTTAACATATTCACTGATGTGCCATAGCTTCGGTCCTTCGGTCTTATTCATACAACCATTTCTAGGATAGACTGTGTACAGCAGCTTCCCTGGTGTCACAGCTCTAGCTAGAGACGGTGGGACCTGGGAGAATGGAGCGGATAAAGAATGCAGTAGTTGCATGCATTACACTTTGAGAGCTAAGAAGGTCACACCAGTGAGGTTCTCATGATTTCAAGCTTTGTACAATCACAGTGATAAGCAGCATGTGGAAAAACTGTTTTTCCCACAGAGGCATAATTGAGTAGCAGCAGCAAGCAAAACTGAATAATGTGAGTAAACTCACCCCTTCCTGCTACACCTGGAGGAATAGAAAACACTTTCCAAGAACAATTCTTGTTTTGAAGGAAGTGAGCTCAGGTCTCTTGCCTTGTTTCTTGGCATTTTCTCACAAATTCTCAGAACTTTTCACGTGAGTCCATTTCTGGACCGTCCAACACCTGGTATTGGTCCTTTGGTTCTTTTGTCCCTTCTTCTGCTACATCACTGAGCCAAGATGCAGAAGCTCTGATGTACATGTTGTACTGGGCCTGGGCTCTCCACACTCAGTTGAGTGCCGCATGTGCCCAGTTGTGATTTTCTGTGATGGCTTCCATTTTCTGGAAAGGGAAGCTTTGATGAGGGGTGGTCTTACCTGTGGGTGTAAGGAGAAGATTTGGAATGGAGTAAGGAATTAGGATGGCCTAGCAAAGTGAAGGCCATAGATCATTTTCTAAGGTCAGTGACCTCACTGTTCCCAGGAAGTTGGTGAGGTTTCCGGTACAGGCGTGGTTTCTGTCCTTTGGAGTAGGCTTTAGGTCCGATTGGATGACAGTTGCTTGCTGCTGATGGGTGAGTGCAGCTTCTTGGACCTCTGTGCACGTCCCGCCGTGTCTCGGTTGGGCAGGAAGTGCTTAATTGCTTCCTTCCCCTGGGAACTTGCATTCTATTTCCTGGAAGCATGAAAGCTAGACCTGGGGAAAGAGCTTTCAGGTCAGATCCAGCCTCAAGGTGAGTCCTATGTCCTAAGTGTGTGGTGTCTCAAGCAATAGGGGCAGAGGACACCAAGAACGTTTGACAAAGACTCTAGGAACCATACACACACACACACACACACACACACACACACACACACACACACACACACACACTCTTTTACTCACTTTACAACTCACTACCCCCATCTCAGCCACCCCTCCCACAATCCTTCCCCTATCTTCCCCTCCTCTTTTCCTCTGAGTAGGTGAGGCCCTCTGGGTATCAACAACCCCCTTACCCCCCCCCGCCTCCAACCCTGGCACCTCAAGTCTCTGTGAGGCCAGGCCCTTCCTCTCCCACTGAGGCCAGAGAAAGCAGCCCAGCTAGAAGAACATGTCTCACATATTGGTTTGGGGATAGCCTCTGACCAGTTTTGTGGGACCCACATGAAGCCCAAGCTGATCTTCACATCTACTACATATGAGTGGGGAGGCCTAGGTCCAGCCCTGTATGTTCTTTGGTTAGCAGTTCAGACTGAGAGCCCCAAGGATCCAGGTTAGTTGACTCTGTTGGTTTTAAAAACCATATTTTTTTAATATTTAGCTAAAATTATGTACAATATATATATGTATAAGCACATTTACATAAATGTATGTATGTCTGTATATGTGTGTGTCTGTGCCTGTCTGTCTTAAGGGACATTAAGTACCCTGGTCTGACAGTGCTCCCTTCAAGAACCATAGACTAACAGAACCTCCAGAACCAGACGTAAGAAACTGCTGTGTGAAGTGTGAGGATTGTCCTAGTGACTTCCTTGGTTGCTTCTTGGGTGGAGCGCAGGCCCTCATTGCTGTAGATTTTAGGTACTTTTTTGTACTTTGCAACTGATGTTAATAGAATCTGTTTCATGCCATTATTCTATGCTTGGGAAAGGTTCTTTCATTTCCACCTCATTCCTTTCTAATTTGTTCTAGAATGAGAGACTTCAAGCATTGCTTGGAGATAATGAAAAAATGAATTTATCAGATGTGGAGCTGATCCCATTGCCATTAGAGCCCCAGGTGAAGATAAGGGGAATCATCCCGGAAACAGCTACACTGTTCAAGGTAAGGAAGTTGGTCATCACTGTGTGATCAGATCAGAACAACCTTGTAAGAGAGGTATGCCTGTGTGTGTGCATGTGTACTGTCTGTGTGTGCATGTGTACTGCCTGTGTGTGCATGTGTACTGCCTGTGTGTGCATGTGTACTGCCAGTGTGTGTGCATGTGTACTGCCAGTGTGTGCATGTATACTGCCAGTGTGTGTGCATGTGTACTGCCTGTGTGTGCATGTGTACTGCCTGTGTGTGTGCATGTGTACTGCCTGTGGACCTGGTGTCATCAGGTCAGAAGACTGTGGTAGATGCTCTGGTACCCGAGTTGCAGATGGTTGTGAACCACCACGTAGGTGTTGGGAATTGATCCTGGGTCTTCTGTCAGAGCAACGAGTGTTCATAACTACTGAGACATCTTTCTAACCTGTCACTACGTGTTAAGATTTTTGTGTTACAATTATAGAGACATCTCTAATGCAAATATGTCATAGTTTTATCTTTAGAACTTTATTTTAATATTTACTTCTTTAACAGTAGTTAACACAGTTACTGTTATTCATACATGATATTTCAAAGGTAAATTTCAAGATGTATGTTATATATTCAGTATATAAATTTAAATGTCTAGATATGAGGGCCTTTTAATATATTTCTAAACATATCTCAGCCCAGTACTCATTCCTATATACTTTATAATGTTGTTACATTTTTAAGTAGCAGTTCCCTTTACTCTTTTTTTTTTTTTTTGACTTCCTATTTATTCTTTGTGAGTTTCACTTTATGTACTGCAGCCCTCCTCATTTCCCTGTCCCCTCATGTCTGCCTTTTTGCCCTTGCAGCCTCCCTACCACAAATAAAACACAGTCAAACAAATCACAATAAAATCACAAAGCAGAACACAAATCTCAGTGTGGAAGCTGGAGTATGCTACAGTGCGTCCCACAGTATAGCCCTCCGTCCACTGCACTGGGTCCTTGGTCTGTTTCCAGACCTCTGGCTTCTATGACACCATCAATTTTGGATCCTCACCTGACCTCCTCCAGTTATCTTCTTGTTGCCTTGAGTTGTGAAGATCCTGCAGCTTTGGATCAGCCAGACCGGCACTTTCACAAGTTCCATTTGTGGGTGATACAGATGTTGGGGTGGGCCAACTCAGAGACCTGGATCTGGGCCTAGGTGGTAGCTTATCTGGTCAGCATGCCAGCTCTTAAGCATACCACCGGGGCAAGCTCCCCAGCACTGCTCCTGCTTGCCACCCAATGTGGCCATTGATGGAGGAAGGGTCAGCTGTCTTGCTCTCAGGGACAGCTCACCTGCACCCATTTGTTCAGTGCCAGTTCAGTTATGTTGCTCAGGGAATTTGCAGAGCCCACTCTGCCAGCTGCATTAGCCTGCGAGGGGCAGGGCCAGCTCTCCAGCTCACAACCTCGGGACTGGCTCACCCAGGCTTCCCAGTCAGGGCCAGCTCCACTGTGCTCCCAAGTGCTATAGCCATTGAGTAGGCAGGGCTAGCTCCTACAATCAAGGCCTGCTCTCCTGACCGCCCCAGGTAGCAAGGGGCGGAGGAGGACATTATTCTATTTACTCAAGTCATTTCGAAGCAGATGATTGACAGGCGCGGGGACAGCTCTCCTTCACTGTCCCCAGGACTGGCTCACCTGCACCCCAACCACCAGAGTCAGCTCTGCTGTGCTGCGGGGGCAAGTTGCGTGGCCCAATCTCCCAAGTACTGCCACCAGAGAGAGATGGGACAGCTCTTCAGTGAGGGGTCGTGTCAGTTCTGCACGGCCCCTGGACATCCATGTGGTCTCCGATTGCTCTGACTTGGCACATCCCTATGTTCTCTAGTGGTATATGAACCACAGACATTGACACCGACCCCTGATGCTGTGTAGCCGCAGACTCAGATATATCACTCAGTGGCAGCTTGGTCTTGGATCTCACCATGGCCCCAAGTGGCAGGGTTGGCCACTCACAACAACAACTCCTCTCGAGGTTGATCCTCTCCATGATGCTCAAGATGCTCCTCCTCTCCTCCTCTCCCTTCAGAGCAACACATACTTGCACATTGTGATGCCTCCTGTTGCACACTGGCCAGTCTGGCGATCCCCTGGGTGACATTTTCAGTCCACACTGCACAGCAAGGCACGGGGCCAAGCCTGTGCTATGTGCCAGAGGGGAGGTCTGTGGGTGGCATGGTACTCCACAGTTGTCTGTCTTCCTCCTGTGCTGCACTGCATGGTGGTAGGCACCCCCGTGTATCTCTGGCACTCCCATGCTGTGAGGCAGAGGACAGGTCTGTGGGCATCTTTCCTTGCCCGCATCATAGCATGGATGAACTCAGGTCTCTGTCTTCTCCTTCTCTGGGCTGCCTGGATTTGATTTGATTTGATTTGATTTTCGTGTGTCTTAGGTATAAAACAGCTTTGGCCACCAAGCCAAGCATCAGGCTAGAATGAACAAAGGACTGCCTTCTGCTCTGTCCCTGACTGATCTAAGAAGTTCTTATTCTTAAGCAGCGTGCCAAATGTCCTTTTCCCTGTCTGCTGACTGTACAGGTAGAAATTAAATCAGACTAAGCAGGCAACATGCAGGATGGTCTGGGAGAGACGCCATGGTTGAAGTGCTGTGATTCTAGGAGCACACAGCATAAACCTCACTGACATCAGTTTATATCAAATAGGGAAGGACTTGGAGAACATAGTAGAAAAGACTGGCAAACCAGGAGCTTTCCCGAGGCCTAGCAGAGCATCCTGTGCAGCTGAGCTCACACAGATGCACAAGAGCCTCGGCACACAGCATAATTGTACTGGTAGCATCTATTGTTTCAAAACGTATTTTAATTGCTTTAAGAGTTTTTATTCTGTGTCTTTTTTCCCCCTTAAGTATGAATGTCACTGTATTGCCCAGAAGTGGCCGTTAAGTTTGAATCTCTAATGTGTGCATTGCTCCACTGAGTCTTAAGCAACATGGTGGGGAGGTCCTCTGCCAGTGAGCTCCACCTCTGGCCTTTTCGTTGCCTTAAATTTTAAATATTTCTTTCAGCTTACTTTATTGGTCTTGAAATTTATTAATAATTTACAATCTTCAACTTAAAATATTGGTTTTATAACATATAATTGGAAAATGCTGGTATAGTATTTGTCTTTACATTCTGATAGGGGGTTGAAATGCAGACGCACAACATGAGCAGTCTGTGTGTGTGAAATGCGTTGATTTGGAATAAACCAAAACCCAATGTTCCTTTTCTCTAAGAACCAGTCACGAGTGATGAGGTAGAAACATAATGGGTTTTTTTTTTAAGTCACGGTATAGAATAGTCCATCTTAGGCGGAACAGATGGATCCCACACATATGTTCAGTTATAGAATATTTTCATATTGTCTTCTATGTACTGAATAATGCCAATCAGAAATGTTTCTGATTAAAGCATCTAGTCCTGTTAGTTCCATCTTCTGCTTTGATCTTAGACGTGTAGGCTTTCTTGAAAACTGTGAGTTGGAGTTTAGGCATAGTGTCATGAAGTAGTCACCATTCAAAGCTAGTGATTGGTGACTTACATAGCACCAGGCTAATCCAGTTCATTCAGGTCTTCGATGCCACAGATCTAGAAAGTAAAGACTATTCCTTAGACTGGCCAGCATTGAAGTTAAGATTTTTGCATCTATTTGCAGAGGGGTTAGGATTCCTATAGTGTTTTTATAAACTTCTTTCAATTTAAAAGGGTACAGGTTTCTTTTCCCAAGGCTTTTAGAGTTTTTGTAGACCTTATCCTGGTAGTAAAAGCTCTGTCTTGGTAGAGTGTAGACCACCTCAGGCGCCGGGATGGGTGCCAGGTATGCAGTGTATGTCGCTTGCTATAGATTTCATGTTTTAAATTTGGTTTTACATCAGCATATGAAGAGCACAACCAGTCCCCTGCCCTAGTCTGCCGCTCCCTAGGAGCATGGCTCGGCTCCTTGTCTGGGCCTGAGCTAATTTACCGCAGAGCTGGTCACCGGATACCCTACACAAAGGTTCAAAGTTAGACTGTCAGTTTCATCAGTGCTTCTGGGTTCCATAGATTCTCAAAAGTGGTTCTTGTTTGGTTGGTTTTGTATTTGTCTGGTGACTGTCCCCTATCTTTGGCAGGTGGTTTTCAAGTCTGTGAAGAGCTGTGTCCACGCTTGTTCTGTCACTAGTGTTTTGCTGTCCCCTTGTCCACCTGACTCTTCTTCCCTCTGAGACTCTTTATATTGTTTCTGTGGTTTCACATTTTGTTGGATTGTATACTTATACATTGTATCAGACTCACTTTTTGTTACAAATCTCTCCTTATTTTCATTTTGTATATTTTACCTCTCAGTAATAAAAATCCATAGAATCTCTCTCAGAATGGTCTTCTGACCAGTTGTCTCCACTGTGGTGGTCTTCGGATTCCTTTGATGTGAGGTGTTGCATGATTCTCCCATTTAAGGCTTGATTCCTATTGATCTAAGCAGATGGCTAACCTAATCTAGATGTTTTACATAACCCAGAGAAAATTCTGAAGGAAGTATTTCTAAATAAGCTTCAGAGATATTTGCAATCTCAATCTAAAATGGTTTTGAGTTTCAAAGATACAGACTCAATGGTGTGTAGTTGTCATACATCTGCCTGTTTTGGAATGGCGTTCTTTAACCTTCTTGTTTCAGTGGCTCACTGCCACCAAAACCAAACAGTGAACATGTATCCAGAGTCAGCTCTGTCAGTCACTACAATTGTCAGGCTTGGGCCTGGTTCACAGAGGAGGAAACGGCTTGAAGACTCCTGACAGGTCACCCGGCTGCTACCTGGCAGCGTTGCGTTCCTGTGCTTTCCAGTCTGAATCCAAAGGCAGACTGTTGCCTCGGTCACAGTTCCTGCGTGGCACCCTGCTTTTCTTTCTGACAGCCAGCTCATTATTTAAGCCCTATGTACGTGCTAGAGCTGCATTCATTAACTCCTGTCCCAGGCTTCAGTCAGTGTCTTTCTTCTGCAGAGTGCTCTTATGCCGGCCCAGCTGTTCTTCAAGACAGAAGATGGAGGCAAGTACCCAGTCATTTTCAAACACGGAGATGACTTGCGTCAGGATCAGCTTATCCTTCAGATCATCTCCCTCATGGACAAGGTGAGCACACGTCTGTGCTGGCAGGGACATCGCCTCCCTTTAGAAACTACAGTTTATCATGTGCATGTTCACAGACCCAGAAGCACTGTGTGATTAACTCACAGTGCTACACAGCCCAGCAGTCTCCACTTGACCTTGACCAAGCCTGTTTTTGTCACTGCACAGTGGCTCTCATGACAAGGAGGATTGCACATATCCATACAGCATTTCTTCCCCAAAGTTTGATGGTGTCAGATTTAGTAATCTCCTGAGTTAGATCTCTACTGATTGCCAGTCTCTGGCTTTCAGAGAAAGATAGTTCTGCTTTGTCGTTGTTCCGCCTTTCAGGATGGTACTTTGTGTTGAGGAAGGTCAACATGAAGCATTAGGGATAAGAGTAATGTTTACTGACAAGAGTATAACGTGTTCCAAATCGATGAAAATGGGTCTTAACCACCCATTCATTAGCTCATTCTAACAGAGTTAATGATTGCTCCTGTGTCTTTATTGTGTGACTGTGCAGAGGTGTGTGTCTGCGGGTCAGCTTCCGGAGGTCATGACATTCAATTCATGTGTTTTATCTTTCAATCCAAAGCTCTTACGGAAAGAAAATCTGGATTTGAAATTGACCCCTTACAAGGTGTTAGCCACCAGTACAAAACATGGTGAGTTCCTTTTGTGTCATGATCGCCTTCGTGAATGAACTTATTCAGAGAACTGAAGACATGTTGGGTTGTCCTCCCCTTCTTCCTGCCCCCCATCAGCCCTCCTCCCTGTGCTGTCCTGCCCCCCTCTTTGTTTTTATGTTTTCATTATTCATTTCCTCCATCTTCCATTCCCCATGTCTTTCCTGTCCCCTCATCCCTCATTTTGCTCTTTACAGTGATAAAGGGATGTATTTGGAAGATACTTGCACATGAACATCAGAATAACACCTCTCCCTGCTTTCTGATTGGCTGTAGCTCATAGGATTTTCTCACAGCTGCCTGCCCAGTCCTTTGAGTTTCTGTGGCCCAGAAAGGCTTTGAACCACATGTTTGCAAAAGCATGTGGCCGTATACAATCTGCTGTGTTTACAGTATGTACACATGAATGCATGTGTACACGTTTGAGCATACACATAACACACCTGTAGGTCTTTGAGGTACTGAGCAGCGCTTCCTGCATGCCTCGCCCTCCCTTCCTCTCTGAGCCTGGTAGTCTTCCTCTCAGGCTCTCCTTGGAATGAGATTCTGAAAGTACAGTTGAGGTTTTGTGCCCTTTTTGCTTTCCTGCATCAGTTTATTTCTCTCCTGTATTTACTCTGGGACAAATAAAGAGGAGGCCACCTAACTGAGTTGTGAATTGCTGTCAGGCCCCTGCGGCTGTGCCCAGGTATTTCTTGGCTCCTGCCCCACTTTCGTAAGCTTTGGTTAGAGTGGATTTCTTGGGTTTCTCAAATGCTCTTTCAGACTGGGCTTTTAAGGTGCTGGGATCTGTATCTGACCCTTCATTTCCTATAAAGCTTCACCTGCTACTGCTCTGCTTCTTAAAAACATGGCTCGATTACATCATGGCCTTTGATTTCTGTGTTACTTGGATCTCCCTCAGCTTTGTGGTGTCCTTTCATTTATGATGTTTATTCCAGTAAAATTTGAACTTTAAGATAAGTTCTTTTCTTACACATGTGCCATGGTTTATACTACATGGTAGAAAGCTAATGAATACTTGTAGAAGTGAATGGCCCTAGCGTTTGCCCTCTTTGTACTCTGCAGGGATGCCCTTTGCCCACAAGGTGTCAAGGAATCCGGGTCATGTTTGCTGAATCCAGAGATGCTGCCTCACTCCCTCAGATTTATGTGCTTGTTGTTTTACACTCTTCTTCTTGCACGTTGACCAGTCTTTTTACACTGTTTTGCATACTGTACCCTTCTGGGTCTTGGTTTTGGTATGTCACTGTTTTTGTTGTTGAATAGTCTAAGCAGTTTGCGTGCCCCTTCGCTGACTTTCAGGAGATGATAGGGGTGGGGTGAGTGGACAGAACTCAACATTTCTTAGAGTGAGTTTTGAGTTTTTACTGTTGTTAATTTCTATTTGTTTTAAAATTATGGAAGGTTGCCAAGTTTGAGAAGCAGTTTATTACTTTGTGTTTTTTTTATGCTGATAGAAACACTCCTAGGGAAACAAATAAAGCAAACTAATTTTAAAAAGTTTCCTAGTAAATCTGTGACCAAAGTAAAGTTAGCACAGTGGCCACAGACCTTGCTCTACAAACAGAAGAGGGTATTGCTACAGGACAAGGTATGTCCAGTGGAGCCATGGCTTCCTTGGTTAGCCTAGGTGGAGTTCCGTGCATCGGCCTCCTGGTGGGTCCTGGTGCACCTAGTGTAATGCTTGATGCAATTAATGTTTCTTTCCATGTAGGCTTCATGCAGTTCATCCAGTCAGTTCCTGTTGCCGAAGTTCTTGACACTGAGGGAAGCATTCAGGTAATGATGCCATTATGTAATACTCACAGCCGATGAGGAAGGACTTCGTTAAAGTTCCAGTCTCTTTTTAGTCTCCTTTTTCTTCTTTCTGCAAGTTTTTACTTTCTTCAGGCATAAGAATTCTTTGTAGTTGGAAGTTAAGCTGTTAGTGATTGGGATGCTTTGAACTGTACATGGCACATACCGGGCTCAGTATCTAGAAACACAGAGACTAACCCCTCCCATCTATAAACACAGAAACTGCGCCCTCTCCTGCACACAGTACAAACTAAAGCTTATTGTTGTATTCTGCTGCAAAATGCAGATATACTGTAATTTATTTACTCATTAATTGATAAACAGTTTTAGTTGTTTTTATATTCATTTCTTTTATTTCTTTATTTTTTTAATTGAACAACTTTATTTTAAAAACAAAGATAAATGTACAGATTTTAAGCATTGTTGCATAAAAGTATATGAATACATTTTTGTCAGTGCTTGGTTTTTTTTAAAGTTTTGATAGTGTGCATTAAGATCTTACTAGTTACAATGAGCATAAAGTACATGTAAAACAAGATGTAACCTGGAAATAGTCAAAGTTTTCTTGGTGTGTAAAGATTAAGTATAATGGTTTTTTATTTATTTATTTTTTTCTTGAACTTCATATAGCCTGTGAGTTGTATCTGGGGTGTTCAGAGCTTTTTGGGGTTAGTATCCCATTATCAGTGACTGCATATTATGTCTGTTCTTTTGTGACTGGGATATCTTACTCAGGATGATATTCTCTAGATGCAGCCATTTTCTTAAGAATTTCATAAAGTCATTGTTTCTGATAGCTGAGTAGTACTCCATTGTGTAAATGTACCACAATTTTTGTATCCCTTCATCTACTAAAGGACATCTGGGTTATTTCTAGCTTCTGGCTATTATAAATAGAGCTGCTATGAACATTGTGGTGCATGTGTCTTTGTTGTATGTTGGGGCATCTCTGGGGTATATGCCCAGAGGTGGAATAACTGGGTCTTCAGGTAGTACTATGTTTAATTTTCTGATGAACCACAAGACTGACTTCCAGAGTGGCTGTACCAGTTTACAACCCCACCAAGAGTGAAGAAGTGTTCCTCTTTCTCCACATCCTCGCCAGCATCTGCTGTCATCTGAATTTTTGATCTTGGCCAATCTAACTGGTGTGAGGTAGAATCTCAGGGTTGCTTTGATTTGCATTTCCCTGATGGCTAAGGATGCCGAGCACTTCCTTAGATGTTTCTCAACCATTCGATATTCCTCAGTTGAGAACTTTTTGTTTATCTCTGAACCCCATTTTTTAATGGGGTTATTTGATTCTCTGGTGTCTAGCTTCTTGAGTTCTTTGTATACCTTGGATATTAGGCCTCTATCTGATATGGGGTTGGTAAAGATCTTTACCCACTCTGTTGGCTACCGTTTTGTTTTCTTGACAGTGTCCTTAGCCTTACAGGAACTTTGCAATCTCATTAAGTCCCATTTGTTGATATTTGACCTTAGAGCACGAGCCATTGGTGTTTTGCTCAGAAAATTTTCTCCTGTGCTTATGCGTTCTAAGGTTTTTCCTACTTTCTCATCTAGTTTCAGTGTACCTGGTTTAATGTGGAGATCTTTGATCCACTTACACTTGAGCTTTGTACAAGGAGATAAGAAAGGGTCTATTTTTATTCTTCTGCATGCTGAGTGCCAGTTGGACCAACACCATTTGTTGAATAGGCTGTCCTTTTTCCATTGAATGTTTACAGCTCCTTTGTCAAAAATTAAGTGACCATATATGTGAGGGCTCATTTCTAGACATTTTTTCTATTCCATTGATCCATGTGCCTATCTCTGTACCAGTACCATGCAGTTTTTAGCACAATTGCCTTGTAATATAGCTTGAGGTCTTAATATTCATTTCTAAAACAAGCTATACCAACTTTTTTCCTCAAACATGGTTGTGCCCATATTGTGGCAAATGTTTAATTTGGGGAATATTTTTCTTTCCTTTTTTTTTTTTTTTTTTTTTTTTTTTTTTTTTTTTGCCTTTAAAGGTCTTCGGGGTGTGGGGGACTTATGTTTATTTTGTCCTTCACAAGAAAGAATTATCTTCCACATGACCTTGTGCCATTTTTCCATCTCATCCCGCTGTGTGCCCTTCCACTGTGGCCACACTCCACACTAGTCACGTGTCTCCGTGGTTCCCTTAGCTCCCAGACTGTATACGCCGCCTTTGATCACTGTTTGCTTTATTAAGGAAAGATGTCCTCAGCTGAGTCCATCTGCAGCCGATGTCCATGGGTAGCTTAGCAGCTCACATGCCCTTAATTTTGAGATTCTATTGAATTTAAAGGTTGAGTTTGCAGTAGCTTCCCTTTCCTATCTCCATCTCGCATAGAAAACAGCACCCATCAGGAAGGTCTTGCACACTCCTCACAATGACATTTCTAGCTTTTGGCATCTCAGTGTAACTTTCCTTTGTCTTTTCTTGATTGAGCACAAGCTTGAACATTCGAAGATGCACGTGATAGTCCTCCTGCAAAGTGCTCCTTCACATCACAGTGTTCCTCTGGGATTTTCATTTGATCACTGTGTCTGAATTGCTCATATATTCTAGATACGGATCTTTCCACACATTCATGCAATATCAGAAAGCTGAAGAAAGCCTGGGCCTCAAGTGTGCTATTGTGTTTCCCAGTCATGTTTAAGGCTCCCAGTACAAAGGGATTACCTGTGAATGGGAACGAAGAAACCAAAAGGTCTCCAGGCTCTTGCAACAGCACGTGTGACTGAGCCCTGCCGTTGCTGCGTTATTGCCTTGAGCTGTCTTTTGGCTCCATTTTAAACAAGTCACTTGGACATTACTCATAATTGTGTAATGCCTAACTTGAGGAAATGTGTTCATTGGTAAATTTACATATCATTATCTTTGCAGAACTTTTTCAGGAAGCATGCTCCAAGCGAGACTGGGCCCAACGGCATCAGTGCAGAGGTCATGGACACCTACGTTAAAAGCTGTGGTAAGTGCTTCAGGCTGTTGGCTTTCTGTGGGTGCACTTGAGTGAAAAGCTGGCCATACTGATATTGCGGTATTAACTTATGATTATAACCTGTTGAGACCAGAGCGTTTTATAAAAGAAAAAGGTGTAGATGGTAACAGGAATCCTTGGGCTTTTGAAATGATAGTGGTGCCAGCAGGACGGCTGTTGGTCACAGTGGGTACAGGCTCCCTCACTCAGTCACTGCTCTCCCGTATAGGAGCCAACTATATCCTGCTGAAGGCTTCCTGTTTCATTGTTTATCATTAATGCTAAGCAGATCTCACAGAAAACGCTCGTGGCCTTTGAAGCTATCTGTTCTTGGAAAGAAGTAGGACTGTGCTTTGTGGTTTCTATATAATTTCCCGTCATGTCTGTCAGTCACCATGCAGCTAGTATTCATGAGTACTAATTTTCTTTTCTTTAAGGTATTATTTAATAATTATCCTTTAAAAGGAGGGATTAAAAAGATGATGGTGAGCTGGAATATTGACCAAATAAGCTGGTTGTACATTATGGGATGATTGAGAGTTTACCTGTATGTATTTATGTAGATAGTCACCTTTCAAATATCAGTTTCAATGACAAGTTCTAAATGAGTATTTAATTAAGGTTCATGAAGCTTAAGTTATTAAAAAAAAACCTGACAATTTGCCAAAAATTCTTGACGATTTGTTGTTGTAAATACTAATTTCTTTAGCGTTCAGGATATAACAGAACCAGGAAGGCTGCAGCTTCCTTAAGTTGGTGGGAAAATTTGAGACAATAAAAACCACATAGAAATTAAAATAGCACATATTTCTCATGGTCAGTGTGCAACCTAAGTGCTGTGTGTATCTTTCCCAACTCTGTTTTCCAGCTGGATACTGTGTGATCACATACATTCTTGGAGTTGGAGACCGGCACCTGGATAACCTTCTATTAACAAAGACAGGTAACAAGTCAGTAGAAGATTCATTTTGTAGTGGTGATTTTTTTTTTTTTTAATTTTAGATTCAACCTATCAATAAAACAAGCTGATAAAGTATAGGTTCTCTGAGAAGTTTGAATTCATTTCATTTCTGTATGTGTATGTGCATATGGTTGCACATGCTCCGTAGTGTATGTATGGATGTCAGAGCACAACTGTCAAGAACCAGTTCTCTGCCTATCGTGTGGTCCAGGGAATCCAACAGAAGTCACTGGGCCCACGTGTAAAATGCTTTAACTGCTCACTGGCCCAAGAGTTTTCGTAAGTCCCTTGAAGCAGGGCACTGGAAGGATACTTGGGGGAAGCCCTCCATTCTCAGGGAGGCTGTGAGGGACCCTCCAGCCCCTCTGCATGCAGAGCCTCTGTGTACAAAGTAGCCACATGCAGGCAGCCAGACTCTTAAGAGCATCTCAGGCTATTGTTCCTTCTCCTGCCCCTGCTTCTGTCCTCCTTTTAGCAGCTATCACAGGGTTTTCTCTCCCCATGGAAGACAGGAATAGCCAGCCATTCCTTTCTCCCTTCTCTCTGACAACTTATTAACCCATTTGTTTGTTTGATCTTAGAACTTTTCCTTCCTAGGCCTTCCAAGTACTAGGATTCCAGGTTCTACTTCCCACCTGATGTCAGTCCAGATCCTTACATGCAGTTTCTGACCCTGCAGCTCTAAAAGGCACTCCTGTCCATTGCTTCGGTTTGGAATAGCCATGTGTGCCAACTACTCCCTTCTGTGATTCCTCCCTGCAGCCTTGTCTCCCCTCCCCTCCCGTCAGCAGGTCTCCTGGCTCCACATCCCGCTTCCCTCTTGTTAGTAAGTCCATTTGTCCCTCACCTCCGGGACCATCACTGACACTCCAGTTCTGCATTTTCACTTCTCTTCCTGAAGCCACCAACACCACATCTCCCACGCTCGTCTCTGTCTGCAAGGCCAGTGCCCTCTTTCCTCTTTCCAGAAAGTTCTTTGCTCAGGTCTTCATAGGGCACATTTGGCTACTGTCTGACCTGACTTAGGATGTTCTTAGCAAACCTTCAGTTGTCTGACATCTGCCTTGTCCTCCGTCACTTGATACTTTTTACTCCATTTTGTCTTCCTTATGTTGGTTGAAGCTGTTTATTTATGTGTTTTATTTTAATTAATTAATTAGTTCAATTATTTTTTTGGCCTAGGTTTCGATGGTCTAGAAATCAGGTTGTGAGTTTCTACAGTTTTAAGCCTGTGTCAGTTTCCACCAGAGAGTGCTCAAGGCTGCCTTTGGAGACTAGAAAAGTATAGGCAAACATAAGTGTAGCTGAGCGTGGTAACTCACATCTATGGTCAGCACTGGGGACGCAGTAAGGCAAGGCTGGCGGGCCTGACTCGAGTAACTGCCAACCCAGCCTGCTCTACAGCCATATCCTGTCTATCAGTTAAGTAGTTGATTAATTTAGTAAAAGTTTTTAAAAAAGAACACCACAGAACTGCTTTCAAAATTAACAGATTAGGGGGTGGATACTAATATTTCAAGACAGTTTCATGTTATGTTAGTCATAGCCAAGTCTTGACAAAGTGAATGCATAAAATGTATTTTAGTTTTTTTATTCTAAAGCATCTTGTTTTAATCCTCTTGCCATGTTTATTTTTGGTCCATTATGCCCTGAACACAGATCTTGTACCATGTCAGAAGTTCAGAACTTTGGGTTCTCTAAGTAGCTGCTGTTTCTCAAATGTCTCTCTGCTTCTGTTCTCATTGCCAGCATAGCTAAGGTCACAGGATGCTCTGCCAATGACAGTGGCTCTGCTGTGCATAGTCCGAATCTAGGCATGTGGGAACTCGGTGGTTCACGTAAAGTGGAAAATTAAACATATGTTTAAAGGCAGTGTGCTGAAATTAAGAGTCTGAGTTGAGATTCATCTCTAAATTTCATTTTTTGGTTTGAACAATTTTAACTTGTGTGCTTTTTCCTTAGTTGTGCAGCAGGGGGCACCGTGTATCCATCATAAAATTGAAGGTTTTTATCAGAAGGCCTTGTAATCAATTATAAGGTTTTTTTTGGGGGGGGGGGGTAGAGGGTTGTTATTGTTGTTTTGTTTTAATGGGTTAGAATAGAGTTTCGTGTGTTACTTGAATTATTATACTATGTTGGAGAAAGCAGGAAGCTACAAATTTAAACTGGTGTGAGACTGAAAAGAGGATTTTTGTTATTCAGAGTTGATGTCTATAGCTGAAACCATAGTCAAGGTGACCAGTCATGGTGAGATTTGTTTTGGTTGATGATCTATTGCACTGATGAAGCACCGTGACCAAAGCAGCTCTTAGGAAGGAAAGCATTTGAGTTGGGGCTTGCTGATAGTTTCAGAGGGTTTTTGTCCATCCCCATCCTGGCAGGGAGCATGGTGGCAGTCAGCCGTGGCACTGGAGCTGAGAGCTTACTGCATCCTGATCTTCAGGCAGCAGAGGAAGTGGGCTGGGCATGGGACATACCTCCTCCAACAAGGCCACACCTCCTGATCCTTTCCAGAGAGCTCTACTAACTGGGGATCAAGCATTCAAACATGAGTCTGGGAGAAATTCTCATTATACCACAATGGGGCTAAATTAAATGTGGCTTTAAGTATTTTGATGAATGTTTTTTATTTCTAGAATCTAGAAACAGGTAATCAAAGTAACTGAAGAACTGCTTATGATATATGATGTAATAAAGCTGCAGAGATGACTCCTGGATGCTAGGGATCTTGGTTGAATAGGAACATACTTATAGGTTCTCAAATAGCCTGTCCACTTCTGAGAAGCTAGGGGTGCCTTTGTGTCTGTTTCACATCTTCAATGTGACCTGCTTTGAGGCCTCTGTCAGAAAGCTCCATTAACACTGGTCACTGATAAACTACAGGGACAGTTATCAGAACTTCTCCTGATCTTCTTTAGTATTCTTTAGTTTTAAGTGTAATTAACGTAACAGTGCAGGTATCTATCTCTGAAGTAAGTCTCAGGACTCTGGGCTACTTAACCTGGTCTGTGCCTCTTAGCTGAACACGGTAAACCTTGTGTTTGGTGCTTGTGTGAGGTTGGTGGAGGTAGCGGGGTACATGTGTTCTGGTATTGAACACTTTGGACTTCCCTCAAGGGTGAGTTATGTTCTGACCCAGCTAAGAATGCCCTTTTGCTCATACTTATAACTGGATGTATAATTTTAAAGCTAAGAAATTACCTGTTATATCAAATATTTTCTTTTATCTGCTGCCTTTTTGAATGATGCTTTAACAAGAGCTTGATGACTTATGAGAAAATATTTAATCTGATTATTGATTTAGTGTGGTAGTTTCTATGCATTAGATAAGGTACACTTTGATATTTCAAAACAAGTAGTGTTTAATTTGGGGGGGGGGGGTTTCCGGTATGTTTTAAGGTTATTTTTTTCTGGAGTGGAACTTGATTGTGGAGTCAGATATGCTATTCTTGTTACCCATGGTTTCCTTAGCTTAGTCTCGTTGCTTTTCATAGGAATCTCATTTTAAGTTGAAGGGGAAATGATTAGTAGATAATTAGGATGTATGTACTGACTTGAACTTATACATCCATCCCTTTGTTAGAAAGTCATTACTGTAAACCTGGCTCCTTGGCTTTGGCTGTGTATGAGATGCCATCTTCCTAGCAGCACTAGTATTGCTACACTGGCTGCGGTGGGCGTGCAGCTGGCCTGGGCCTGAGGTTCACTACGATGGTCACTCAGGACTACACTTTCCTTTTTGTGATTACTGATAAAATAACAAGAAAGGTATAGTCACATAGGAAAGAAATACAGGAGTTAAGGGAAATGATAAAATGGTTGTCTACTGGAAGAAACTGGACTAACTGGAGCTGAGTGAGAGAAACAGCCCTAGAGTTGATTATACAGGATCCTGGGAGGTTAGAATTTTCAGAGTAGGGAACCTCAGAAGGTTGACAAAGAACACGATGTCAAGCAGTGTGGGACAAAGTGAAAATGACTTTCAGATTGTCTGACATAAATTTTAGCAATGTATGTGTAAGAAGTACAAATCAGTCTTACAGTAAGTTGGTGTTACTCAACACCATTTCCTTAGCGCCCCATTTACTGTTTGGTAGGGATAGAGGAGATAATTTCCATGGGTGACTGTTTTGCTAGTGTGTGGTTATGACCACGCATCTTGAATTTCTTGATTTTTTTTATTATATTTTATAAGGTGCACTCTTTAAATTTTCTTGCAATTAATAGCCTCTTAAAAATACATGGCTCTTTGAACTTGTAAAACTTAACAACGGTTTCACTGTGAGAGCTATGCAACCCTTGCAATTGAGTCGTAACTCTTCTGTGAATTTTCTTATAAGGATAATAATACAACCTTCATTTACAAGCGGTGATAAACAGCAGACCTTGGAGTTCCAGTAACGCTTATTAGGAGGTGAAGAAACTGGACAGGGTGCTCCTTAGACAAACCAAGACTTTGTTGAGGAGGGAACATCAGGTTGGGCATGTGTTCCACTGTTAGTTCCAGGAGAAATGACACCGTGTGTCATCTGTTTTCGTGACTCAGGACAGTCTTTAATACTGTAAGCTTCTCATCTCTTCCCCTCATTGGTCACATAGAGTGCCTAGACACATGCTCATTGTAGTTAGGCAGAGGGTGGCACTTCGAGGGAAAGCTGTGACATCCTTATGATGCCCTACGGCCTTGGATTGTAATGGATTAGGACACATGCTATTTCATTGAGCTGGACAGGTTCCAGATTCTTTATTTTGCAGCCAAGTGACATATTGTTTGGAAAATAGGCATATTTAAGAATTTTCCAAATCCTTTTATCCTTCTTAGTGGGGAAGTAAGTCCATTTTGGGGTTCTATAAAGGCCGTATCTTTTTGTTTTGTTTCAGTGCTGGATTTAAGCCTTGGGTCTTTAAGCCTCTGTGCTTATACTTTACTGCCACATCCTAGCCTCTGAAACCATGTTTCTCAATCCTGAGAGTTATTTGTGTCTCAAGTGGAAATGAAGCCTTCACAGTGTACAACACAAACTTGATATTGACATCTTGTGTATTTGACATAATTATAAAACATTTATTTATTAAATAAGTACTATAAACTAGTAAAATGTAATCTAATGACATTAATGTGTCAGTGACGATACTTCTGAAACCATGTGCTGTCCACAGTGTGACTGGGTGTGGATTTGGGCTGTCCTGCCCCTGTGAAGATGCTCAGGTGTGTGCAGATGACCTCTTATACATCCACTGTCTGTTCCGGTGCAGACGAATGACTTCAAACTGCAGACTGTCTGGCCGAACATAAGTGATGTATAGTCATTAGGAAACACATTTTGAAGGTAGAGTTGTGTGATCCACTCATTTTCTGGGCAGCAGCAAAGAACCACAGCTCCCAAACAGACATCTGTGTGACCCTGAGACTAAACAGCTGGTCCTCTGTCGTGGATGCCAGAGTGTGGGTTTGGCCGGCTGGGCTCAGTGAGTGGATTTTTTTATTCCTCACATTTTCGTTTCATGGTGTTTGCAGAGCTGTAATCATTATAATTGAAAGAGCATCTGGATAGCCAGTCATTCTGTCAGCATCATTAGCTGGAAACATCTAGACTGGCTGTGCTGTAGATAAAACCCTATACCCAGAAATCACAAGGCGTGTTAAAGTAGTAAACAGTACCATGGCATTCAGATGGACTCAACCGTCTAATACAAGATCAAGGAAGGGAAGAAAGGCATAACCATCTTCTCCTATTAACTCCCCGGTCTCTAGAAGGACGTTTCCTATCTCAGCAGCATTTAACATTGTCTGCACTATAACCGGAATTAACAGGTCTCTGGTTTGATATATGCAAAACAGATACATTAAGAGTCCCTGGTACTAGGGATTTCCCAGGTTTTAGGATAGTAACAGTAGAATAGTGCTCTTAATCTTTAACTGTTATTGCCTCACTGTAAGTGCAGTAGGGGAGAAAGATGAGTGAGCGTGTTTTAGTGTAGTCTTTATCTTCAGTGTGGCAGCATCTGCTTAGGGCAAGGATGCTCTGCTGTAGCCTGCAGAGCCTCATGAGCTGTTACCAAAGCTGGCTTTGGAACAGTGTGCTCCCTTCTCAGTGATATCTGGGTGTCTTGGTCTGTACCTCAGTCCTGTCACTGCACCATTTATATGAGAAATAGTCAAGCAAAACAAAGGAGTTCCTGCATAATTGGACCATTTCTTTATGTATGGAAAGACTTAGGGTGATGACTCAGTAAAAGAGAAGCTTGCTTTTCTGTGTAACTGTTTCACTGTGAGATCTGTTTGTTCTGTGAGCCTTTGGGTAGTTAGAATAAACAACTATTCCTCCTTGGCCTGCTTGCTCCCTATGATGTGAGGTTGATTCTCAGACTTGATGTTTGCAGCTGAGCTGTTCAGGCACAGTTTCCTTACTCTTATGCCTTAATGTCCAGTTTAATTAATCATTTAGTTTGTTCTTCTGGCAAAGATGCCTAAAAGTTACAGAAAGGGAGGTGGCATCTCTGTCTGGATCTAATTTCTATCACCTGTGAATCTCAGGCACAGTCAACTCTGGGCTCTCAGACATCTTTAAAGTGGTGGTTACTAACATTTTATTATCATTTATTTATTTATTGCCTGGTGATGGATGCGAAGGTCAGAGAGTAGATTGCTGGAGTCTGTTCTCCCTTCCTCCATGTGGGCCTCGGTGGTGAAACTCCGATCACCAGCCTGACAGCAAATACTTTCCGTGCTGCTGAGCTTGGCAGCCTCAAGAGTTATATTTTAGAGTTCAGAGTTTAATTTTTACATGTTATTTGAATTATTTAAATATTTATGAACTACTTGAAGAGACTTGATTATTGCATAGTAAGTGCCTTGATTTAATTTTAAATAAATCCTATCATTTTAAATTGTTTTCTCCTTTACAGAACAAGTTAAGACTTTAATCACCCCTGCCTTAAGGGTGTTTGATTGTTGGGTGGCTTGTTTTGTAGTTGTTCTTGACAATTTCTGTGTGTGTGTGTGTGTGTGTGTGTGTGTGTGTGTGTGTGTGAATTATAGTTGACATAAAGGTTCTGTGTCCGTCACTGTTGCATGTCTTCCAGGGAAAATGCACTTACTGTGATATACACGGTGTGTATGACTGTGCAGTGACTGTGTGTATCAGTGTGCAGCGACTGTCATATACACACCTTACACACTGTACACAATGACCAAGAGTCAGTGAGGACTATTGGCTTGCACAGGGTCCCTTGTGCTCATGAGTGCTCTGAGGCAAGGCTGGTACTCTTGATGGGAAAGCTAAGGTTTGTCATAAATTTTCACTCGAAACACTCATAATGGGTTGCATATCGGAGTGGGGAACTTACCCTGTAGAGGGTTGTAGTCGGCTTGTTAAGCCAGTTGATTCCTGTAGTCAGTAGTTGGCGCTTGCTGTGTAACAAAAGCGATCCTGAGGCAGCAATTAGCACTGAGTCCCAAGGCTCTGCTCTTCGAATGCAGTCATGAGCATCCTTGCTTCATGGAGCCAGTCAATCACTAGATGCCTCATGCTTCCCATGGTAAGTCACCACTCGGTAGGATGATCCCCTTCCTGTGTGTCTGCTTTGAAGCATTGTAAGACTTTTCTCAGAGGAATTGTGGCTCTTGGCAGTCCTAAGTACGGTGCTCCAGTGCCCAGCCTGCAGTTAGGGAGCAGGTAGAGGACACCAACCATGTAACTTCAAATTTGAAGGAGTTTTTTTAATAGTCATAGTTTCATCACAGTCAGGGTTTCAAGTTAGGAAACTTGCAAAGAGCAGTTTATCTGAGCTTAATACTCAAGACAATTTCTTCTGACTTTGTTAATGATGATTCTTTTCAGAGTTATCCAGATGCTTGCTCCTTGATTCTGCAATTCTAAGCATGAAATGTTAATTTTTAAATTAATATTAACTGGAATGGTTTTAAGTCCAGGAATTGAACTACACTGTACTTTGAAGGGCACATTTGAAGATATAGAAAAATTTAATGAATTATTCTTTCTCAAAAGGCATTTTTGATGAATTGTATACAGTATCTCCTTCCCGGTTTGCAATGAAAACTACTGTGGGAATGACTGAGTTTCTTGTTCACACCCAGGCAAACTCTTCCATATAGACTTCGGGTATATTTTGGGCCGAGATCCCAAGCCCCTTCCTCCTCCAATGAAGCTGAATAAGGAGATGGTGGAGGGGATGGGCGGTACACAGAGTGAGCAGTACCAAGAGTTCAGAAAGCAGTGTTACACAGCCTTCCTCCACCTGCGCAGGTAAGGCGTCCCAGGATCCTACGGCATGCTACAGCTAGCTGTGCGAGTGTGCTTACATTCTCAGAAGGACATGATGACGGTTTTCAAATACACATTTGCTACATAGGATAAAACGCCAGTATCCGAGGATAGTTTGCTCTCTCACTAATCGTCACATGTAACCTATCTACTGAGAGGCTGGCACCCTTGCGAGTGGAGTGTGAGAGTTGGCTAACCAAAAGGAGTTTCACTCCATCCTTTCTCCCTGGAGCCTGTGGAGTGAGAACTGGCTTAGGGCCAGTTGTGGTACTCCAGCCATTTTGTTTTCTAGCACTTTAGCTTTAGGTGCTGTTCAGGACCATCCAGAAGATTCCTTTTGTTCTCCTCACTGCCTCATGGCTCACGCTGCTTTGTAAAAGGTTGATTTCACTCTTTCTTCGTCACTGTCATTCTTTTGTCTTTCATCGTGGTTTGATGAAAAAGACTGGATGACTTACGTTATCAGGAGAAAAATAAAGCATGTGCTTGAACATGAACAGAGCTCTGACGGTTAGTCAAAAGTGACAGGATCAGTGGACCTTATGGAATTTTCCAAGTGCAGCACTAATCCTGTTGTAAGACATGCCTGCTTCCCTCCACGGGCATGAGGGTCCTAGTGTTACCATGTTCTTATAGCATTGCAGCAGCTTTATTTCTGGTTTGTGTTTATTTCTCTTGCTTTGTTCTGTTTGCTAGAACAGCTAACACTGATTAAATAAGATCACTGAGGGCAGGTGTTCCCGCCTGGGACTCCACTACAATGTTTAGTCTTTTGAAATTTAGAAAATGTTAGCTGTAGCTTCTGATAGATGTTTCAATTTTTTCTGTCCCATAAAGAGCCGTGTCATAAGGTTTTGTTCACATGGTGGCACCCCCGTGGGGTTCTGTAGGCATTTAGGAGGAGTCCTCAGGTCATTAGTCATAAGCCAGGTTGCCCTGAGGAAGAGGGCGGGCAGCAGTCGCAGACTGATTGCTGGAGGGATGCCTGAGAAAGCCCGCACTGAAGGCAGGAGGACATTTGTGCTTTATAAAGCTCTAGTGCAGCCTTGGTAGTAGCTAGGTAGGGTGAGAAAACAGAAGCAAGTTTTGAATATGGAGTTGAGGTTCGCATTCTTTACTAGAAACATCACAAAGACTAGAGGACATCAGAGTGCACGAATACACCAGTTGTCCTGAGGAAAAGCTGGCATCTTCGTATACTTCATATCATGGAGTACATATACACTTTTAGTGTTTCCATTTAAAAATGACAATCCCCTCATTTTCAGAATGTATATCCTTTGTAAAGAACGATAAGGAGTATACTCTCAGTTCAGCTAGAGTTTTGTAACACTGAAGATGTTATTTTTGATGACAAGTATCTCCAGTCTATGACTACCTAGGCTGTCATTTAGCAATTGCTAAATCAAAGGCAGGGAAGTAACATCATTCCACGAGTCACTCATACTGTCTTTTCCTTTTAGTTAATAATAATCATGAAGTTACAAGTGTCACCACTTTTGGGTGTGTTTTTGATAAGGCAAAGAAGTCTAAAATTCTAACTCATTGTTCCATTTACTTTCTTGCTGTTCTAGGTATTCAAATCTGATTTTGAACTTGTTCTCCTTGATGGTTGATGCAAACATTCCAGATATTGCTCTTGAACCAGATAAAACTGTAAAAAAGGTAATTTTGACTTCCTCTGTATATAACACAGCTCACATAGAAAATGGGTAAAGACCTGAATTAGTGGTTCCCAGCCTTCCTGACACTACAGCTGCTTAGTGCAGCTTTTCATGTGACCTCCAACCACAAAATTAGTGTTGTTGCTACTTCATAACGGTAGTTTTGCTACTGTGACGAACTGTAATATTCTCGGATATCTGAGATTTCTCGGATGGGGTCCTGACCCACAGATAGAGACCACTGCCCTAGACTGTCGACTATACCAGAGTCTGAGGAAGAGTCCTCCCAGTGTTTATTCTCATTTCAGAACAGCACTCTCAGGTCTTCTTTGGCAGTCCTGGTCAGTTTCGTCTGGACTCATCCCTGCACCCATGTGGGTAGCTCTCCCTTTACCACTGCCAACGAGGTGCTTGACTTGGAGGCTGCAGGTAGAACATGCTGAGGAAGCTATGTCTCCTCTGTAGTCTTATCATGTGTACCTCTGTTTTGGACTTCACTGGGTCACTGTAGAGTCCTGCTTTTTGTGTTGTTTACAAACAACCTATAGGGAGAACACGTGGAAGCTGCCGCAATCGAGCAGCAGGCGGTCAGCTGTCTTAACTAACCTGTGAGCAGAATGGGAGAAAGGGCTTGGCTTTGAAGCCTTTCCTTTAGTCTGATTTCTGGTAGTAGCTTCTGATGAGAGCTGATAGAAGAGTGTTCTATGTTTCCAAATGCAGAAAGATGATGGACCATGTCAGTATTCAGCTTCAGAGAAAGACTGCAGCATATCAACTCATAGAAAAGTAAAATCTCTGAAAGACAGGAACATTCTCCAAGATAGAGGTGCTCGGGGATTTGAAAGTAGGGACTGACATCAAGAGATGAACAGATCCTAGCCTACCTTTCCTTCCCTTTTATTTTTATTTTCCTTTATCCAGTCAACACTATTCAGGGGAATTTCTTTTTGTTTCAAAAGAGATAAAATGAGTATGTTCTGGTTTTTGTCTTTTTATTTTTACTTTATTGATAAAGGCTACCCATCAGAAAATATAATTGATTGATGAAAACTATTGAGCTGTGAAGAGGCCTGCCCCAGGATTCAAGTGATTCCGAGTTCTGTTAGAATCCGCTCTGTTAAGTATCTCTGTGGTAGTGTCTTAATCTTGTTTGTATGATCGCCATTGTGGTCACTCTTCCCTGAGTGTGGCCGTTCAGAAGTCGTCTGTGAGATTGCTGGCAGTGTTTACCAGACTGGGACTAGACAGTGGTTTCTTTGGCCAGTTAAGCTGTACCATAGACAGTGGTGTCTTTGGCAGTTGCAGGTCTCACTGCAACATCTCTTCTGACACCACCTATTTCAGGAAGATACGAATGTTGCATAGAGACAGGGAACAGAAACTAGGTTTGGTAAGTTTTCTTAGGGTATTTCTTGTCTTCATCAGACAGGAGATGAAATATTCACAGCCTGTTCCATTGGGTCATCACTTTCTGAAGGATGGTCCTAATGCTACCTAAACATTCTTGCTTTGGATAAACATGTATGCCTTTCTGTTAATATAAACACTACATGTTATAGATAAACATCTATATTCCTGTTAGTATGAGCATTACATGTTATAGATTAATGTGTGTACCTTTATGTTAATATGAATATTATATGTTATAAATACATGTGTGCACCTTTCTGTTACTGTAGGCTCTTCACAAAGGTTACTGCCCCCCAAAGCTTGGGTTGGGAAGCTTCCTTTCCCTACTAGCCAGGACTTAGCATTCCATTGTCATCAGAATTGATTTCCTAGTCGCTTGCCCATGCACAGACACACACAGATGTGAAAGTGTGCCATGTAAGTGAACAAGCAAATGAACACATACAGCCCTGAAAGCTCAGGCAAGAGCATCTGAACTCCAAGCCAGCCTGGGCCACATAGCATATTCTTGCCATGAGGGTCACATAGCAAAACGGCATGTCAGAAAAGAAAGAAAAAATAAGTAAATTAAAAACTAAAAGTTAACAACACACATGGATATTCACTGCCTGTCCTGAAATGATCATGGCTCTCCTCATTCCCATATTCACTCCCTGCAGTCTGGGAGCTGCTGACTTGTTAGTGAGGTCAGAGTTTACAGAACCTGCTTCCCCGTGACAGGGAAACTACAGGATAAAAAAAGTAAGTTCCAACTTACTAGATGATGGTGGAGGAAACACGTGAGAGAAGAGGGAGGGACCGCGGCCTCAGTTGGCAGTAAGAATGGTGATGTGGCCAAGAACAGGCCCACTGGGGAAGAGACAAAGTCTTCATGAGGAGATTGGGAGATTTCAGAAGCCCAAAGCACTGAAATAAGACTTAATACTACAGATGTGTGCATCACTTAGACAAAACGTGGACTCCCTAACAGGCCTTAGCTTTGTGACTTCTAGGAGTTTCAAATCTTCCTAGCTTGTCCAAATGTGTAGCTGTCTTAGAGTTGGAGGGGGAGGGCAGTAAAGTGAAGATATTAGTGAGTCCGCATATAAATGTGGCCACTTAACAGCCAGTGCCTTGTCATTCCTGCCCCTTTTACAGCAATAATTATAGAGAAACCTCTAAACTCTGATGCCAAGCTTATTCCGGAATTTAAGGTACTGTTTTCTATTGGAGAATTTAATGGAGACATTCTTTCTATAAATTGATTTCGTACTAAACTTTAAAACAAAGAAATTATATGTATTACAAGAAGCTATAAATAGATGACTGTATTTGATATGACCTTTGAAATCAAATTACCCCTGGTTCCCTCAAGATTGCCCATGGCTCCTGTGGGATCAGCCTGTGAGCTCAGCAGCACAGCTTTCCTTGCAGTTTGAGAGACTCAGGTTTGGTTGGCTTATACAGCAGTGAGTGTCTGGAGTAAGCAGTTTCAAGCCTTGGTTTTCTGGGGATTTGGTTTTCCTCTGTGTTCTTAAAGGTACTCTTTAAATCCCTGTCTGTTACACTAAGGAACTCTGGGCTGTATTCTAATACACAAATAAATGAGCTCAGCAAGAAAATTAGTTAAAACCTGTCCTCTCATCTGGATGAATTAATCTATCTTTCTGAATAAGAAGAATTTAATGAGGAAAGTCTACATTGCTTTTAATTGAAAGCTGCTGTGTGTGTGAAATCCTGAAGAGAGGTCTTTTAAACAAACGTCCTTCTATATTAGCTTGTGTAAAATTGAACACCTAAAAACACTTAGTGTTGTGATATCCACTACTTGCTGTGGTGGGAGAGCTGGGTTCTGATGTTGGCATGTTGTCTTGGTTTCTGTTGCTTAGATTCTTGTGCTTGCCTCTTGCCAGATAGTCAGTGGAGAGAAAGTGTGGGCTCACCCTTGGGCCCAGGAGGGAGAGAGCTCCTGGGTTTCCTCTGGGTGGTCAGTTATCTTTAGGGAGACCTCAAGTCCGGATGGCAGTGTGCCTGCTCTGCCTGTGGCTCTGGGTACTGGTGGAGGCCAGATCAGTCTGATCCCAGACTGCACAGCGCAAAACTGAGTTTCTGTCATGAAAAGTAAGAAGAGTTGTTATGTAGCAGTGGATAAAATTTTTCATTTGCTACTGTTTGCTTCCAGGCAGTTTCCAGATTGAGTAGATATAAATAAGTATGCTTAAAACAGCCAAGTGTTCAGCAGTCCTTGGTGTAAAGTGTAACCTCCACCAGTTTAACTGCCAGTCCACTAAGATGAGCCTTCACGTTAGTACAACAGAATTTACAGTCTATTCCACACCATCTAGACTGTGAATATTAGTAAGTCTGTGAACAGATAGGCCCAGGTGACACAAAGCCAGAGAACACAGGCAGTGAGTGGAAGCCCTGATGGTCCGTTGCTGCTGCACATGTGCACATGCTTAAGGGAAATCCGCCTGAGGGGCATGACTGGGTGTGATCCTTCAGAAGAACTAGAAAGGGAGACCAAGGACAAAATGAAAACCAGAGCTGAAAGTATGGCTGTAATTAAGTGCTAACTTCCACAGCCGTAACTACAAGTTGTATGTACTGGCAGTTTGTGGAAGGTACATAGATAAAGAGAAAGGCTCTAGGCTACACTTGATGAATTAGCTGATTCTTGCAAAGCCTGAGGGCAGTGACAGGTGGCTTAGCTCAAGCCAGGTAGAGCAACAGGACTGACTGAATGCGCATAAACCTCTTTAAAGAAAATGTTGCATATTCCGTAGACAGCATTTTATGACAAGTACATATTTTCTTTCTTCGTGTAAGTTATACGTAAGTTTGATATGGTAGACTAGAATTTTATTTTGATCCTTTTGCTTTCTGATTATTTTTAATGTTCTTGAAATCGTACCAGTGTAGTCAGATATTCTGCCACAGAAGCATGTGAAGGGCAAAGACTCAAATTCGAGAAGAGCCAGATCAGCCCTCCAAAGTGCCAGACTGTCCCTGACTTTTGCATTTACCCTCCTTTTGCCTCTCCCCTCTCAGTTGTGGAATCAGATCAGCATGGCGCGCCTCCATGTTGCATGCTGTGTCTGTGGGGAGTTAAATCTCATAAATCCCTCCCTGCCTTCTTGTAGAAACAAACCTGAACCCAGTGGGGCACCAGTACTCAAACCAAAGAAACAAAGCACAGGGAAGCAGAAGCAGTACCTGGGTCCTAGCTGGGAAGAAGAGGGTGGTTTTCAGGAGTAGGCGGCAGCTAAGCAGGCAATAAAGGGTACATTTGATGACTACGCAGTGCTGTCAAAATAAAAGAAAATATAAAATTAAGTAGTTTTGTCCACTTGGAAATCTTACTTTCTCTCAATCTGTGTTGAAGGAGTATATGTGAGTATTTATAATAGGGGAATAAAGTGCAGTGATTCTGTGCAGGGCATAGGACTGTCTGGAAACACACAACCCTTTACCAGTTAAGGGTTCCTATGGCAACCTCCAGCATCCTTGGCTTCTGAAGCTAGGCATTGTCTTTAGTACTGCCATAAGAAAGTCAAATAAGAGACTTGGTAGACTGCTTACACGGATGTTAGCCAAAATAGATCTTCAGTCACATGTTTTAGGGAAAACACAGGTACATGAACACACATGCATGCATACACTTCATTCTTCTAGTAGTGAAGGCTATTGAAAATTAGCAATGCCTTAATGTATGAATTAAAACCCACCATCGCATCTTTGCACATTAGAGACACATTGAAATAATCCCTTGCCAAGATCCGGGGCTGCCATGGGAAAGGCTTTTCTGGAAATGCTTTTTTACCAGTGATTGATGCTGTTTCTCTGCACTATGACCAGGAAGGTGTACGCAGGTCAGGGTGGTGACATAACATGCTCCCACCGTGCCCGGGCTCTCTGTTGCACAGCAGGCCTTGAGCTAGAATGTTCAAGCAGAAAGTGCAACTCTGAGCTAAAGTAATAGCACTTCAGTTTATAAAAGGAACCAACGTCTGATGCGAAGAGAGGCTTTCACAGCTCTTGCCGTCTGTGTCCGTCTATGCTGTCTGTACAGAGCACATTCCTGTTTCATTAAAGAGGTTGATGTTGTCTCCGGTTCTCCAGGTTCAGGATAAGTTCCGCTTGGACCTGTCAGATGAGGAGGCTGTGCACTACATGCAGAGTCTGATCGACGAGAGCGTGCATGCGCTGTTCGCTGCAGTGGTAGAGCAGATCCATAAGTTTGCCCAGGTGCGTTCCCAAAAGCTCAGTGAACCTTAGGTGCCAAACGGTCTTAACAGACTTCTCTGTGAAGCCAGCTTAGATTGACAGGCCGAGCACCAGCTGATGTCCAGGAGAGAAAATCAGCTCAGGTAAGGACTGTTACCACCTTGCCTTTAAAAAGTTCATTTAAGTCTCAGACCTAGACATGCATTATCATTCATACCATTTCTGAGTAAGTACGAAGGAAACAGTATATACACTCATTTTTGAACATGAAATTAAATATCCTGCGATAAATACTTCTGCAAAACCCCTTTGTGAATTTATTATTTCCTTCTAAAAATAGCTAGTGGACTTTACTCTTCAGCTGAGATCTTAAGTGGGAACAGAGGGAGCTGGTCTGCTGAAGCTTGGCTCTCCCTCTGTGCTTAGTAGTAGAGATTCTTCTGATGTTTGGGTTTTGTTTTTAATGTGTGACTAAGCATAGTATTCTTTTGGGGGGGTCATACTTTTGTCTTGTGTTCTGTGCTTCCCAAGTTTCCCTGTGTACATTTTGATCAATAAGACCCGATTCTGCTGGTTATATTAATTACATTTACCATGAAGCCTGAGGCCATATAATTGTGACTGTTGTTAACTAGCCACATTCTAAGCCAAACACTAACATCCTCAGGGTAACCTGCACAGGCTGCTTGTTGGTAGTTGCTCTATCTCCTCTTTGTGTATGAAAACCTGTCTGTTTGGAACCGGGGGCAGCAGCCTCCTTCCTAGATGCAAAATGACTCTGAAAGACAGGCGGTAGGCGCTGCTGAGAGCTCTCATTAATGTGGCTCTCCTTTCACCGTTAAGATAGAAGACGAGCAGTGTACAGTTTCTCCCAGATGCAATACTGAGTTCTCTTACCGAAGAAATTCACTAAAACCCACGTTTTTGTAAATTTAGAAATTTTCTGAAGAGTCAGATGATTTTCCCCCTAAGCAGTGGCTTCAATAACTAAGGCTTCATCATTGTGAGGCAGAAACAGTGTTGTGTCACCCCGTGTCCAACGTGTGTTCCTAATGCACTCAGCTTATCTGAGGAGGAATAGCAAGGCGACATTCATAATGGCTGAGAAGCAGTAATAACAGACTCAGCAGCCACCTGTCAGACACCTCTGTGCAGCAGTGATGTTCACTCTGTCACCTTGTGTTGCCTGTGACATGTATTCCCATCTGGTAAATTGAGGCCAATGGGTAACAGGGTCTGGGTCCATAATTGTCACTAGAGGTTTTTCATAACTATGTACTCAAGTGATACTTTATTAGACATGAAGAGAGTTTATTATGAGTAGGTTTTTATTATCTTTATCATTTACCTGTAAATAAAAAAACCATTTTTATCTTTTCCATCCTAACTTTCTGATCTTCAAAAGTAAAGATAACTGTCTGGCATGAATTTGCATGTCTTTAAGCCCAACACTTAGGATGCAGAGCCAGGTGATCTTTGTGATTTGCATTCTTTTAATCTGAGGACTTGGGAGGGAGAGGCAGGTGGATATTTGTGAATCCAAAGCCACCAGGACAGCCATTGCTGCATAGTGACTCTTCTCAAGAAATGAAGAATTTAAATTAAAAATTTTAGAAACCGCTCAAAAACCACACACACACACACACACACACACACACACACACACACACACACACAGTGTAATATATACATGAGTTGTCCAGAATAGTTTGTCAGAAACAAATAGTATAAGTGCAGACTGCCTTGGGTTCACCCGATGGGCACATCCCATCCTGACTGGCTTTGGCCAGTGCTTTTCTCTTCACTGCAGTCAGCCCTGAAGCTACAAGGCTGAGGCACTGAGGTCTCCCCTGCGGTTCCCCCACCTGCCTGATGGTCACCTGCTAACATTCCCTCAATAGTGTTTTCTTTCATACATATTTCACTTAGCTGTGTCAGGAAGGTTTTCAAACACTTCCTTCCATGTGATCCTGGGAATTCCTGTCCTCTTTTTTTCACTGTTATTTTATGCACCTGTTCAGTCTATTTGGTTGTACCATTAATTATATACGTGTTTTCAGAGCTGACTGTTTGGCACTGGACAATCTGTTAATGTGCTCTTACTTGGAGAAGGCCACCTCTCTTGTGTCTAGTATTCCGCAGTTGAAGGTAGTTCTTGGTGTAGGTTGAGGACTCGTAAGCTTTTCTCACGTTCCTTGGTTTCATCTTGTTCAGGTCATGTTTGGAGTCATGCTGGTAAGAAGGTTTGGGTGTAACTTCTGATATCACTAGGAGACACGGTCTCACAGCATACTCCCTGATTCTGTTCCTTCTTCTGCAGTATTCCCTGAGCCTTAGGTCTGGGCTCGCTTTGGCCCTTTTAAAAACAGTTCTTCAGGTGTTGGGAGCTGAATGTTTGGAGCTAACTCTCATGCTTAGTATTTGTAATCTTTTTTTCCCCATAGGCAGGCACTTTTGAAGTGTTTGACAAAGCATTTGAGACCATCTGTTCAGTCACCGGATTTTTCTCACACACATAAAAACATACATAAACACGCATGGGGATTTTATATCTGAAATGTTTCCAAGATCTTCAGACTGTTATCATTGTCAGTGTGGGTCCTTTACAGTTTGCCTTTTACCAACGTGTTCAATATTTATCACGTGAAAGCTTTTGAAAAGAACCCTGTAGGTGCTGTGACAGCCCCTCTCTGCAGAGTCTCCCAGACTCCAGCCAGCAGCACACCTATGCTGTGCTGGGAGTTCACCTCCCACTAGTGAGAGGACTCTATTCTTCTAGCTGGACTGCCTTGTCTGGCTCCAGTAGGATAGGAAGCGCCTAGCCTCAATGACACATTAGGATAGGGGGATACCCAGGAGGCCCTCCACCTGCTTAGAGGAGGAGGAGAGAGGTCAGGAGGGAAGGGAGGAGGTGACCTGGAAGGGGGCAGTGAGCAGGATGTAAAGTAAATAAGTAAAAAGGAAATAAAGAAAAGAGTTGAGCTCCAGAGTGTCAGGATCTCTCTGTTGGCTCTAAAACATCTGCCAATATTACCCATTGAACCTACCCAGCTTCTTGCCTTGTGATTGCATGTGTATCAAGGATCATTCTTTAGAGTTTGTTTCTTTGATGGATTCTTTAGTGAAAATATTTAAAGTGCTTCTGAAAATGTAAATTCTTCCTTTCATTAACATAAACATTTTACCATATTTTTACTCAAGTTGATGCTTTAACTTGTATCACATTAAATTCAATAGGAATCTTGGCAGTAGGTGTCTGCACACTGTAACTCTTGACAGTAAGATTTCTCGCTCTCATTTCCCACAAGGTGGAATTCATAGGCACCAAAAGCATGAGCGGTGCTGGTGATACTGGATACGCTCAACTTGGCCTCGGCTGTTTGCTGGCTTTGTTCTTCCATGATTGCTTTAGGTTTGGTTTTCAGATGCAGAATTCAGCACTTCCATTCTGGAAGAAATAGCAGCTAGCCTATTACAGGCAGAGCGGAGCACTGAGAGCTAAGCCTACTGTCTGGAATGTAACTTAGGATGGTTTGCTTTCCTGTGCTGGGCGGAGCTTCCTTTCTTCTCCTACATAATAGTTTGTCATCTTGGCCTTGTGCTTACAGTGTGCCAGCAACTCTCCCCCCAAACATCTTCTCACATAACTGATTCCTCACCACGCCTCGGGAATCCCATACACAGTAACTTCAGTCCTGATCCTCTTGGGACAGTTAGGAAGCCTTTTATTGATTGTTGTTTAGTCTTTCTTCATGAACAGAAAGCTAAATTATTTTTGTTTGTTTTTAATTTTGATAGTACTGGAGAAAATGAAAGTGGACTTGACCCATCATGATGCCTGGCTCAGTAAGAAAGCACTTGAGAAGCCACTGCTGTGTCCTGAGGGCGTCAGAGAAAGAACAAGGAAGAGAAGGCGTAAAGAAGTTACGTGGTGCCCAAGCTTTGTGTCCTTGGATGCCATTGCTTAAATTCTGGCCCAGAGGGTTTGTCTAAAGCCTTTGCTATAGAGTAGGGTGTGGCCACTCATACCTGCAATTCCAACACTCTGGAGGCTGAAGCATGAAGAATGCATCCTCATCTGCCTATGACTTCTGGATCAGCCAGAAATCACGGTGCATATTTGTTCTATAATGTATAAAGATGGGGAAAGGATTATGTATATGTAATAAAGCATTTTAGCCTCTAAGTCTGATAGGCCTTGCTTTTGTTTTCCACAAGAACAGCATATCTTTCTCAATTTAGAAGATTTCTTTTCCTCTTCCTCTTTCTTCCTCTTTTACTTACCCTAATTTTTGTTAATATGTTTCTGTTTAACTTACATAATATTTTGCTTTTACATTTTTACCAAGTTTTATACACTATAGTACATTCTTTTTTTATAGTTGAAGCATTGTTTTTTTTAGAAAGCTTTTATGGGCAGGGGATGGTGAGAAAACAGGACTCAATGGTACACAGCATGGGCTCAGCCCTGGGCCAGTGGCCTGTTACCTGTGACCTGTCTACAGTTTCCACAGGCAGCACTGAGCACCTCTACAGGGGTGTTAGAGTTGTGTGGGAGAGTCAGCAGGAACATTACAGATCAGTTGCCTCTGCTTACAGACACATGGAGAGAGAGGTACACAGTCAAGGCAGTGCCTTGAGTTGGGGGCAAGAACACTTTCAAGAACACTTCTCTTAGAACTATGCACATTGAGGTTTTGTTTTGTAAACTATAGCACTCCTGGGTTGTATACATGTAAAGTGGAAGGTAAGCATGTGGCCTGATTGTAGATACTGTTACTTAGTATGAGACTCTCTAACATCCGTGTGACACAATAGACCTTACCACTCTGCTGTCATTGATAGAAGGTTTTTACCTGTATTAGTATGTGCATGTGGAGGTGTGGGCAGCACTGTGTGGGATGTTAGAGGACAACTTTTATGTCTCTTCTACATATGGAGGTATGTCTCTTCTACCTACTATGGTCCTGGGAGCAAACTCGGGTAGCCAGGAATGGTGGCAGACACCTTTCTTTACTCAGTGAGCCGTCTCCATGTCCCAGTACTTTGTTTTCCATGCAGACAGATTTGGAGTAGCTGAAGCATAAATACATCCTCTCTGATCTGAGCAAAGTAACTTTCTTTGTACGGTAGGTTTCGCAAGCTTTCTCTCGGTGTTCATTCCCTTTTTAGTGCTTTATGAGAATAAAGCATAAGGAACAAAAGGTATGTTTTAGCTCACACTTTACAGCACCATCCTCCATGTCAGGAAGTAAAGGCAGGTTTGAACAGATGGCCCTACTTCTGTAGGCAGAAGAAAGCAACCAGTGCTCCTGCTAGTGCCCAGGTGGCCAGCTCTGCTCTAGACTGCCCAGAATTTGACCAAATTCTTTGCTGCTCTCAAGAATTTGAGACTTAGAGCTTCATAGATGTTGACTGCTTTGGTGGTTATTTGGGTGGGAGAGTCATTTTCGGTTGTGGTCACTGGAGGAGCATCACTGTAATAAGGCATTGAGAGCAAGGAAAACCTCAGGTGAGTGAAGAAGTGGCAGTCATCTGTTCCATTCAGTCTGGAATTTGCTGGATAGGGAGCCCTGGGAAAAAGAAGAGCTACTCTTGTGAAAGGTGTCAAAAGACTCAGCTGTGATGATGTGGCAGTCAGACTTGGCCTTCGGGATGTTTCTCTACTGGGAAAGATTCAGTTAGTGACTGTTGGGGAGATGCTTGATGAAGGGGTGGGATGTATGTGAGGACCCTTCTGAATATCAAATTTAAGGCTAAAGAACAAACTAATTTTAACCATTGAAATTCCGAGCGACTGAAGAAGAGCTCAGCATTTGGAGGATCTCATAGAGTTTCTTGGTGAACTAGACAGTTTGATAATATGCTAAGGAAAACTTTATTACTGATTAGCCTAAATTTTGTGAGTTTTTTTTTTTTTTTTTTCCTGCAGAATGGAGCAAGCAGGTCTAAAAAAACAGGTTAGTTTATTCCCGTGTCCTTAGTTTGAGTTAAGTAATTTTGACAGGAACCTCCAATTATATCTGTAAACAGTATTTGAACTATTACCTAAGATGTATCCTAACAGCTGTATTTTGGGGTCAGTCAGAGGAAGGTCTTTTTGAGAAGGTCTATATTCTGCCAAAGCAACAAAGTGACATTAACCTGTAAGGCAGTTTGCTTTTATAATTGACAAATCAGTTACCAGTCTGCATGTAAGAATTTCGATCGAGGTGACAATTACTATTTTGTGTTTTATAGTTTCTTAGTATGATGGTAATCTACAATTAAACTGTTATTGTGAGATATTTACTACTGTGGTATTAATATTCTTAAGTAGTTGTATAAGGTACATAAGCACACTTCCCATAGGGTATATTCCTCTTACATTTCATCGAAATATTCGTTTGCTTCTTACAGTTTTATTCTTTGAGGATTTCTCATGTGTGTTTTGATTGTATTCTCCCTCCCCTCTGACTCATTCTGGACTCCCCCTCCAAATATCATACTGTCCTATTTTTTTATTTTATGTACTTTTTCTGAGTCCTGTGTATGTATAGTTGTTGGACCATCCACTGGAGAAGGGGCAACCTACAATAAGCACAACCAAAAAGAAAATGACTCTCTAAGACCCAAAGTACCATCAGTATCCAATAGCTCTACCCCCTTCCCAATCCACCTGGAACTTGGACAGAAAGGTCCTTTATAGGTAGTTGAACTCATGAGAGCAACAGCCATGATAGGCCAGAAAGAGAGCATTCCATCTCATCAGCCAGCTCTCCCCTCCTTTCCACCTCTACAGCATCCTCTGACCTTTGGTGATGGAGATGTCCAGTTTAGGACTAGGATCTCACAGTCATTTATTCTCATCACCTTGGCCCGTTGAGTATCCTTTGAGTGTAAAAAAGTTTTTCTTCCTGAGGTCAAAAGCACAAACTTTTACTTATAAACGTACTACTGAGAAGGCAGTGTGACAGCATGACCATTTCACAGATTAACAGTAGTAGACCCCACCACCACCGGGACCTGTGACCTCCTGAGCCTTGTGCTTTTGACCGGGTAGATGACAGTAGAGATCGTTTATTTAAACAGATCTATTACTACAGCCTCATAATGGAGGTGACGATGCAAGGAGTGGGGCAAGAGCAGAAAGGAAGTCTGTAGAAAGAACCCATGTCACACGGAAGAGTAGTTCTCCCTGGAAGGAGAAGGCTTCAGGGCAAGACTTCCTTCTGGGATATACAAGTGAAAACCTGTGCATGTGGAGGAATGAAAACTGAGCCCCACCACACCGGGGGGTTCACGAGAGCAGGGCCTTCTGTCCAGTGTTACCCAATGAATAGCATAGCAGCTGTGCTCATGGTCCCAGCCAATCAAGTTTCTTGTCACATACACAATGCTTTTAACAATGACATGTTCTTTCCTTTCTCTAATGACCTTGTTTTGTACACACACATGCTCAGACACACATCCTCAGGCAGGGACACGGCCACTGCTTATGGTGGCCAAAAGGAAAGGAGTTGTGTTAACACACATTGCTCTTGTCTACAAGTCTCCTTGTAGGGCTACGGTCTAACTGGGCTTCACATGGGTTTTATGGCAGAGAGTACAGCCTCAGGTTCCTTGCCCTTCCATGGGTACTTTTGCATTAGCACAGACTTACCATATTCTGCTTACTTGGGAACACTCAGGGTTATTAAGAAGGGCCACTGAAATTCATCACACAAATAAAGCTTTCCCCACACACTATTTAGAAGTAACCTTTGTTGTATCATTGAGGTTTTAAGTTTTAAAAACCCACAAGCACCTGGAAGAGGAAAAGAGCCAAATCAGAAGCAAAAGCCTCGAAATAAAACCTTAGCTACTTTCACTTTTTCACATAGGAAGCCCTGTCCATCTTGGATAAAGGAAGAGAAAGAAACAGTGCAGTAAGTGCAGATGGTGATACCTCAGTGACATCAGCTAGACAACAGAAATTTGGGTGGAAGCAGTTTGGTCAAGTATGAAAATTAATGGGGGTGGGTCTCTATAGCAGGAACTTTCTATTATAGGCATTGGAGAATAACTTAAAAGGTTTTAAGCATTTTTCTGCTTAGAATTTGTTTTGTTTTTTTGTTTTGTTTTGCCCTCCTCTTTAATGAACAGTTCTTCAATGGCCTTTGTTCTTTGTGAAATGTGGTTTTAATCTGCCTGTCTAACAACAAGTAATTTATAAAATTAAGCATTTGCAAGGTAATGTGTGATAAATAGCTTAATCACTATTTTTAATTCTGTTCCTTTGGGAGTATAATTTAACCTGTATTTCTCTTCCTTCCCCTTCCTCTAAACCCTTCAATATATCCTTCTGTGCCCTACTTCAATCTCTTGGTCTCTTCTGCCCTTATTGTTGCTGCATGCATATATGCATCTGTATCTGTACATCTGTATTCCTAGACCACCTGCCTGGACTGCGTAGTGTCTTTTGTATGTGTGTTTTTAGGGCTGAGTTGTGGCACTGGACAGCCCATCGATGCTCTTCCCTGGGGACCACCTCTGCTGCTCTGAGCTTTCCTCAGTTGCCTGTAGTTCATTGTTTGGGGTAGAGGCCTCATGGGTTTTTTCCAATGGCAGAGATGGCTGTAAGCAAATACAGAAGAGTATATTCCTAGGTGATTGGGGGTGAGAGCATCCTGGAAGCTCTTCATTTTAATTCTCTTATTTGTATTCTCTTGTATTTTAACAAAAAAAAATTTACAACTTTTTTAACAAAAATCTAGTAACTAGGAAATCTTAAACATGAGGAGACATCAGTATTAGAAAACTGAACAGAAGTACAGGGGCTAGATTAATGGAGGCAACAGGACTTCTTCCAGGAAGCTGTAGTGGCCCCACTGGGATCAGAAAGATTGAGAGAAGGAGCAGCCACAGCAGAGCATTGTGGTAGGAGTGTTTATAAGCCACTGATCTTTTAAACAGCATGATGAATAGTTTGAAAGGAAATTTTAGTGACGGATGCCCATAAAAGCTATGCCTGGGGCCACGAAAAAAATGGTTGCAAATTTAGATTTATGCATTTATTTATACATGTAGATGCATATATTTTTCATATCCAGTAGATTGATTTTTAAATATCAGTGACTCTTTTGAACTCTCCATGTGCAAACAAAGGGTTTTGTATTGGAGCAGAGGAAGAGAGACTAATTTCCATAAGAACAAGTCATAAATGAAGAAAGTGTTACTACAACTGTGTCACTGTCTTGCCTTTGACAAAATGAGGAACACTGATTTCTAAGACATCAGAGATCCTAAGGAAAGCAGAATCAGCAAACAACGGGATGTGCAGGCAAGGATTCGGTCGGAGCTGAGGTACCGACTGTCAATGGAGCTTGAAAAACTAGCTGGGCTGCTGGAGAGGAACGTTTGTCTGAACATGATGGATGGACGGGATCAAAACGCCAGTGTTAGCAGAGACTTCTGAATCTAAATAAGCTGCTTAATATTGCTGAGCAGAAAAAGAAACCTTAGTATTTTAAGCTTTCCCATTAGAAGGTTCAAACAAAAGGCGAAAAGATGAAAAGTAGAAACACTGGGGTCTGAGTCTGAGCAAGGTTAACAGTAATCAGGAGAGCTAAAGAATTCCACAGTTTTACGTGTGTTCAAGCATACACACACACATACACACTTTTTTTTTTAGTCTCCGTTTATCTGTAAGGATGCTTCCTCCTGCACATGTGTTGGGTTATTTATTTGAACTAGGACAACCTTACCATGGCTTCACCTCAGGAATATGATCCCTTCATTAGTGGGGCATTGGCTGCCTGTAGCTCCAGGAAGAAGCAGAGCTTCATGAGCTCCTTTCGTCCCTGATGGATTGTGGAGTGGCCTGGATGTCCCGCTCTTTCAACACCTTCTTTCTTACTCACTGAGCCGTGGAGGGGGTGAATTAAATGTCCCTGTTAGGATCAAGCACCGGCAACTGCTCATTCTCATCCCATTGACCCATTAGGAGTCTCTGCATTCAGTGCTAGTCACTGCAAAAAAAAAAAAAAAAAAAAAAAAAAAAAAAAAAAAAAAAAAAAAAAAAGAAGCAAAAACAAAAAAAACAAAAAAATAAAAAAAACAAACAAAAAAAAACTCCAAAAAAAAAAAAAACCAAAAAAAAAAAAAAAAAAAAAAAACCAAAACAGGCTCCTGTAACCAAGGCTGAGGATAACAACTTCTGTGGATAGGAACAAATATTTAGAGGACAGTTTGAGATGCTGTTTACTTTGAAAAACCTGAGTGGTAGCTTCCCACCTAGGACCGAGGACCTCTCCTAGGCTTCTGAGCAGGTTTACAGTGTACGTTCCGTCAGTGCCGCTGGCCTGAATGCAGTGAGGAAGCAGCTATCCTCTTAGGAAATAGTCCACCATTTCAGCAGTGGAGCTCCGGGCAAGGCAGTCGGTATCTTAGCACGCAGTTCCCACATCTGGGTAAAGACTGTTGATGACTTTCTCTCTTCCAAAGCCTGAATAGTGCTTTCCAGCATGGTGAAAGCTAGCCAGCAAGGAAGACGTTTCCAGACCACTGTATTATGCTTGATCACTCCAGGTTTTGAGTCTCACCACGTCTGTGGGTCTTCCCATCTAATTTTGATTGGCAACCAAAAGCAATGACGACAGCCTTGTGCCCCTTGGTGCCCCTGACCAATAACTCATAGGGAGATCTGACTCTGATGTCAGGATTTTTGTTTAATAGCCTATGGCTTACTGGAGCACCATTATCCATCAAGCAGTGTGTTTCTCATCACACTTTTGAAAGTCTTTGTTTATACCTTATAGCATAGTAGATTTCCATAGGTAGGACTTTTTCATGCATTCTTCACGATAGTTCTCACCTACGTTCCCCACCCCTACATAAACCTTTCCACCCCAAGTATTGCTCCTGTTTTCATGTCACATGTATTGTGTCCCCTCCCCCAATATCTCTTACTTCCTCCCAACCCCTGTGTTCTATCCTCTATAGAAGCCTAACAAATTTGAATAATGCTTTTATTTAAACACCTTTTTTTTTGGAGAAAAGCTTGCTCTGTGGGTCAGTTGGTAAAGGTAGAGCCCTTGCCTAGCATGAACAAGACCCCAGTCCCATCCATCCACTCATCACAGGAAAGCAGGGAAGGGAGTGAGTGAAACCAACATTGGCACCATCGTTAATATCTTTTAGAACTAATGATCGTATAAACGTTATTTTCTACACTCTGAGTTGTCAGTACAATGCCTCAGGATTTACTTTGGTATCATTCCTCTAAGCATGGGTTGGAAAGGACAAGACTAATCTGTGGATTAGTGGGAGAATAAAATGTGGGGATTAAACAACTTACCAACAAACTACTACAAATTTGGGAGATATGTGAGAAGGGCCTAACCTGATGACAGAGCTCTGCTGGCACCTTTAAAACCTTTGGACTCTAGACCTCAATGCCTCTAGCTGCCAGTGCTTCCACATTTCCCCTGCCTCCACATCATGTCTATTGGGGTGTCCAGCCTGTGAAATGCTATCATCAGCCAATGCGGTGGGCCCCATCCACAGACTTTCTCACTCATAGGACTCAACATGTCCTCTTCAAACTTTTGTGTGAACTGTTCCCCCTGCCTGCCCATGGTCATGAGCAGCTCCATTCTTTCCAGCAGGGGAAGATTACTGCCAGAAGTTCTGCTGACTCCGAGTCCCAAGCCTAGTGCAGATGGGTTTGATCTTGAGGCTCTCCTCAGTTCCAACTGCTGATGTTCATAGGGATTTGTTTTAAAGACCCTGGGAGTATAACTCCCACCTCTCTCTTCGCCCAGTAGATAAGAAACTGATTTGCAAGGCCATAAGATCATGCCCATGCACACTTGAGGCTTGGGGCAGGAAGATTGGGTATTTGATTGAAGAAGAGCCAAGTTGGGAAAGTTTCGTGCTCATTTAAGCCTGAATCTTAGAGGCGCCGAACATGCCATTTTGAGTGGTGAGGACATTCGAGTTTGTGAGATTACATTGGCTGATACAGAGAGAGATTTCTGAGCATCAGTGTTGGCAGCGCATATCCATTCTTCAGTTCCACACACACAGGTGCCATTTCAGTGGGACAGTGGGAAGGAAGATGACTTGATCCCATGAGTGGCCTCTGTTGTCTTGACTCCTCTCTCCATGCCTCTGGGCTCTTTTTCTAAAGCAGTTTCTTTCAGAATGAAACATTCCTTCAAGGAAGCAGAGGGTTGGAGATAGTGGGCAACTTCTAAGCCTCAGGAAGTAAACAAACTTCACACATCTAGATTTAGCTCTGAAAACAGGATAAGCACATTTCCTAATTAAAATATCCATAGAAGCAGTATTAGCATAAGTTCTAGAAATTACAGCTTGGATTTAATCCAATCTCTAAACAATGATTATACTCTAACCCTTTTATTTAGTATTTTTGAATAAAAATGAAATCCATTTTTCATCTTTACTTCAATTCTAAAGTGTTTGCTTGCAGGAGAGATTTGAGACTAGTCTTTCTCTTATAGGTGTTAGCGTTGACATTGCCTTTACCAGTGAATGCCTTTATCCTGCATCCTTGCCCTGGGCTTCGCCTTAGCAACTTACTTCATAACCCTGTTTATTGAACCCTGTTATCCTTCCCTGCATGAGATTTATGTTTCTCGGCCACTGGTCATGTGTTTGAATTCTGTGTCTTTGTCTCTCTTTATTCTATCTCTGTCTGTCTGTTGGTCTGTGTATGTCTGTCTCTTTATCCCTAACTCAGTCTCTGTGTCTCTCTGTCACCTATGAGAAGCTCATGTAATGCTTTGCTCTAATAGCAGTGACTGGCCGATACTCTCTCTAAAACCCCACACATTCCTCTTGGCCTCTATGTTTCCCAGTTTGGAGTCTGTTGAACACTGCCTTGCTCTATGACACTGGGTCTTAACCTTTGTAATCCTGTGACCCTTTAATACAGTTTCACTTATAGTGGTAATCTTCCCCCAACCATAAATCCTTTTTCATTGCTACTTCATAACTCTAATTCAGCTACTGCTATAAATCATATTGTAAATGTCTGTGTTTTCCAATGGTCTTAGGCAACCCTTGTGAAAGGGTTGTTCAGTCCCCAGTGGGGACCCAATCCATACATTGAGAACTGAGATGCAGAGTTTATACATGTAGCCTTTCCTGTGTGATAGACTCCAAAGAAAGCTGGAAAACAGGCAAACTGGAGTAAGAAATACAGGCTGAATCAGTCTCTCTTTGCCTTCAATCCTGAGCAAATGTTCTTGAATTATTTATTCTCTATTTCCTCAGACTAGATAAACCTTTTTTTTAATTAAAAAAAATTATGTGTATGCATGCCTTGTCTGTGTGTGTCTATGCACCATTTGCATACCTGGTTCCCCAAAGAGGCGGGAAGATACTATCTGATACCTTGGAATAGAATTATAAACAGTTCTGAGCCACCACGTGGATTCTAAGAATTGAACCTAGGTTCTCTGTAGATGTCAAGAACTGTGGAGCCATCTCTCTAGCCCCTAACTATAATTTTCTAAGCAGGTGACTGCAGAGACCTTTCAAGATATATACAAGGAGAATGGTCCACGGTCTAGACCCCTTGTAAGATTCTATGAAAGCTGAATGGTTCATTGGAAACCTTGGCAAGCACTGTCACACATAGCCACACAGGTGACCACCCTGATCTATGGTTCTGTAGAACAGGCAGAGTGGGGCAGGTGCTGGAGAACAGGGAGTGTAGCTTTCTGCTTCTCTGCTCTCCCACTTGATAGGATGTGGCTGAGGAGAAGCAGCATCACTGCCATTTCTTTGCATTTGACTTTAGCTACAGGAAACAGAAAAACGGGGAGGGAACACTAAAATCATACATTCGGTCATGCTGAAAGACATACTCAGTGGGTCACACTGCCCTAATGAATAGTTGCAGTATCTGTAGTTTAGTCAGCGAAATTGGTGAGCTCCTAAAATCCATGTGTAAATGATTTGGCTGAGATTTCAAATGGAATTAGAAGATCAATAGGAATGAAAACACAGAATCATTGCCCACAGATTGTGTATGCTTGTCAGCACTTACACTGTTGTCCATTTTAAACATATGTGTGTGTTCCTAGTGTGCCCCAACCCTGAGAATGCCTAATTGCAAGGGCTCCATGGATCTGAGCTGATGCTGACATCTGTAGTCACCTACTGGGGTTCATTTCCCTTGTTCAACAAAGGTTCTGCCATATTTTAGGGGTTCATCTCTCCAGGTTTTTATAAAGCTTTATCCATCAGAGGAAGCTTCATTCAAGTCGAACCCACCAGCACAGTCAGCCACATTTACCTACCTTGCCGAATCTTCCCACTCACATGCCTCTCCCCAGCTCTGGGAACCTCCCTGTGAGCTGGTTCAAGTTCTTGCTGACACACTCATCTATGCCACCTCTATTTTCATAGCTGCATGTAAACACCCCATCGTATTGTATGCACTGTCACTGAGCCACATTGATGTCACTGATGCCACGTACTCTGGACTTGCATCACTTTAATTTGTCCTCATTGATGTTTTCTCACAAATCATGGAGCCCTAAGCCTCCTCAGATGACACTAACCCTCTGAGCCTTTGACCCTTATCATTCTTTTTTTTTTAATATTTTTATTGTCTCTTGGTACTGTACAGTGATGTGGAGAACATCACTTGGCACTGTACAGTGGTGTGGGGAACATCACTTGGCACTGTACAGTGATGTGGGGAACATCACTTGGCACTGTACAGTGATGTGGGGAACATCACTTGGTACTGTACAGTAATGTGGGGAACATCACATGGTACTGTAAAATGATATGGGGAACATCACTCGGTACTGTACAGTAATGCGAAGAACAGCTTCAGTGGGGGAAGAGGAAGTCAGTGTTCATGGAGACAAAAACAAAGAACTATACACCTGAAACTGTTCCATAGTCTGCCTTTGGAAATGTAGAGCTGAGCTATGTGTCAACTCCCCACTGAGGACTCTGGCATGGCCTGGACCACATGACAGCTGCTTGGCCACTCTCATGTGGAGCCCACTCTGGAGAGCCAAGCTGCATACATTTCTCCCACTTCTCTGTTTACTTGCCCCTTGTGTCTCCTGAAGTCAGAGATAAGAAGTATATAGTTTGCTAATAATGGGCTAAATTAGTTTGGGGAAAGCATTGTTCTAGACCTTGCCGTCTCACTTTAAAGCATCACAATGCCTCAAACTATTGTGCACCTTGTACCCCAGGTACTAACGTGGGCATCAAAAGGAGTGAGACTGCGGGGGCCGATAAATAGATAAGCCATCCACCTTTAATATTTACAGCAACAGTTTTTAAAACTCACATCTTAGAATTGCATCAGCCTATTATATTTATGTTTCGTTTGTACACAAATGTAACTTGGGTTTGGAAATCTATGAATAATATAGTCCATTTGTGACCATATGTGGAGCAGAAAATAAAATAGTTTGTGTGTGTGCAGGGGAGAGGAGAGGAGAGGAGAGGAGAGAGAGAGGAGAGAGAGAGAGAGAGAGAGAGAGAGAGAGAGAGAGAGAGAGAGAGAGAGAGAGAGAGAGAGAGACTGTGTGTGCAAGTACTCTTGTAGAAGGAGAAAGAGAAAGGAGGGAGGAGAGGAGGGGGCATCTTTATGTTTGCGTCCTGTTTTGGAATTTAGAGTTTCTGACTTGTCAACATTATAAATGATACTGTATATTTATAAAGATATTTGCATATCTTTTATTAGATGAATGTTCTTGGTTGATTTGATATTCCGGATATTACTCGGAAAATAAATTAATATTTTAAACTAAGATGAAAACTGAAGGGATTTGACTCACTGTTAGTTCTGGTTGCTCTCGCCTTAGAGTTGTGACCTTTAGAGTTAGTGTGGCATGAAGTTAACTGAGTAATACCGAGGCTCCCTTTTCTTTTTTTGTCCTACATACCTATCTGTGTGTTTACAGAGTAGCCAAACCATCCTGGGCTCTGCTGCAGGGTATCCCTGCAGACACCAATCTCTCTTCTATTTTAAACGGACCCCATTGAAGACCTCAAACATGCAGAGTTAAAAGTGTAGAATACATTAGTCATCTTTACAACAAAAAAAAAATCTTGCAGAGTTTTTTCATAATTTAACATTTCTTTCCCTTTTGCCCTTTCAGCCTTTCCTTTCCTGCCCCACCATTTTCCTCTCCCTATATCTCTTTCCCTATCCTCCCTGTTCCCCCCCCCTTCTCTCATGCTGAGGATGAATCCAAGGTCTCACACATTATAGGAAAAACATCTATTGTTGCTTTGTTTTCTAAATCACAAAATTCCCACCTGGTGAAGAGAATATGTTTCATTATATACACTGTATAGCAGAGAACTGACAAGAGATTGAAAGGACTTATTTTATTACCTTTGAAATGTTTGTTTAGATCTGCCCATTTTTTAATTGGGTTATTTGTTTTCTTGTCCAGTTCTTTGAGTTATTCATAAATTTTGGATATTAGCCCTCTATCAAATGTGTAGTTTGTAAAAACAAACAAATATAAGAACAAAAAACCCTTTTCCACTTTTGTGTCCTGCCACTTTATAGAAATGATTGCATCCTTTGCAATACAGAAACTTCAATTTCTGAATTCCTATTTATTATCTGTTGATTTTAGTGCCTGTGCTATTGGTCTCCTGTGCCAGTGTGTTCAAGACTTTTTCTCACTTTCTTTCCTATAAGATAGTGAATATTTGATCTTCTGTTGAAATCATTGGTTATTTGGGAGTTGAGGTTTATAATAGATAAAGATCTATTTGCATTCTTCTGAATGCAGTCATTCAGTTTGACCAGCACCATTTGTTGAAGATGCTGTCTTCTTTCCCCATTGTGCATTTCTGGCTATTTTTATATTAAAAAAATCAGATATTGATAGGTGTGTCTGTGTCTTCAATTTATGTCTGGGTCTTCAGTTCAATTTCTTTGATCAATGTGTCTGCTTTTGCACCCATACCATGCTGCTTTCATTAATATTTCTCCAAAGTAGCATTTGAGGTCAGGGATGGTGATACCTCCTGCAGTTTTTATTATTTTTGGTTTGTTTTAGTTATCCCTGGTCTTTTGTGTTCCTATACAAACCTGAAGAGTGTTCATTCAACTTTTGCAAAGAATTATGTCGAAATTTTGATGAGGATTACACTGCAGCTGTAGATTTCATTCTTTTCACATTCTAACACCTTTAATTTCTTTCTTCAGTATCTTAACATTTTTACCACACAAGTTTCTCACTGCCTACTTAGGGTTACCCCAAGATATCACATTGGCTCACTCTCAGCATGAGTCTGACTCCCAAGTCACAGCTGGAAAACAACATAACAAGGGAAGGAATACTTTGAAAAATATCAACACAGTTCTGAAACTGCCCTCGTCATCTACTTAGCTTAACTAATAAAGCATACCACTCCACTAAATTTGTCCATAAATGACTGGCCGAAAGTCTCAGCCATAGACACATGTGGATGTGTGCTGTTGTCCTTCCTTGGACTTTACTTTAATTCCCCTTCAAAGAGTACATTTCTTGAGAACTTCTTAGCCTGTATCTACCCTTCCTTCTTTCAGTTCCTTCTGTGTGCTTTAAATTCATTATTGTTACATATGTGTATGCATGTTTACATGAAAACATATGTATACATGCATACATATAAACTACTGAGTCCACTTAGTGTCCATTACCCACTTAGGATTGAACAATCTACTCAAGAGCTCATCCATAGAGAATCATATTTCTCTTGTTCTCACAAGCCATTGACACCCTACACAGTCTACACAAGTGTGGGACCATATAGCTTTTCATGTAGGTGTGGGACCATGTGGAATCCCCCTGTCCGTGTTGTCACCCATGGGTCTTTCCTAATGTCTGTAACGTCTAAGCATATGTGTTTTCATAACAATAAACTCTGACTTCCCTTCACACTGACTCATCCTGAACTTCTCTTCTGTGGCATGAAGTCTCATCTGCAAACGTGCAGAGGCTTCTGCAAAGAAATCAGGTTCATAATAGCAATACTGAGCTGCATACCAGCTACGTCTGACACCTTCATCCCCCTTCCTAGTAACCTGACCAGATTTCATAATTTGAAAGATTCACACTTCTTGGCCATTATATGTATTTGTAATTATGTAATTAATGTTTTACAGAAAAACCCTGGGTTCCTGAAGCCCCAAAAGGCTAGGCTTAGCTATCACACATCTCAGACCAGGAGGGATGTAATGGTGAGAAGGAAAGAAAAACTATGAGAAAAAGAAATAAGAGGCATTTATGACTCTTGAGTACCTCTTCAGGTTACTGAGAAGAGGAACTAGGAGAGGGTAGGGATGTAGCCAGTTGTGTTCAAAAAGCAGTCTTGGTCAAAGTATGGTCTGAGTGATTATTATCTCAGTTTGGATTCTGCAAGGTGGTCAGAGAGGGACTATGGGGCCTAATTTGCTTCCCACAAGATGATCACTTCTGCTTTTGTCTTCCTTATCTGCTCTTATTCCCTGTGAGGCAGTCAGTCAGATGAGGGTCAGTTATTACTGGAACGTGAGGTAACTTCAAGATTAGGAAAGTTATCAATGTGCTGTCATTCTCCAAGGTGATGGGTAAAGAAGGCATGTGGCAAGCCTTGGTTGGTTAACATGCCTAACTGGTCAAGCAGGAAGCAGACAGACTTGAAGGCGGTGAGGAGGGTAATTTCCTACGTGTAATTAGTTACCTTGTTGGCCAAAGTTAGCCATTAGTGTTCTAGCACCTGTTATGTGAGTACTCAACTACATTGTCCACAAGAAACAGTACTCCATGGCTTTATCTGCTACTGGAAGGCAGAGTCGCTGACTCTAGTTTTTGCTACTGTGTGTGTGTATTCATGTGTGTGTGTGTGTGTGTGTGTGTGTGTGTGTGTGTGTGTGTGTGCACTCACATAAGCATTGTGTGTACACATATATTGGAGGTCAGAGAATGCTGAGAGTCTTTCTCAGTTGCTCTCTGCCTTACTTTTTGAGTTAGGGTCTCTTTTCTATTAATTACTTAGTTAATTAATTGCTTTATATTTTGACCACAGTTATTCCTCCCACCTCTCCTTCCAGCCCTTGCCCAACCCCATTTATTCTTCCTCCATTTCTCTTCAAGAAAGAGCAAGAAATCAACCAGTCTGGCTGATCAAGTTAGAATAAATCTAGGTACATTCTTCCCTATTGAAGCTAAACTAGGCAGCTCAGTAGGAGGAAAGGGTCCCAAAGGCAGGCAACAAATTCAGAGACAGCCGTTGTTTCTGCTGTTAGGAGTCACACTTGAAGACCAAACTACACAACTGAAACATGTGTTCAGAGGAACTAGGTCAGTTCCATGGAGGCTCCCTGGTTGGTGGTTTAGTTGCTGTGAGGCCCTATGGAACCAGGTTAGTTGATTCTGTAGGTTTTCATGTGGTGTCCTTCATTGCTTGAGCTCCTACAAACTTTCATCCTACTCTTAGGATTTCCCAAGCTCCACCTAATGTTTGCTGTGGGTCTCTGTATCTGTTTCCATCAGTTGCTGGGCAAATCCTCTCTTTGATGACAGTTATGCTAGGCTCCTGTATGCAAGTATAGCAGAATGTCATTACCAGTGTCAGGGGTGGGTTTTATTGTCATGAGTCTCAAGATGGACCAGTCATTGGTTGGCAAAAATTCCACTTCATTTTTGCCCCTACACATCTTGTAGGCAGGAAAAATTGTAGGTCTCAGAACTTGTGGCTCTATTAGTGTTCCAATCCCTCCATTGGAAGTCTTACCTGGTTCCAAGATGGCTGCCACATTTTCCATTGCTAGGAGTCTTAGTTAGGGTCACTCTCATAGATAATGTGTTTTGTAAAGCCAAGGGTATGTTCTGTAGAGCACAATATGTTTGCTGTGCATGCTGAAGCATCTCTAACACCTCCATCCCCCAGGTAGAGTTTATTTGTGGAGTTGAGAAGAGGGTAGAGGCAGAGAGAGAGAGAACAGGGTAGAAGAGGAGAGGAGAGGAGAGGAGAGGAGAAGAGAGGAAAGAGAGTGGGGAGAGTGGAGAGAAGGGGGTGTGTGGCCTAACAGTCCCTTTTATAACAAGCCAGGCCTACCTGGCTGTTGCTAGGCAAGTGTTGGGTGAAGCCTAGAAGGAATGTTAAGGTGTTAACAATCGTGTCCTGGGATTTTCCATTATTGTAGGTCTAGCTCAACCCTGAGATGCCTGTCCCCAACTCCAGTTGTCTCTCCCATTACTCTCTTCCTTTGTCTTCCTCCCACCTGATCCTTCCTGTTCCCATTCCCACTCCCACCCCTATCTAGTCCCTGTCCCTGGGATCCCTACCTTGTCCACCCACAGCTGTTCTGTTTCTGAGACTGTTTCTCACTGACTGTAGAGCTCACTCGTTTTGTTAGGTTAGCTTGCCGAGGATCTATCTACCCACCTGCCTCCCCCCACTGAGACTGACTTAGGTTCTATGCTTGAGAAACACTTTATTGACTAAATGACCATACTCCAGTCAATCTCCTGTTGCTATTTCCCTCCATTTTACAGAGGGAGAAAAACGCTGCCCAAGCCGAGTCACATCGTGTGACTAAGTGGGCGTGGCCAACTGAAAGGTCTTTTGGTCTGACAAAGAAAGAAAAGCAAATTGTGTCATTGATGCAGCCCCCCCCACACACACACTTAGAAAACAATCCCCAGAGAGTAGGCATTTGAATAAAGATGGGTGGAATGGGGAACAGAGAAGCAGAGACAAAAAGCCCTGGGAAAATACCCTCCCTGTTTTACAGCCACCATTTAGGCTGCTAGATATACAAATGGTGCTTGGAGAGGCTATAAAATAATTAATAGCGCACAAGAGGAACATTTATATTTCAATTGTCTACATTTAAGAAGCACTTTGCACTTCTGTTCAAGGCTTCCAATCACGGTCTTGAATATGAATGAGAGAGGCCCAGAGGCAGAAAAGTAATTAGAGGGCCCTGGACAGGAAAGACACAGGGTCCCCAGTCACAGTGGAATCCAACCATGACCTCCATGTCTGGTTTGATCTGGTTTCTCACTGACAAAGGCAGCTTCCACAGAGTTCCCAGATTGTCTTAGAACCCTGCTCTCCTAATTGGCCTGTGTGGGCCCCATGCAGTAAAGGCTGGTGGGCTCCCACTAGCCACTTCATAAACTTTCAAATGCTTTCATTAGGTTTCAATGCACCACATACGAAAAGGAGAGAAGACCAATAGTTTCAGGCAAATTTATCTCTTCGCCCAGGGCCTTCAAACTTCAGACAATGAAAATGAAACTCATGTCTCTGTAGCGCAGGTCTAACCAGTAAAGGTGTCTGAGGTTTTGTGCTCCTTCACCTTTCTTAACCCCTGTAGCTAACATGGTATAGCCTCTTCTACTACGTTAGGGGCAGCTGTTGCAGAATAAGATTTAGAAAAACTGGCCAGCTGACAGGACAGAGTAGATACAGTACATTTCCACTAGATGGCAGTGCTTACTAAGCCAGAGGTGGGAGCATGGCTGCTAGGCCAACTGCCCAGATTCTGGATTGCAGGCCAGATGCTCTGTGTCTCCTCTTTGTGCCCCAATTGTGTGTATTGGGAGCGGCTAGGATATGACATCTGTCAGCCATTGTTTAGTCTAGGATCAGGGGGTAGAATGTTGCCTTCCTGGAATAAGCCTTTGTGTTTTAAGTAGGTGATCCTTATTTTTAGGGCAACACAGAGAAGTTTCTTAAGATTAGATTCTTTAAAAAGCTCTGGTTTACATGATTAAAGAGGATATAGGAATTAAAAAATGCTGCTTCCTGGGCAAAATACTGTCTTAAAGAGATAAGGTGAAGCACTGAAAATAATGTGGGATCAGAAAGTTAGACCATTTGGGTAAGGTTTTCATAACAAAAGTAACAACTCAGAGGCCAGCAGTATGACTTTGGAGTTTCATTCTCTCTGATTTTCAACCATGAGGAACAGCATCATAGCAAAAAGCTGCCTTCTTTCTCTGTGCTCTGTGAATATGCTTTCTATTTTAATGCAACACAGTGATTCACCACATTTCATTCTTTCCTATGCAGTCCCTACAGCATGACAGACTGAGGGTTTAATTTCTAGTGTGTGTGTGTGTGTGTGTGTGTGTGTGTGTTTCTGTGTGTCTGTGGGTGTCTCTGTGTGTGTCTATGTGTGTGTATGTATGTGTATGTGTATGTGTGTCTCTGTGTGTGTATGTGTGTGTGTATGGTCCTCATATATGTGAACATTTGGAAGTCAGAGGTCAATATCACATAGCTTCCTCAGTTTCTTATCATTTTTTTAAAAAAAATTTTGGATATTCTCTGTTTTTACATTTCAAATGTTATTCCCTTTCCCCTGTCTTATCCCCCCTTCCCCCCACTTGCTTCCATGAAGGTGCTCCCTTTCCCAATGACCCTCTCCACCTCAGTGCCTTGGCATTCCCCTACACTGAGAAAACACCTTCATTGGACCAAAGGCCTCTTCTCCCATTCATGACAGACAATGTTATCCTCTGCTACATATGCAATTGGAGCCATGGGTCTCTCAATGTGTGCTCAGTGGTTGGTGTTTTAGTCCCTGGGAGTTGTAGAGGGTTTGGTTGGTTGTTCAATGTTGTTCTTCCAATGAGGTTGCTACCATGTTCATAGCAGCCTTATTTATAATAGCCAGAAGCTGGAAAAAACCCAGATGTCCATAAACAGAGGAATGGATGCAGAAAATGTGGTACATTTACACAATAGAGCACTACTCAGCTATTAGAAACAATGATTTTATGAAATTCCTAGGCAAATGGATGGGACTTGAAGCTATCATCCTGAGTAGTCCAGTCACAAAAGAACACACATGGTATGCACTCACTGATAAACAGACACCAACGCCCAAAAGCTCTGAATACTCAAGAAGCTCACAGACTTTATGAAGCTCAAAGAGAAGGTTGGCCAGAACGTGGATGCCTCAGTCCTTCTTAGAATGGAGAACAAAACACTCATTTGAGGAAATACAAGGTCAAATAGAAGAGCAGGAATTGAAGAAAAGATCATTCAGAGACTGCCTCACCTGGGGATCCACCCCATATACAGCCACCAAACTCAAGCACTATTGCTAATGCCAGGAAATGCTTACTGGCAGGAACTAGATATGGATGCCACATAGAGGCTCTTTCAGAGTCATACAGATACAGTTGAGGATGTTTGCAGTTAACCATCAGACTATTCATCATATTATTTTTATGTTTTTTTTAATTCATCATACTTTTGAGACAGGCACTCACACTGAATACGGAACTCACTTACTCAGCCTGACTGGCTGGTCAGCAAGACCAAGGATCCCTCTATCTCTGCTTTCCCAGGACTCTGTATGGTACCAGGCCTGTACTTTTTTGATCTGGGTTCTGGGAATCCAAGTTCAGGTCTCCTTGCTTGTGGACAAGCAAGTTCATAACTGAACCATCTCCCACCGTTGATAGATACTGATATCAGTTGTAATAGGTTTAGTGTAATAAACTGCTTCCTCTTCATTCAGGAGAGTGCATATCATAAATGCCTTGCATTAGTGCATTATATTTATTAAAATTGATGAAGCAGTCCTGATGCACATTAACTAAAACTCATAGCTCAACTGGGTTTTAGCGCTTGTATTGTTTTATGAGTTTTAATTAACACGCAGTTACATGTGTTTGCCATCTTTGTGCCATGAAGAATCCCTTCCTTGCTCTAAGTTCTCAGCACACAGTATACACATTCTTCACTTCTTTTGACAATTACATAATCACCTTAGCATATGGACCCCTCCTTTGTTAACATTTCTATAGTTTTGCCTTATCCAAACTATCATACAATTATAACCACAGACTATTCAGACCTCTTACATTAGCATACTTTATGGACAGCATGCTTTACATTTTTCATGTCTTCTCATGGCTCATAGTTTATTAAAAATTGCTTTGCTACTGTTCACTTATCCATTCTCCTATGGAAGGAGAACTCAGTTGCTATCAGTTTTTAGCAACTCTGAATAAAGAAGATATAATCTTTCATGTGCAAGTGTTAAAGTGAACAGAAATTCCAACTTATTTGGAAATAGATTGCCAAATTGTATGATGTCAGTATGTTTAGCTTTGCAAGTGCTTTAGTTATAAGAGCCCTAGTCACCACACATCCCTACCTGCACTTGGTGTTGTCAGTGCTGAATGCTGGCCATCCTCATGAGTGTATGATGATGTCAGTCTGTCTGTTTACCTATCTACTATCTATCTGCCTGTCTGTCTACTATCTATCTATCTATCTATCTATCTATCTATCTATCTATCTATCCATCCATTGTTATTACTGCTAAGTTAATAAGCATTTTTGTAAAGCTGAGGCTTGAACCTAGATTCTTTTATACACTAGGCAAGTGTTCAAATTCAGATTTATATCCTCAGTGCTTTTAAAAAATTTTATTTATTTATTTATATTCTGTAATACTTTTTTATAGTTCAATCTTAATTCCCCTCCCAGTCTTCCCCCCACCATTCCCCATCCCATCCATCCTCCCACTGACCCCCACCTTGTCTCTTCTTCTCTCATTGAGGCCAGACCAGGCAGTCAGTGCTGTGCTGTATGTGTTGGGGGCCTCATATCAGCTGGTGTATGCTGTCTCCTCAGCCCCCCCCCATTTTTTAACTGTTAATTTTGAGACAGAGTCTTTTTACATTGTACAGGCTAACTTAGACTCAGTTCACACAGGCTTTGAATATAATAAGATCCTCATGCTTCATGCCCCTGACAAGCTTGAATTACAGGCCTGACTTCATTGTTTTAAACTTTCCATTCATGAATGACATGATGTATGAAGTGGAAATCCTTTCATTAAATCATTGGCTCCCCATAGATCTTCTTTCTTGGTTCTGAAGGTATCTTTACAAATATTCTGTTCCAGTGTGGAGGGCATAAGAGAAACAGCCATGCCTCTTACTGGCTGCCACAAGCAAAAGAGCTGCCCTGTTCATCCCCTGGGCCAAGTAGGAGAGCTGGAGGCACCAACAAAGGAGAACTGAGAGGCTTACCAACACAGCCACCGGACAGCCAGCCTCAGATGACTTGAACATCTACCTCAACTCTAAACTGCTAGAGCACATGAAGGGGCTGGTCCAGCAGAACCAAAGCTGTAGGTTCTCCGTGATGCAGGGCAACAGCAGGATATCTGAGAGGCGCCCCTGTAGGGATCCAGCAGAGCAGGTGCTATAAGCCCCAGACTGGACCAATGACTCATTGCAATGAGCATTTGCAAGTAAAGCTGTTTGGGCAACAGGCTGTACTGTAGCGAACCTTGGGACACACAGCAGTTTCCACAAGATTTTTTTTTAAGATAGGATTTCTCTGTGTAACCCTGGCTGTCCTGGAACTTGCCCTGTACACCAGATATCTCAAACTCAGAGATCTGCCTGCTTTCTGGCCACCTGAGTACTTGGACTAAAAATGTGCACCACCACCTCGCAGCAAGATGTTTTTATTTTATTGTTTTGTACTCTTTTGTGTTTTTTTTATTTTTATTTATTTATTTTGTTTTCTTTTGGGAGGAGGTTACAAGGGTGGAGAATAGATATGAAGGCTTGTGGAGGTGACTTGGATTGGGGTGCATAATGTGAAATTCACAAAGTACCAATCAAAGTATATATATATATATATATATATATATATATATATATATATATATATATATATATATATATATATATATATATATATATAACGAATAAATAAAAGTATATATATACATACATATATATATATATATGTATATATATACAGCTAAAGAACAAATCAACGGTTAAAAAACAAACAAGATGGGAAAGCTTCAGAGAGTTTTTTTTATTAAAGAAACTCTCAAAGGGCTGAAGAGATGACTCAGTGGTTAAAAGCATGTGAGGTCTTGAAGAGAAATTGGGTTTAGTTCACAGAATTCACATGGTGGTAGCTTCCAACCATCTGTAACTCCAGTTCTAGGGAATTTGACCCCATTGTCTGACATTTCGTCACAAATTCTGCACTGTTATGAATCACAGTATAAATATTTGATATGTAGGATATCTGATATGTGACCCCTGCAAGGTTTTGCAACTCACAAGTTGAAAACCACTGTCTTAAACTATAAAACAAATGACAGATAAATCTAATACATTAGTTTTTAAAAAATTTTTTTCAACAAAAGTGATAGTGCATACATAAAGTTGGAAGTCAAGCCACAAACTAAAAGGTATATGGAACAAATTTTATAGAGAAGAAAAATACTCAATATTTGTAAGGAACAACTATGTATGATTTTAACAGAAGATAACTATCTCAATAGGACAAAAGGTATCAAAGCTATGGACAAGCAATAAACAGAAGAGAAACCCTGAGCGAGCTGAGCATATGAAAGCCCATGAAAATGTAACCTCAGTCATATGATGAAAATATAAAAGGAAGAAATAAGATCCCATTTGACACTAATGAGGTGGGCATGATAGTGAAGTTGGACAACATTAGGCAATGACAACTCTCAACGTTCAGAAGACAGTCTATAATCACAGCATCCATGTCCTATTCCGATGTATGTGTGTGTGTGTGTGTGTGTGTGTGTGTGTCAGTGAGAACCTGGAGCTCACTGTTTTGGTTAGATCAGACAGCCAGAGAGGCTATCTGTGGTTCCCACTTCTAACATGCAGTGCTTGGGTTGCAGACACCAGCTTCTATTTCTAGCTTCTTTTTGTGAGTAGTAGGCATCAAAATCGGCTCCTCACACTTGTTTAGGAACTGATTTCCCAACAAGACATCAACCTGGGTTCTCATGACTTCCTTGCGTCTCAGGAATCTCTGAACTTCAAAGCTATGTTTAAAAACACAGAAGATGCCTTATTTCGTAAGTGGTTTCCCACTTGAATTTCTATTATCCTTTCTGATATCTGCAAATCCTCAACAAGCTTGGGCTTTGGAAGCTGAATTTCACAGGGGGAGAAGGGTTTCTGTATAGAAACTGGGATTCTGTGTGTAGAACCCGAGATAGTTCATGGGGAAACTGAGACACTGTGTGTGGAACTTGGGATTCTGTGTGTAAAAGCTGATTTTCTCTGTAGAAGCTGAGATTCTGTGTGGAAGTGTCTGTGTGTGATCTTTAAGATTCTTCACATAAACTGATGACGGAAATGAAGAATTCAGTCTTTCTCATATTGAGTTCTGCTCAGTCTTCAAATATTTACAATTCTATATGTCAAAAGAAATTTAATTTTTAGAACACTGCACTAAAGACTATCACACACTGAGATAATCAGATGGAACCTGTATTAGTGAGGCTGGAGAAGGAAGCCCCAAGCATACACAGAAACCCAACGTTGGAAGGTTTTTCTGGAGTTAGCCCAGAAAATATTAGCATTTGACTATGTGACATTTTAAAAAGAAAAGAGGGAGGCTTTCTGTCCTTCACCCAGTAACTCTGAGGTTATACATAATAAGAACTTTTGGGACAGAGTGTGTCTTAGTTAGGGTTTTACTGCTGTGAACAGATACCATGACAAAGGCAACTCTTATAAGGACAACATCTAATTAGGGCTGGCTTACAGGTTCAGTGGTTCAGTCAATTATCATCAAGGCAGGAACATGGCGGCATCCAGGCAGGCATGGTGCAGGAAGAGCTGAGAGTTCTACATCTTCATCTGAAGGCTGCTAGCAGAACACAGGCTTCCAGGCAGCTAGAATGAGGGTCTTATAGACACACCTACTTCAACAGGGCTACACCTTCTAATAGTGCCAACTCCCTTAGTTGAGCATAGACAAACCATCACAGAATGAACCACACTTCAAAGTCAAAAGCCAAGAGGCAGCAGCTAGGATAAAGGAGATCTACCATGTATTCGGGTGCCTTGGCCTCAGGTGCTGAATGTTTCTCCAGGACTGCCTTGTAGCTGACCTCTGTGCTGCTTTTCTCTTTGCCCAGGGTGACTTTCATCTCTAACTCCCGCATCTTCTTTTCAGGCTCTCTACCACCCATCTTTCTTGATTCTGTCTCAATTGAAAAGTTTTATTTTGTGGAGATACAAATATATTTTTCCAATTTTCAGACGTGTGAGTGTAGGGTGGTGTGTATATATGTTTACATGTGTGTGGGCACACATGCTTGTATGTGCACATGAGTGCGTATCCATGTGTGTGCACTTGCTTTCATGGGGAATCTTAAGTTACTTATGTTAAGAATCATACTCCATGACTCTTCACACCTCTTTTCTTGACAGAATTGCTCAGTCACAGAGTTTGCAGATGTGGGATGCTTGTGCATCAAGTAGCTTAACCAAGGAGCTATCCACAGCCCAAGAAGCCAATGTCTTTGACCTGTTTTAGCTTTTTGCCCTCTTTCCTCTCCTTGACTAGGCCAGCCATCTCAGTTGTTTCTTGGGAGTTTTGCTGTAGCTCTTGAAAAAATGTAAACAACTCCCTCTCAAGTCAGTTCCTCTGCTAAATTCTTGCACACCTCACTAATCTTGGTCATTGACATTTCATCCATGTTTATATATCCTCCCTTGGTAAACTTTTTAGTCCATCAACAAACATTTATGTTTAACCGCCTGCACAACTTCTTTTGACTTTTATAAGATTTTAAAATTCCTTTTGACTTCTACTAGTGTGGAGTTATGTGCATGATTTTGACTTCTGGTGTTACCATTACATTTTAAATAGGTATACTTAATTCAAGACAGATTTAAAATGTGTTGTTTTGTAATGGTCCTAGATATTGAACCCAGGGTCTTCATCATAGAGCATGTGGAACCATATTACCAAACAGACATGAGAACTGGTAAGGTTAATTCAGCTCAGACCCCAGGAATCTCAGAGAGCTGAGACTGGTAGAAATGGAGCCACTCCCTGACTATGTACCTGCTCTGGAACAAGTAACCATGACACCCCCAGCTAAGTTCTTTGGTCTTTACACTCCCAGCTTCTATGGTTTTTATGCCTCTTCCTTGTTCATAAGATCTCTTGTACCATTAGTTTATTTTTCCTAATCTTCTGATATTATTTTATGTTAGAATTTAAATGAGTACTGGCGTGTCCATACAACAGAATAAAATTTACTGAATAAAGAAATGAAGTATTAATGCATGCTGTGGTATACAAGGAGGGACTCTGATAACATTAACAAGAAACCAGATACAAAAAGCTATCACAGAGCATATGAATTCTTTCCTCTGATATGCATAGAAGAGGAGAATCCACAGGGAAATAACAGCTTCTAAGTATTGATTGAGGGGAAGTGGAAGCAACTTTCTAATGTGGTACAGGCTTTGATTTTCAACGATGAAAATGTTTCTGAAGAGACAGAGCAATGTAGAGAAGAGACTGTACAATGTTATGATTGTACTAAATAGCAATGAATTATTCACAATAAGATAGCTCATTTCATGTACTGTAAAATTTACAAGCTTAACTTGGACAAGGAAGTCTAAATAGAAGTTACTGGTCTCTAATAGTGGCCAGTGGGAGAGCACTATTTTCTAGGTTGGGAAAAAGAGAGTAGCTAAATACATTTGTAAAGTTTGTATGTAAAAATAAAGAAAACGCAGATGGAACAGACTATGTGACATCTATTTTGACTTTCTGGAACACTGTTATTTGATACTTTTAGCAAATTAAGACTCTGGAAAGAAAGATCTTTGAGAGAGGTGAATTCTGCTACTCAGAGAGGTTGAAAACTTCCACTATAGATGTGATAATAATTTAAAGACCACAACTAAAGAAGAGAAAAATATCTGAGAAAGTGACATTTTAAAATGTTTAAAAGGTGTTAGAAATGTCTGGATCTGGAGTAGTATATATTGAATTTTTAAATGTAAATTCAAAGTAAAATAGGTGGTGAGCTCTTGGCAAAGGCAGCAAGAGCCACACCCTGCAGAGCCTCTCCCTGCCAAGAGAAGAGGATTGTTCTGTGTCTTTGAGTGGCTGGGTCTGCACAGGAATACATGTTCTTCTAGAGCAACAGCAAGTACTTGCCAAGGAGCCACGCAGGCAGCAGTAGGACCATTCCTACTGTAGTCCTGGAGCCCCCAATTTTATTATATGGTTTCTGGAATACGACTGTTGTAGACAACTGTCTTTCTGAGCAATTAAATTCCCTGTATCCCCATCTCAGATGCTGCAAAAGGAAGTAAATAAGAAAGGGAGGCAGTGGCTGGGGGAGAGGGGGCTTCCAGGTTATTTATTACTTTAATAAATTGGAGCTCCTCCCAGCCCGCCTCAGACTCTTGCTTCTGTCAAGCTCCGAGGACAAACGATCACTTAATTGTAGAGTTTGTGGGCCGAGGTGGGCTCCAAGCACAGCAGTTTATTGTGCAAGAAAGGCTCTTAGCAGGATGAGATGATAGTGCCCTAGCCAATAAGTCATTAAATAGAAATTAAAAGCAGAAAACTTCTGAGCGCCTTTTCTCTAACTTGTGTTAACCTCTTCAAAGCTGAATAGGTTATATATAGGACTAAGGATAAGGCACAGGCCATGAGAGGAGGTTTGGTCAGGAGAAGGGCTTAGTATTAGCTCCATCATACTGCCTGGTCTGCTGGGTGAGGGGGTTGTCCTGAGCTTCTTAGTCTCATCAACAGGGTCACACCTGCAGAAGGAAGGACCTCAGGGCTATGTGTCCCCACAGATGACCACCTTGGAGTTGTGTCATGTCACTGTAACATACCAATTATGTTATTATCACTACATAAGCCACCAGACTACTCTGATCTGAGCTGCTGTTTCAGTGGGAGGACTCTAACCTCGGAAAATCTATCTCAGCCTCTAGTTGAGTATTCCAGGAAGCATGCTAATCTCCAGGTTTTAAAATTGCAGTTTTTAGCTTTGCAGATAAAGGTTAGAGTAACCGCAGAAGGTTGAATCGTGACCATTAAGGATTGTGTACAGCACTGAGACAGTTTCAATGCTAGCCTGGAAAGGAAGTGGAGAGCCTCGCCTCTCTTCTGTTTCTATTCCCATCACACTTCCATCTGCATAGACACAAATTTTATGTTCAAGTCCCTTTCGAGAGTTTCAGTCACCCACCATAAGTCATGACCAGAGTACTGTTGATCCTTTCTAGAGAAGCACCATGCTGAAATAGCCTTTATTACACTGTATTGTTGTAACTTCCTTATTTGGGACCTGGAGAGATGTCTCAGTTGGGAAAGTGTTTGCCCTGCCAGATGGAGGATGGGAGTTTGTTTCACCAAAGTTACATTTAAAACATGTGTCCTGGATTATGCTGCACTTGTAGTCCCAGCACTGGAGATGCAGACTGTCGCACCCAACCTCAACCAGCAAGGAAGACACAACCCGGGGAAGATCTTCAAGCAGCTTCTGCCTCCGCCCCTGTCTCTGCCCCCCGGGGGACCGCCCACACAGGATTAAATCCCCTTGCGCCCACCAACCCCTGTAAGCCCTGCAGATAGGCTGCTTCAATGTGGAAGCAGACAAGCTGAACAGGCACATCCAAATAAGGAGTTGTTTATGACTGAGAGCACTCACCATCAAGGAGGTGGAAGGTGGAAACCAGCGCCATCTTCGGGATGCGGGCACCTCGCAGCTCTCTACAGCAGCCAGGAGGATTTCTCAGCTCACTGGCCAGCAACCTCAGCCTACTCAACTAGCTCCAAGTCAGAGAGAGGCCCAGGCTCTCACTTTTAAAGGAATGGGGACAGTACTTGGGGACATCTGAAACTGTGCTCAAGTCTCCTCATGTGTGTGCACATATGCATGTGTACACATACACACTTACAAATGTACACATATACATAAACACAGTAATTTTTCCTGTTTGATTATTAGCTACTGTTAGTCTTCCTCCTAACATCGATTTATGTTTAGGTTCATAGAAAATGGACTCGTTGAATAGCACACACAATTTTACACACATACGGGACTTTGCATGGAAAATGAAAACCTAAAAGGTTTATAAAGCAGATGGAGCAAAGAGTGGCACTGTGGAAAAGAAACCACAATGTATGAGAGGGCTAGAGAAGCTAGAAGTTATTCTACATACAAATCTTCATACAAATCCTTCTCAGCCGTTAGTCCTATCTCTGGTAAGAAGAATCATTTTCTTCTGGTACAAGATGGGCAGAGACCTAGCTTACCCATGGTTTTGTGTTTGTTTGTTTGTTTGTTTTGCTTTTTGGTTTTTTTTAGATGCCACTTAGTTCAAAACAACCCTTATTCCAAAGTGAAGTATGCTGAGTTAGCATATTCGTCCACCAGTGAGGGACATGTTGTTCATGGTTACCGTATTTCACAGTATTGTTTCATGACTTTAAAAGTCTCCCATGCTCTGACTTTATGCTTGTTTTCTCTAGCACCTGGTAATTACAGGTCTTTGGACATCACCATGGCTTTGTGTTTCCTAGAATTGCATGCAGTTAGATTCATATGGTATTAAATTTTTTGGTGTGGCTTCTTTCACTTAATAACACATGAAAAGCACCTCGCTGTATCTCCATGGCTTAATCTTTCATTTCTTTATAGTGTTGAATTACATTCCATTGTCCATCTGGACTTTTCAGACTATGAGAAATAACTGTTGTTCCATACCCTAGCTTATGACGTTCTATTATATTAAAAACTGACATGTACAGTTGGAGTGTGATTGTTAATAATGTCAAATTGACAGGATCTATGATCACCCAGTAGACAAATCTCTAGGCATGTTTGTGAGGGGGTTTCTAGACTGGTTTATGTGAAATGAAAAGACCTAAATGTGGGTGGAACAATCCCACTGGATGGGATCTGAGACTTAATAAGAAGTAGGGAGCAAGCTCAGCACCAATACTCACTCTCACTATGTCTAACTGCAGACATCTTGTGGACCTGCTGCCGTGATGTTCTCACAGGGATGAATGAAACCCTCAAGCTACCAGAGAAAACAAAGCCTTCTTTTTTAAAGTTGCATTTATCAGGCACAAGAAATCCGACCCAGGAATTTTTACAGGAAACTAACAAACTGCTCCAAAGCAAGTGCCATGTTAAAGTTAAACCAGCACTGAATACAAGGTTTTGCTGCCTTCCATCTTCAGAATTCCATGCTATCTGGAATCTGGATCCAAGAAAAGCTGTTCTAGTAGCTTAGTAGGGCGAGCGGGTTTTGTCCATGTCTTTCAGTGTTTCTTTGTTGAGTCATGACCTGATTTCTGACATGTTTTTTCTTGCCAGCTTCTTATCTTTACACCACCTATCCTCCATTTTTGCCTCCTTCCTGACAGTTTATTCATGCTCACCCAAATCTTTCCTCTCTTTCCTGTATTTCTTTACCTTTCCCCTATTTCTTCTATTTAGAAAGAAATTGAAGAGTAAGATCAGTTTTGACTATATGTTGGTGGTACTGGATATATTAGTAAGCTATTTATTAAAAACAGCATGTGTTGACCATTTTATATTTCTCTTAGGGAAGCAGCACCTAATAAATCAAGTTCCTTCTTGTATACAGTTTGTGATTTATTCTTTTCCTATGGAGTCAACTAAATCTCAGAAAGGATTTTCTTCTGACTGCTCGCTCCACTATTAGTCTGTGTGAAACCCACAAGGGTTTTAGCAAATGAAAAAATTGATTCTTAACATACTTCTGATCCTATATATTGTTTGGATTGGAACACAATCTTACCTTCTCATTTCTAATCCATAGCTGAGGGTGTTGTTTTTCTTCCACTATAGTTGAGTGGGCTGCTGAATAATGCCCTTGATACTCTCACACTTTCTATAATGATGTTTGCTTCAAATGTTCCTCTCTACTTATGCTCCATCATTGTTGACGATGATCACCCAAAACGTGGAAATAGAGTAGAATAAACTTGTCCTTTCAATGTCATCTAAAGTACTCTGTAGCAAACCCACAAGCCACCATCTCTCAGGCTAGACAACCTCCTTGACTTTATTATTTATTTTCAGATTAGGCTTTGTAGAGTTGGATGTCAGGCTCAGGTTGTCTGATATGTTGCAAATGATTTTGGTTAGGTGAAACAAACAATCCCCAAATATAAGTTTCTGCTGTCCTGTGAGACACTGATCAATTTGAATAAAACTTTGAAATATGTTCTTCTCCCCTTCCTCTTCTTCATTCTTCTGCTTGAACAAATAAACCCAACATTTTTAGGTAAGATTAATTTAAATGAGACAGCTGAAGGCATGACAGATAATGCCAGTGCCAAAGAAAACAGTAGCCAAGAGGTACATGTGTAAGTTCCACTGGTTTCAAGGACTCCTTATGGCCCCTGTCCTTTCTCTTCTCCTCTTCCTTCATACTTGCCTTCAGGAAATGCTGGCGAGTCCCACTTCAGTTTTGTTCTCTACCTACTTCCTTGGTGCTAAATTACAAGTATGGATCATTGTGCTCAGCGACAACATCTTATACTTATTTCACTTATTATGTCAGCTTCTCAATTCCCTTTCAAATCAACCATGCCACCCTTCTGATTCCTTCATTAAGGAGGAAGAATATACATCAATGTGTATGTCTACTCCTACAGGCTTTACCTCTTGAAAAGCACTTTATTCAAGTTTAGCCCAAGTGATTTGTGGGGGCTCCTCTTGTATTATCAGCCGCTTGTCTTGCCTTTCAGAGTTTGTCTAGTTGATTTAAATGAGCTAGTATCTCTCTATACTCTAAAAATGTATTTTTTTAACAGACAGAACCTACATTTCATTCTGTCTCTTTAATAAATTCTTATCTGGTATGAAACATGCCGCCTTCTTGCACATTTATTGGACTGAATATGTCTCCATTCTCTTCAGCAAACTGGCTACTAACAATAGCTTCATATAAAGACAGCTTTCATGCTCACACAGGATTAGTTACTGCTGAATCTCCACTTGTGTCCCATGAGATTATTCACTTCTGCTTATCACTGCATATCTCTGACCCAATTTGGGAGCTCTGTTGGGAGTCTCTCAGCAACAGAGCATGTTTGAGACACTCTCTTTGATCTCAATGACATGCTATGTAGTTTCTGACTTGGAGTGGTGGGTGAAAACCAGTCACATAATTTCCCATTTATAAATTTACTCACAATGTACCAGGTACACATGGGGATTAAATAAAATATACCATTTATGCCTTTCTTTTTTTGTTTTCATATACGGAAACTAACGTGTCACGGTGTGGATTCCAAACAGATGGGAAAAGGCCAAGGTTCCTTTGTTGCTAAGTATGTTTCCATGGATACATAATGGTAGCATCTCTTGTTTGGCTGCTGTGGCTCATTAGAGGAAGGATGAACTCTGCATTGTTGGTTCAATGTGGTTGATTTCTGCTTACCTAAACTTTTCATCTTCATATGAAAACCACTGAGATAGTTTGAAATACAAACAACTCCATCATCTTTAGGTAAAGAATATTGTAAATAAAATATCTGAATGAATGTCAGATAATGTCTGAGTAAAATACAATGGTGACCAGGACTAAGAGTCCCAAGAGTGTGGCTCTTAGTCTACTTTTGACAGTGATTTCTCAGAATGGTCCTCTGACTTGTCTAGGCTTCAGCATACTTCACCTGACCCTGCTGGACTTACTGATCAGTCTGCTAGGCCTTCCCAGCCCAAACAACCATCTTTCAGGCGATGTAGACTGCATCACAGAAGAGTCTCTGCTCATTTTCTCTTCTTAAACAGAATACTGGAGACAGGATAACTTACAAAGAACCCAAATTATTCTTTCTGCGTGTCGAAGCTGGAAAATCCAAAATTAAGAAGTCAGGTTTCTCCTTCAGAGGTAGAAGATTGCTTCTATTTTTTCTAAATGTACTTCATAGATGGTGGAAGTGACAGAGGATCCTCCCAAGTCCTTTATAAAATACTAATACAATAATTTACTCTATACCTACATACGTAATACGTACTTAACCTATATCATGTAGATGGTTTGGTACATGATTAATACAGTACAATAATTTTCTGATTGCTTTCCAGAAAGTGTCATCTTTTACCACTAGCACAATGTATATTCAGGTTTTTATTATTACTATTCCTTACCACTTTATTTAAGAAAAGAGGGATACATTTACAGATTATTAAAGTCTTTTTGGCATAACATTATTTGAATAATTTTGTTAGTACTTGATTCTTTTCGATGTTTGATAGCATGCATAGAAATGTCATAAGTTACCATAAGCATGAAGTACATGTAGGACAGAACATAACATGGAAACAGATTTCTTGTTGGGTATAGATTAAGCATAATGATTGGTGAATACCAAAAATTGTCAAAAGGCTATTATTATCTTAGCCATTGGATTATTAATGATTTGAGGTCCAGGTGTACCACACTCTGAGAGGGTGCTATACATTTTTTTCTTAAGCAGGACTGAGGCTTTTTTTTTTTTTTTTTGGCCTTTGTTTTTCTTGAGCTTGATATAGTCTGTGAGTTGTTTCTGGGGTGTTCAGAGCTTTTTGGGGTTAGTCTCCAATTACCAGTGACTGCATATTATGTCTGTTCTTTTGTGACTGGGTTATCTCACTCAGGATAATATTCTCTAGATGCATCCATTTTCTTAGGAATTTCATAAAGTCATTGTTTCTGACAGCTGAGTAGTAATCCATTGTGTAAATGTACAACAATTTTTGTATCCATTCATCTACTGAAGGACATCTGGGTTCTTTCCAGCTTCTGGCTATTATAAATAGGGCTGCTATGAACATTGTGGTGCATGTGTCTTTGTTGTATGTTGGAGCTTCTCTGGGGTATATGCCCAGAAGTGGAATAACTGGGTCTTCAGGTAGTACTATGTCCAATTTTCTGAGGAATCACCAGACTGATTTCCAGAGTGGTTGTACCAGGTTACAACCCCAAAAACAGTGGAGAAGTGTTCCTCTATCTCTGCATGCTTGCCACCATCTGCTGTCATCTGAATTTTTGATCTTAGCCATTCTGACTGCTGTGAGGTGGAATCTCAGGGTTGTTTTGATTTGCATTTCCCTGATGGCTAATGATGTCGAGCACTTCCTTAGATGCTTCTCAGCCATTCGATATTCCTCAACTGAGAACTTTTTGTTTAGCTCTGTACCCCATTTTTAATAAAATTCTTTGATTCTCTGGTGTCTAGTTTCTTGAGTTCTTTGTATACCTTGGATATTAGGCCTCTATCAGATGTGGGGTTGGTAAAAATCTTTTCCCAATCTGTTGGCTGCCGTTTTGTTTTTTTGACAATGTCCTTAGCCTTATAGAAACTTTGCTATCTCATTAAGTCCCATTTGTCAATATTTGACCTTAGAGCACGAGCAATTGGTATTCACTTCAGGAAATTTTCTCCTGTGCCTATGTGTTCTAAGGTTTTCTCTACTTTCTTTTCTAATAATTTCAGTATACCTGGTTTAAAGCAGAGATCTTTGATCTACTTGCACTTGAGCTTTGTACAAGGAGATAAGAAAGGGTCTATTTTCGTTCTTCTGCATGCTGAGTGCCAGGTGGACCAACACCATTTGTAGAAGAGGCTGTACTTTTTTCATAGAATGTTTACAGTTCCTTTGTCAAAAATTAAGTGACTGTATCTGTGAGGGCTCATTTCTGGACCATTTTTTCTATTCCATTGATCCACGTGCCTATCTCTGTACCACTACCATGCAATTTGTAGCACAATTGCCTTGTAACTTAGCTTGATGTCAGGGATAGTGATTCCCTCAGATGTTTTCTTCTTGTTGAGGATGGATTTCACTATTCTAGGTCGTTTGTTATTCCAGATAAAATTGCACGTTGCTCTTTCCAACTCAATGAAGAACTGGGTTGCAATTTTGATGGGGATTGCATTGAATCTGTAGATTGCTTTTGGTAAAATGGCCATTTTTACAATGTTGATCCTTCCAATCCATGAGCATGGGAGATCTTACCATTTTCTGAGATCTTCCTTAATTTTCTTCCTTAGAAATTTGAAGTTCTTGTCATACAGGTCCTTCACTTGCTATGTTGAGTCACACCAAGGTATTTCATATTATTCATGACTATTGTAAAGCGTATCTTTTCCCTATTTTCTTTCTCTGCATGTTTGTCCTTTGAGTACAGGAAGGTACTGATTTATTTGAGTTAATTTTATATCCAGCCACTTTGCTGAACTTGTTTATCAGCTTTAAAAGTTCTCTGGTGGAATTCTTGGGGTCACTTACATACAATATTATGTCATCTGCAAACAGATGTTTTTCCTTCTTCATTTCCAATTTGTATCCCTTTGATTTCCTTTTGCTGTCTAATTGCTGTGGCTAGGGCTTCCAGTACTATATTTAATAGGTAGCAGCCTTGTCTAGTCCCTGATTTTATTGAGATTGCTTCAAGTTTCTCACTATTCAGTTTGATGTTGGCTATTGGTTTGCTGTATATTGCTTTTATTATGTTTAAGTATGGGCCTTAGATTCCTGTTCTTTCCAAGACTTTTAACATGAAGGGTTGTTAAATTTTGTCAAATGCTTTCTCAGCATCTAGTGAGATGACCATGTGGTTTTATTCTTTGAGTTTGTTTATATGGTGGATTATGTTGGTGGATTTCTGTATATTGAACCATCCCTGCATCCCAGGGATGAAGCCTATTTGATCATGGTGAATGATCGTTTTGATGTGTTCTTGGATTCTATTTGCAAGGATTTTGTTGAGTATTTTTGCATCAATGTTCATAAGTGAGATTGGTCTGAAGTTCTTCCTTGTATGGTCTTTGTGTGTTTTAGGAATGAGGGTTATTGTACCCTCAAAAAATGAATTAGGTAGTGTTCCATCAGATTCTGTTTTGTGGAATAGTTTAGGGAGTATTGGTATTATGTCATCCATAAATGTCTGATAAAATTCTGCACTGAACCTATCTGGACCTGGGCTTTTTTTTTGGTTGGGAGGCTTTTGATGACTGCTTCTATTTCTATAGCTATTATGAGATTATTTAGATGGTTTACCTGGTCCTGGTTTAACTTTAGTATCTGGTATCTGTCTTGTAATTCATCCATTTCTTCCAGATTTTCCAGCTTTGTTGAGTATAGGCTTTTGTAGTAGGATCTGATGATTTCTTGAATTTCCTCAGTTTCAGTTGTTATGTCTCCACTTTCATTTCTGATTTTGTTAATTTTTATACTCTCTCTTTGCCCTCTAGTTAGTCTGGCTAAGGGTGTATCAATCTTGTTAATTTTCTCAAAGAAGTAGTTCTTGGTTTTGTTGATTCTTTGAATGGTTCGTTTTGTTTTTATTTGGTCAATTTTTGCTCTGTATTTAAGTATTTCTCGTCATCTACTCCTATTTGGTGTATCTGCTTCTGTTTGTTCTAGAGCTTTCAACTGTGCTGTCAAGTTGCTAGTGTATGCTCTCTCCAGTTTCTTTTTGGAAGCACCCAGAGCTATGAAATTTCTTCTCAGTACTGCTTTCTTTGCATCCTACATGTTTTGGTATGTTGTGTTTTGATTTTCATTAAATTCTAGAAAATCCTTAATATCTTTCTTTATTTCTTCTTTGACCATGTTATCATTTAATAGAGCATTGTTTAGTTTCCATGTGTATAAGGGCTTTTTGTTGTCTTTGTTGGTATTAAAGACCAGCCTTAGACCATAGTGATCTGATAGGATGTATTGGAGTATGTCAATCTTCTTATATCTATTGAGGCTTGTTTTGTAAGAGATTATATGCTCAATTTTGGCGAAGGTTCAGTGAGGTAGTGAGAAAAGGTATATTCTTTTGTTTTAGGATGAAATGTTCTGTAGATGTTTATTAGTCTATTAATTCCAATTGGTTCATAACCTCTGCTAGTTTCACTGTGTCCTTATTCTGTTTTTGCTTCCAGGATTTGTCCATTGATGAGAGTGGGGTGTTGAGGTCTCCCACTATTATTAAGTTGGGTTCAGTGTATTTTTTGAGCGTTAGTAGGGTTTCTTTTATGAATATGGGTGTTCTTGTATATGGATCATATATGTTAAGGATTGAGAGTTCCTCCTGATAAAATTTTCCCTGTAATGAGTAAAAAGTTGTTTTCCTCATCTTTTTTTGATAACTTCTGGTTGAAAGTCTACTTTATTCGATGTTAGAATGTATACTCCAGCTTGTTTTCTGGGATGTTTGCTTGGAAGTTTTGTTCCCAACCTTTTACTCTGAGATAGTGTCTGTCTTTGTCACTGCGATGAGTTTCCTATATGCAGCAAAATGCTGGATTCTTTTTTATGTATCCAGTCTGATAGCCAATGTCTTTTTATTGGGGAATTGAGTCAATTTATGTTAACAGATATTAAGGAAAAGTAGATGTTCTTTCCTGCTATTTTTGCTTTTGGAGGTTGAATTGTCACTGTGTGTCTTTCTTCTTTTGGCTTTCTTGCTTAGGAGTTTTCTTGTTTTTACTAGGATGTAGTTTCCCTCGTTGTATTGGGTTTTCCACCTATAATTCGTTGTAGTGCTGGGTTTGTTGTCAGATATTGTGTAAATTTAGTTTTGAGTAAGTTCTTTTACTTTCCTCTTGCCATGTTGTTTTCTGTGATTATCCATGGTCTTGTGGTTCCCGTCTCTCCCATGTACCTGGCCTGTGTCCCTGGATCTCTGCTGTTTTTGGTAGCAAATGGCTTGAGCATTTGGTCTGCATGCAAGGGCCTTTCTGGTGGACACAGAGTCCTTACGGCAGAGTTCCTGCTGCCCTGTACCTGTACATTCAGCTTTAAAGTGAGTTTTGGGAGAGATACACATCCAAACGATAGCCATTGCTTGGAATTAGGATTTTCAATGACAGTCCTTCACAACTGTAAAGTAAATAAATGAGAACTCTCCTGTCCATCTGATTGACGAGAAATGGAACTTCATCTCTCTCACTTTGCCCACCACTTTTCTAGTCTGGGACACCACTCTTTTTTCAGTCCTGGTTTATTAGTCCTTCCTGTGTCTGACTAACTAGTCTGTTCGTCTATATACCAACTCATGGCTGCCAGAATAATTCTTCTTAACATTAACATTAGTCTTCTTGGAGGGCTACTTTTGGCTCTGCCACCTACAGGATAAAGAATAAAGTCATTAGCTGTCGATTGAAAGCCACACACAACCCATCTGTATTTCCCACCAGCACTGACAGGAATCAGATAGACTAGTCTCCTTATGTACCTCTGAGTGGTCTGTTTCCCCTTCCTGAATGCTGGCGTTCTCATGGGATCATCTATGTGGTGTTGTGTTTGTATGAAGTGCGATCTATATCCCTGGCTCTTGGCTCATAATTTTCTCAACAGCTGATAGGATGGGAACATCCTGACAGGTGTTCTCTGTTCAATATGGGTTATGGCTCCTTGTCTATCTAGGATCAGGCCTCTTCTTTCATATTCCTTATGGACCTCCAGTTCTAGACATAAGTTTTACATAACTGAACAGATGATAGACTTTAACTCATGTCATTTCTCGTTTTTGAATTTCATTACTGCTTGCTTTACTCACTTATTTTATATTATTAAATTTTATTTTTATTTTTATGTATATGTGTGGAATACTGTTTATGTGTAGTGACCCTGGAGGCCTGAAAAGGGTGTTTGATCCCAGAGTACTGTAGCTACAAGTAATTGTGAGCTACATAACATGGGTTTTGGGAACCAAATTCATGTCTCCTCACCTCGGGTCCATCTCTCATTCATGTTTATATTTATTAATATTATTATTTTGGGGGACAGATGAGTGTAGGACCTGGTTCCTGCTTGGCCAGCACTCCACCACTGAGCTGTATCTTCAGCCAAGTCGTTCAAGGACTGTCATGTACATCACTTGTGCAGTGAAACCTCACACATTTCTCATCTTTGAGTTACTTTCATTGGAACTGTTTGGAATAAAGTAGGTGATTCTCAGAATCCCAGGTCCTGTTCCATGCCATCAGTGCATACTTGTAAAAGAAATATTGGTAATTCTTTTTGCTAAAAATGACTTTCGGCCCTTTTACTTGAACTAACGGAACAAGAATTTTATCAAGGCAGAACAGGTGATGTTAACCTTAAAAATGCATGAAAGGATTGAGATTCATGTCAAACAAGTTGGCAAAGATCATAGATCCAAAGGGAAGAATGTCAAATATGAAATCCATATTTCTACTTATACCGAATTGTTTTTTCCTATTTATGCAAATGTCAGTTCTTCCTCAGGGATCCAGGGATGATGCTTCCAGGGTTCCATGTCTTGCTGGCTTAACTCTTCTATCAGATCCTGCTGCCAGCTATCTATCATATGGGAAGAAAAAGAGCTGATACTTGTTAAATCTGAGGAACAAGAATTTCATGTTAATTATGTCATTACAAACCCCTTTCTTCTAAACTACTTATTTATTTGTATATGTGTGCATGCCTAGGTATATGCATATATGTAGGGGGTGTTTACATATTCCCATGTATGTGCATGTATGTAGATGCTAGAGGATTACTAAGTGTCATTCTTTAGGTGCCATCTATTTGCTTTTTTTTCAGTGTCTCTCATTGGTCTGGAGATTGCCTGAGTAGTCTTCACTGGCTGGCTTGTGATGTCCAAGGATTAGCACTAGCCTGTTCCCTGGTGTATGGTTAACTAACGTGTACCATGAAACATGGCTTTTCTTGCTGCAGCTTCTACATCTTGATTAAAGCCCACATGACTAATAGCACGCACTTTATCGATGCAGTCATCTTCCTAACTTAGCAACTTATTTATTATGTTAATAAATTCATTTTGCATGATTTATTAATTCTTCGCTGGAGAGTGTAGATCTATTTAAACGAAGATTTAAAAATGTGTGTGTGTGTGTGTGTGTGTGTGTGTGTGTATGTGTGTGTGTGAATATGCACATGAGTCTATGAACACCAGGCATCGGATTCTCCAGCAGTGATACCTGTCGTCATTGTAAATCATCTGATGAGGACACTAGGCATCAAACTCAGGTTCTCTGGACAATCAGCAGGAGCTCTTTACTGGTGAGTTATCTCTCTAACTCCAAAGGGGTCCAAGTCATTAGCTGATATTTGTTTCCACCTGTAAGTAGAAGCTGAATTCAGGCTTGTTTTCTAGCTTAGATTATGTGGTATTTCCAAGTACCATGCCCCGTCTAATACACTTATACTTCCTAATAAAAACATTTGAAGAAAGTCTTCTTTTGTCTACTGTTTAGAATTTTTCATCATCTTCTCAGAAACTAATCATCAGCTGACCAAACAAAGAAAACCAGAGAACTCTCTTAGGTCCAATTTGTTCTTTATAAACCTAGAAAACCCTATTTTTTTTAAATAAAAAAATATCCACAATATGTCGTTTTTTGCACACTGCTCACAAATAACTTTCAGTGAGACAAACGCCATGTTCTTAGATAAAGCAGAGCTCTGTCTGGGGAAAAACGGCAGGGGAGGAAAGAGTTTGTGTACTATTCTCTGTATGCCTTCTTCCACTATACTTTGTAAAGATAAAGCATTGCACGGGAGGGGTTGGGAGGCCGATTTTTCTTTAACCATAAAAATGCAGGGTATAACATTTGGAATGAAAAAGCAAGGACATTTTAAAGCTAACACCAGGGAGCTGATGGAAGTCAATAGACAGACTGTGTTAAAAAGAATGTTGTGTGCTAAGGCCAGAATTATTACACATGCAGATCTTCCATGGTCCTGGAAGGTCAGTCTCTCCACGTGATCACAAAAGATGCAAGTTTAAATAAAGATTAGGTAGTTGTTCCCTGACTTAGAGATACTTGAGAAATGAGAAAAATTCTAGAGTGGGGTAATTGTTGATTTTAAAATGGAGAACATGCAGAAGTTTTATAGAATATCCTGGAGAACTTAATTTTTAAAAAATACTGATTGTAACCTTTTAGTTAGGTATGAAATCAATTTAGTGTTTAACATAAATAATGCCAGAGAACAGAACTAAAATAATGAAGTTGGTATACAGAATGAAACTGAGCATTGTTTCTTGTTACGTGATTTAACATTTATTTCTTATGGTGAGTTATGGTGGATATTTAAAGCTGTTAACATTAGATTCAGTACTTCAGGGAGCTGGGGGAGTATCTGTTTTCTTATTCCCAGATGTGTCCTGTACTTGACATAGGGCCAGCCTGAGAAAGAATTTCATAGTGATACCACTTATCAAGATAAGGATTCAAGATAAGGATTTGTAGTATGTATAGTAGATACAGTATTGTTGAATATGTTAGTGTAAGGGATCAGTGGAATGTACACCCAGCATTGTGATCTGTCACTCAGATACAATCACTCATCATTAACTATTTCATTGTTCTTTTCATGTTATGAGAGCCATCTTACAATATGTGTCTGGAAAGGAAATGTGTGTGTGTGTGTGTGTGTGTGTGTGTGTGTGTGTGTATGTGTGTGTAAGTGTGGGTCTGAGTATGTACATGTGTGTGCACATGTGTATATGTGTGTACATGTATTGTTTGTAAGTGTATGTGTGTTTTTGTGTATGTATGTGTGTGCACATGTCTTTGTGTGCATGTCTATGTGTGAGTGTATATGTATGTGTATGAGTGTGTGTGCTTATGTCTGTGCAGGTCTGTGTGTATGTGAGTATGTGTGCATGTCTGTGTGTGCATGTATATACTTGTATATATGTGTGTCTATGTGTGTGAGTGCATGTGTGTGTTTATGTTTATGTGTTTATGTGTGTGTCTTTCTATGTGTACCTGTGTGTATGTGTGGGCTTATGTGTGTGTGTGTGTGCATGTATGTGCATATATATGTGCATGTGTGGGTGTGGTGTGTTTCAGATTTTATATTTGCTTATTTAAAGATTTTACTTTAGAAAGAAATCTTTATCAAAACCCATAAGTGGGAAAAGTTAGTGAAGAGTACGGGGGGGGGTGTTCTACCAATTCTGAATCTATTTTAAATTCTAGCATAGTCCATTTACCATTCTTTCTTGCTTTCCTTAGAAAAATCACTTCAGGGCAGGTAAAAACATGCTACTTTCCCTGAGGTGTTTTTGGATTACATAATCATGTATATGTTATTCTGTATGAGCTACTTACTACTTTAGATCATCACATGGGCACTTGTGGAGATCAGGGCAAGAAAGAGGCTGAACATTTTTTGTTCATTTAGGCATGTGTGATGGCTTCATAGGCTAGTTTAGAGGGTCACTAGAGGCAAGGGTGTGAGCTTTCAGGGATCACTGAACATCTCTAGAAGATCTATGGGGCTAGAAATTGAAGATGATATGGCAGAGGGTAAAGACAGAGGTTTTGTGCAGTGTGATTTTGTCAAACACCTGGCTTGAACTCTGCATTTTTCGGAGAATATGCAAGAGCTAAGTGACATCTTGAGAAAGCAGGTGGCCACAGCCTCCTCTGTGTTTCCTTTGAATCTCGCTAGCCAGAAGGAGGCTAATGGCCAGCTCTGGTTGAGACTGCTCATTCACCAGGCAAAGTGCCATGATCTGAGAATCTTTGCCAACCTTCCTGCCTCACCAAGCTGCAAGAACACCTGTGCCTTATTTCCAAGCATCACACTGCTTCTAAACTCTGCATCTCTGTTTGGGAAGTGGATCCAAATCCAACTGCTCTGGACTTGCTTTCATGGAGAAAAACCTAACTTGCAGATTCTAGGGTTTGGTTTTTAGTTCTTTATTCCCAAGTAGCCAAATGAAGAAATGAACATTAGTGTGATGCAGGCTCAAGCTGCCCAGTTCCAGGAACAGATGGATATGGATGTAGTTTAATAGAGGAGGATAAGAAATGAAAACACAAGAAACAAAAATCAGAAAGCCTGTATATTAATCATGACTTTTCATTGAATTGTCTCTGTAATATTTAGGGAACTCATTCAACCTTAACAAAACATGTTCTTTTAATCACAAATAAGACGAGCCTCTCATATGTTCTTCAGAAGGCTATTGAGACAACTCAACAGCACAATAAAGCAGAACTGATTTTGAAATTATGAAGCAGTATTTGAACACAAAGAAATTTGCCAGCATTTTAATTACTTGTACATAGAAGGGTTCAATAATTGTTGGAAAAATGCAGGAATAAATGAAAGAATGAGTTTACTCTTAAAAATTCTGCAGCTTAACGGGCTTGTGCAATCTTTTAGTTCTTCAAATCCTTCCTTCTATATCAATTCTTGTTGATTAAGTGCATATTACCTTCCCTTTCTGTAATTGGTTTCCATCCTGAATAGTTCTGGGCAGAGCTTAATCCACCAAATTAATGAATGGTGATCAAGAACTATTCATGAATTCTAAAATCTAGGAAAACACTACACTAAAAACCCTCTAAAACCTTGAAGTAGTCTTCCTGAACTAATCGTTCCCCACCAATTCTCCTTCCACTGAGAGCCAGATTTATTTCATCAAGCTTGGCCAATATTTAAATATACAGAGTCCACAGGGGAACAGATTTATTGATTCAGAATTCTTCCTGCAAGGGTGTCAGCCCTGAGGTCTACCTTACTTCTTTATAGAGAAAGCTTCCAGGGTTCACAGAGAGGAAGAAATCTAAGCTGTGCTCATGCATCTGTCAGTGAGAGAATTGCTAAAGTCAGAGTGTTGGGGGGGAGAGAGAGAGAGAGAGAGAGAGAGAGAGAGAGAGAGAGAGAGAGAGAGAGAGAGAGAGAGAGAGAGAGAGACTAGTTGGTTGTCGATAATCTTGAAAGAAGGCAGAAGAAAGTTTGTACTTTTCTTTATTCTTTTTTATTAATTATTTTATTTATTTATATTCCAATGTGACCCCCATCTTGGTTCCCCCTCCATAAGTTTTTTACCCCATCTCCCTTCCCCTTTGCAGGTTGCTTGTTTCCTCACCCATTCACTCATTCCAACCTCACCCTGATAGCACACCCCTTCCTTGGGGCATCAAGTTTCTACAGGATTGAGATCATTCCTTCCACTAAGGTCAGATAAGGTAGTCCTTTGCTACATATAGAGCAGGAAGCACAGACCAGGTCTTGTATGCTCTTTGATGGCCAGTTTAGCCTATGGGAGCTCTGAGGGGTCCAAGTTAGTCAATACTGTTGTTCTTGCTATGGAGTTGCAATCCTCTTCAGCTCCTTCAGTCCTTCCCCTAGGTCTTTCATAGGGTCCCTGACCTCAGTCCAATGGTTATCTGTGAGTATATGCATCTGTCTCAGTCTATTGAAGGTAGAGCCCTTCAGAGAACAGTCATACTAGGCTCCTATCTGCAAGCACAACATAGCATCAGTAATAGTGTCAGGGTTTGGTGCCTGCACATGGGATGGCTCCCAAGTTGGTCCAGCAAAGGAAAGGCAAATTTCAAAGTCCGTGGTGTTTCCACCATCCAGTTTTAAATTCCCTTCTTTAAAAACAACAATAGTTTAGCGATGTTTTTGGGTGTCACATTTTCTGGAAACTGTTCTAGACACGCTCTCTCTCTCTCTCTCTCTCTCTCTCTCTCTCTCTCTCTCTCTCTCTCTCTCTCTCTCTCTCTTTCTCTCTCGGTCTCTCTCACTCTGTTTATGTCTGTCTGTTTGTCTGTCTCTCTTTTTGTCTCTCTTTTGCTCTTTCTCTCTGTCTGCCCTCTGTTCCCCTTCCTCCATTCCTCCTTTCTTTTCATTTCATATCTTTCTGTTTTTTCTTCATTTTAAGGTATACAATATTGAAAGTCATTTTTATTATGTTTGGCCATTGTTTTTAAAAGTTGGCTTTAATTCGGGAGCAAAGTCAGTTGATGGATTTTCTATCAAGTTTATTGAGGAAAACCCTACACTACTGGTCCTAGATATACTAAGTAAAGCTTAAAGAAGTTGTGGACATGTTGAGAAAAGAATCTTGTGAGATATGGTTTCTAGGACTGACTGTTGAGTATGGAAGTTAGCCCAAGGAGCAGCCACTGTATTTTTTTACGGAGTTTGTGCCTTTATTTTCAATTGCAATCTTAGAGATTTTTGGTTTTCTTTTCACGACATGAAGAATTGTTCATCGTAGTACATGCATTCTTTGAGGAAGAATCCTCAGACATATTAGATAGCTGCTTTGGAAAGACTTGAGGAAAACAAAAGGAGTTTTAACAAGTAGCTTGCCTCAGTTGTTAACAAATGTTACTGTTTTTCTTAGGTGTACAGAATAGAATGTAAAATTACAATGTACTTTTATGTTTGTGGTATCTCTTAAGCACTGTTGATGGATAATTTTTAAAATAAATATCTATTGCATTCTTGACATTGTGAGAGGTAGTAGCTAAGGCTAGCCCCTGGGCAGACTACAGGTGGACTTACAGACTTAGGCTTGATAGGGTTAAATGTGTGATAGAGATGCTCTTTAGCATCATTCCTGTCCCCATTCCCTCTCTTAGGTAGAACTCACATAATTACCCCATGTGCTGCCCTAGCTTCTCTCCTAGGGGCAAATTTGCAGTCCCATGGTGTGTACAGATTGAGGAGCTTCCACATTCTGGTCAAGACACAAGCGTGAGAGAAGATGCCCTCGGACTGAGGCTTGTTGTGGGTGAAATCAGTTATTCTCTTCATGGCCCTGTGTGGTTCCCAGAAGTGACAGTGTTTGAGAAGATTGTGAGACCGTTAGGCAGTGGAGACTTGCTAAACAAAGGGAGTTACTAGATGTCACCCATGAAGTTCCATAGCCGAGCTCCGTTTGATGTTCACTCTCTGCTTCTTTTCTGAGGGTATAATGACTAGCTTGTTTCCAGTTTCTGCTTTCTCCACCATGATGAGGAAATGCCATCTCCTCAAACTGTACGCTAGAATCAACCCGTTCTTCTTTAAATTGATTTTTGTCTGGCTTTTTTGTCAAAGCAATTAAAATATAAATACACTGCAAGATTGTTCCTTAGTGTAACAATGTGGACTTCTGTGCCTTTACAGGTGAGAAGTGTTCATAAGACCACACCCACATAGGACTGGTGCTAGAGTTGATGGCTGTTTTGGTCTTATGGACATGAGCTAGTACCGCAGATGTGAGTTGGTTTAGTAGAGCAAGCCTGGTTGCCTCAAATCTTAGTTGATACCACACAGAAGAAATAAGGTCTGTTGCTACTTGTTTCTTACACGGATATGTGCAGAACCTATGGTGCACACCTCTATTGACCCATACGAAAGTTGGGCCACTCATCAAGGGGATCAGGGTTTTCTAAAAATCGTCTGACATGGAGCAACTGAAGAAAGAATAGATATGTGAAAACCCAGAGATGTTTTGGATGCTACAAGTAAGCACATCAGCCATGTGAAAGGCCAGAGACAGAACGGCTAGTATGTGGGAGGCAGCAAAATATGGCAACTTCTATACAATCTTAGTTTAAGAACTTTGTTAAGTAGAGTGAGCAACTAGAGAATTGAATATTAGAATGCTATCATGCTGGAGGAATGTTTTCAGTTGAAGTAGTCAGATGTGGAGTATAAACGCTCCTTACTAGGACTCTCATATATGGCTTGTAATGAAATGCAATGCTCTTGCTTGAATCCAATTCCTGTGTCTTTTCAGATGACTTCATATTCACACTTTTATCCGATTCTTGACAGGATAATGCTGTGGAAATTAATATACTCTGTAAGCACTATTCTATATACATTGATTTGTTAATGCATTAATATTTATAATACATATAAATGCACTTAATACTCCCAGAACCCTTGTAAGGCAGGTCGCTATTCCTATCTCTCTAACACGAACAGTCAAATAAAAGCAGTAATAGTTAAACAACTTCCCTCAAGCCTCATAGCTTATATATGGCAGTCACAAACAGTGATCTTTAAAAAATTGTATTTACTTTTGTTTTTTTTTCTTTCTTTTCTTTCCTTTCCTTTTTTCTTTCTCTTCTCTTCTTTGTCTTCTCCTTCTCCTTCTCCTTCTGTTTCTCTCTCTTCTTCTTCTTCTTCTTCTTCTTCTTCTTCTTCTTCTTCTTCTTCTTCTTCTTCTTCTTCTTCTTCTTCTTCTTCTTCTTCTTCTTCTTCTTCTTCCCCTTCTTTTGAAAGAGGACTCAATCTGACTCCCAGGCTGGCCTTGAACTCATGGGAGATCTTCTTGCCTAAGCAGTCTCAGTATAGGTGCTTGATTGGTGAGCTTCAACTCTCAGTGTTTCAGGCAGGATTTGAATGCTTACTGTTGAAATCAGGGTTTGTGCACTTGAAACATCTCACCATGTGACAGAAAAGCAAGCTCAGAGGTGTGCACACATAGTGTTAGTTTCTGTCCATCCAAACAAGACACTGAGCTATCAGCTCCAGACAAACAGCTATTAATTGCCATGCTAGAATGTGTTAACTCTTCTGATTCACTGACATTTTAGATGACTCATCCATTGCTCAATGTGCCACCTATGTTCTCCTATCTTTAACATAGGATAAAACAATCAGGTTTGGCTTGAATGATCTGCATTTATGATCTCTAAGTCTACTGAAATCTATGACTGACTAGTCTGTTCTGCCTTTCCCAACACACAGGTTGAGTGTTCAGAGATAATGTCTGGTTGGTACTGATTTTATCTTACTCTCCATTAAAATTGGGAGCAGCAAAAAGTAGAGCTCTTGCCCCCTTAACTCCAGTGGCACATTCAATTGCCAATAAATTTTTTGCTACATATGATACTGAGGTTAGAGTCTGATTTGTTTGACTGGTAGAATATGGTGGAGACTGTGTTCTGCCATTTCTGGGATGACCATGGGTAGCCTTACATCATCTGATTAGGCCTTCTGGCACAAGGGCATTTGGGATACTTCTAAAATGAAACCACCTTTTGTAAGAAGCCCAAGCCACATAATGAGACCAAGTAGCAGCGCTGCTGCTGCATGGAACCACAGCTGGGCTCCAGCACATAAACTGGGGCGGACTGCCAGGCATGTTAGCCTAGGATTCAGAGAAAGAATGTGTGATATCTCATTGGATGAGAGTCAGCACCAACTCTCCCAGCCCTGCAGCTACCTTTGCTTTCTTCATAGTGCAGAGTTTATCAGCCCAGCCTAATATTTTAGAGATTCCATACAGATGTATGAGTCGAATAAAGTGATTATTTTAAGCCACTCTAGCTGAGGATATTGTTGCACAGTGGAAGAGAAAAGCAAACCCTTGAAGCAGTTTAACCAGAGACAATCCCTCAAAGCTGTCCCCTTCTACTACCCCTTTAATCTTCAAGCTCCCTGATAGGAATTTTATTTACTGCTGAGACCTCACATAGCCAACGGGTGTGCAAAACTCATTTTTATTTTGTCAAGGATGACTTGGGAGGTTCCATTTTGGTACTGGCTGCATCTGTCATTTAGACAGAGCTGGCAGGAAGAAAACCCCAACAAGAGAGGGGAGAGAGAGAGAGTGAGAGAGAGAGAGAGAGAGAGAGAGAGAGAGAGAGAGAGAGAGAGAGAGAAAGACAGAGAGAGGGAGAGAGAGAGACATAGAGAGACAGAGAGAGAGAGAAAGAGAGAGAGACAGAGAGAGAGACAGAGAGAGAAAGACAGATAGATAGATGGAGAGAGGGAGAGAGACAGAGAGACAGAGAGACAGAGAGAGACAGAGAGAGAGAAAGAAAGAGCGAATATATATATACACAGAAAACAAGCATGCATACAGATGGTGCATAGAAATATATACATACATATACATGTGTGTACATACAGACACATATTTGCAAACTCAGATGCCTACATACTGGCAGATACACATACAGACATGTAAATAGATCAGCAAAAAATAGCTTTACACTCACCCACCATTTTCTTTCTTATATTTTAATCTACATGTTTTTTTTTTTTTCTTTTTCTTGTATCTCAGTGACATATTGGGCTGTTTTCATAGATTTTTTATGTCCCTTTGTGACAATATAAATCTGTACCATGCATTTATAAGCCAAATTCTATTCTTTTCAGTTTTTAAAGGTTTAAACTCATGTTAAAGTTAATTTTTTTTCTTCTTTTAGTGCAGGCCTAGGTCTTTCCTGGGACCCCAGGGTGGGAACTATTCTTTCTTTCTGCCCCTCTTTTGTGTCATATTTTTCCAAGTTCTGAGGTGTGTGGACAGGGAAAGATATTGGGATTAGACATTGAACCACAAGGAGACTCTGGGACTTCCATGGTGATGGAGGATTCATCCTCTTGGCTACAGACACTCCAGATGTTATTGGATTCATGTTAGTTGGTTGTTCATAGGGTCCTATTTATCACTGCCACCACCATGAGGACTTCTGCAGGAATATTCCTGATGCTGGGGCCACATTTCCTAAATGGAAGGTTGCAATAACCACTGAATTCTTTCCCATCTGGATAGAATTGTATCAAATTACCTAGAGCTCAGAAAGTCAAGAACTACCTGTTACATTTTTGAATGGGGTGGGGACAATAACATAGTCACTCTCAGTAACTTTAGAGTTTTCTTTGTCTTTTATGGACCACAATTCAGACAAACCCAAGATTCATGGATTTGACATAGAAAAGAATGTCAGAATTAGCCAATACAAAGCTGAGTTAGGGCTTTGCCAATGATATCTTAATATAGACTTTAAGCACAGGGAATAAGGGAGAGGCATGCAGAAAGAAATCCATGCTCATGACAGCACGGGAGAAGGAATCTTAAAAAAACAGAATTAATTATATTTTATTCATGGATTTTAAGAAAAACAAGCTGGGGAACAGAGTAAGACATATCAAGGTGTGGGTGTGGGCTTCTCAAGGGAGACTCATGGTTCATTGTCTTATAACAGTCATATGTAAGATGTTGGTGGGTGTGAAGCTATTATCTTCAAAGGGTTGCTAAGGAGATCACAGAGTGTTTCCCAAGGGGCACTTGACAGGATTATTATTGATAAGGCAAAGCTCCAGATCACAGGGTACAGGGAGGTACAATACTGTCATTATAAATAGTTAATAGTCTTATTTAAGATTCCTAAAGAATGTCGGGGAGAGGATTTAGGTCCTGCTCAAGGTCATGCACATTTAAGCTGTAAGCTTGGTTCATTACCACCTTAATATAAGATATCTGTACATAAAAGAAGTACTATTTCTGAGCTTTCAATCTTTATAGAAAAAGATAATTTTCCATGGAAGTTTTGCTTCGTAGCTGGCCAGAGGCTTCAAATAGACACCAGGGTCAGAGGCTTCTTTTCTTCTCTAGGTGTCCATGATTGCCCCTGTCTTTCTGTTCTATCTCTTTTTTCCTTGTTTTCTGAAATTATTATTTAAGGCTATACATCTATCATTTCTATCCCCTGAGACTTTGTGCTTCTGTTTCCAAGGTGACAGCTAGCTGGCAGGTAGATTAACTTGTGCTAAGCTCTCTGTTAATATCAAGGAGGCAGCTCTGAGTAATCCCAAGTCTTTAAAACTGAGTAGTAGGCAGGCTTCTTTTTGACGAAGTAAAATTGATTCTATACGTAACATACTGATTTTCATGACTATATCATTTGTTTGTGTATACACATGTGTGCTTATGTGTATACAGGTACACATGCATGTGTGTGCATGTAGAGGTTAATAGTCAAAGATAATTTGTCTGTTCTCAGTCTTGTTTGACATTTTGTGAGACAGATTTCTCTCACAGGATTGCCAATTAGGCTTATATGGCTGACAGTTGAGTCCAAGTGATCGTTCCGAGGGTCAGTGCTTCCCCAGTGCTGGATTACAAGCATATATCATCATGTCTGGATTTTTAAGTTTTTAATGTTAGTCCTGAGAAATCAAACTTGAATACTTATTCTTGTACAGCAAGTACTTTATCAAGTAAGCAATCTCCCCAGCTTAATATAGGCCATTTCTAATTGGAATAAGAATCATCACAGAAACAAACCTCTTAGAGTGTCTATAAAGGTATTTCTAGAAAGGGCTAATTGAGTTGAGATCTACCTTCAGTGTGGACAGCACAATTTATTGAAAGGTCCTAGAATGGATAAGTAGGAGAAAGACACCCAGAAGTATTCATTTCTCTTTGGTGTTTGGCTGTGCATGCAGCACGACCAGCTGTCTCCTACTAGCAACAAGTCTACCCTGACATTATGAAATTATCCCAGACTATCATTCAAAATAAATCTACACCTTTCTTAAAGTTGCTTTTATCAGATGATTTGTCCCAGTAAAGAGAAAAACAACATACACCGTTGTTGTTTATGTAGGCATTTAGGCCATATAATTGTAGCAAATATTGCTCATTGTTTTGCTGATTTTTACTTAGATCATGGGACATTCTGAGCCTTCAGCATATGGTCACGATGGCATGAGAGTAGAATGCGGTTTTCTTAAGGGTCATAGCATTTCAGGGAACACACTGAATAAAAGTTGTACAAACCTGCGTTGGGCATTTTGGGCAAAGACGGAGAGAGCAAGATGTTGACTCCCCCAATATCAATGGCCTTCATGATATAAATACTGGGCACTCTACTGCTATGTTTACATGCTCCCGGGACTTCTGTGTTTTGTTGTGGTGGAAATGTGGGATTTAAAAAAAATTGTTTAAGTAGATTTTAATGGAGCTTTAGTGGCAGTTCAGGGGACTGTGTGCATGAGGTTTCAGAACTGATGAAAGGGTCTGTCTGTAGGAGAGAGCATCATGGACACCCGTTCACGGACACCAAAGATACGAGCTGAAGTTTTGATTTTCTTCCACCCCTTTTCTTCTCTTCCCTCCCCTTCCCTCTCCTCTCCCTCCTCCATCTTCCTCTCCCTCCTCCATCTTCCTCTCCCTCCTCCAACTTCCTCTCCCTCCATCTTTCTCTTCCCCTCTCCCCTCTTTTGTTGTGCCATGTGTTGCTTTTCAGATGTCACACTAGATCATCTTGTGTGACCTCTAATCACATGCACTTCACTATGTCACCACCCAGCAGCTGATTCCCAAAGATTAGTCTGTGCCATTTCGAAGTATAGGGTCTGAGTTTCTCTTTAGGTGAAAAAAGAATGTTATTTTTCTTTGATTTTATTTATTCTTAACTGGATTTTGAGACTGAGCTGACTTTTCCAGAAATGAAGAGTAATCATGCCACACAGGAGATGGCAATCATGAGGAGTATCACAGAGAAGGAAAGACATGCGTGTGAGTGGTTGTGGATGGAGCCGGCTCAGCCCCAAAACTTCAAAAGACTATTTTCACACTGGATTGTCATATTCCATGCAGATTATTTCTCTAGAGACCTTTGAACAGTGGTCTTTGCCTCCAGGACATAAGAATTTTTTTTTGAACTCTCAAAATCATTAGATCAAATGATGTCCAACTCACCAAGCCTGCTGAAGGAGGTAGCATGCTCTGCACCCCACTCTTTTCCTCCTTCCTATTTCCCATTCTTCTCCCCCCTTTCTCTTTTTGTGTGTGTGTGTGTGCCTGTGCGCAAGCACAGCTTTATAATGTGTCCTGTCAGGTAGGTACATATTTGATATGAGAATGCTGACTTAACACTTTTTCTTCAAGGACAATCATATATCATGGAAATTCAGAGCCAAATTATATTTGACATTTTATATAAAGTCTGAGACATCTTGATGTTAAACCAGAGTCTGAATGTGCTAAAATGGAGACTGCTCTAACTGAAAGTCAGTGTTTCTATTCCTATCCCACCCATATGAGTGATGGACAAGGCCTCAGAGTCTTTTTAATCCAGACGACTCACTGAGAGCACTCTGCTGAAATGATACCAGCTCAATGTGATTTTTCTGTCTAACAATGCGAAGAGCACATTGGGAGTTATTTGGAAGCTGAATCACAGATGGTATTTTGTAATGCAGTGGTTAAGAAAGTTGTATTTGTATGGATTCTCATCTACGTTGAAGAAATATGCAAGATTTTGTTGGTGTGTGAGTAATTTTCAGAAGCATGTCATCCATGAATCAAATAGCAACTTCTCCTGGGACAGCAAGTGGTTCTAAAGGCTGGGCAGCCTGAGGTTAACTCAAAGAGGCAGTGACTTTCCACATCTTTCTTCCTCTGTATGAGGGTTTCTTACTTTTAATATAGGTTTGAGAAGGGAGGCAAAGAAAAGGAAAAAGGCACAAAATGAAGGCTGGTTTATACCAGTATTTTACTGATAATGACAAAATGATTATTTTCTCTAAAATAAGATAACATTAGATACATTACATCATGTGGTAGTTTCTTTTCTTTTTTTAATTAAACAACTTTCTTTTAAACAACAGAGGTAAATGTACAGATTTTAAAAGCATTTTTGCATAAAACTATATGAATATATTTTTGTCAGTACTTAATTTTTTTAAAGGTTTGATAGTATGCATTGAAATCTTTCTAGTTACAATGAGCATAAAGGACGTGTAAAACAAAACATAACATGGAAATAGCCAAAGTTTTCTTGGTGTGTAAAGATTAAACATAATGAATTTTAAATACCAAGAACTGCCACAAACCTGCATTCTTAGCTCTCGATTATTAATGATTTAAGGCCTAGTGTACCACACTTTGAGAAGGTGCTATACACTTATTCTAAGAAAGACTGAGGCTTCCACTTTTGGCCTTCCTTCTTTTTGAGCTTCATATGGTCTGTGAGTTGTTTCTGGGGTGTTCACAGCTTTTTGGGGCTAGTATGCAATTATCAGTGACTGAATAGTATGTCTGTTCTTTTGTGATGTGGTTACCTCACTCAGGATGATATTCTCTAGATCCACCCATTTTCCTAGGAATTTCATAAAGTCATTGTTTCTAATAGCTGAGTAGAACTTCATTGTGTAAATATACCACAATTTCTGTATGCATTCATCTACTGAAGGACATCTGGGTTCTTTCCAGCTTCTGGATATGAACATGTATGTGACCTTATGTATGTTGGAGCATCTCTGGGGTATGTGCTCAGAAGTGAAATAACTGGGTCTTCAGGTAGGATTATGTCCAATTATTTGAGCATCTGCTGTCACCTGGGATTTTTATCTTAGACATTCTGACTGGGTGAGAGGTGGAATCTCAGGATTGTTTTAATTTGCATTTCCAAGATGTTTTGCATTTCTTTAGGTGCTTCTCAGCCATTCAATATTCCTCAGTTGAGAAATCTTAGTTTAGTTCTATACCTCATTTTTAAATAAGATTATTTGATTCTCTGGAGTCTAACTTCTTGTATATATTGGATATTAGACCTCTATCAAATACAAAGATTCTTTCCCAATCTGTTGGATGCCATTTTGTATTCTTCACAGTGGCCTTAGCCTTACAGAAACGTTGCAATTTTGTGAGGTCTCATTTGTCGATTGTTAATCTTACAGCATAAGCCATTATTGTTCTTTTCAGGCAATTTTCCCCTGTGCCTATGTTTTCTAAGCTCTTTCCCAATATCTGTTCTATTAGTTCCAGTGTATCTGGTTTTATGTGTATGTCTTTGATCCACTTAGACCTGAACTTTGTACAAGGAGAAAGGATCGATTTGCATTCTTCTGCATGCTGACTGCCAGTTGAACCAGCACCATTTGTTGAAATTGCTGTTCTTTTTCCATTGAATGCTTTCATCTCTTTTGTCAAAGATCAAGTGACCATAGGTGTGTGGATTCATTTATGGGTCTTCATGTCTGATCCACTGAGCTACCTGCTTGGGCTCTGTACCAATACCATGTGGTTTTTATCATGACTGATCTGTAATACATCTTGAGGTTAAATATGGTGATTCCTCCAGAACCTATTTTGCTGTTGGGAATAGTTTTTATTATAGTGGATTTTTTGTTATTCCAAATGAATTTGAAAATTACTCTTTCTAATTCTATGAAGAATCGAGTTGGAATTTTGACAGGTACTGCATTGAATTTGTAAATTGCTTTTGACAAGATGGCCATTTTAACTATGTTGACTCTCCCAATACATAAGCATGGGAGATCTTTCCATCTTCTAAGATCTTCTCAAATTTTCTTCTTCAGAGATTTGAAGTTCTTATCATATAGATCTTTCACTTGCTTAGTTAGGGTTACACCAAGGAATTTTCATATTGTTTGTGGCTATTGTGAAGAGTGTCCTTTCCCCTAATTTCTTTCTCGGCCTGTTTATCCTTTGAGTAGAGGAAGACTACTAATTTGGTTCAGTTAATTTTACACCAAGCCACAATGTTGAGGTTGTTTCATTAGGTTTAGGAGTTCTGTGGTAAAATTTTTGGGGTCACTTAAGTATAGTATATGACCTGCAAAAAGTGATATTTTGACATCTTTCTTTTCCATTTGTATCCCTTTGACTTCCTTATGCTATCTAATTGGTCTGGCTAGGCCTTTCAGAACTATATTGAATAGGTAGGGGGAGATTGGGCAACCTTGTCTAGTCCCTGACTTTAGTCGGGTTGCTTCAAGTTTTTCACCGTTAAGTTTGATGTTGGCTCTTGTTTTCTGTATATTGCTTTTATTATGTTTAGTCATGGGCCTTGGATTCCTGTTCTTTCCAGGACTTTTAACATGAAGGGGTGTTGAATTTTGTCAATGCTTTCTCTGCATCTAATAAGATGACCATATGTTTTTATTTTCCTTTGAGTTTGTTTATATAGTGAACTGCACTGATGGAGTTTTGTATATTGATCTATCTCTGCATCCCTTGCATATGTTTTACTTGATCATGGTGAATGATCATTTTGATGTGTTCTTATATTCAGTTTGTAAGAATTTTATTGACTATTTTTGCATCAGTGTTCATGAGAGAAATTTGTCTGAAATTCTGTTACTTTAAGGGTCTTTGTGTGGTTTAAGTATGAGTGTAATTGAGGCTTCAAAGAATGAGTTGGGTAAACTTCCTTCTGTTTCAATTTTGTGGAATGATTTGGAGAGTATTGGTGTTAGGTCTTATATGAAAGTCTGATTAAATTTAGCACTGAATACATCAGTTCCTGGTTTTTTTTGGTTTGGGCGTTTTTGATGAGTACTTCTATTTATTTAGGGGTTATGGGACTGTTTACATGGTTTATCTGGTCCTGATTGAACTTTGGTACCTGGTATCTGTCTAGAAAATTGTCCTTTCCTCTAGATTTTCCAGTTTTGTTCAGGATTGATTTTTGCAGTATGATCTGATTAATTCTTGAATTTCCTCAGTTTCTCTTGTTATGTCTTTCCTTTTATTTCTGTTTTTGTTAATTTGCATGCTCTCTTTGTGCCCTCTATTTAGTCTGACTAAGGGTTTATCGATCTTGTGGATTTTCTCAAAGAACGAGCTTTGTCCTGTTATTTTCATTTCCCTCGACCTTTGCAGTCTATCTTGGGATGGATTTGTGGGAAGGTTGTCTTTATGGGTCAGTGTCCCTAATGGTTGTGATCTCCTTTCACTTTGCCATTGATGCTTTCTTCCCACTCAGACATTTTCATTTTTACTTGCCACATCTATTAGCATCTTTTCTTCCATGATCTGGGTTCTCAGTTACATGAGAGTTTTATGAGAGTAATATTATAAGTGCTTTATGATATTAATGAAAGTTGTTTTATATAACCTAATTGTATTTCTGCTTAGATATTTGATTTATTTAGATTGCTGCATTCATTGTTGCTTTCAAAGACCTTGATAGATGGTTTATATCCCACTGATCTAGTTACTTGCTACTTACCTGTGCAGTATGTCAAAGTCACATAATTTCTTATATTTTAGCTCCTCAGAACCCCCTTCTCTGTTCCTTTCAAATATCACTTTTCCTTCTAGGCCCAGAAAAAGTCCTGTCTTCATTAATGACAAAATGGACAACAGAGTCAATGTTTGCCTCTGAAACTATAATTTGCACTTGGTTTCAGACATCATGGACTTGTAGCAGACCCTGTGATGTGAATTACTAGTTGGTGCCCATATAACAAACCTAACAAATGAGCGCTAAGAGTAGAAGTCACATTTTATTTTTTTATGAGCCTCTCAGTTTCGGACACTGTGTGCTATCCAGACGTCTGCCATTTGATCCATTTTCATGTGTAGAAAGCATTCTCTCTTGGTTTGTTCTAATCTTCTGAGGAATGTCTTGTCACTACTATATTGCCTAGAGAAAAAACTCATTAAATTAAAACCAGGTGTGAACAGAAAGGACAGGGGTGTAGCAATTGAGAACTGCAATCCAAACCCTCAAGACCATTATTCAGCTCACGTGGCCATTGGCTTTAATCTGTGTGAGAGCCATTGGCACTCAACAAATGATAGATTCAAGATCTGTCCACTGAGACAATGGACAAAGATGGGCTGTGGGATTTCTGCAGACTGGGGCCTCTAGATCTTGTTTCCTCCAGGCAAATAACTTCAAAGGGGGCATTCATCTTTACTCATTTTTTTCTGTAATTGAGATGGGATGTAGGGTCTGTTGATGCTTAGTACCTTGGAGAGCAACACGAATAGAAAATTTCCCTGTTGATTAAAGCTGCAATGGGAGCAAAGAAAGTTTGAAGCCAAAGGGCCAGTTACTAGTGGGGTATGAGGTATAAATCATATATCAAGGACTTAGAAAACACCATTGAAGACAGGAGTGGAATAAATCAAATATGTAAATGTAAATAAAATGAGATTATGTAAAATAAGAAGAAAGTAAAAACAGATCAGTTTAAAGCTACAGAAGAGAGAAGACTTTTCTCATGTCCCTCAAAACACAGAGTAACGAAGAAAAAAGACAATAAATGTGAACACGTAAAAAGGAAGGAAAACTCCTGTGTTTCAAGAATTGTCACTGTCAAATTAGTCTTCGTTGAGCAAGCCATAGACAAGATAGAGTGGGATGCATCCTGCTTATGCAATGATAAAATGTTTTGGGTTGACTAATATTTTCTTACACTACACAACTGCTTTCCTTATGGGGACTTATATGTTCTTCGACCACTGAGTTCTTCTTGCTCAGAGCTGCAGATGTGAATCTGACTGTGCCAGTCATTTTCAACAATACTGTGGCCTTCCCTAAAAAGACCGCTGAAGGGCTGCTGAGTCCAGAATATTCCTATGTGTACGGAGCTTGCTGGTTAGTCGCATTGGTGCATTATCATAATCATATCTGGAAGTCTTGTACCTATTTGGTGAAAACCAGCATGTATCAGTAAAAGAATACAATGTGCATAGCAGCAATCAGTTATAGCCACATTCATTCATTTATCTGAAATGCACTAATTAACTATATACTATCTTCTAGAGTATCAGGTATGTCATGATATGCAGAATATAAGATCTAATTTTGATTCATGGGGTCTTTCCATATGAAGCACTGGTCTTCGGGGATTCTTGGTCTCACAATCCAGCATTAAATACTATCAGCAAGTTTCTCTATTATTTTAAATTGCTTTTAACATATTTTCTGTTCTGGTATGAAGTGTTAAATTCATATAAAATCACATTTTACAAGGCGGTTATGAAAATATAGGGTTGTTTTATTCTTCTAGGATTTTTTCTGAAAAGTATTAAACATTAATATGAACAAGACATGGGTTGTTAAAGGAGAGGGCTTAGAACCAGGGTGTAACTCAGTGGTTGGTCACATGCTTAGATGTAAAGCCCTGGCTTCAATGTCAACACAAAAAATCAGAATCAAAAGCAAGCAATTCCAAATCAGTGTGACGATTCCTCAGAAAATTGGACACAGTTCTACCTCAGGATCCAGCTATACCACTCCTGAGCATATACCCAAAAGATGCTCTAACCTAGAATAAGGACACATGCTCCACTATGCTTAGAGAAACCTTATTTATAATAGCCAGGAGCTGGAAAGAACACAGATGTCCTTCAACAGAGGAATGAATACAGGAAATGTGGTACGTTTACACAATAGAGTACTACTCAGTGATTAAAAACAATGAATACATCAAATTCTTAGACAAATGGATGAATCTAGAAAATATCCTGAGTGAGGTTACCCAATCACAAAAATACCACCCATGCTATTTACTCACTGATAAGTGGATATTAGCCCCAGTGCTCAGAATACCCAAGATACAATTCACAGACCACATGAAGCTCAAGGAAAAGGATAACCAAAGTGTGTAAATGCTTCAGTCCTTCTTAGAAGAGGGAACAAAAATATTCTCAGGAGAAATACTGAGACAGTTTGGAGCAGAGACTGAAGGAAAGGACATCAAGAGATTGCTCCACCTGGAGATCTAGCCCATATATAGTCACCAAACCCAGACATATTGCTGATGCCTAGTGCATGCTGAGAGGAGCCTGATATAGCTGTCTCCTAAGAAGCTCTGCCAGATCATGACAAATACAGAGGTGGGTGCTTGCAGCCAACCATAGAACTGAGAACATTGTCCTTAATAGAGGAGTTAGAGAAAGAATTGAAGGAGTTGAAGGAGTTTGCAATCCCATGAGAACAACAATACCAACCAACCAGAACTCCCAGGAACTAAACCACTATCCAAAGGGGACACATCGACAGACCCACAGCTCCAGCAGCACATGTAGCATAGAATGGCCTTGTTGGGCATCAATGGGAGCAGAAACCCTTGATCCTGCCAAAGCTTGATGCCCCAGTGTAGGGAAATGTCATGGCAGGGAGGAAGGAAAGGGTGGGTAGATGAAGGCCTGTGGGACTTAGGCCATGAAAGACACCCTCGTTCTCAGTCGAAATAAATGAAGCCCCAGGAATGATAAGTGAGATGGTAGGAAGCTTCATAGTCTCCCCAAAATCACGAATCTTCAAGTTGCCATAAGCACCACACGGCCACTTGGGGTGTCGGCTACTCCCCAAGTTTCTCCTCTGAAGTTAAATGTGACCGCAGGTTACATAAGTTCTAGGTAGAAGCAGGACTGCCCCTAAACATGTAGACAAGGTCTTCCCAAGTCTTCAGGCCAAGCCAATAGGAAGTATTGGCTGTCAGACTCTGAACCATTTCAAAAACTATATTTATGGGGGATTTGCAGGAGAGTAAACTCTTGTAAGAATCATTCTGCCGCCTGAGAGCTTTTGTTTTAAGCGCTGTTAATACTGTCATTTCCTCTCACTGGTTCAGTTCAGCCTGGCCCTGCTCCCCATGACAGCAGCAGAAACTCGGGCAAGCTCAGCCCAGCAGTGGAGGAGGCAGAAGTCACATCTTGGCTGAGAGATCTGTGTGGGACTTCTGGCCCAAGGTCCCACAAACACCATTATAGAAGTGGGATGGGGAGGGCAGAATAGGGTGTATGGAAGGAAAACTGGGAAAGGGGATGACATTTGAAATGTAAATAAAATATATCCAATAAAATCAGTAAAAAAAAAAAAAAAAAAAAAAACACCTATTCTGATGCTGGAGAGATGGCTTAGATGTTAAGAGCACTTGTTGCTTTTACCAAAGACCTGAGCTCAATTCCTAGCACCCAGATGGTAGTTCATAACTGTCCATAACTCCAGTTGTAGGAGGTCTAATGTGTCCTTTTGACTTCTGTGTGCACCAAGAATGCATATAGTACTCATACAAAAATGCATTGCATGCACAAGCATGTAACCAAAACACACACACACACACACACACACACACACACACAGAGAGAGAGAGAGAGAGAGAGAGAGAGAGAGAGAGAGAGAGAGACAGACAGACAGACAGACAGAGAGAGAGAAACTAAAACCTGAACAATCCCATAAAGATAAAATCAGAACTGAGCTGAGTTTGTCAAGAGTGCCCTTAGCATTTTTCTTATCCACAGACTAGAAATGTTGATGCCTAAGTGAGCATAGAGCCACTTGGTTCTTCTGAATTAACACCAAAAGCATGTTTTCTTCCTCCAAGCAGGACTTTGGAAGACAGCAGAAAGTTTTCTTCGAGCATGACCATATGTAGCATAGAACATCAGCATGCAGGAAAACATTCTGAAATTCTACCAGTTTACCTTCAAAGAACTGGGGATGGGCAGAGTGACTGTGGGGTTAGTTTGGACCCAAGATAGATTTTTGGGGTGATCTCTAGTATTCTGCATAGGCATCAATGGCAGCACATCCTGCTCTTTAGTTAAAAGTGCAACTACAATGTGATTTATATTTAAACACGTAAAAGTAAAAGTATTTGCGTACTGAACTTGAACTCCATTACATGATTTTAGCAAAGTATTTTCCATCTTTTCATTGTCTCCAGATATATAGTGGTAATGCCTAGTACCCTAGAAATTCTCCATAAATTATGGCACTTGAGGTTTGGGGGTATAAAATCAATTTTATTTTTCTGACTTAAATTCCTGTAAAAGTCATAGTTGAGAAATGAATCCCTTCCATGCAGAAACACGAGCACCATGCTGTTTTCTAAGGATATAATTCATATCTGCTTGGTAACCACAGATTGGGACCCCCTTTCAATCACTCATGTTCTGTATTTTGTAAGTTATACTAAGATACCAGTGGATTGATGCTAAATATGAAATAATGTAGAATTTATGTTTACCATCAAAGTTCAAAAAAGAATTAAAACATTTTTAAAATTTATACAGGCAACCTCTTCAGGAGATAGGAAATCAGGATATCTAATTACTGAAATTGCACTGGACAGTTCTAAGATGCATGCAAGTCATTTACAAATACTCTAAAAATCTCTCATTCTGTACTCTAGTAGTTACATCAAAATGTGAATTAATTTTCCAAAATTCACATTGTAAAATCCTTAGATGTCAACTTGTTACAAATATTCAGGTTTTATATTATGTGTCTCAATTACTGCAGCCTTAATAGATTTTAAGGTTTGGTGCAGAGTTAATCTGATGCACGTGAAGGAGCCAGGGATGGTGCTCCTAGCCAAGAAAAGGCCACTGTAGGCAGAACTGGGAAAGCTCTTAGTTTACCCTCTGTGTAGTTGTCAATCTTAACACAATAAGAGGCACTGACATTTTATGGTCCTTGTTCCCATAGAGACAGCCATTATGATCCTATCTATCTAATCACATTAAGAATAAAGTAGTTACTTTCCTCTACCTTTGCAATGGAAAACATTACTCTTCTCCAAGACATCCATCTGTGTTGAGTAAATGTGACAGAAATAATAGAAACATTTTAAGCAGGATGCAATGACATATGTAGGATTAATACAGCCTCTAGAATAACAGCAATAACTTGGGATTTCTATGTGACAACTGGCAGCAGGGCAGGGTTTCCTTCAGAGGGCCTTTTCTTATCTAAGGTAATACCTGAGGATATTCAGGGACTCTTAGCTGGATATGAACAATGCATACATACACACGGCTAGAGCTGTTGGTATACAGTGCTCCATATACTCTTTTCCTTCTGTTGCTTATGCATGTGTAGTTAGTCCATAAATCTCTTCATTCCCTCAAACATCTGTTTTACTATTTACAACACATTTCTGCATGTGTGTTTGTAAATAGCAATTTTAAATAAATATCAGGAGGGGGGAAGAAAGGAGGGAGGAAGGAAGGAAGGAAGAGAGAGAGAGAAGAGAAGAGAAGAGAAGAGAAGAGAAGAAGAGAAGAGAAGAGAAGAGAAGGAGGTGAAGAAATAAGGCAGAAATGGGTTTGGAGATAAGAGATAAAATGCTTTTGTCATGAAGAAAGCCAAAAAATAGAAAAACCTGAAGGCATCATGGAAAAAGAAGGCATCAGTGAAAGAAAGGCATGAGAAGGAAGAAGAGACAGAGATGATCAAAGAGTGCAGATGAAAGGTCCAGTGTTGACAAATCTCTTGACTCTTTGTCTTGTCTTCAATCACTTTGAGGAGTAGCTGTGCCTTTAGTCATAGTGTTCGAACCATGGCGCAGGCATATGGTGACCACACTGCTGTTTTTCTAGCTCAGTTTTCATACATTTCTTTTGTTCTGGATATCTACTCATTGTTTTTTTATTTGTTTGTTTGTTTGTTTTTTTATTCTCAAAAGCGTTCTTAAGTGTGTGTAACACAACATGAATGTAAGTGGTAGGTATAAGTGTTGGAAAGAGGCCTTAGATGTAGCATGGATGGCTTACTGAATCAATATTTTGCCAATATTTGCTATTTTCTTGAAATATGGTTCCAGGATATTTTGGACTCCCACCTTGGAATTTCGCAATGAATATATTTTAACATGATTTAGTTCATTCAAAGGATAGGAAGTAGCTCCAGCTTCCTGGAAGTCAAGACAGAAATGGAATACTTAGAAAAGCTTGTTCTAAATACTTAGAAAAGTTTTTAGTGCTGCCCTTGCTTCTCACTTCCTCATGACTATCTGTGGCATGCAGTGCTTGTATTTTGTGAACAATTTTTACTTTTTTATTGAAAACATTTTATGTGATGTGGGACAGTGGACCATGCCAGGAAACTTGGTAAGGTAGAGCTGGTCTGAGTTCCTGGTACTCAGGTACATACCTCAGATGGTAGACTACTCCCTGTTCCTTTCCAAGAATACATATCTACCTTTCTTATGTTAGTCCCATAGCCCAGAACAGAATTCTCCATGTCAATGAGGTATCTAGAGGCCCTGAGGGTTTAGCCAATAAACTTCCCTACCCAGACATGCTTTTCTGCAAATGGTATTTACTTTCTGGTCCTTCCTGCGGAGCTGTTATGCACCCTAGGCAGGATGAATAGTCAATAAAAATGTCTCTTTCATCAAGAACCACCATGAGGAGCATGGAGAAAGCCTTTGACTATCTAACGACTTTCACAGATGAGCTAAGCAGGAGTTCCCCATTTACCTACCCTGGGTTCGAAGTCATCCTCAGCCTGCCTGCCTTGTCTCAGGCCTTGGACTCTCTCCTCTGTGCCGCACCCCAGCTGCAACTGAATGATTCAGAGTCAGGGAACCCCAGCTTCAGCCCCCACTCCACATCTTAGACTGAGTTTTCCCACATCCTGAGTGGTGTCTCAGCACTTCCCTAAATGTTGGTGCAGGGTCAATGCTGTCTAGCTGTTCCCTGTGCCCCAGCAGCAAGGCAGAACGATGATCCACAATGTGATACATTCTGATTATGGTTTCCCCCTTCCCGAACTTCTCCCAGATCCTTCCCAGCTCTAACTCAAACAACTCCACTCTCATTCTCTCTTTACAAAACAGACTAGTTTGGAGAAACAGTGACTCCTGTACTCCTGTGGTTTGCAAAATGCCAAGTCATTCAGAGGAGAGAGATGCTTTCCAGATTAATCAGCCACGTAGGCTTAGATCTTCCTTCCTTCCTTCCTTCTTTTCTTTTTTTTTTTTTTTTCTTTCTTTATTTTTTTTCTCATTTTTTCTTTCTTCCTTCCTCCCTTCCCTCCCTCCCTCCCTCCCTCCCCCCCTTTCTCTTTCTCTCTGTCTCATTATAAAACCTTTATTATTTTTAGCAAGAGTAATGCGTGTTCATTTTAGGAATATGGCAAATACAAATAAGCAGAAGAAAAATCATTCATCTTTTGCACGTTTATATGTGCACATGTGTAACATAAAAGGTACTCCGGTCTTTCAAAATATGATATTCCCATATTATTTTGTAACATTTTCTTACTTTGTATTCCATCAGAAGCTCATTAAAAAAATCAGTAATGCTCTTCTGTTAAAAGTCAGAGACTTATAGATTGGTTCAAATATAATCAACAGTAAGATACAGACAACAAGAGATACAGCTAAAGTCACTAACAGCAACAGATTCAATGTAGGAAGATGGGCAAAGGTCTCAGCAGGAAAATGCTAATCAAAAGAAAGCTAGATTGCAGTGGTAACATCAGATAAAAAGGAAATCAAGCCAAGCTACATTAAATAGGGGTAAGGATGGCTTCGATTAGCCTTCCAACACATCACTATTAGTTTGTTTCTCACTCTCCTGATCTCATCTAGCTCATCCACATCTCTAAACGTATCTTCCATGTTCTGATGCCCGTTGTGTATATCCTCAGTTTCTTCTGATTCTCCCCCCTCTTCTGGTTCATCCCTGTTCCAGCTCTTCCTTAGGCTTTGGCTCATTCTCCTTCTCTAGGTTTCCTTCCATTTTTTGGCAGGGTTTCATCTTGTGCATGCTTCTTCTTTGCTGCCTCCAGGTACGGATCTGGTTGACTTCGTTTTCCTGTGTATTTTAGCCTGAAGGGGTGCAAAGGACAAACCTGCTGAATTCAAGCAAGCTCTCTATAATCCTACTTAATAAGCGTCCTAAATCACTTCAAGCCTCTTTCTAGTCCAAAGGTAGGGAAAATGAGGGTAAATAGGAAAAGATGGTAAACAGGACGAGGGGATGTGGACCTGTTCAGAAGTAGTTTTTTGGGGGCAATTCCAATCTTTCTTGTCAAGATACTAGCAGTCCTGTTCAGTAGTGGTAGGATACCAACAGTGTAGTTCAAAAGTGTGATCAAACACAAGTGAACAGCGGCTGTATAATCCAGCAGAAACTGCCAGGCCTCCATTGAATCAGCATGGGTAAGCGGGTGTGACCAGGACAATTGTTCTGTGTTGTGCCTTTCTCAATGAAGTGAGGAACAGTAAAGACTCACAAATGAAGTGTTGCACAGCTAGCTACACAAGCACCCATCACTGGCCCTGAGTCCTACTTACACTCTCTCCAAACATAACATCTTTTTATGCATCTTGCCTCAGCAAGATATCACAGGAGTCTGCATTACACAAGACAACCAGAAATTTCCACTTCACAGATGCTTTTTGCGACATCTTCAAGTATATGGGATTTGGAAATAGACAAATGCTCTGGTATTTCACTGTCACCTTATTTTTATCACCCCAGATAACAAGTATTTAGCTGGCTTCATTTCCTAGTGGTAGCAGTGGGAGGGATCTGTAGCTTGTCTCACTGAAGTGTGAAAGCTGGACCACAGACAGGGCTGTTTGATTCACTCTTACCCTAGATTTTCAAATTGTCAGTTTATGATGGACAGGGTGCTGAGCACATGCTTTCTCTGACCAAGAGGAGGCTTGGAGAAGTGGCTCAAGATCACATAGCATATGGTAGAAGAAGAGAAAGAGAGCAAGAACATGTGCCCAACACTCAGCTGTCATATGTTTTCCATAGTGTAGATGAAACTGGGGTTGGTAGGTTGATAGTACTTCCTCTGGCTCTAGAGATTGTGATAGTAATTTTTGTTGTTGTTGCTTTCATTGATTTTGTGAGTTAATACAACAAATATGCCCACCTCCTTTCTATGCTATACTTCTGGCAAGGTGACATGGGGCAGTATTCTGCATTAGGGAAAGCTTTTCCCTTCAAGCCTGGGAATGGTACCCTGTCCCTACTGCTTTACCTTCCCCAGGCCAGTTGGTCCATTTATCTTAATTACGCAATTATTCCAGGAAGATTCCGATACTGCCAACTTATCAGGAGCCTCTGGAATCATGCCCCGCCCCTCTGATTAGGGGTGATTAGAGAAGCACCTGATATCAAACTGTTTTCACATTTCCTTCTACATTGATTGTCCAGCCTTGATTACTGCAGCTGCTTGGCGGCTGTTCTCATTAGCGTTGCATTGATCAAGGGCAGCTGATGGTTCCAAACGCCAGGCTGAACATACTGCATCCCATTCATTGTGTGAAGCCCACAGATAAAGCAAAGAGAAATTAAAGTCTGTGTTTTATTGTCTAAAGTCTGGGCAAATTGCAACCATTCTTGCTGCTCACCCAGCTTCTGCCTCAAAGAAGCAACATTAATTAGTCTTCCCAGCCTTGCAGTCCTTAGAAGCAATATCCTTGATCTATTGAAGCCTGCTTTATTAAAATTATCCACTGTGCCTGTCCTTAATAAGGTCAAAGAAGAAATCCATGAAAGCTGATTCATCACAAAGACCCTAGGGATGTATGTCATAGAGAAAACCAATTTTATTTTCCTGTTGCAAGACAGAAGTGGGTTACAAACTCCCTTACCAGAAAGGCAAAGCCTGGAGAATCCAACATTAATTTGGAGAAAGGCCTAATCAGTCTATCTGATGTGCTCTGTGAAAGCTTCCCAGTGACCAGGCCACATGTGTGAGGTGGAGTGAGAAGGTAGCATTTTAACTCTGGAGGTGAATGATAATTCCTCCCAGGAGATGCTTGCTTGTAAGAGATTTGCCTCCATGATCTTAGCTTCATTTCTTTAACATTTCTTAGTGCTACCATGCAGGCGCTGCTTTCTGCTGTGATAGAATCTCCCCAATGGGGCTGTTTTCCAGGCTTTCAGCAGAGCTTGGAAGACATGGTGAAGCAAGAACCAGTTTCTTCTTTCATCAACAGAAGACAAAGACGAGGGAGATGGATTTGTCCAGGAACACAAAATCTGTGAAGTCACGAAAAAGAAACTCCATCTTGTTCTCAACCTCAAAACATGTAGCCCCGCCCAGCAAGACCCATTTGTCTTATTTTGAACTGTTGACATAAGTTTGCTTGCATTTCTACTAAAGACAGTTATAGTTCCGAAATTTGGAGAGTGCAGCCAGTATTCACAAGCTGTATTACTTCAGACGTTCAACAACTAAGCATTCTGTGCTTAGCTGCTGGTTTTAGATGTCTAGTTGAAACGCAAAGCTGAAACTCCCTATGTGTTCATCTCAATGCAGTGTTCATTCAGAGCAAACACTTATAGCTTGGTATTTAATGTATTTGTATTAAATAAATGTAGGGTTTCACTGTGGGTTTCAAAGCTATAGGCTAGCCAGCTCTGCTTGGATAAATCCACAATCTTCTAGACCAAAAGACTTCCTACTTACGGACTTGTATGTGCCTACCTCAGAAAATGTTTTTACAAGCTGGCCATGGTTGTGCACACAGGAGGTTCAGGGGTTCAGGGTATGTTACCCATCGAGTTTGACACTAGCATGGGCTACATGAGACCTTGTGTCAAGCGAAACAAAACAAATCAAAACTCCACTTCAGCCTTAAAAACCTTGGCGGTCTCTCCTGAGTTGAGGGCCACGGAGGTTTGATTTCCAGGTCATATAGGGAGTTCACTGTGCAGAACACTGGAACATGTATTTGGTAATTTCTAAGTGCTTCGGGCCCTTTAAGGTTAAGGGAGACCATATGGCTAAATAATGGTTTTTACTTTGTCAAGGCAAGTGATCGGTTTAGTAAAATGTTGCAAAAATAGGTCAGATAGAAAGATTTCTCAGAGCAAAGAGGTTTTCTCTCTCTGTGGATGTGTATGGGATAGGTATTTTGTTAGCAACTGTATATATCAAGGCACAAACTCTGAAAATACTGCAGTCTGTTATAGGAATAAAAGTGAGAGTTGGGCTTCTGTCCCTTTTGTTCAATTACATGGGAGGGATGCGTCTGTACCTAGAGAGATGAGGAGAAGACCAATGAGCAGACCAACTTAAAAGAAGTCACAAACACACAAAACTGCAGTTCTTTAGGGATGTAGTTTTTTCATTGGCAGTGTCAAGTTTAATAATGTTCATCACAGCAGGTGCGAGATGACTCTTACTGTACTTCTTAGGTCCACAGCCATTTGTGACTTAGCTTAGAACACTTGTCTGTTTTGTAACCACACCTTCTCACTTATCCAAAGTTCCATGGATCCCAGGATTTTGGAATCTTATCATGGTACAGTTCACCCTCTACTGGTGTGAGTTCAACTCTATCTTTGCCTCTGGCTTCATCTCTAAGTTCCTGCAAGGTACTTTGAACCTCTATTTACTTTGGTTCTTTGCTTAGTTAGCTGGTGTTGTTTCAAATTTCTAGAATGTGACACCTGGCACTTTATTTAGGCATATTAAATACACTACAACTTTTGGAAAAAGTTTCCTGGTCACAATTATGTCAATCCCATGTGCACAATAAAGTTTAAAGTGTGAGTACATCAGAAGTCTTTTGCAAAATACACATGACTTCTATCATGAGGATGAGTTCTATAGCTTAAGGGCCTCGGATCTGCTGTGGTCTTGTTCATACATATGACACAGAGGTTATGAGGCTACAAGTACATGTGGAATCTCTCCTAAGAAGAGTTCTATTGACTGAGAAATGGTTCTCAAGATAAAGGTCTAGGAAGGGAAAGTCTGGACTAAATACAATAGTCTGGGGAATTCAAGTGTGGCCAGGCCTTACAGAGTGCAGGTCACCAGGCCATTAATAACATCAATTTTTCAGCCTTCTGGGCATGCCCTCTACACTTAATGTATTATTTCATTCTATTCACTTACAGGTTTTATTTTAATATTTTTAAAAGGAACATTTATTTATTTATTTATTTATTTATTCACTTTACATCCTGATCACAACCTCCCCACCCCCTGCCATCTCCTTCTAGTTTACATCTGTAAATGTTGAGAATGAAAATGCTTGCCTAATCAGTTTGCTATGAGGGTTGAGTGAGGACACAACAGAAGGGACTTGGCCAACACTGTAACTCCTTGCTTTCTTTAACTATTTCATTAACTGGAACTATCTCTTTTCTCCACCAGAGAACCAACCTCAGCCTGAGCTCAGAAGCACCCTTCCTGATGCATCTTTCACAAGCAGCTTTCATAGCTTCACATGCTCATGTTATAACAACCTGAGGAACATCCAGTGCTTATGAGATCTTTGCAGAGAATCTCAGAAGAACTGTGACTGGTTTGTAACCAGGACACAAATAGACTCACAAAGCAAAGAGTAATGTAGTAAAGGTGAAAGCACATTTCCCTGTGGTATGCTTATAGCTAGTACTTATATTAAACAGAGACAGAGAGGGAGGGAGGGAAATATTGAGAAGAAAATTCATTCACCTTTGTACCAAAACTATGTTCACAAAACAGACTTGATGTTGATGCTGGCCATCATTTGAGATAGTGCATGGATTCTTTTCTCTACCACTTGATTAAGGAAGTAAAAGACAGAAAAACAGTTCACATCCAAGTGAAAGTGAAGTTTATAAGCAAGTATTATTACAAAGGTCTCTGGTATATAAGGTGTCAGAGTTGGGAAAAACACTGCCTTTTGGCAAAGGTTGTTAAGGATTTTTATTTGGGCTCAAGTATCTCCCCCACAGTGACTTTCTTCTATTGTTCTTCAGGTATTTATGTGTCTCTTCCAATAAGGGGATTAGTTCTCTGCTTCTGTCTATGAGCATGGGAATAACTGAGGTAGGACAGCTTTGCCTTAGTGCATGAACTTGGGAGCAGATGTAACAGGGTTTGTGGTCTTAGTGGATGGTTATAAAAACAGTTGTGATTTGGCTGTGGTTGCAGTGAGATATAACTCATCCCCTCTGTAATGAGAAAGAAAAGGCTCTCTGAACATGAAGGTACATGGCTTTCATTTGGGTAGGTAGCATATTACTAGGAAACAAAACATGCCTAAGAAAAAGGAATCATTACCCCCTCTCATTCTAGAGACCAACAGATTCAATTTTCTTTGAGACTGAATATCTGTGGTTGTGCGTCAGATTTGTTTATCTTAATGGGGCTTTTCTATACACCTCTAAGCAAAAGAACCATCTCTTTCTCTGTGCTGATTCAAGCCCATCCCTATGACTCAGTAACTTCACGTTCCCTCAGAACTCACCTTTCATATTCTCCCAGGCAGCTAATCTCTGTGACTGGGCACCCATCTTAACCCATGTCCACCTTCTACCCATCCTCTCTGTAGACTCCACTCCTCACATGCCCGATACTGTCCAAGTACCAAGTAACACATCTCTTGGTACCTGTTTTGTAGAACTGTAGCCAAATGCCTACCAGAAGTAAATTAAGAGAGGAAGGATTTATCTTGGATTACTCTTTCACAGGGGTCAGTTCATCATGGCTAAGCAGACTAGTTTGAGTTTGCATCATGACAGGCAGGGGACAGAGAACAGGGCTACAGGAAGGGGCCAGGGAAAGGACATGACTAAAGCTCTGTCACCTCTATTTCAACTACTCTCTAGTTCCCATCTATCCCACCTCCTGATATTGTCAACATATTGTGACTCTATTAAGTAATTAACTACTTGATTATGTTAAAAGTTTTAATTATTATGTGGGCTCCATTACAGACACACTGAAGTAGGCTTTACTATTTCCTTGGATGTTTCTTTCAAGTTGACAATCAAAAATAAGCTTCCAAGCCATCCAGATGGTGCATAATGTAACCTGTGTTTAGAGAATCTTTGGCCATATTATTAACAAAGTCAACTGTAAATGCAACAAAACTATAACAAAGCACACCCCCCTGCACTGCTTTGTTTCTCTGCAAAGGATTCCTCTCAATCCTGATCTTAAAGGAAAAAAATCCAAGAAAGAGGCACAGGCAGTCTAAGTTATTCAAGAAAGCTAAGGAAATGTGTACTCTAAAGAGAGTCCTAAGTGGGTGTCTCCAAAAGTGGGGGAATAAGTCTTGTAGGTTTACACATGGATTTTAGTTTTTAATGACTATGAACTGGCTAGCATATTCATAGACTATGGTGACATTTTTCTCTACCAAACCATTATGAACTGGATTTCCCCTTTAGAGTATTTATTCCCATGTTTCTTACAAAAAAGTCCCCAGATGTAGGGGAGGCAGAACAAATCCCCTATTGTAAGTGCCAGAATGAAGTCAGGGTCCTTTAAGATAGCTAGTTGCAATTCCTAGTTGTTAGCTGCAAGTAGAAAAGTGTAGTGGTACCTCATTACACCACACTAGGAGCAACTTAAGCATAACATTTACCTGCAATGGGGCATCCTGACTGTCAGAGACAGAGTGACAGAGCCACCGCTTTGGCTTCCTTGGTTTTCTCTCATATAACCTAATCATTCTTGGTATCATTATCATCTCATTATCGTCTCCTTGTTCTTGAAGATGGTAAGCTTAGACATATCTTTAGCCTTAACACTGTGACTCTTACCTTGGGGTAGAAAAAGTTTTCCATCGTAGAAATGTAGACAAGTCTGTAGGAATGTGGCAACTATTATAGGGACTGCCTTTAAAGAAACTGAGGAGGGGCTTGGAAGAAATATGAGCCCAGAAAATAGAGAATGGGGAGGAAAGGAGAAAAATCAAAGCCAGTCCTTACATTGCAGAGTTGCAGAGCAAGCAAAGGTTCTCACTAAGCATCAGGGACAGGAGCCACTGGTTCTTCTCATTAGAAACAAAAGTCTTTGTGAGGGACAGCATACATGCCACTGTGACTCAGATGACAAAGGCCTTATATAAGGACAGCATTGTCAGAATGTGCTACAGTTTTCCATCAAGCTCCAAAAAATGGTTATTCTCCCCGGCGTCGCATGTTCTAGGAGATCTTGTTCTGTTACATCCTATGGCTGTATGCCATCCTGAGGCTATGTGTTTTCCTTCCTTCCTTCTTACCCTGCAGATACTCTTTCCATCTCTTCTCTTTAGATCTCCGAACACAAAGCTCCAGTGGCCATCTCACTCTTTGTTCAGAACATCCATCTAGCCATCTGTCCCTGAGCCTAATGCTGGGCTCTAGTAAATTGAGTAGGCCACAAATCCACAAGGCATATTGGTGCCTTAAGAACAGGTCTGAGGTTTTCACTGGCAAGGTGGAAGTTTAAACAGTACTGGGAGCAAGATAGGAGATGATATTCCCTTTGTTCAATCTAAGAAGTAGCAGCAAGTAACGAAGATAATGATCTGGGAAAATGTTAACCATACCAGGGTGGTAGATATGTATCTTCTATGGTAAGTATTGAATTTCAAGCAATTTGTCAAGTAGATTACATTACTTTTCTTAAGATACAAAGAAATTATCTGTAAATAATCATTTAAAAGGCATTTCAGCTCAGAACTCAGCTGGAAAGCCTCCTCAGGTGTGCAAAATTCCATCAAGCATTAAAATAATTATAGACTTAACCAAAAAGTATGTACACATACCTACTACTACTACTACTACTACTACTACACACACACACACACACATACACACACACACATACACACACACACGGGGGAGGGAGGGAGGAAAGGAAGGAGGGAGAGGAAGAGGGAGAGGGAGAGAGAGAGATAACTGGTTATAGACATGGTGCTAATGTGCATTGTACTAATTACAAACAACAGAAGAAAAAAGAAATAAAAACAGGTGAGGAAATTGGAGTGATATTAAAATAAAAAGCTAAGTTTTGTTCAGGATCATATAATGGTAGACATGTTTTTTGCAGTCTGTGTATTCTACATTCTGCCACTGAGCCATGTCTGAAATCAAGCCTTTATGTCCCGGTATATTTGAATGACTTACCAGGTGGGTGGATGCTAGGGGTGCACAGAGCTTGACTTCGTACTTCTGGAAGGTATTGAGAGGTCCTTGGCTATCAGCGTGGACATTTACATATGCCCAAAATCAGCTGTGAAAGGCCCATGAGCACAAGTCTGGCCTGTGTAGATCTGCCTGGCTGCTCAGTATCTGAATCTTCGAATGTCTGTGTCTCAGTTCTTGTCATTACTCATTGTGCAATAATAGTCTTATAGGTTAGAAGAGATACTGAATCATCTGGTCTTTAGACTTCATTGTGTTTTATATCAGACACTGTGTGTGAAAGTACTTTTCCAAACATAGGCAAGAGTGAAAACCTTTGACCGTATTTCTGAACAGCAAATGTCCAGTAGAACTGCGCTGGGGCTATCTTTGTTGTTGCCATGGAGAAGGGGCAGTGGTCTGGGTATGCAGGATAGAGAACTGAGCTTAGCAGGTGGACAGGCAGGGGCAGTTCATGGTGATAGTGTGGCCAGAAGAGGGGGAATGCTTTGCGTGTCTCCCCTTGTGCAGGATCGCCTTTATCACACCATCCCCTCTATCTTCTGCAAGCTTCACTTCAGAAAGTTAACATTGGGGTCAGAGATGATGTCCCCGGGGCTATGACTAGGTCCCTGCTGCTGATATATTTTCTGGGCTGGTGACAGAAGTTCTGCTTTTTTATTGTGTCCTGGGATTTCTAAAGCTGTAAGACAGAAACTGAATTCCTGGATCCCCCAGGCCACCACCATATTATTTGGAACCTATAGCTCGGGCTAGAGCTTCTGAAACGGGACCTGTAACTAGGGCTCTGACTCCTCTTGGCAATCATTTCCTCAGCTTAAAAAAAAAAAAAAGATGTATTTTCCCCAAGTGGATGTGTGGCTGCCTACAGCAGCCTCCCTCTGAATGAGAGCAATTCTCCTACACTCCGGGGAACCGCACCAACAGGATTTAGAATTTCCTGGTTTTGTTATTTGAGCCTAACAAAAGAAAAATCCCATCTTAGATGCAATTAGACCATTTCTTTCTTTGCCTCCCCAGAGAAAAGGAGAAATGCAGAGGGCAGAATTTTACAGCCGATATAGGTAATTTGTAAGCCCGGTGTGTGTGTGAGATAAAATCTGATGGCAAATAAGAGCTTGTGCGTGTCCTTTCTGCTCTTTGAAAAGGCAATAATGTACCTTAAGAATATTCTGAAGAAGAGAGAACCTCAGAATACTCAAGTAACAGGCAATTTTCCGACACAGTGTAGAGTATGGAGAAGGCCCAAAGATCTTAGTTTGAGGGCAAAGACTGCAGACCGGGAAGGTCCTATCGATCCTAAAGGGCGGCAGAGCAGCAACCATTCATTATTCTGTGCTACAAACCGACTCACTGTCCACAGGTTATGAATCAGAAACGCTGGCATAATTTCCTAAGCAACTTGGTTGAGTTATAATTTACCTACAATAAAACTAATGAGCTTAAAAGTTCAGATTGGCTGGATTTGAACAAACACAAATGACGTATCATTACCATCGCAATCAAGCCCTTCAGTCCTGAAACACTACCTTTGACCTTTGCAGTCTTCTGTTCAATGGCAAACTTCATCTGTTTTCTCATCATGGCAAGTTTACATTTGCTTTATTCTCAGATATTTTCTCATTAGTTAGCATGTTGTTACTCTAACTCACATGACTGATCTCCTTTAGGCCACATCCTTATTGTTGGCATTTAGTCTAGATTCCACCTTACAGTTACCCCGAAATAGCCAGATGTGCCAGACTCTCTTACTCTTGCTCCCTCTCCTTACCCTCTCCCTCCCCGTTCCTCCTTACCCTCTCCCTCCCCGTTCCTCCTTTCCCTCTCCCTCCATGTGTTCATGGCTAGCCTCTATTTCTCTTCTCTCTCTCTCTCTCTCTCTCTCTCTCTCTCTCTCTCTCTCTCTCTCCCTCCCCCCTCCCCCTCTGTCTTTCTTTGTCTCTACTGCCCCCTCAACTCCTCTCTCCATGTCCTAAATGAACTCTGTTCTATACTATACTATCACCTGTCTTGTCCCTCTGGGGGAAGGAATGCCTCAGCATGGGCCCGATAAAGCCTAACACTTATGATCTCAGGCAGTTTTCTCTGGGAGGGAAGGGCATGTGTCTACTTGAGAGAACAGTGTGAACATTATGTGTTTGGAATCTAGCCTTCATTTCTTCTTTCTATTTTAAGGCTATCTTTGAAAATTTACATCTACTTGTGAAGCCGTGAAAGGAGATCCCATATTTGCTTGAATGACAGCAGAGAGATGGTGACCATAATGAGGCAGGCATGGGAGGTCCGGTACCATGACCTGATAGTGTTTTGATGGTATGGTCCTTGAAAAAGGGAAGATGGTATGTTAGGATGGCTCTGTGCTGGGGGATGGGTGGTAAGTAGAAACACCTGTTCTTGATGAATAATTGATGACAGGTGAGGTTAATGGGCTAAACCAGAAGATGATCATGCCAGGGGCTCATGTGATATCAGCAACATGACTGGATAGTTAGGTATTCTGAGCTGTGTGCTGTAAATCTTCAGTTAATGGAGAAAGAGCAGACCACACACTGCTTAGGGCCCCTGCGGGTCTTTTTCACTTTAAAGACTATTTGGTACTATTTTCTGTGGGGCTCATTTGGCAACTTGAAACCTCTACCCACATTAAATGTCATTTCATTAATATTTTTTCATATGTAGTTTTACAAATTTTTCATTGTACCAACTAGGCATTCATTTGTATGTACTCCATTGTCAAAACCCTAACATATTTGCTTTGTCTTTCTACCATAAAAAGCTTCACAGTATTACCTTAATTATTTTTGCAATCATTGTTATCTTGTTGAGCCATTTGAAAATAGTTTTTCAGTCTATATATAGTGATAGAGGATTTATACCATGACCTGTTTTTTTTTTCTGCCCCCACTTTGGTATGGGCCATCTGTGTAATTCCTACAATCCTCAAATACAACATTAATATAATAGCACTAGCTAATATCCAGCTCTAATTCAAGTGTGCCCCATTGTAAGGGTTATATTTTAAATAGGTCTCATGACTCATCCCAGGATTCCTTGGCAGAGGGGCTCATGAATCCTGGGGTTGTTACATGGGAGCAGAGAAGCAGCCCTGATTACATTTAAAATCAGTCTTATGAAAAGCGTCCAGTAAGTAGAGTTTAATTGATCTAAGGAATTTGTATATTGATTAAAATCTACTTCTGTTCTTTTACTTCTTTATTTCTGGCTTTGTGAGCTCCACTGGTAATGAAGCGGCAAGACAGAGGCATTAGCTACTTGAAACATCCATCTCAGCTCCATTTCTCCAGTGACTTGTAGCCAGCATGGCTACAGAAGAAAGCCCCTTTACTGCTCTGGTTCATATCAATCAAAGACCAGGGAAAGGATCCTAATACCTTTTGAGCATGTTTTCATTCATCTTGGAGTTTAGTTGTCATAAAAATGGTATGCTTAAATTGTCCATTGGGTGCAAATGGCCCCATAAACTCTTTTAACTGAGTGACATGGGATAATGGAAATACCTTCACAAAGAACAACCGAATAGATCTTCTTTTATTGTAATCATCAAACAGCATGCCCCAAGGTATTGATTGAATTATACATAAACCTGATATGGAGCTATAAAAAAGGTGATAGCATGCTGATTCCAAACAAACCACATACAGGTTAGTCTGAAGATAATTTAATTCTAATAACCTCTATAATGTTTGCAAGGATCACAAACAAAAAAAAATAGTTATAAATAGAAACATTTACTGTGTGTATGTAAACTTTTAGGGTACATTCTGTGCTATTCCATTAATTAAAAGTAGAAAATGTACATTCAAATAAGAAAGAAGTTGTTTATAGAGAGGCAGAACTAAATAATGTGGTCAGAGTCCAAGGAAGTACCTGACGATGTCAAGTCACCTGAATAGTGTTCAGAGAAGGGTAAGGTCTAAATACATCTGGCCGGTTTAAACTGGATCTCTTGTGTATTTTCCATTCAAAATAGTAAAGTGTTTTATTTAGTTTTCCTTGAGACATGGTCTCACCATTTAGTCTCTGCTGGCCTTGAACTTTTAATTCTCTTGGTCTTCAACCTGCTGGGCTCATGGGGTATACCTGCTTGCCTTACTGTGGAGCTCTTTTAAATAAAAAGGTGTTTCTTTGATTTTTTTTCAAGTTGTAGCTGATTGAATGAATTTAATGAATGTCGTCTCCTTAAAATGGGTACTCTTTTGTCTTCTTTATCTGTACAGTATATTCAGGAATGGAAAATATGCCTTCTATTCTCTGCCTGAGTTCTGATTTTTTATGTGTCTATATTCATCTTTATCGCCTTCACAGGGATTCTGAACCTTTTGGAATTCTCTTCTTCCTTTTGTTTGCCCAGAGTAAAAGTCCTCACCCCCAGCACTATGCTCTACCCACCATACCTGTTCCTTAAATAGAAGTGCTAAATCTATAAAATATCACAGAGAAAATGGAGGGAAAATGACTTTGAGATTAATAAATTATTTTGAACTACCAAGTAAATACCAGTACCAGCAAAGAAAGAAAAATATTAATGCATTTCTTAGAAGGAAGGTTTAAAAAAACTATTCTGTAAAAGATCCCCAAAAGAGACAAAAGATCACTTTCATCATAACAAAAACACAGCATGTATTTACTAAAGACTCATATGTGGAATGCAGAATGTGTTCTTAGAACTCAACAAGAGGAAGATAAAACAGCCATTTAAAGAAAAGGGGTTTTAAAGAATCTTGACTAAGACATTATACAAATAGCAAACGAATATGTACAGATTCCCAGTGCTATTGAACATTAGACAAGTACGAGTTAAAACCCCGAGCTGCCCATGAACTCCCTCTCCAGCGATCACCACTGACAGACTCACAACCTTGAGCTTTATCAAAGAGGGTGGAGAGACACCAGGAATGCTTATTTATGCCTGGTGGGCATATAAAATGACATAACAACTTTGAAAATCAGTTTCATAGTTTATTAAAACAGTAAAAATGTGCCGTGCTTAAGACTTGTTCTACTTTTAGTTGTTTTAGGTGTTTTTCTAAGGTGAGAAAGCGTGGATCTATATGAGGCTTAGATGTCTGGGGCCTTACCCACACTATGCATTTTCTATTATTCAGTGAAGAGCATAAGGTTTCTGCATGTATATGTGTATGTGCATTCGTGTCTATATGCATGTGTATAATGTATATGTATAAGTATATAGAGAATATACTCATATGTATTATAAAAATTCATTGGAGTATACAACAAGTATCTCTCCCCATATTTAAACATATAAAATAAGATTTGCAATTTTAAACTTTCATTACCACAGTTATGTGGAAAGTGCTTTTATATAGTTTCTCTGTAATAAATAACACTAGTATCTTTAAGAAATACAGCTGTTTCCTCACATCTGCTTTGACCCCTTAGGTGTAACAAACAGACACCTAATTGGACTTCAGGGCCTCTCCACAGGCAGGAATAAATGCCTTCCCTGTACTGTGGCTACCTGTGGCTGATGAGTTCATGAACCCTAAAAGAGAACTTATCATGGCCATTTTCCTAAACCAGTATACTCTCAAATACATTCTAAATATGTACCCTATGTTGACAGATAAGTGTATCTCACACCTCTTCCAAGGACATCATCACAGAAATTCCCAACTGATCAAAACATAAAGAACCACTAACCTTGGGTGTCCATTTCCAACTGACATATCTGCAGTACAACTACTATAGCTAAGCTCACAGAAGACAGCAAAGAAAGGCTGGAAGAATCATAGCCAAAGGCTTTTAGCATTCATGCCTGCTAAAAGATTATGTCTTTTAGCTACAAAAGAGAGTTGCACCTATAAAATTGTAACAATGTGGTTTCTAAACAATATCTACACAATGCTAACACCATTGTAATCCATCAAGAATAGGAAAACCTCTCAAGGCTTCTAGATGAAGAGCTAATGGCTGTTAAGAGTGGGAGAAAAATATTTTTTTTAGAGATGAGCTGGTAGTATAAATAGGCTCAATCCGAAGTGGGGATATATATGTATATATGTATACATGTATGTATATATGTATATATGTATATATGTATATATGTATATATGTATATATGTATATATGTATATATGTATATATGTATATGTGTATATATGTATATATGTATATATGTATATATGTATATATGTATATATGTATGTATATGTGTATATGTGTATATATGTATATATGTATATATGTATATATGTATATATGTATATATGTATATATGTATATATGTATATATGTATATATGTATATATGTATATATGTATATATGTATATATGTATATATGTATATATATGAAGTGGAAGCTTAGGGGTCTTTGGAAAGTCAGTTGGGTGGTGTTTTGTGTGGACAAACACATGAAGGAACATTTTGTTGAAGTGGACACAGATGTGAAAGGCCAGGTCAGACTTCTGAAGGAACATTTCAATGAAGCAGACAGAGGAGAGAGGATGTTCTGCTAAAGCAAGCACGAGAAAGGACATGTTTTAAGATGATGTCTTTATGCAGGAAGGCAGGTACAAGATAAAATGAGGCCTGTGATTGGACAAGAAGGAAGAATGGGCGGGAACAAAGCTTTAAAAAGAGAGAAAGAGCCAGAGTGAGGGGAATGAGCCGGAAGCAACATGGAGGCAGATGTTCACATTCTTCTCTGAGCATAGACACAGGTTGTGATGGATATTTTATAAGGATGGGTGTGTACAGGATTCTGTGCTGTATAGGTGGATAAATGATATCATATCAATTGGATCAGAGGTTATTGTGTGGTGTTTTCCTTCATGTGGTAAGTTGCGTTCAAGAGAAGGTGTAATGGCAGAATGCACCAAGCCCGCCATGCAATTGGGATGAGTGAGTCTGGTGTCTTAGCAGCCTGCCAAGGGAATTGTGAGTGGGTGCAGCATAGTGAGGTGCTATATTGAAACAAAAATAAAAAAGAAAGCCAAGGGCAGGCAGCACAGTGAGGTAACACTAGAGAAAAGGTCGCACCACCTTTTAAAATATTTACCCCAAAACATGTGAATATAAATGTTTGTTTGTTTATTTATTTATTTATTTATTTGTTTATTTATTTATTTAATTTGTAACTATGTGCTCAAGCAGAGGGCTTAGGTTTAGGTTTTTCATAGCAAGTGATACATCATGGGTTTAATTTCTCTGCACCTTCCAAACCAAAAAAGAGAAAGAGCAAACGTTGAATTTTTGAGTTCATATACTGTCACTAGTGGAACAAACTTCCTCTATGCAGGTCTACATTCAGTAAAGAAATGACTTAAGAAACATGCTTTCCCTAACTCACAGTGACTAGTTAAAGCAGCCATATTTCACAAACTTGAGAATCCTGAGCATGGTCATTTTGATGAGAAAAACTTCCATACTTATTCTGATAGCCCACATTATATGAATTGCTCCAGTTATGCAATATTTTCTTTAATTACAAAAAAGGCATTTATCAACTCCAGCAAACATGTTTCCTAGTCCTCACGAAACCTCCATATCCAGTACACCATACATGGCATTTTCTTCAAGTTGCTCCCTTTGCTTTCTTGGTCTGATATGAAAGCTATTTTGAAACAAGTACAAGTGTCCTATTTTTAAATATTTTCAGTGAGGCCACAGGAAATCTCTGTTAGCCTGAGGCATTCTGACACTTAGAGGCTGTGTGTTTTTCAGGATTTATCAAACCAGACAGAAAACTCCACTCTATACCACTAGGGAGCCAGCAAAGAGCTTCTACAAGAGATGAGCTGGGAAGGGACTGTTCCTTAAAACGCAGCAATCATTTAAATAGTGACTGTCATCACAAACCAACAAAACATCGAAGCACCAGACAGAATCTCTTCACACATTCTGTCTTGATTAGACTTGACTTTGCATTGCTCAAATGGCACTTAGATTGAACTTTGTGTTTGCTTAGGAAAATAACTTTTTTTTCCCTCCTAGCCAGTGCTTGCTGGAAATGTAATGAGGGACCTTACAATTCTCAATAACATTAACCTATTCAAGAATCTGAACATAATTTAACATTTTTCACTCTCTGGAGGCTCTTACACCCACAACAAAGCACACAGTTGAATTTCTTTTCTGCTTAAAATAGAAATTCATGATACTCTAATTACCTTTAAAGGAGATAAATATATGAATAAGTGAGTAAGCATGGACCCTGTAGGAGACCCTAAAAATCCCCAGTTTCATCCTCATGGCATTATGCTTCATATATTTTTTTCCCTCTTCTGATTTCTCACACTTACAACTGTCCTTAGGCATTTTTATCTGGCTGATAAGGTCTTCTAGGGATTGCTGAAGGAACGACCTGAAATTGCCCACAGACTTTTTATTTCCACGATGGGACTTCAACTCCTTTCCCCAGAGTGTGGAGTATGATTAAGACCTATGCTCTTTTTTGTGATCTCTAGATGAATTCAGTGGTAGTTTTCCATGGCTGCACAGCAGTAACTTGAGAACATAGGCATGTCAGTCCTTCCTGGTATTTCTTAGGACTGTATCTTAAGTGAATTCTTGCATTTTCTTTCTCAATCCAGAGTCCTCTTTTTTAGGAATCTAAATGAGGAGATAGCTGAACACTCTTAGGTTTAAATAACACTTTATCTAACACTTCTTCTGAATAGCATGCCCTAGAGAAGGGGTCCCTTTTCTACAAACTTGTTATGAGTCATTTAGCAAGGGTCAGGTCTTACTTCTGAGGAGAACTATTCATAACATAAAGAAGGTTGAGAACAGGGTTGCAACTGTGAGCTACTTTTCTCTTATAATTATTTGTGTAGGAAAAGTCAACCCATTTTTTAAAATTTTGGAATAGACATGTTTACTTTGAGTCTTGACAAAAGTTGCTTGTAGTATGTGTTACTATGGTCCATAATGAGACTAAATTCAAAAGACATTCTCAATCACTAGTAGAAAAGGGGAAGCGGGTTTTGTTTGTAAAATATGGAAGTGCTGATTAAAGCTATTTTCTTTTTTTTATTATTATTTTTTTATTTTTTTAAACGACTTTATTTTACAAAACAAAAATAAATGTACAGATTTTAAACATTTTTTGCTTAAAATTATATTTTTTTGTCAGTACTGTTTTTTTTGACATTAAAATAATTTTTTACATAAAACCATGTGAATATATTTTTTTTAGTCAGTACTTGATTTTTTTCAAGGGCCCGACAGTACGCATTGAAAACCCAATAGTTACAATAAGCGTAAAGTACATGCAAAACAAACGAAACATGGAAACAGTCAAAGTCTTCTTGTTTGTAAATATATGTATATTTTTTTTGTTTTCTTTATTTCTTGGACTTCATACAGTCTGTGAGTTGTTTCTGGGGGAGTGCAAGCCTCTGGGGTTAGCATCCCACTATCAGTGACTGCATATTATGTCTGTTCTTTTGTGACTGGGTTATCTCACTCAGGATGGTATTCTCTAGATGCAGCCATTTTCTTAAGAATTTGGTTAAGTCATTGTTTCTGGTGGCTGAGTAGTATTCCATTGTGTATATGTACCACAATTTTTGTATCCATTCATCTTCTGAAGGACATCTGGGTTCCTTCCAGCTTCTGGCTATTATAAATAGAGCCGCTATGAACATTGTGGTGCATATATCTTTGTTGTGTATTAAAGTGTCTCTGGGGTATATGCCCAGAAGTGGAATAGCTGGGTCTTCAGGTAGTACTATATCCAATTTTCTGAGGTATCGCCAGACAGATTTCCAGAGTGGTTGTATTAGCTTGCAACCCCACCAACAGTGGAGAAGTGTTCCTCTATCTCCGCAGCCTTGCCAGCATCTGCTGTCATCTGAGTTTTGGATCTTGGCCAATCTGACTGGTGTGAGGTGGAATCTCAGGGTTGTTTTGATTTGCATTTCCCTGATGGCTAAGGATGTCAAGCACTTCCTCAGATGTTTCTAGGCCATTCAGTGTTCCTCAACTGAAAACGTTTTGTTTAGCTCTGTACCCCATTTTTTAATAGGGGTATTTGATTCTCTGGTGTCTAGCTTTTTGAGTTCCTTGTACACCTTGGATATTAGGCTTCTATCTGATGTGGTGTTGGTAAAGATCTTTTCCCATTCTGTTGGTTGCCGTTTTGTTTTCTTGACGATGTCTTTAGCCTTACAGAAATTTTGCAATCTCATTAAGTCCCATTTGTTAATCTTTGACCTTAGAGCTTGAGCCATTGGTGTTTTGTTCAGGAAATTTTCTCCTGTACCTATGTGTTCTAAGGTTTTCCCTAATTTTTCATCTAATAGTTTCAGTGTATCTGGTTTAATGTGGAGATCTTTGATCCACTTACACTTGAGCTATGTACAAGGAGATAAGAACAGGTCTATTTTCATTCTTTTGCATGCTGAGTGCCAGTTGGACCAGCACCATTTGTTGAATAGGCTGTCCTTTTTCCATTGAATGTTTATTGTTCCTTTGTCAAAAATCAGGTGACCATATACATGAGGGCTCATTTCTGGATCTTCTATTCTATTCCATTGATCCACATGCCTATTTCTGTACCAGTACCATGCAGTTTTCAGCACAATTGCCTTGTAATATAGCTTGAGGTCAGGGATAGTGATTCCCGCAGATGTTTTTTTGTTGTTGAGGATGGATTTCGCTATTCTGGGTCTTTTGTTATTCCATATGAAATTGCACATTGATCTTTCCAATTCCATGAAGAACTGGGTTGGAATTTTGATGGGGATTGCATTGAATCTGTAGATTGCTTTTGGTAGGATGGCCATTTTTAAGATGTTGATTTTTCCAATCCATGAGCATGGGAGATCTTTCCATTTTCTGAGATCCTCCTCAATTTCTTTCTTTAGAGGTTTGAAGTTCTTGTCATACAGGTCCTTCACTTGCTTAGTTAGAGTCACACCAAGGTATTTCATAGTTTTTGTAACGATTGTGAAGGGTACGTTTTCCCTAATTTCTTTCTCCACATGTTTTTTCTATGAGTACAGGAAGGCTACTGATTTGTTTGAGTTAATTTTGTATCCAGCCACTTTGCTGAACTTGTTTATCAGCTGTAGGAGTTCTCTGGTGGAATTTTTGGGGTCACTCAAGTACACTATCATGTCATCGGCAAAGAGTGATGTTTTTATCTCTTCCTTTCCGATTTGTATCCCCCTGATCTCCTTTTGCTGTCTAATTGCTCCAGCCAGGACTTCCAGTACTATGTTGAATAGGTAGGGGGAGACTGGGCAGCCTTGTCGAGTCCCTGATTTTAGTGGGATTGCTTCAAGTTTCTTGCCATTAAGTTTGATGTTGGCTGTTGGTTTGCTGTATATTGCTTTTATTATGTTTAAGTATGGGCCTTGGATTCCTGTTCTTTCCAGGACTTTTAACATGAAGGGGTGTTGGATTTTGTCGAATGCTTTCTCAGTGTCTAGTGAGATGACCATGTGATTTTGGTCTTTGAGTTTGTTTATATGGTGGATTATGTTGATGGATTTCCTTATGTTAAACCATCCCTGCATCCCAGGGATGAAGCCTACTTGGTCATGATGAATGATCGTTTTGATGTGTTCTTGGATTCGGTTTGCGAGGATTTTGTTGAGTATTTTTGCATCAATGTTCATAAGTGAGATTGGTCTGAAGTTCTCTTTCCTTTTAGGGTCTTTGTGTGGTTTAGGAACAAGGGTTATTGTCGCCTCAAAAAATGAGTTATTTAGTGTTCCATGTGATTATATTTTGTGGAATTGTTTGGAGAGTATTGGTTTTAGGTTGTCAATAAATGTCTGATAAAATTCTGCACTAAACCCATCTGGACCTGGGCTTTTTTTGTTTGGGAGTCTTTTGATGACTTCTTCTATTTCTTTAGGTGTTATAGGGTTATTTAGATGGTTTACTTGGTCTTGCTTTAACTTTGGGATCTTGTATCTGTCTAGGAATTAGTCCATTTCCTCCAGATTTTCCAATTTTGTGGAGTATAAGTTTTTGTAGTAGGATCTGATGATTTCTTGAATTTCCTCAGTTTCAGTTGTTATGTCCCCACTTTTCTTTCTGATTTTGTTAATTTGGATACTCTCTCTTTGCCCTCTAGTTAGTCTGGCTAAGGGTTTATCAATCTTGTTGATTTTCTAAAAGAACCAACTCTTTGTTTTGTTGATTTTTTCAATGTTTTTTTTTTTATTTCTATTTGGTCTATTTCTGCCCTAATTTTGATTATTTCTTGCTGTCTACTCTTTTTGGGTATATCTGCTTCCTTTTGTTCTAGGGCTTTTAGCTGTGCTGTCAGGTTGCTGATGTGAGCTCTCTCCAGTTTCTTTTTGGAAGCACTTAGGGCTATCAGTTTTCCTCTCAGTACTGCTTTCTTTGCATCCCATAGGTTTGGGTATGTTGTGTTTTCATTTTCGTTGAATTCAAGAAAATCCTTATTTCCTTTTTTTATTTCTTCTTTGACACTGCTATTGTTTAACAGAGTGTTGTTTAGTTTCCATGTGTATGTGGGCTTTTTGTTGTCTTTGTTGTTGTTAAAGACCAGCCGTAGATCATGGTTATCTTAGAGGATGCATGGGAGTATTTCAATCTTCTTATATCGATTGAGGCTCGCTCTGTGTCTTTTCCTTTATTTCTTTTGTTCTGTTTTCCTCTAGTTTTTTGAGTTCTTTGAGTGTTTTTCTTGTTTCTTCTTTAAAAGCTTCTGAATCTTTTTGCTTTTCCTTTCTTTCTTGTTTAAGTATCTCTATCAGCGTCTTGAGGTATGATTTCAGGTCTTTGTCTCCTTTTTCTGGAGTGTTTGTAATTCCGATGTTTGCAGTTACGGGAGAGCTAGGTTCTGGTGTTGCTAGATTGTCTTGGTTTCCTTGGGATATACTCTTTTGCTTTCCACTTGCCATTTTGTTGTCAGTGATATGTTCTTGCCTTTCCCTTGTATCTGGTCTGTGTCCCTGGATCTCCACTGGTCCAGGTGTCAGATGAGCCGAGCCCTGTTCTATGCCTCAGAGTCGTCGGGTGGGAACAGAAGTTCCAACGTTCTGTTCCTGGTCGCTGGCTCAGGCAAGGCAGGGCAGGGCAAGGCAGGGGGTGCACTTTCTGTGTGCACTCCGCAGAGATCTCTCTGCTCCGCAGCAGCCCAGGTCTCCCACCCGCCAGTTGCTCAGCCTCTACGAGCAGCCGTTCTTGGTGGCAGATGGGCCAGGCTCTGCTCTCCAGTTAGTACTCTTAACCACCGAGTCATTTCTCCAGCCCCTCAAGGCTCATACTTAAACATAGTAAAAGCAATATACAGCAAACCAGAGCCAACATCAAACTAAATGATGAGAAACTTGAAGTAACCCGACTAAAATCAGAAACTAGACAAGGCTACACACTCTCTCCCTACCTATTCAAAATATTACTGGAAGTACTAGTCAGAGCAATAAGACCGCAAAAAGACATTTAAGATATACAAATTGCAAAGGAAAAAGTCAAAATCTCACTTTTTGCAGATGATATGATAGTATATTTATGTGACCAGAAAACTTCCACCAGAGAACTCCTGAAGCTGATAAACAACTTCAGCAAAGTGGCTGGATATAAAATTAACTTGAACAAATCAGTAGCCTTGCTCTACTCAAAGGATAAACAGGCTGAGAAAAAATTAAAGAATCGACACTTTTTATAATAGTCACAAGAAATATAAAATACCTTGGTATGACCCTACCCAAGCAAGTGAAAGATGTGTATGACACGAACTTCAACTCTCTGAAGAAGAAAATTGAAGAGGATCTCAGAAGGTGGAAAGATCTCCCATGCTCATGGATTAGAAGAATCAATATAGTAAAAATGGCCATCTTGCCTAAGGCAATCTTCAAATTTAATGGAATCCCCATCAAAATTCTAACTCAAATCTTTATAGAGTTACAAAGAGCAATTTGCAAATTCATTTGTAACAGTAAAAAGCACACGATAGCAAAAACTATTCTCAACAATAAATAACTTGCTGGGGAATTCCTGACTTTAAGCTGTATTACAGATCAATTTTGATAAAAAACTGCATGGCATTTGTACAGAGACCTGAATGTAGATCAGTGAAATAGAACTGATGACCCAGAAATGAACCCACACAACTATGGTCACTTGATCTATGACAAAGGAGCTAAAAACATTCAATGAAAAAAGGATAACCTCTCCAACAAATGATGCTGTTTCAACTGTCAGTAAGCATGCAGAAGAATGCAAATCGATTCTTTCTTATCTCCTTGTACAAAGCTCAAGTCCAAGTGGATCAAAGACCTCCACATAAACTCAGGTACAGTCAAAACAATAGAGTAGAAGGTGGGGAAGAGCTTAGAACACATAGGCACAGGGGAAAATTTCCTGAAGAGAATACCAATGGTTCATGCTCTAAAATCAAGTTTGACAAATAGGATCTCATGAAATTGCAAAGTTTCTGTAAGGCAAAGGATGCTGTCAAAAGAACAAAATGGCAAGCAACATACTGGAAAATGATCTTTATAAATTCTACATCTGATAGAGGGCTAGAATCAATACATACAAAGAACTCAAGTTAGACTGTAGATTGTCCTGAAGGTGTTTGTATTTTAATGTTAATTTCACTTCCCCAAAAGGGCTGCCTAGTCACATGACTCCAACTGAACCTCCCCATTTTAATTAGTAAAATAAAGGAAAGCCAGAGACTGGGTGGGGCGGGGGGGGGGGGTAGAGAGGGCTAAGAGGTCTGAGGAGGTCAGAGGATGGAGGGTGAAGGTCATGGAAACATGGAATTTCCCAAGGGCCAGATAGACCCAGGTAATATTAATTGTCATTAAATGGCTATGAACATTAAGGATTTTATAGGTTTGGTATCTCATATAGAAGGGCAGTTTGTATCTTTGTCTATTTGATGTAATCTTGTTGTATAGGGGGTTGTGGGTTAAGAGCTGAACATATAAACCTGTATAAAAAACTATTAGGCATTAGAGTTGTATTTATGTGAGATTTTGGGATAGCAAACACCCTGGAACAGAGGCAGAGAACAGGCAGTGGGAATACTGCCAGGGAAGGTAGTTTTGTGGACAAGTTGGGCCATGGTGGTGGCTCAAACTGGGTGCGAGAGGAGCAAGAGGCTCCGAACTAAAATTAGGCCTGAGGAGTGAGACCTCAGGGCCGGTAAAGAGATAAACCATTTTTTTTTTTAAAGTATTTACTGCAACATTAGACTCCAGGAAATCAAATAATCCTATTTTAAAATGCGGTATAGAGCTAAACAAAGAATTTTCAACTGAGGAATATCAATGACTGAGAAACACCTAAAGAAATGCTCAACATCTCTAGTCATCAGGGAAATGCAAATCAAAACAACCCTGAGATTCCACCTTACATCAGTCAGAATGGCTAAGATCAAAAACTTAGGTAATAGCAGATGCTGGAGAGGATGTGGAGAAAGATGAATACTCCTTCACTCTTGGTGGGATTGTAAGCTGTTACAACCACTCTGGAAATCAGTCTGACAGTTCATCAGAAAATTGGACATAGTACTACCTGTAGATCCAGCTATATCACTCTTGGGCATATACACAAACGAAGCTCCAGCATCTAACAAGGACACATGCTCCACTATGTTCATAGTAGCCTTATTTATAATAGCCAGAAGGTGGAAAGAACCCAGATGTCTTTCAACAGAGGAATGGATATAGAAATTGTGTACATTTACACAATGGAGTATTACTCAGCTATTAGAAACAATGACTTCATAAAATTCTTAGATAAATAGATGGAACCTGAAGCTATCATTCCAAGTGAGGTAACCCAGTCATTTAAAAAACAAACAAACAAACAAACAAACAAAAAGAAAACACTCATGGTATTTATTCACTGATAAATGGATAATAGCCCAAAAAGCTCAGAATACGCAAGAAGCAAATTACTGAACATATGAAACTCAAAGAGAAGAAAGGCCAGAAGGCAGAGGCCTCAGTTTTTCTTAGAAGGGAGAACAAAACACTAATGGTAGAAAATAAAAGACAAATAAATGAGCAGGGATTGGAGAAAAGATCATCCAGAGACTGCCTCACCTGGGTATCCATCCCATACACAGCCACTAAACACAAGCATTATTGCTGATGCCAAGTAGTGCTTACTTCCAGGAACCTGATAATGGATGCCTTCTCAGAGGATCTGCCAGAGCCATACTGATACAGATGAGGATGCTTGCAGCTAACCATTAGACTGAACACAGGGACCTCATTGAAGGAGCTAGAGAAAGCACTGAAGGAGCAGAAAGGGTCTGCAACCCCATGGGAAGAACAAAATGATCAACTAACCAGACTCACCAAGCTCCCAGGGATTAAAACACCAACCAATGAGTTTGCATGGAGAGACCCATGGCTCCAGGTGCATATGTAGCAGAGGATGGCATTCTCTGGCATCAGTGAGAGGTGAGGCCTTTGATCCAACGAAGGCTCATTTTCGCCATGTAGGGGAATGCCAAGGATCTGAGGTGGGAGAGGGTAGTTGGAAGAAGGAGCACCTTCATGGAGGCAATGAGAGAAGGAGGGGAGATGGTACTGGGAGAAAGGTGATAACATCTGAAGTGTAAATACAAAGGATATCCAATTAAAAAAAAAGCCATCAACACAGAAGGGTATTACTGTCCCATTGGAGACTACTTGAAAATATCTGCAAATTTTTAAATACAAATTTCAAGTAGAAAATAACAATATTGAATATTACACATTCAAGTTGTATTTGTAGTTTAGATGGTTATATGAGTTTTTAAGGATTGAGAACTTGAGTCTTGATGGGTCACTAATCAATAGCCTTTCCTTTCACAATTATTCAGCTGCTCTGGAATGCTATCGTATTGTACTATCTTGTTATTACATCCACCTGCACTTTCTTTCTATGATCATGGTTAAAACCAACAAGCCAAAGATTAAAAATGAAACCTTTCACTTTTGATGATGTTTAATTTGAGAGACAATGTATTGTTTTATTTTTCAGTTTTTAAGATTATATTTCATGTGTACAAGAACAAACCTCTCAGTTTCCAGATAGTGAAGATGCCTGAACATTTCTCACTTGATGAAGAAATAAAAAACAAACAGAAGTTAAACACACAGACGTGAACCCTTATCTGGAGAACCAAGGATCACTTCTGACTTTTGCCTTCTTGTAAAATTTACATACTGCTAAAGTCTATTTTGTCCTCTTTTGTGCTTGATTTAAAACAGCAATCAAATTTCCTAGGAACATCCAATGTGCTCTAATAGCACACTTGGGTATGACTTTCCCAATAAAGATTTATTTTAGTATATAATAATCACAAAACATTTGAAACTTGATTACAAAAAGTAAAACAACGAAAGCAAAAGCCATTCTACTTCTCATCCACCCACAGACACTCATTTTGTCATTTTCCATTTTGACATCTAATTATATTTCCTATACTGCCAGTCATTGATAAAATTGTGAAAGAAATTTGAAAGTTTTCAGCATGAGAGTTGCTTGGAACAATGCACTCACAAAGGGCACCCAATCCCAGAAGGTTATGAAGCCACATTCTTTTCCAGGAGATTCTGGTGGACGCTGTCAAGGAACTTTCACCTACAAGCTTTCTCGGAGACAACTGCAGTCTTGCACAAAGGAGCTCCTACAAGGACATCTGCAGTGCAATTGTCTCTTCAACTTCAGACTGACAGCTTGCCTATCTTATGCACGGTGCCATTGTGATGTTGGAGTCACAGAAATGTCATTACTCTCTGGAGAATCTCTCCATGATTTGTTGGTTTTTATAGATTGACAGATATATGCATCAAATATTTATGGAATTTCCACAAAATGTAAAATGTATGTGCTATGCAGAAAGCAAAACAAAATCCTTTGCACGGGCACAGTTACTTTTAAATAGCTGTAAGAGGGAAACACTTTACATTTACCTGTTCATTTAACCTTGTTCTGTAAGTCCATTGTCATTTTCAGGTCTTCTCTGGAAGAAGACATCTTGACCTTCATTTCAGAATATCTGTATAACATTCTACACTGTGTCAACAGGATTTAGGTAATTTTCTCCATGGCTTGATAAAAAATAGTTATTACTTTTTTGTGATAAGTAACCGCAAAAACAGCAAATACCAACGCAGAAGAAAGTAATAAATGTAAAATGTTCACCAAGTTATCTGTGAATTTTTTTATCTGTTTTATTGAGAATGCAGCCCACAAATACAACCCTTTACTACAAGGGTTAATGCAAGAAATGACAACATAAAATTTATGATCATGACTTTTGAGTGTGTAAGCTCTCAATTGCCTCTATCAATAAAGAAATTTCAATCCACAAATGGCTTAACCAAAAACTTAAAATCTATGTTTTTTGCAATTACTTTCCATTCTGTAACATTTGAAATTACATATATAACAGCTCTTCCTCTTCTTTTCATAGACTAATGCTGGTATTTCTTGCTATAATGTGAGAAGATTTGGATCTAATGGAACTTTTGCATGTAGACTCTTTAAGGTAATGACGGAGTTCTAATCTGAAGAGTGAGAGCACGTATTGTAAGTGCTAAAGACTACAGTATTCTGTGTATTCACATAAACTTGCACATGCAGGAGGAAAGGAATCCAGGTCTGCTCTGTGCTTGTCACACCAATCACACCCTTGCACCCAGAAGTCCACCCCTTCACACAGAGCCAGTCAACATCTTGCATTAGACAGAAGTGCAAGATGGCTTCTTATTGTGTGACCATGTCTGGAAGCCCACTTCTCCAGCGACACAGTGCTCTGCAGCCACCCTGAATAAATCTGGCCTGACCAGGTACAGGACACTGGCAGTGCGCCTGCTACTTATCCCACCATTTTCCTGAGACTGCAGCGCCCCCATCACAGTTCTTCTCCAGTGTCCTAAGAAGCCTCCAAGAGTAGAGAGTAGAACTTAAACTAACCCATTGGTCTCAGTAGCCTCAGCTCTTCTTGGCACCAGCTGCAAGCATGCAATACCAGAAAATATGTAGGCTAGTAGATACATTTGCTCTCCAGAGGAATCCTTAGGAAGATTATTTTTCAAGCTTCTAGGTCCTAAACCTGCTCTTTTGACCCAGTGTTTCACTGAATATGCTTAGAAGCAGATCGTTTGGCAAGACAGGCAGCAGCAAAATGAAACTTCTTGGAGAAGAGATTTTTCTGCCAGTCTGGCAGATTTCAGGTCACAGGCAGCTGCTGGCTGCATGCTCTGTGCACCTCCCTCATCCGTGTCAAACAGGGATAGCAACAGTAGTCTGCCCAAGTTATTGAGAGTATCTCATGCTAATTTTGTGCTTCAGAGTCTGGATAGAGCACAGTACATATTTAGTAGTCTCTGGTGATTCTTGGATTGTGGTGAGGATAACACCATAATTATTAAGAAGGTGACAATTTCCAGTATTTTTCCATATTAGATATTATCTGTGGGTTCTGATGTTCTACTATTTACATAAATGTTTTAGGAACCAAGGTGAATGTTAACCATCCACTTTAATCACACATAACAAGGTGAAAAACTGTGCATAAAGTTACAAGTGAGGCACAGAATAAAATCTAGCTAAAGATCTGGTCTTTATACCACTGAGTTTGCCTGTGTAATTTAAAGCTACAAAAATGGAAACAAAACAAAACAACATCAAAAACCAACCAACAAGAAATCCAAAAATAACATCAAAAATTTTTACCTAATGCAATGGCTTAAAATTTAAAAGTATCTCATACTTCTTTAATACTTTTATGCAAATAGAAAATTACTAAATTTGTGTGCGGATATTTATATGCTATGGCAGGTGTTTGGAGAGCAGAGGTTGAGCTTCAGGAGTTGCCTCTCCCATCATGTGGGTCCCAGTGCTGGAACCCTGGTTACCACACTCCACTCGAGAGCCTTTACCCATTGAGCAGCCTCGCCCATCTAAACCATCATCATCCTGATTGTTTCCATTTTGAATCCTGAACTTAGGAAGACTAACCAAAGCAACAGGAAACCACTTACAATTTTAACCTTTTAAAAAAAAAAGATTATAATTTACCCACCCACCCACTACCCCTCTCCAAATGTGGAGAGCAGTAGGGGAAATTTTACCTCACCATTGGCAATCAGAAGCTAGTCAAGGCAGAAATCTGACTCTGGTCCTATACTCAGGAAACTGTCCTGGATTAAGAACATTTGCAATTGTAGCTCAGGGCAGAACATTTACATTTGTAGCTCAGGGAAAGTTCAGTGGATGTAGGTGTGGCAGTCTCTTTGTCCCTTGGGATCACCTCTTGTCCCTGATCTCCCCCACCTGGTCTCCAGAAAGATGTTTACAGGATTTTTGATCAGTAACTTGCTTGTTCCCTGACTCAGAACTGATATTAGCTTTCTGCACGTAATTAAAGTGGTTTAAAAAAGGACTGAAAAAAAAAAAGACTTCACTTCAGTCTTAGGACTGGCCTAAGTCATGTTACAGTTTTGACTAACTGTCTCTTTTTTCTTTCAATTCTCACTCCTGCCCTGGAGAATTTGTTGTTTGGCTGAGCTGGTCTTCCAGCAGCTGCATATTTCCATTAATTTCCCTCTTCCTCTAGGCTTCTTTTCTGTCGTTAACCATACCTAATTTTACCCCTCTGACCCCACTCTCTCTTCTCCCACCAAGATCCCTCCCTTTCTCTGCCTCCCGTGTCTAGAAAAGTCCCAGAGACCTGGGATGTGAGAGGCCCCCAGGACTCAATGGGCGTGACATTAGCTGACATGCCCAACTAGGGAGATGTAACCAAAAGAGACCACCTCTAGTTGTTAGACAAGGCCCACAATGGAGGAAGGAGATACCAACCCCTCTTCAAAAATTTTGACTCAGTATTGTTCCTGCCTAAAAGAAATGCAGGGACAAAAATGGTGCAGACACTGAAGAAAGGCCAAACAGTGACAATCCCAAATTGAGACATATGCTGCGGGTGAGCACCAATCACTATCACTGATGTCCTGTTGTGCTTACAGGCAGGAATCCAACATGGCTGTCTTCTGAGAGGTTCTACCAGCAGCTGACTGAGACAGATGCAGATACTTACAGCCAATCATTGGATTGAGGTCAGGGACCCACCCCTCTCCCGGAAGAATTGGTGGAAGTATTGAAAAAGCTGAAGAAGATGGAAATTCCATAGGAAAACAGACATTAATAATTAATCTGGACCCTTGGGAGTTCCCAGAAACTAAGCCACCAACCAGAGAGCCCCCTGAACATATGAAGCAGATAACTGCCCTGTCTGGTCTCTGGAAGATGCATCTAATCTTGTAGAGACTGGATGCCCCCATGGAAGGGGGATGCTGGGGGTGGGGGAAGCACCCTCTCAGAAGCAAAGGGAAGGGAATTGGATGGGATGAAGAACTCTTGGAGGGGGGAAGAGGAGGGGGAAAGAGGAGCAGGCAACATATGGGATGTAAATAAATAAAATAATTAATTTTAAAAGATCATATTCAATAGAAAAAAACCTGTTTTATGTAAATTATGTTAATCATACTTTTGCTCAATATATCCCTCCCAGATCCTTCCTAATTCTCTTTTACCTAACCCCGTAACAGTTCTTTCTCTCTCTACTTAAAATACAAACAACACTAACAGTCTCTCTCTCTTTCTCTCTCTCACACAAACACACACACACAGACACACACACAGACACACACACAGACACACACACAGACACACACACAGACACCCCCCCCCCCACACACACACACACAGAGAGAGAGAGAGAGAGAGAGAGAGAGAGAGAGAGAGAGAGAGAGAGAGAGAGAGAGAGAGAGAACACCACCAAATCAGTAACCAAATATCCACACAGAAGACGGATAAGGCAAAGAATATACAAATGTATATGAAGCAAGTCTATGAAAATCCCACTGACTTTTGCTTTGTGTTGCTCATCTACTCCAGTGAGACTTTATTGGAGAAAACTAAGTGTTCCTCTGCAAGCGAGTACCAACTGTAGATAACGTCTTGGTTACAGATAGAAGCCATAGCCACTTCTCATTCTCCCCAAACTTGAAATAGTAAAGGGCCTGTGCATGCTGCCAATGTCTGTGAATTAATAGGCGCACCAGTCCTGTTGTGTCTGGAAGACACCGTTTCTTTGGAGTCATCTATCACCTCTGGTACTTCAGCTCTTTCCAGCTACTCTTCTGCATAGTTTCCTGACCACTGAGGAGAGGTCTTGCTAAAAACATACTGCTTAGGACTGAGTAAGTTACCATCTACTTCAAATGGATCCAGGTTTTCAAACCTTTCTCTTATTTTGTGTCTTTTTATTAAATTGAGACCATTAATATTGAGAGTTATCAGTGCTTATTGATTCCTGTTATTTTGTTGTTATGGTGTGTTTTTCTTAGTTCCGCTATTGATTATTGTTGTGAGATTATTTATTTTTTGTGTGTTTTATGGAGTTTGATTAACCTTGTAAGACAGAAGTTTTTCTTCTAGTGCCTTTTTTAGGGCTGGGTTGATAGACAAATTTTTCATAAACTTGGTTTTATTGTGAAAAGTGTTTCTTTGTCTACGGCAATAGATTTACTTGGTATGGTAGTCTAGGCTGGCAGCTCTCAGAGTTTGTAGTACATCTGTCCTGGCTCTTGTGCCTTTCAGACTTTCCACTGAGATGTCAAGAATGATTCTAGTAGGTCTGCCTTTATTTGTTACTTCGTCTTTTTCCTCCACAGCTTTTAATATCTTTTCCTTGTTCTGTTCATTCAGGGTTTGGATTATTATGATTTACAGGGACTTTTTTCCTGGTCCTGTCTATTTGATCTTCTGTATGAATCTTATACACACTTCACAAGCACCTCCTTCTTAAGACTTGGGAACTTTTCTCTCATGATTTTGTTAAACATACTTTCTGTACCTTGACCTGGGTTTCTTCCCCCTTCTCTATCCCTTTTATTTGTAGATTATATACTTTCCCAGATTTTCTGGATGTTTTATGCCTACAAGTGTTTAGATTAATATTTTTTTGACTGAGGTATTTATTTATCCTACCTCATGTCCAAGACTTGAGATTCTCTCTTCCACATCTTGTACTCTGTTGCTCCATCTAATTATTATTATTTTAGACTTCTTAACATTTTCATTTCCTAATTCATTCCAGTCTGGATTACTTTACTATGTCTTTTTTTAAAACTCTACTTTCCTATTCTGAATTGTTTTTTACTGTTTCCTTCAATTGTTCCTTTGCATTTTCACAGTTTCTTAAAGGATTTATTTATGTATTTTAAAGGCTCTTGAGCATATTCATAATTGCTATTATAAAATATTTGTCCTGTGATTCAGTTATATTGAATTTCCAGGGGCGTGCTCTAGTTGAGTTAGTGGGTTCTGCTGGCTGCATATTGTCTTAGTTATTAATGTTTGTGTTTTTGTAGTGATGTCTAGACATGTAAAATTATGATTAAGGTGTTTCTAAGTGATGATATTTAGTCTTGTCTTTCTTGGAAGAGCTGCCCATTCTGCTAAGTGTAGAGGGCATGAGGTGCCTGGTAGAAAGTGCTCTCACCAGGTCAGTGGGTACAGAAAAAATGGAGATGTGCTGAAAAATAAAAATCTTAAAAGAGATGAGTAAAAACAAAAGCAAAAAAACGAAAACAAACAAACAAGCAAAAAAAAAAAAAAAAAAACTATGGAGATCAGGTTCATACCAGTAGACAAAAGACAAAAGGATAAGTTTGGAGAGAAATGAAGATTAAAGGAATAGGGGGTCCTGGGTCAGTAACAAGATGTGTGGTCTCCAGTGAAGGAAGCTGGTGCTGAAGAAGGGGCCCCTCTAAAAGCAGGGTCCTCCACAGTTGTAGTAGACAATTGATAGGTTGTAATGGAGAACAAGAAGAATAGTGAGCATCACTTTTTGAGTCCAAGTCTGGTCACAATTTTTGTTTTAACTAAACGTTTGTTGGCTTTGCAATTAAAATGTAATGTCTATAGAATGAATCAACTTTATGCTAGTTGCATATTTGAGATTTTGGCACAGAAATGTAGATTAATAGAATAACATCTCTTTGTAAATGAACATTAATAAATGCTAAATTACCTCTGAATTTCTAAGAAACTCCATACACAAGATACTTACCCATTCAAAGAGTTTTTTCATGATTAATGTTACTGTAATGAATTCCAAAGAGATTAATAACCATTTGCTGATTAATTTAATGCTATTTCTTATTCTCATTTGTCATAAGAATGAGGAGCTAGAATTTTAATGTCTAATATGTGGTGCGAATTAAAGAACTGGCTTTGTTATGCTGACCTTTTCAACATTCTAATCTTTATGCTGCTGACCCCCCAGACTTCTTAGAAACAAGGTGGTCTTTGAGTGGAGGGATTGAAAAAAAGTGGGTAAACAAATGCAATGAGAAAATGTTGTAAGATGCGCGTTCATAATTCACCATCTGTATTGGAAATATAATTTTTCAACCTTTCATTATCTTGACAAACATTGTAATGTGTGTAGAGTGTGGCTTCACATAAATCCATTTGGTGACAAAGAATGTAATGACTGTGGGAAATAGCAGAAACTCAAAGCAATCACTTCACAATCTGGTCAGAGGAGACTGCCTGAGTCCCATTGGATTTCACAGAAGCTCTTTTTGGCCTTAGCACAGTTGATTTCAACAGATAACACAGCATGACACCAATATATCCATGTATTCAGAATTTGGGTTTCGACCTAATTACATGGAACATGAGCTCCACCCAAGTAGAACATCATTAGAACATCATTAATTTAATGAATTAATTCCCTGTTCTCTCTCTCTCTCTCTCTCTCTCTCTCTCTCTCTCTCTCTCTCTCTCTCCCCCCCCCCCCTCTCTCTCCCCCCCACCCATGGGACAATAATTTGATATCATCATTTATTTATACAGGAAATGATCTATCTTTGTTTTGATAAGAAATATACTTCTCAAGCATAACTTGTTCATTTACTTGTTTTCGTGACTTGTTCAATGACTAGTCATCAAGCAGTTCAACTGTATGAGATTATACTAACATAACAGTCTACCAGTCTAATAAGGTTAAATGTGAATGAAAGTTCATCAGAAGTAGTAAAGGCTGAGAAACAAATCTCTTCAGAATTAGAACTCCTGGCTCCATCTTTTGGGGGAATATGAAGAAGGTCTATCCTGGTTAAATTAGGCCTTATGCTTAGGTACTGTTTCTTTTTAGGAAAATGGAAGTAGGTACAGAAAAGATACTAAGAACACTGAGGTAGAGATCAGAGTAACAGGTCCGTACATATGCCACTTGAAGCTAAGAGATAAGAACTGAATGGAATCTTCTTCATCAAAGTCCCAAGAAACTATCTCTACTATTCCAAATACTGGTATTCATATGTGTGGGGAGACAGATACAGAAACAACCTATTTGTATTAGTCAGGGTACTTTAGAGTCACAGAACTTATGGAATGAGTGTGTGTATGTGTGTGTGTGTGTGTGTGTGTGTGTGTGTGTGTAGAAAATTATTGGAATGATTAACCCAAAATGATCAGCAGCAAATGGAAAGTTCAAAAATCTAGTAGTTGTTCAGCCCCTCAAGGCTGTGTGTTTTAGCTAGTCTTCTGTATAAGCTGGAATCCTAATGAAGCAGGCTCCAAAAGATGTGCTGGCAAGTAAGTGCAAGCAGATCAACAAGAAACAAACCCTTCTTTTATCCATTGTCCTAATAAGGCTCCCAGTAGAAGGTATGGCTCAGATTAAAAGTGAGCCTCCAGATATGGATTAAAGATGTGTTTTGATCTTAAGAGCATGAGTCATCCCACCCCCAGACCTGGATCAAAAGCTTGTGTCTTGTAGCCTCAAGATCTTGGTCATAGGTGTGGTCTCCATTTCTGGATTCTATAGTTCATTTCAGATATAGTTGACAACTGATAATGTCTATCAAACTATTCCTTAGCAATTTGTTGATGTGGTCCTTGGAAAGCAATCTAAACCATCTTGATAGCTAAGAATCTGTGAGTAGTGAATGTAAATCTGAGTGTATAAAATGGAATCGAATCTCAAGCACCATTGTCTGCCAAGGTAGGAAGTGTCTAGTACCTTCAGCCTACCACTAAGCCAATTACTGGTCTGCTTGAGAGAGGAGTATCACCTGCCCCATAGGGAATCTGATGATCTGCTTTAGGTAGAAGGGGAGCTTACTAGATTAACTCTATGTCTGTTTTCAGCTCAAATCAGTCAATATGACATAGCAGCTATTTGGAGCAGCCCACTCCAGACTCCTCAGCATCTGTGTGTGTTTTCTGCCAAGTGTGTGAGTCTCTGACTACATTTCTTTATTCTATTTTCATTCTTTTTCTCAGATGTTATAATTTCTATTTTCCTAGTTTCAGAATCACTGAATTTCTTTTCTTGTGACCATAAATTTGCTGTTGGCCTTTCATCTTCTGGATTTATTCTTTTTTGCTTCATACATTCCATTTCTCTAAATGGAACCCCTGTTTGTTGGATGGAGGCTGTCACTTTTGTCTTTAAATCAATGAGCAGATTTTGGAGAACTGCATTTTAATGTTCATTTCAGTGCCTCCAGCATTTTGGCCTTTCTATGGTCAGTTTTAGTAAGTGTTTGCTTCCCTACACATAAACTACAATTTCCATGCTTTCCCTAATTTTTCCTTATGCACTCTAATATCTGATGGAAAACTACACCTTCAAAAGTCTTTATAGTCTATAGCTGAGAGGGAAGAGTGATTGCCCTCAAGACTCAGGATATGCCCGCAGATGGCTGAGCCCCCAGAGAAGTCTTGTAATTGCTCTCCTACCTGAGCCCATAGTAAGTGAATCCACACATCTATGGTCACTTGATCTTTGACAAAGGGGCTAAAAACATTCAAAGGAAAAAGGACAGCCTCTTTAACAAATGGTGTTGGCTCAACTGGCTGTCAGCATGCAGAAGAAAGCAAATAGATCCTTTCCTATCTCCTTGTACAAAGCTCAAGTTCAAGTGGATCAAAGATCTTGACATAAAACCAAGTACACTTGAAAGTATTAGAAGAAAAAGTGGGGAAGAGCTTAGATCACATAGGCTACATGATCCTCTCAGTAGATGCTGAGAAAGCATTTGACAAAATTCAATACTACTTCATTTTAAAAGTGTTGGAAAGATCCAAGGCCCATACCCTAATATAGTAAAAGCAATATACAGCAAACCAGTAGCCAACATCAAACTAAATGGTGATAAAATTGAAGCAATCCCACTAAAATCAGGGACTAGACAAGGCTACCCGCTCTCCCCCTACTCATTCAATATAGTACTGAAAGCACTAGCCAGAGCAATCAGACAGCAAAGAGAGGTCAAATCAAACAAATTGGAAAGAAAGAAGTCAAAATATCACTATTTGAAGATGATATGATAATATATTTAAGTGACCCCAAAATTTATATCAGAGAACTCATACGGCTGATAAACAACTTCAGCAAATTGGGTGGATATGAAATTAACTCAAACAAAATAACCCTCTTTAAAAATGGGGTACAAAGCTAAACAAAAAATTCTCAACTGAGGAAAATTGAATGACTGAGAAGCACCTAATAAAAGCTCAACATCCCTAGTCATCAGGGAAATGCAAATCAAAACAACCCTGAGATTCCACCTCACACCAGTCAGAATGGTTAAGATCAAAAACTCAGATGACAGAAAATGCTGGAGAGGATGTGGAAAAAGAGGAACAATCCTCCATTATTGGTGGAATTGTAAACTACGGTAACAACTCTGGAAATCAGTCTGGCTATTCCTCAGAAAATTGGACATAGTACTTCCTGAGGACCAAGCTAAAGTACTCTTTCGTATATACCCAAAAGAAACTGCAGCATCTAACAAGAACACATGTTCCACCATGTTCATAGCAGCTGTATTTATAATAGCGAGAAGCTGGTAAGAACCCAGATGTTCTTCAACAGAGGAATGATAAAGAAATTGTGGTACATTTGCACAATGGAATACTACTCAGCTATTAAAAACAGTGACTTCATAAAATTCCTAGGCAAATGGATAGAATTTGAAGCTATCATCCCGGGTGAGGCAACCCAGTCACAAAAGAACCCTCATAGTATGTACTCACTGATAAGCAGATACCAACCCAAAAATCTTGGAATACCCAAGAGGCAAATTACAAAATTTATGAACCTCAAAGAGAAGGAATGCCAGAAGGTGGATGCCTCAGTCCTTTTTAGTAGGATAACAAAACAATCATGGGAGAAAATAAAGGGCGGCTAGAGGAGCAGGGATTGGAGAAAAGATCATCCAGAGCCTGCTTCACCTGGGGATTTTTCCCATATGCAGTCACTCAACCCAGTCACGATTGCTGATGCCAAGTAGTGCTTACTGGCAGGAACTTGATATGGATGCCTTCTCAGAGGCTCTGCCAGAGCCATACTGATACAGAGAAGCTTGCAGCTAACCATCAGATTGAACATGGGGACCCCAATGAAGGAGCTAGAGAAAAGACTGCAGGAACTGAAAGGGTCTGCAACCCAATGGAAAGAACCAAAGTATCAACTAACCATAACTCATCACAGCTCCCAGAGACTAAAACACCAACAAGTGAGTTCACATGGAGAGACCCATGGCTCCAGTTGCATATGCAGCGCCATGCTCTGGCATCAATGGGACGAGAGGTCTTTAGTTCAGTGAAGGCTCATTTTCCCAGTGTAGAGGAATGCCAAGGCCTTGAGGTGGGAGAGGGTGGTTGGGAGAGGGAGCAACTTCATAAGGGCAATGGGAGAGGAGGGATGGTATTGGGAGAAAGGCATTAACATCTGAAATGTAAATACAGAGAGTATCCAATTAAAAATAAAAATATTACTATGAAAACATATATAATAGAAAAATTTTCATAGCAACTATTTTGAGATGTGTTACTCAACAGCATTAAATATACTGATAGTAGTTTATACTCCACGACCACTGCCACTACTCATGATCCAGTCAGACTTTGAAAAAAGCTCCATGGCTTCCCAAATGCATACTTTAAGTTGCTAAATTTTAAAGCAACTTTTATTAAACTATAAAATCATAATAAATAAATGTGTACCAGGCACTAAGGCCTGCTTTTACTTAAAGGTGTTAATGTGCATATTACTCTGTCAAGAACCAGTGGAACTTACGTTACCCTTTTCCAGAATGAAGGCACACAAAGTGGTCATTGCCATAAATCTGCAGTCATCCTGGACAGGAGAGAGAGCAACCCCAAGAATTGTCTATAAGGGATAAGTTGAGGGGTCCCTGGAGCAGGCTGATCATTCACAAAGCTGACTGGTAACTCTAAAAGATGGCATTGGTAAAAACATAGAGCAACTCAATTGTGTCTTAGTGAGAGACAGATGCTGACAGGAACAAAGAGAACCTGGTTGAAGTTAGGTAAGGAGGCTTGTTGGAGGTCTGCTGCAGGCAAGCCTTGAGAGTTGTAGATTTAAATGGTGGAAGAATAAGGGAAAAGGACAATTCTTCAGTCCTGGATAATGATGCCAGGGATTTTCTTTTCTGTTCCAGCTCTGGAAAGGGGTCAGAAGTATGAATGGGTTAGCCCTGATTCTGCCCTCTAATGTCCTCCTCTTTCCCACTAAAGGTCATGTTTCCTCTGATGATTCACTGACCAGTTAGGAAAATCCTAAATCCAAAGAAGCCCTTTCTTCCTTTTTTGTAGCAGATACAGTGAGACAATCTATCCCTGTGAAAGTTGAAATACATGCATGTTTTAGGGAAACAGAGCTTGAGCTCAGTTGCCTGCACTCATCTGTGGTTAATGAATTGTCTTAAAGGTTTTCTGTGTGTCTATCCCACTCCCTGGCATGGTAGCTGTCCCATCTCCATTAAAGGACTTTTATCATTTGAACCATTTTTTTTTAATGAATAAGGGCTCTTTCATTCTTCACAGCCTATTTCATTTTACAGTCTTTATTGCATTTTAACCGGGAGACAAATGGCAGCGTAAACAGAGGCATGGGAGACTCCCTTGCCTTGATTTTATGTGTTTGAACTAACCTCTGTTCATCCCTCAGCTCTGGTCAGGGAGACCTTTACCGCAGGTCATAAAGGAATTGCCAGGGCTGAAAGTCTCAAAAAGAACCTTTATGAGTGAGTCATGGTCTTGGAACAATGTTTGTTTTCTAAAAGTGTGCAAGGAGTTGTATTGATAATAGCAAGCAGGAAAATTTCAACAAAACATGTCACTATATGCACAGGGTACATAAGTATACAAACTACTTGTTTATTTTCCATTATATAGGTGACATAAATGGGTTAAACATCCAACCTTACAAATTTATTTTTGCTTAGCATGTTCTAGAAATTCTTACCATTGCTTTTGTATAGTTTTCTTAGCATTTTTTTTTTGTCCTCAGCTTAATTATTTTTGTTACTATTGTTATAGTTAAGGTTGCAGTGGACATGGTTTAATATCTATCTTGCTATAAATACATGTCTAAAAGCAGAATCTATGTGTCAAAGGATGTGTGCATCTTACTGTTGCTTAAACATGACAGACCCTTCCAGGAGTAGCATCCTTCAGGCCACACATGGTGCTGGAGTGTGACTCCAGGCTCTTAGCATGTCTTTCTAATCCTCAGGATTTCTGACAAAAGAAAACTTTAATCCTTATCCCTGTCAGCTGAGAATAAAAGCTCCAGAAGCCTTAAATGAAATTGCCTGAGGCTACAGAGTAGCAGTCTGAAGGCAGGTTTTTATCCAGCACAAAGACCCAGCTCTGATGGAGCCAGGACTTGCAGACACAAAATCTGCACTGAGTTTTGTCACTCCACTGGTTTTTATGCCTTGAGGAAGCCAGATTGAAAGTGCATTGCTAAAACATTGGAGCCCAAAGGAATCAGGAAGTCCATGCTGTGGGAGGGAAAACTTAAAGCCCAGTGTTAAAGAAGGAGCTTACTGCCCAGGAAAGGATGGCACAGAACTCTGATTCTAGCCATTGCTAAATTGAGGCAACACGTGTGTTTCCTGATTTTTTCTTATCTTTTTAATAGTATGGTAATACTGACAGAGGAAAGGTGTGGAATCCCATTTTTCTTTGAAAATTTCCATTTTCTAACTTCTTTTAAAAATAATAATATAAACAGAAGTGGTGGCCTTCTTGATATAAGTACACAGAAGTAATACCATGCCTCTCATTCAATTTTCCTTCTCTAGAAATTCAGTTAATTTGGACTAGATGGTCTTGAAACAGGTCTGTGGTGACCTTTAACCTTAGATTCCCCCATCTTCCAGATGAAGTCATGTACTATGACACCATACTATTTTCCTTTTCACATGTTGTTTCTTCTGTTTACAATGTAACCTTCAAAGTGGGGAAACACTGGGTCTGGAGTTAGCTTTAGTGATATTAAAAAGATAGCAGTGGATTTAAAACTCTCCTTTCATAAGTGAAGTATGTAAGCAGGTCCTGCGTGCTGATGCTCCTGCTCACTTCCAAATGTTTCACAGTCACTAAGTGTCTTGTTCTTCCTGAGTTCCAGGGAGTGATGCTCAGTTCCTGCCTCGGTTTTACAGCTCATGGCACGTGTTTGAATATACTGTCAAGGTTCAGGGCCTGGGCTCACAAATGATCTTGTTCTTCAGAAGCATTTGTGCAGGAAAAAGAAAACGTTCCTTCCTTCCTTCCTCTCTTCCTTTCTTCCTCCCTTCTTTTCCTCCCTCCTCCCCTCTCTCCCTCCCTTCCTCTCTCTTTCTTTCCATCTACCTTTCACTTGTGTTTGAACCATACTAAAAACAAACCAAGAATTTTCTAGACAGCTAAAACTTACCTTTGTTGTGACGATAACCAACCAAAGATCACCTCATGCCATTCTTCAGGCCAAAACTGAAGTCTTTACCACAGGCCAGTTGTTTCAAGGAAACTTGCCTAAAGTGTCCTGTAACCCTGAGCTCTTTGTCTTTTAAGCACACACACACACACACACACACACACACACACACACAAACACACATAGACACACACACACATCCTGGTTGTCACATTTTACTTAGCAAAAAACAGAATTACAGAAGCCAAAGATTAGTGCATTTAGAAACTTTCCTGGAACCATGGGGGAGGTCTCTGATGAATTTGGTCTTTGTTCTCATTTTACTAGTGTTTAGGGCCTATGTGCTGTTCAGAATCTTACCTGTAATATGGCATCAGTTGCGTCTAGGTCTGGGGGCCTGTTCCACCTTCTGGGAAGAAATTGAACATGGCAATAATAGACTGAAGATTTCCCAATGGCCAAGGGTAGTCATAATTAATATTATAAAAACTTATGTTGCCAAAAGTTACCTATAGACTCAATTTCCTTCGAAGTTCTAATGACACGGCTTGTGGAACTAGAAAAAAATAATTTAAAAACCGTATGGACGCACAAAAGATCCTCAATAACCAAAGGGATTTTAGGCAATAAGTGGAATGCTGGAGGCATCATAATACATAATCTCAAGTTGTGCTACAGAGCATTAGAAACCAAACTAGGTAGTGGTAGCAAAAACAAACAAAAACCAGACATGCAGGCCAATGTAACCAAATGGAGGAGTCAGAATTAACTCAAGGTGCATGTAGACCTTAAACTTGAAAAGATAGTCTCTTCAAACAAATTTCAAAAAAAAAATATTTTACTCATAGAGAAAGGAAGCCAGACTTCCATCTCTCATCCTCCACAGAAGCCAATTCAAAACAGATTGAAGACCTATAAGTAACAGGAGAAACTTGGACCCTGCTAAAGTGTACCATAAATAAAATATTTCAAGAACCGAGCATAGACAAGGGATTTCTAGAAACTTGCATTTGAAATAAACATAGGAGTTGTCAAATGAAACTGCATGAAATTAAAAACTTGTGCACAGAAATGTAAATAGTCACTACCCTTAGAGGTGTGGCAGATATGGCATCTGTGTCATCTGTGTAGGTGGCAGAAAGAAGAGAAGCTCGATCTATGCTCAGTGTTCTGAGAAGTGCTGAGGTCTGGTCTTTTGCTTGCATTGTAATGCTAACTGGCCCCCAAGGCCTGTTGCCCCCAGGGATGAGAGAATCTGAAAGTACACAAATGATGTCATGTACTCTTGCACCCCTGCCCACCCCACCCTGCCAAGTTGTCCACTATTGGTTAAATAAAGATGCCAACAGCCAATAGCTAGGCAGAATAGGTAGGGTTTGAGTTTCCCTGGGATTGGGGCCTGAGGCTAACCATGAGAATTGGAAAGAAGGTAAAGAGAGGAGGAAGCCACCTTGGGGTGGATGAATCATGAAAACATGGCCATGAGGGCTGGCCAATTGAAGTTAAGAGCTTCCCAGATGGAGCATGGCAAATTATAAAATGGGGTTAATAATGGGGAAATAGATTCTAATAACACAGAGAGCAGATAACTGCCAAGCTCTAATGCTGATTAAGGCTTATTATAAATATAAAAGTTGTGTGCCTTTTATCTGGGAACTGATCAAAGGCCGGGTGGAAACCCCTATTTGAGATTTAATAATTCCAACAGCAGACATGAACATTTGTATGATTGCTAGCCTAACGTTCCCTGAAAAAAATTAAGCATCCGATGACGGTGGTTTTCTTCCATGCACTTCTGGAGGGACTCACGGGTGGGAATGAACAGGAGACAAGAGTCCCATCTCTCACTGCAGGCACTGGGTGGGTGTGAGCCTGACACAGATGACCCTCACTCACACAGGGCTACTCGGGCTGGCCTGGGTGAGAAGAGAGCCCAAGAAGATCACCAGACAAGTGCCATAGGGCCTGGGCAGGAAACTAGCCTGAAATGAACACCAGTTGGGCACCACATTGGCCTAGGGGAGGCGCAGACCATGTTTGACCCCTGCCATAATGCAGTAGCGGGGCATAACACTCCGGAGACCACGTTTGAGCCTATCACAGACACCCAGAGATCCCAGGAACTACTAAGAGGAGCAAGGAAGGGGTGAGAAAATGGAAGAGAAGGAGAAGCAGAAGGATGTGGGCACAATAAAGAGAGGCAGAACTGGAGACTCCAGGGTAGCGAGGAACTGCCTGATGTGAGTAGCCCATGATGTTGAGGTCACCTAGGACCATTTATGGTAAAGTCTTGGTCTGTGCTGCCACTGGGGGCCAAGTCTAGGTCAATTCTCTTAAGCATCAGGGGTCTGTTACCACCAAAGGCCAGTTGGAAGTCCCTTGTCTGAGCTGCTTCCTAGAGCCATGTTCGTGTCTAAAGGCTCTGCAGAACTGGGTCCCTGGGCATCACGGAATACCTGGGTCTGGAAACACGAGAGCACAAAAGCTGACCCACCCTTAACCAGACAAAAAGAGCAGAACAGCAAATTTGGGAAGTTGCAGGCAAGCTGGCACTGCAGGTGTGAACATTGGAGAGTTGAACCTAATACTCATCCCCCATGCAGCAGCATGGACCAGGGAGTGGTTCCCTCCTCCAGTGTCCCCGCTGTAGCAGGCAGCAAGCAGGAGACCTGGGACTGGGGTCACTGGAGTAGGAAAGCTGATTCTGCCCTCCAAAGCTATAGCAGTCATGAGAATGGGTCCTGAACTTTACCTGGGTAGTGCAGTAGAATTAGTCTGGGCATGACCACAGGATAGCATGCTCTGCTTCCTGTCTGTGGTGCGGTAGTGCTGATGAGGGAGAGATGTCTTCCACTCAACTCCATGAATACTTACCACATATGGCTGGTGGGAGGTTTGGACCCAGGTTCTTGAGAGTGGGAGAACTGGCCATGTCTCTCACCAGCTGCAACATGCAGGCAGGAGAGGCCTCGCACTGTGCCTGGGCAGCAGGGTAGAGCTTGCTGTGGTTGCAGGTGTTGTGACCCGACAGAGCTGGAGATCCAGTGGCCCCATCAGCTCAGATACAGCTCAGGCCCACATTCACGCCTTTGAATTGGCACACCCCGACATCTACCCCATCGATGAACTGTTGGTCTGCATAAAACAGCCAGGCTCACAGATCCAAAACCATCAAATTTCCACAACACAGGGTGATGGCCTCTTTGAGAAGAGTCCCAGTGAAGTTCTAGCACTGACAGAACAGCAGAAGATAGAGGCCTCACACCAGACCAAGGAGTCACTGGAGTGAACATTTGGAAGCACAGAAGTGTGGACCAAAGGTTATGATGTGGGACGCACTCTGATAGGCGACAACTTCCACAACAAGTTTTCTCTCCTCTGTTGAAGGAGAGGTTGCAAGGTGGAGAGCAGGTATGAGCAGAAGGGGAGATGAGGGAAATGCTTGATGAAAAACTCACAGAGAACCAAAAAAAAGTTTGAGAAAAAAGAAAGGAAAGTAAATATTCCGCTAAGTGAAGAGGTAGTACACAGACTGAAAACAACAGCAGCAGCAACAACAACAACAACAACATGCATCTTTACCAATCGCACAACTGACAAGGGATTGATATTTAGAGCGCACAAGGAAGCACAAAAATTAAATATTCTCAAACCAAATCATCCAATTTATAAACGAGCTAATGATCTGAATAAATAGTTCTTGAAGTGAGGTGTAGAAATGACCAGTGAATATTTAAAAATGTGCATAGGTAGCATTCTTAATCAGCAAAGGAAGAATCAACCTGCTATCAAATATTACCTTACTCCAGTCAGAATGTCCATCAGCAGCAGCAACACAAAGGACAGCTGACACTGGCAAGGCTGCCTAGTTTGTTTGTTTGTTTGTTGTTGCTGCTGCTGCTGCTGCTGTAAATAGACACCAGGACTAAAAACAGTGTGGGAGTGTCCCGGTTGGATTGGTTTCTGTTTGTTTGTTTTGTCAATTTAACCCAAGCTAGTGCTGCCTGAGAAAGAAAACCACAATTGAGAAAATGCCACCAAAAATGACCTGTAGACAAGTATCTAGGAACATTTTCTTAATCAGTGATTGATGTGGGAGGGCTTAGCCTATTGTGGGTGATCGCATCTCGGGCAGGTGGTCCTTAGGTGTATAATAAAGCAGGCCGATGACCAAGCAAGCTTCATTGCTTTGTGGCCTATGCTTCAGTTCCTTCCATTTGAGTTCCTGCCCTGAATTTTCTCAGTGATGCACTATTAATTGAAAGTGTACAATGAAATATACCCCCTGGCCTGCACACACCCTAGTTGCTTCTGAAACCCTAAAACAAAAATGGATACCAGGATTATGGGGTATTTCCATGATAAAGACAACTGTGCTGTTTTGGGAGGATTGTGGAAGGTCTTTGGAACTTTGGGCTAAAAAAGTTATTGACTGCTCAGAGTTTAATGGGCAGTTGTGTGGCCTAGGAAGATGGGAAGGCTTAAAATTACTAAAAGATTGGAAGAAAGGATGCAGATGATGAAGGTCTTGGAGCAAAAAATCTAATAAGGGCTGTTTACATTGTAGTTTTGAGTTCAGAATTTTTCACTCTGGTCAGCTGGAGATGAAAATTTTTCTGCAATTAACAGGAGACCAGAAATGTTAAAGTGAAATCTTTGTTACATTGGACAATTGACACCAGTCAGCTGAAGTGAAGAATCACTTGAGATTTAAAAGAGTACATCATCATTGAAGCTAAATGAACTGAGAAGTATTTCCCTGGAGTCAGCACATGGAAGGTGTGGTTAAGAGGAGGCCACAGCTGTACCAAGCTTGTCCTGTCTACTGAACCTGATATGATGCTTCCCACAAAGGGCCCACATCAATTATTCATTAAGACAGTTCTTTACTGCCATGATCACTGACCAATCTGATCAAAGGAAGCCCCTCAAGTGAGGCTTCTCATCCAAGGTGGCTCTAAATCAAGTTACAACAAAAACTAACTGGTACATGATGAAGAGGCACACATATTTACAGTTGGTGGGAGAACAAACTGGCGTGACCATCATGGAAACCAGTGTGGAAGTTCTTCAACAAAGTAAAATTAGATTTGCCGAGATACAGCCATGATACTGTGTAGGTTTGGTCTTTTGTTGTGTATTATAATGCTAAGTGTGGCTCCTGAAGACCTGGTTGTTCCAGAGATGACAGAGTCTGCACATGGACCCAAGTGATGCTATGTGACCTTGCTCTCAAGTTGTTTCTGATTAAGAAATAAAAATGCTGAGAGCTAATAGATAGGCAGAAGAGACAAGGGCAGGGTTTAGGTTTCCTGGACTTGTGGTCAGAGGAGAACCATAGCGGGAGAACAGGTAAAGAAGAAAATTAGAGGCTCCATGGTCTAGGAGTCAAGAAAACATGGCCCTGAGAGCTGGTTAATTGCAGTTATGAGCAGCTCAATTAAAACATAATAAGTAATAATTCGGGGTTATTAGTAGAAAAGTAGATTCTACTAGCTTAGAGGGTAAATATTTGCCCAGCTCTTTTGCTGGTTGAGGCTTATTATAAATAATAAAAGTTATATGCATCTTTTATCCAGGAACTAAATGATCAAGGAGGTATAGAAACCTCAAATTGGAATTAAAAATTTCTACAAGACACTACTCTTGGATATATACCTAAAAGATTTGAAGTCAGTATGTTCATATTCTTTCTACATATTTATTGTTTCACTAGTCATTGCTAAGAAAGGTAGATAGATATTCATCAATTAATAAATAAAACACACATACACACAGACACAAGTCTTCTGATATTTTCAGAATACTGGGTAGAACTGGACATTAATTTGGTAAATAAAATAAGGCAATTATTGTTTCTATTATACAAAGAATATAGATTTAATAAGGTGTGTGTGTGTGTGTGTGTGTGTGTGTGTGTGTGTGTGTGTGTTAGTAGGACCTGAAGAAAAGTAGAAAATGGACTATGACCGAGAAAAATGAGTTATAGAGGAAATAGAACAAATACGCAACTGATATTAATTTTTTAATTTTTTTCTGCATGGTCTAGACTTAGCTTTCATTTTCCCTCGAGGTTTTTATTGTACCAAAGGCCTCTCTTGTGTGCAGAATATGTGGTTTGTAGAGAGAGGACTCTTACCTTCATATCCATGCAAGAACACACTGTCAAAGAAATGGGTACTGCTAATACTTGAGTGGGAAGATGTGAGATTCTGTTCTAACTGAAAGACCAACTCCAATGTTTGACTGTCTTATGGGTTCTTGGCAAGTAGCTATTTAGTTTCTCTAAACAGTTTCTTCCAGTGGACAATATGCTGCTAATTTGTTGAAAGACAAGGAAACAATTTAGATAACCCTTTCAGTATACTGTAGGTTTTCCCTGGTGCTGCTATCTCACAACTTGTTGAGAAGGACCAAAATTCCAGATCTTATTCAGTTGCCACTCCTTGCCTGTTAACATTATCAGTGTCAGATAATGAGCATCTTGTTCCTCTTAACATGTGTGCCTATAACCAGCCTTTTCTGTCTGCATCCCATTCTTAGCTGCCTGCCATCTGATATGAGAAATAAGAAGCTAACCTACTACTATTGTGGTAGAATCTCACCTTGAAGTCAGATATAAGTCTTTCCGTGCACAAGTTTTCATCTTTAACTTCCTAAAGTTCTACTCTGACTTTGTGCATGACCTAAGTAATAAACAGTGTTTATAACTGGCCACTACGTATAGGTGATGGCTTTTGTAGGAATGCTAGCTTCAAGAATTCTACAGTTCAACTCAAAATGATTTTTAAATATTAAGGCAGTTCAATTCCATAAAAGCTAATTTCCCACCTTGTTCTGTGGAGGAAATCAGTGAAACAGGGTGGAACAGAAATTTTATGGCATCTGATAATTTGGGAGGTGAATTTGCAGAGTGCACAGAACCATTTAATTTCTTGCTTCCCAGGAAAACAAGGCATATTTATAACTACTAAGAGAGAAATGAACTTAGCTGTACCTTTTAACATAAAGGGCAAACAATTACATGAATATGTAATGCACTTTAATATCAAAGGGGCATGCAAGGTAAATTAAATGCTTCTGTGATTTTTCTGCATAGCTTAAAAATATAAAAATTGATTTTTCGTTGGTTTTCTGTGTGGGAATGGGAGCAAAGGCCATATCTGCTTTAGTGCTTTCTCCCCAGTGCAGGCTCAGACACCTGGTAGATTTTCCTATGTTAATTAATTGTTGAATGAATTAGTATTGAGGATACAGTTGAGTATAATAAAATCTGCTGAAATAAGAGTTTTACAGTTCTTACTATCTGTGAGAATGTGCACAGAAGACAATAGTGCTTGCTTTGTTCATCCCTGCTTTCAGATAACCTGGTGGCTTTTTTTTCAGCAAACCTTGATCATTTTATGGAACTGACCTGCCCCAGTATGTGAGCATAAACAGTATCTGCTCACATATGCCCCTGGTCAAGATGTAATGATTGATTTAATTCTATCACACCATGTCTGCAACACTGCAGTCATTGTCCTGTGTGCAAGGCATAGCGAGAGAAGAAGCCATGATGAAAGACGGACTGCACTAGTTCTCAGAGATACATATTTATTTACTTTATGTTAGTGAGTGTGCCAGAGTCTAGCCGTACACACATGCAGGAGACTCTAGGTTTAGGAAACTACTCTAGCATTTTAGTGTGTCAATCTCTCATGCCTGAGAGATAGATCAGAATCTTCTCTGCTGTGAAGGCAGACTATGACAATGTCGACACATCTCCTTGATAGGACTGAGGTAATTACAATAGCTGTTCTTACTTTCTCATACGAGAAGATCGTGTAAACTGCAGTGACATTTCTTCCCAGACAACCCATGTCTATGTATCCCTCTGCAGAATTCCCAGCAAGACCAGGGCCTTTTTCTGAAAGACACCTCATGAAAACCAGAGGCTTAACATGAGCCCCTCAAATACCTGAAGCTTGTGACACAGTGGTCACCTGGTCATTGTTTTATCACTGTAAGTCTCTCTCCTTGTTTCTAGTAATCCTGGATGACAATTACATGAGAACAGTTGTTACTGCCTACTGACTATACAAATGTCTACTAAGAGACAATGGAGGGGTAGTTTTATTTTAAAATAAGACTAAGAGGCCAGGCTTGTAAAAGGTAAGAGATCTTAAACTTAAGAAACTACAATCAAGAAGGGAAATGAGACAGAAGAAGGAGGAGTCAGTACAAGGTCTCATGTAAATGACTGAGCAGAGGTGCAACTAGGTCTTTGTGATCTTTGCAGTTTAAACAACTGGGTTATATCTTGTTGAGAACCTATCTTCTAATGTGTCTTTAAATTCCATAATATCTCCCTTTTCTCTACCTGCCTCATAGCAGTTTCATTGATGAAATGACTGATGATAGAAAAAAACAACTATTGTGCTGAAAGACTTCAATCATTGCAATAATTCTAAATACTATAGATGAGAGACTTACATTCTTTCTTGCATGTAGATCTCCACCCACTTATTTTGTGGACTTATTATAATCCAGTGTTTATGTGAAGTTCTCAGCATGCCAGGAGTTTCTGTGACCTCTGTGCATCTCAGACTTGACCTGGACTCCACCCTGTGCTCTGAAAAATGAATGGAGGGCAGGCAAGCTCCAGAGCTTTTTGTCCTAACTTTTCACAGGTAACAGGAATACAAAACTATTTATGTGTGTTCATCAAGTGTATATAATGTTGGATTACTGATAGTCTGTCAAATACATGACTTACAAAAGGGGTGGCTGGCATCTTGTGAGCCTGCTATGGAGTGCCTACTTTCCTTTATCAAATCTGAACCCCTTTGAGTGATACTGAATGCATTGAATCTTCTAAGCAGTGAGGGCCTTCCACAGATAATACCACATACAATACTGGAGAGCTGAGATGTCAGAGAATCACAGCCCCAACCTCATACTCAAGGAGACTATAGAGTAGAAAAAATAATAGGAGGATAAAATGAGTCAGAGATAGAGAAGCTTAGGTTAGTGGAGGCATTGGAGTAGAGCCCTGTAAAAGCAGAAAGGATGTAATATGAGACATAAGGAAATGACTAATTTTATGTTACAAAATACCTATGAGACAGGCAATGATGGAAATAAGTTTCCTAGGAAATCTATGAGCATCTTAGTCACATAATTTTTTAATGTGGTTGCCTTCCTCATTGTTATTTGTCCCATCAAACCTGTTCTCATATAAGGATTTAGGTAGATACTACACAGAATAGAGCTAAATTATTAATAAAATACTGTAAAGCTCACAAGGAGATAACTAGTTCTTAATCCATAAGCTGACAAAGATTTGAATAACTACATATTACCGGGGGAAATGCAGACAGCATGCTATTGAGCTTGAAGAGGAATGAAGGACTCGGCTGATTCCCTAGAGATCAGAACTTTTTAGGACCTGGCCACTTCCTACCTGTCTCAACACATAGCTGGTGGAAGACATGATGTAGTCATTCTGTAATAATTTGGTAATATGCGTCAAAGTCTTAAAAGGACTTATATCCATTAAAGAATGAGTTATAGCTTCTATTAGTTCTTTGAAAATGTTGTACAATGTGTTTTGATTTTATCCCCTTCATGAACTTCTTCCAGGCCCACACTCCCAATTTTGTGTCTTAAAAAAATAAAGCAAAACAAAATAAAAGAACAACAAAAATCCAATAGGTCCAGTGTATGTTGCCTATATAGTTTAAATCATATGGCCTTCCATGGTCAAGGAACTGAGGAGCCTGGAAACCTTCCCAGTTAGTTAGCAAGAGTCACTCTTGGGGCTCACACCATTCTCCCTCCATCCTGGCCTCTATGGCATAATACTTCTAGGAAGAAAGAAGGTAAAGAAGGGGGAGAATCTTCTCTGATGAGGGTATAGCTATGTCTGGAACCATGAAATTATGGCAGGCTATAGGAAGGACTATGGCTCTGACTTTCTAGGAAATTGGAAACTACTAAAATATTAATCAGGGAAGAAATATAACCAAGTTTTCCTCCTGGAATGATCACACGTTTGCCAATCAACTAAGTTTCAGAGGTATTCTTTTACTGTCTAGACCTTGAACGTGGGCCATGCCACAGCTACATGCCCCTTTCAATAAAATGGAATGGCTCACAAATGGAACTCATTGCTACAGGGGGTTAATAAAATCTCAGGAGGCCAGGAAAGTCAAATCACAATGTAAAATTCTCCTTTCACAGTTGGCAGCAGGGAGTGACTTGTGAGCCTGGGCGTCTGGCAGGGAGGCCTTCCTTGGCACTATATTGCATCTCTTCCTCCTCATAAACCTTTCTGTTTATTTTGTGGAAGGGTAAAGTGCCTGACAGACTTTATTTAGCAGGAAGCCTTAAAATTTTCAAGTTCCAGCAACCTGTAAGCCAACACTCGAGAGGGTACAAACACACACACACACACACACACACACACACACACACACGACCTCTAAATTATGACTCTGGGAAATGTGGGGACCTGACAGGTGTGGGCTTTGCCTGCCTGTCTCCCTCCCACCCTCCTCTCCCTCTTTTGTGACACTCTCTCCTGTTTTCATCTTTTCTCTGGATTCTGCCTCCCGGGGGTCCAATGCTCTCCCATTGCCAGAGCCTCTCAATGCAGCTCCTAAGGGCACGTCTGCCCTTTGCACAACTGCCCACCTTTCAAAATTACTTTCCTCCATTTCTAGTTACAGGCATTAAACTCCTCCTGAGACTGAGCTCAAGTACATGTTAGGAGAAGAGCAATTTAATTAAATTGCCCTCCCATAAGGTATAAATAACTCACAGAGACACCTGCCTTATTCATCCGATGGTTCCTGGTATTTGGGCAATTAATGAATCAACTGAATCCCTATTGCTGCGTAAAGGAGTCTGATAACAATAGCATCTTCCACGTGAGGCCATGCTTTAGCATCCTGAACAACACAGCTCTGTAGCAGCCAGCCTGCGTGTTGCTAAGGTAGTTTCCATCTCATATGTGAATACTTCTATTCCCCAGTGCTGAGCACACTTAGCAGCTGTGACCCTTCTCAACACTTGGGTTGTCTGAGTCCTACAAACCCAAGCCTGACTAGTGGTCTTTGCTCTGTAGGTGACACTGTGAAACAGAATGAAGAATCAAAAGAGGCAGATAAAGCATTAGGATAGAAAAGAGGTGTCAGCAAGCCCAAGTAGGTCTATGTTCAAATGAGAAATACAGCTTGTTAAAAAAGAAATTGGAAACTACCACAGGGAAGTGTTGGTGGGGCACAGGACAAGGGACATGGAAGGGACACTTTATATCCTACAGCATAAAGACATACTTGTACTGCATATTGTACAAAGGCAACAACAATAACAACAACAACAGCAACAACACACACACACACACACACACACACACACACACACACAAACATACACATGGTCTGTAGCTCAGCAACACACATACACCATTTAGGATTTGTTGTTTATTATGAGTAAAATTCCTCTCAGCCCAGGTGCCTCTGGAAGAATACAACATTGGTAGTTAACAACACATGAATAGACACAGTATTTCTTTTTTTATTCTTTTTTGGAAGGGAGGAAAGAGTATGTGGTGTAATTTTATTTTAATGTCGAAAAGATTTAATAAAATGCTACCAGACTATATAGCCAACGATAATTTAGTGGAAAAGGAGCAGAACAGAGTAACAGGGTAACCATTAACAAACCAACAAATGAAAAGAGTATGACATCACATTTTAGTGTCGAGTTAAAGTTGCTCTGTTCCTGTATCTTTACATCAGCGAATCTGTTTAGCACATAGAAGAATGCAAATCAATCTACTCTTAACTCCATGTACAAAGCTCAAGTCCAAGAGGATCAATGACCTCCACATAAAACCGGATACATTCAAACTAATAGCTTCACTATTTCAAGACTTACCTTAACCCAGACACCAAGGATAAAGGCTGTATATGAGTAAGGATAACAAGACAGGGACATGGGACACATGTCTCAGAGATGTGGCTTGCTACCTGAGCAGAGGGGAGACTGAGTTTTAAAATGACTGACAGCCTTTGTCCCCATTTTTTTCCTATGTAATCTGCTGGATAATGATTAGGAAGAAGAAAGGTCTTTAGACGGTTAATCCACTGTCTTCTCACTGTTCTCTAAATAAAATGCAGTTTTAAAGACCTGGTTGCTGTTTCTGCTTATTGATATCTGCATGTGACTGCTCACAAAGAGCTCTGTGCTTCTGATTTCCCTTTGAGGAGGCAAACTAAGAGACCAAGTTCATGGTTTGGCCTTGGGTTTGAAACAGCAGATAGACTATTTAACATTCAAATTTGTGTATGCTTGCTAATGTCCTTAGGTCTAAGTTTCATCATTTGTACAATTAGGGGTCGGTAGAGATGGCTGAAAGTCCCGCGAGACTGTGAGAGCTGTTTGGTGCTTACCACTACCTCATGCTAGCCGACATGAGGACACTCCAGACTTATGGGTCAGAACCACAACCTCCTTTTCAAATGTACTGAGGACCAGGGATTTGTGTCATTGTAGTATAGAAGAAAGGCCATCTGCATAGCAAGATGTGGTAGAAATATCTTTCAAGTTGTAGCCAAAGACTTGGTCTTTGGTCCAGGCTCATTATGACAATATCTGAACTTTGGCTTATTCATGTAGTTATGTTGAGACTCAGTTTCTTTCTTACAAATAGGGGTTATAAAAATATCTTCCCTTCACCTATTGCAAATTTTGAAGTTATAATATTTCTGACTTTTATTTTTCAGACCAGTTGTGTCTTGATGGTCTAGGGAATGTAGCCTACTGCCCAGTCAAGTCAAGCAGGGACAAATGGGGGTGCATCTAGAGTTTCTTGACATCAGATTTAAAATAAAGTGCATACCAATGACTTGTCACAGTTCTCTTTGGAAGTCATATATTGTCAAACCATGCCATAATTCCAAAAATGCAGATTTTATATTAAATAGTGGATGAAATATATTATAGAATATAATAATAGCCTTGCAGTTTCACCTTATGAGTAGTAGTTCAAGTATATCTTTTTTTTACCTTTCTAAGGGCAATGTTACAGAAAGATAAAGAGATGAAAGAATGTCTAAGACAAAGAACCTGGCAGTTTAGAGTGTAAATGCAGATCCTGGGCTGTGCCAATAGGAAGGCCATGGAGGTGAGTTTACCAACATTTGTCTGTTCCAGGCATAGAGGATCTTTGAGCTTTTTTTTTGTTTGTTTTTGTTCTTGTTTTATCCACCAGTGAACAGATTCTGTTAGACTATATAAGTTTCAAAGTTCTCTCTGGGAGGATTGGATGATTGACAAACATACATTTCTCATCCCAGACCAAGGTACTAATTTCAGGCTTAAGGAAAATGAGTCTTGACCTCGGGCTGCTTCAAGAGCAGGGTCCCTAGAGTGTCAGGTTTGCTTTGCATGACCTGGAATTACTTATCAGAGCATCTCCTTCTGTGGTGTTTCACATTACAGAGAGTGTGGATGTCCCTTGTATATGACAAAAGCCACCTAGATTGGCTCGGTCACTGCCCTCATTTGCACGGTCTGTTCCTTCTGATTTACTCATTCAAGCAGAAAAATCATTTGGAGTCTCACACTGGTTCTGTTCATGTGTCTGTGCCTGTTGTTCCAAGTGCGATGCTAAGCTCTTTCGGATCAGAGGGTCTGCTCTGCCTTGCTTTTCACTACATGTTAAATTTCTGAATCAAAACCTTGGATGTGAACGACACCAAGATGGCATAATAGAGACAGGAAGGAAAGAAGCTCCCTAACTATATTGCTATTTTAGTAAGTGTCTGTTAAAATGCAATTAAATTGAAGTTCAGGAAGGGACATATACCCTAAAAGGCTCAGAAGCAAGATGCACTGTGTGATTCATGGTTAGGGACCGGTATTGAAGACAAACTTCACTTTGCAGTGAGTGAGACAGAAATACAGCGAGATATATGTAAGCCTCAACTGGGTCATTGCACATCATCTTTCAGTTTCTGCTTTCAACTATGATCATTCACTTAATTGAATAAAGCTTTTCTGACTTCCTTAGATCATTGATCCTCTTAATCAGTGATGTGTTTTGCTGCCACCGTCCTGTTTGTTTGAACTTCCTTCCCTTTGTAGTTCTTATTTATTAAGCATCTCCTATGTGCAGATACCTCCCTGGGAGCTTACATGGCACAGACAATAAGACACACCCACCCTTCTGCAAGATGACAGGCCTTGTGAGACAGACAGGGAGAAAGTATCTATCGTGGGCTGAAGTTCCCCTTTCACCCACTTTATATATTTAAATGGTAACCACCAATTGATCAAAGTGTTACTGTGCATGGAAAGAGAATCTGTTAAAAGAAAACCAAGGTTAAATGACCTCATTGGAGTAGACACTAGTCAAAATGACTGATGTGTTTGTAAAAGGGGAAGACTGGGGTACAGACATTCAAGGGGAAGAGAGCCAGACAAGGGGAGGGGTCTTGATGATGCCATCCCTGGCAACTGTGTGAACTTGGCTCATTACAGTTTCTTTTTTTTTAATTTAAATGTGATTACATCATTTTCCCTCCCATTTCCACCCTCTATCCACTCCCATGGACCTTCTGTTGCTGCCTCTCATCCTCAAATTCATAGCCTCTTTTGCTTTATTAGTAAGTATATAGGTACAACCTATACATAAGATTATCTGTATGTATTATATGATGTTGGAGATGACCACATTGCATTGGTATTAACCTTTCTTGGGGATGACTATTTCCCCTCCACCCAGCATCCTTTAGATGGTTGCAACTGAGAAAAATAAAGCTTGAGATCCTGTGAGATTTCCCATTCTATTTTAGAATGCAAATCGGTATGATCCTGGTTCAGACCTAATTTAGGTAGCGGTGTTGATGAGATTTCATTGATGTAGTTTTTCTGACATTTCTAAAAGACACAATCTCACAGCAGATTTCTTGTTCCTCTGGCTCTTCCAATATTTTCCACTGCCTTCCACAATGACCTGTGAGCCTTAGGTACACAGTTGTGTTGTAGATGTGTTCTTGGGACAGGGTACAACAAGAGTCCTTGTTCTCATCATTTCTGTGCTTCTTGAGAGTAAATACATTTCTGTTGTTAAAGTTGGCCTGTCTGTAATAGTTTCTATAGCATCCCTTGCAACCTAATGCATATAAATTAATTCGGCACAGTGAGGGAAGATATCTCTGAATGACGGACAAGTGTGGAATAATGACTTCTCCTTTAACAGTTCACATAGGCATAGAGGCAACAGTAGGGGAGAATCTATAAGATGCTCTATTACTATTCTTACTTTGCAGATAGAAAACTGAGTCACAGAATGGTTCATAAATTGCTTTCAGTACAGAGCTAGGAAGTGGCATTGCATGAATTTAGATCAAGGCAAACTTTTTCCAGTTAGTGGCTCTATTACTATGCTATGTTGGTCCTATTTAAAGTTATCAACAGTAGTAATCAACTGGGGAAGGGAAGCATGCAGTCTTCCAGAAGCTATTTAAATATGGTTTGTGCAGAGTCCAATGCTGGATGGATCTTAGAGGTCTTATGAGTGACACTCACTTTGAACTTTATCGGATATAAGTAGAACCTTGTTTGTATTTTATGGTTGTAGCTTAAGCCTTGATGATGTAAGTCTTCAACTTAGAACATTTTCACAAACTAATATATACTTATAACTGCTACATACACCAAGAAAAATATTACATGCCTCAAACTATTTTTATATTTTTTGAACATTTCCTCTAATACACACTGACTTTTGAGAGCATGAACTTGAGGTACCTCACTTTGACCCTTGGTATAAATGCAATAATATAGAACATATTCACTTACATACAGTTGTTTTGGTCATTCTGCTACTGTGAAAAAATTTTGTTGCATATGTTTGCATATACTTATGATGAGTCTTTTCTCTTGGTTGTTTAATATTTCGGGGTCTACCTGTTTCAATTTTGTGTCCATTCTGTTGTTCACTGATGCATAGGTGACTTCTGGTTTAAGGGCTGTAATATAAAAATTAGATATGCTAATTTTTACATAATGAGAATGTGTACATATGCAACACACCCACACACACCTATATATATCTACACACCTACACACACACACACACACACACACACATTTAGTGAATTCTTGGTCCTAGAAATTTTATGTGCTCAGCAGTTGTGGATACTGCTAAATACCACATATATCTGACTGCTAAATACTTAAAATATGCTGGAGAGATGGCTTGGTGGTTGAGGGCACTGACTGCTCTTGTAGAGGTCCTGAGTTCAGGTCCTGGTGATCACATGGTGGCTTGGCCATCTGTGGTGGGATCTGATGCTCTCTTCTGGTGTGTCTGCAGACAGCTACAGGGTACTTATGTATAATAGATGAATAGGTGTCACGCGCCCACGCTTCCCGCCGATAGGAACAGGCATGCAACAAACAACAAGATTCTTCTGCGAACAACCTTTATTGTACAGCACTCTGAGCAGGGGACTTCTTGAGCAGGAAACTTCTCTCTGAGCCAGGAACTCCCTACCGGTGTCTACTGTCTAGGTGACCTCTCACGTGCAGTCTCCCACGTGCGATCTGTCTGCCCAGTCTCTCTCCACGTGGGATCTCTCCGCAATCTCTTTTACCGAGTCTCTCTCCACGTGGGATCTCCAGCAATCTCTCCTATTGGGTCTCTCTCCATGTGGTATCTCTCTGCCATCTCTCCACGTGGGGTCTCCTGCAATCTCTCCACTATCTCCCTCTTCTCCTCACATGGGGGAGAAATGCACTGCTTATAAATGCCTAAGAGACTTTGTTGCTACCTGATTGGTGCGCCCTCCAGTAACTCAATAGTATGCCCCCAGAGCGGGCTATGACATATGTGGCGCATGCGCATTAAGTCTCTTGGCGGGGCAACAGCTCTGTTTGCTGAGTTCTCGGCAGGAAGCCGGCACCATGTTTGGGTGTGGCACAAACGGCTCCCTACAAATAGGTCTTTTAAAAAAAATACTAAAAACTTACCACATTCATATTTTTCTATCTACCAATAAAAATGCAAAACAAAACGTTTTAAATTTTACTATGCTTCTTAAATTATCAACTGAGCTTAGTGTTACTATTTCTATGATGAAACACCCAGACCAACATTTTTTCCTCCAAGGCAACTTTTAAAAGACAGTATTTAGTTTGGGGCTAGCTTAGAGTTTCAGAGATGTAGTCCCTGGCCATCATGTCAGGGAATATGGCAGCAGACAGGTAAACATGGTGCTGGAGCAGTAGTTAAAGAGTTTACTTCCTGGTTTTTAAGCAGCATGTAGAAAGATCTAGATGGGGCCTAAGATAAGCTTTTGAAATCTCAAAGCCCATCTCCAATGATACAACTCCTCCAACAAGGCCACACCTCCTAATCTTTCTTAACAGTATTGGCTAGGTCACACATAGACAGGAATGAGGAAGGTTAGCTAGGCACTAGCTCAGTATTAGTTCACTGCTGTCTGATATGGGTGTTGTATGACTCACTACTTTAACTTTCTGTCCCCCTCGATGTCCTCAAAATTGTAACATGAAACTGTGCATCAAATAAATCCATTTTCCTTAAGTTGTTTTTGTCAGGGTGTTTTCTCGTAGCAACAGGAAAAGAAACGAGGGTAACAACCATTGTGACTATGTTTCCACCTATTGTTCTATAGTATAAAATAGAAATATATCTTTGTAATTGTGTCAGAAGTATATTAAAGCACATACGCTGTGTATTCTGAAAGCTGCTTTTATTGAGTTATTATATTAATGGCAATAATTTAGAATGATTATCATTATTTTAAATAGCTGCATGCCATGTGCCTGTGTACTATTATATACTTACTGAATACTAGATAGTGGATGCATTTCTAATTATTTCATTTTATAAACAAAACAATAGTAACAAAACAAATTCATCTATAATTTTATATTTCACAAAATTTGAAGAATGACTCAAAAAATAGATAGAATACATATCAGTACTTATTAAGTTGAATTGTGAGAAAAACATTAAGACAGTAGTTCTGTTAAGAAAGAGGCCAAGTGTGTAGGATGGTAGGCTTGAGAAAATATCCTAGAATAACTTGGCTCAATTTCGCATTTCACATCTCTACCAAACATATTATTTGCACTTCTGTTGAACAGTACTCTAAAAGTCATCATGAAAGATAACCATGTCTGAGATATGAATATTCCAGACATTGTGAAGCAGAGCGATTGCCTAAAAGTCTTAACGCTTCTCTGGGGCTATTTCCAGGGTCATGCCTGAAGGAAGGATCTGCAATTCATTTGTTCTTATTCCCAAATATTGGGCATTTTTTTCTGAGACATATTTGCTGCTTTACTTTAAAAAATATATATGGAATAATTAATAATAAAGCCTGGGATCTAGAAAGAGGAAGTCCACTTGGAAGAATGACAGACATGAAGCATCTCATGTAGCTTCTGAAGGGCAGCTTAGGGTTCTTTGTTATATTTGTTGACCCTTAATTTTCAACTAAGTTATAACTTCTTTACAGGTGGGAATTGCCTCTAAAATTTCTCCTCTATTTTTTGTAGTAGTTAAACTGTTTTACTAAAATTACTAGTTTGAACTAAAGTAGAAACAATTTCAGCGTTTATTTTAAATGTGATTATTTTAAATGATTATAACTGTGGAATAAATCAATATATAAACTTATGAAATGTTTCTAGATCATTGAGCATTATAGAATAGGAAAACACTCTCTTATGAGGGTATTTTACATCTGGATAATTATGTGTGCTTGTAACCTCAGCACTTGAGAGGCAGAGACAGGGGAGACCAAAGTCAGAAGGCCAACCAGAACTAGCTAAGAAAACTACGTCACTAAAACCCCAAACCAAGTATTTTTTTTCTCTTACAACTTTATTTTTTAAAAAAGAGAGATACGTGTAGAGATTTTTAAAGGCATTTTGGCATAACACTATATGAATATGTTTTTCAGTACTTAATTTTTTTAGAGGTTTGATAGTATGCATTGAAATCTTACTAGTTACCATGAGCATAAAGTACATGTAGAACAGAACATAACATGGAAACAGTCAGAGTTTTCTTGGTGTGTATAGATTAAACATAATGATTTTTAAATAACAAAAATTGCCACAATGCTATATTCTTAAATCTTTGATAATTAATGATTTAAAGTCCAAGTGTACCACACTCTGAGAGGGTGCAATACACTTATTTTATTTTCCTAAGAAGGACTGAGGCTTTCACTTTTCGGCCTTTGTTTTTCTTGAGCTTTATATGGCCTGTGAGTTGTTTCTGGGGGTATTCAGAGCTTTCTGTGACTAGTATCTAATTATCACTGACTGCATATTATGTCGGTTCTTTTGTGACTGGGTTACCTCACTCAGGACGATATTATCTAGATGCACCCATTTACCTAGGAATTTCATAAAGTCATTGTCTCTAATAGCTGAGTAGTACTCTATTGTGTAAATATACGACAGTGTTTGTATCCATTCATCTTATGGAAGGACATCTGGGAAATTTCCAGCATCTGGCAATTATAAATAGGGTTGCTTATAACATTGTGGTGCATGTGTCTTTGGTGTATGTTGGAGCTTCTCTGGGGTATATGTCCAGAAGTAGAATAACTGGGTCTTCAGGTAGTACTATGTCTAATTTTCTGAGGAACCGCCAGACAGATTGCCAGAGTAGTTGTACTAGTTTACAACCCCACCAACAATGGAGGAGTGTTCCTCTTTCTCCACATCCGCGCCAGCATCTGTTGTCATCTGAGTTTTTGATCTTAACTGTTCTAACTGGTGTGAGTTGGAATCTCAGGGTTGTTTTGATTTGCATTTTCCTGATGACTAGGGATGTCAAGCACTTCTTTAGATGCTTCTCAGTCATTCGATATTCCTTTACTGAGAATTTTTTGTTTAGCTCTGTACTCCATTTTTTTATAGGATTGTTTGATACTCTGGTGTTCAACTTCTTCAGTTTTTGTATATACTGAATGTTAGACCTCTATCAGATGTGGGGTTGGTAAAGATCTTTTCCCAATTTGTTGGCTGCCATTTTGTTTTCTGGATAGTGTCTTTAGCCTTACAGAAACTTTGCAATCTCATTAGGTTCCATTTCTCGATCCTTGGTCTTAGAGCACAAGGAATTGGTGTTCTGCTCAGGAAATTTTCCCCTGTGCCTATGTGTTCTAAGGTTTTTCCTACTTTCTCTTCTAATAGTTTCAGTGTATCTGGTTTAACTGGAGATCTTTGGTTAACTTGCACTTGAGCTTTGTACAAGGAGGTAAGAATGTGTCTATTTTCATTCTTCTGCATGCTGAGTGCCAGTTGAGCAAACACAAATTGTTGAATAGGCTGTCCTTTTTCCATTGAATGTTTTCAGCTTCTTTGTCAAAAATCAAGTGACTATATGTGGGAGGGTTCATTTTTGGGTCTTCTATTCTGTTCTATTCATCAACCTGCCTATCTCTGTACCAGGACCATGCAGTTTTTAACTCAATTGCCTTGTAATATATCTTGAGGTCAGGCATGCTGATTCCCACAGATATTTTCTTGTTGTTGAGGTTGGATTTCAATGTTTTAGGTTTTTGTTATCCCGGATGAATTTGCAAATTGCTCTTTCCAACTCTATGAAGAACTGAGTTGGAATTTTGATGGTGATTGCACTGAATCTTTAGATTGCTTTGGGTAAGATGGCCGTTTTTATAATGTTGATACTTCCCATCTAAGAGAATGGGAGATCATTCCATTTTCTGAGATCTTTTTCAATTTCCTTCTTCAGAGGTTTGAAGTTCTTTTCATACATGTCCTTCATTTGGTTAGTTAGAGTCACACCAAGGTATTTCATATGCTTTGTGTCTATTGTGAAGGGCATCTTTTCCCTAATTTCTTTCTCCACATGTTTGTCCTTTGAGTAGAGGAAAGCTACTGATTTGTTTGAGTTAATTTTATATCCAGCCACTTTGCTTAACTTGTTAATCAGCTGTAGGAGTTCTCTGGTGGAATTTTTGAGGTCACTTAAGTATACTATCATGTCATCTGCAAATAGTGATGTTTTTACTTCTTCCTTTTTGATTTGCATCTCTTTGATTACCTTTTGCTGTCTAATTGCTCTGGCCAGGACTTCCAGTACTATGTTTAATAGGTAGGGGCAGAGCTTTTCTAGTCCCTGATTTTAGTGGGATTGCTTCAAGTTTCTCACCATTAAGTTTGATATTGGCTATTGGTTTGCTGTATTTTGCTTTCATTTTGCTTAGATATGGGACTTGGATTTCTGTTCTTTCCAAGACTTTAAACATGAAGGGGCATTGAATTTTGTTAAATGCTTTCTCAGCATCCAGTGAGATGACCATGTGGTTTTTTTCTTTGAGTTTGTTTATATGGTGGATTATGTTTATTGATTCCCATATATTAAACTATTCATTTATCCCAGGGTTCATGTCCACTTGATCATGGTGAATGATCATTTTAAAGTGTCCTTTGATTCAGTTTGCAAGAATTTTGTTCACAATTTTTGCATCAATGTTCATAAGAGAGATTGGTCTCAATTTCTCTTTCCTTATATGATCTTTGTGTGGTTTATTAATGAGGGTTATTGTGGTTTTGAAAAATGAGTTGGGTAGTGTTCCATCTGACTGTTTTATGGAATAATTTGGAGAGTATTGGTATTAGGATGTCAATTATTGTCTGATAAAATTCTGCACTGAACCCATCTGGTCCTAGGCTTCTTTTGGTTGGGAGGCTTTTGATGACTTCTTCTATTTCTTTAGGTGTTATGGGATTATTTAGATAGTTTACCTGGTCCTCGTTTAACTTTAGTATCTGGTATCTGTCTAGGAATTCATCAGTTTCCTCTAGATTTTCCAGTTTTGTCGATTATAGGCTTTTGTAGTTGGATCTGACGATTTCTTGAATTTTCTCAGTTTCTGTTGTAATGTCTCCACTTTCATTTCTAATTTTGCTAATTTGGATACTCTCTCTTTGCCCTCTAGTTAGTTTGGCTAAAGTTTATCAATCTTGTTAATTTTCTCAAAGAACCAGCTCTTGATTTTGTTGATTCTTTGAATGGTTCTTTTTGTTTCTATTTGGTTCATTTCTGCTCTGAGTTTTATTATTTCTTGCCATCTACTCCTCATGGGTGTATCTACTTATTTTTGTTCTACAGCATTCAAGTGTGCTGTCAAGTTGCTAGTGAATACTCTCTGCAGTGTCTTTTTGGAGGCACTAGGAACTATGAGTTTTCCTCTTAGTACTGCTTTCATTGCATTCTCTAAGTTTGGGTATATTGTACTTTCATTTTCATTAAATTCTAGAAAATCCTTAATTTCTTTCTTTATTTCTTCTTTGACAATGCTATTGTTGAGTAGAGCATTGTTCAGCTTCCATGTCTATATTGGCTATTGTTATTTTTGTTGTTATTTAAGACCAGGCTTAGTCTATGGTGTTCTGATAGGATGCATGGGAGTATTTCAATCTTCTTATATCTGTTGAGGCTTGTTTTGTGACTGACTATATGGTCAGTTCTGGAGAAGGTGCAGTGAGGTGCTGAGAAGGTGTATTCCTTTGTTTTAGTGTGAAATGTTCTGTACATGTCTATCAATTCCAATTGGTTCATAACCTCTGTTAGTTTCACTGTGTCCTTGTTCTGTTTCTGCTTCCATGATCTGTCCATAGATGAGAGTGGAGTGTTGAAGTCTCCTACTATTATTGTGTGTGGTTTAATATATGTTTTGAGCTTTAGTATGGTTTCTTTCATGAATATGAATGCTCTTGTATTTGGAGCATATATGTTAAGAATTGAGAATTCATCCTGAAAAATTTTCCCTGTACTAAGTAAAAAGTGCCCTTCCTTATCTTTTTTGATAACTTTTGATTGAATGTCTACTTTATTCGATATTAGATTGGCTACTCCAGCTTGTTTCTTGGGGCTGTTTGTTTGGAAGATTCTTTTCCCAGATTTTTCTCTGAGATAGTGTCTGTGTTTGTCTCTGAGATGAGTTTTCTGTACGCAGCAAATGCTGGATTCTGTTTATGTACCTAGTCTGATAGTCTATGTGTCTTTATTGGGGAAATGAGTCCACTTATGTTAACAGACATTAAGTAAAAGTGGTTGCTGTTTCCTCCTATTTTTGCTTTTAGAGGTATAGTTATGTCTGTGTGCCTTTATTCTTTTGGTTTTCTTGCTTAGTTATTTTCTTGCTTTTTCTAGAATGTAGTTTCCCCTCTATTATTCTTTGTAGGGCTGGATTTGTGTTCAGATATTGTATAAATTTAGTTTTGTCCTGGAATATCTTGGTTTCTCCATCTATGGTTATTGAGAGTTTTGCTGGGTATAGCAGCTTGGGCTGACACTTGTGTTCTTTAATGTCTGCATGATGTCTGTCCAGGATCTTCTAGCTTTCATAGTCTCTGTTGAGAAGTCGGGTGTGATTCTGATTGGTCTGCCTTTATATGTTACATGACCTTTTTTCCCTTATTGCTTTTAGTATTCTTTCTTTGTTTTGGGCACTTGGTGTTTTGACTATTATGTGTCATGAAGAATTTCTTTTCTGGTCAAACCTATTTGGAATTCTGAAGGTTTCTTTTATGCTCGTGGTCATCTCATTCTTAAGGGTAGGGAAGTTTTCTTCTACGATTTTGTTGAAGAAATTTACTGTGCCTCCTAGTTGGTATTCTTCACCCTCTTCAGTTCCTTTTATCCTTAGGTGTGGTCTTTTCATTGTGTCCTGCATCTCCTGGACATTTTGGGTTAGGAGCTTTTTGTTTTTTGCATCTTCTCTGGCTGTTTTGTCTATGTTTTCAATGTTGTCTTCGGCCCCGGAGATTCTCTTTTTCATCTCTTGTAGTCTGTTGGAGATGCTTGCATCTGTGAATCCTAATTTCTTTTATAGGTTTTCCATCTCCAGGGTTGTCTTTTTCAGTGTTTTCCTTATTGTTTCTATTTTCATTTTCAATTCCTTCATCTCTTTGGTTGTGTTTACCTGTAGTTTTTGAGTTCTTTGAGTGATTTTCCTGTTTCCTCTTTAAAAGCTTCTATTTGTTTATGGTTGTCCTTCTGTTCTTGTTTTTGGGAGTTATTCAGGCTCTTCTCAAAAATCTCCATCATCATCTTGAGGTATGATTTCAGGTTTGAATCTTCTTTTTCTGGAGTGTTTGGCAATCCACTGCTTGCTGTGGTGAGAGAGCTGGTTTCTGATGTTGCCTGGTTGTCTTGGTTTTCGTTGCTTAAGTGCTTTCATTTTTCCCTTGCCATCTTGTTGTCTGTGGTTATATGTGGTCTTGTCAGTGACTGGCACCTGTCTCTTCCACGGCCCATGAACTCAGGAAGAAAATTGCTTCTATGTGTTCGTCCTTTCGTGAGAATGCAGTGGGATCTATGGCAGGTACTCAGTTGTGTTTGTGGGCTCAGGTGGGGAAGCTCCTGTGAAGCTGCTCTGGGAGCTCAGCCTTTTGCCTTTGAATATTAGTGTTTTGGGATCTGGCTCTTTATCCAGGCTAAAATGGACCCTTTCTAGAGAGTGCAGCACTCTCTGCTCACTGAGAACTCATGGTGTGTCCTCCCTGGGCCTTTGTGTCAGGTTCACCTCTCATCCAGGTGTAATAGTGCCCATTGAGCTGATATTCCAGAACTGCCTTCCCCCAGGCAGATCATGATTCTCTCTGACACGGTCCAGGGCACCGCCTCCAAGCACTCTCTGTGCTCTGGGTACTCACTGTACAAACTCACTAGGTATGTGTTCCAACATTACCTTGTGGTCTAGTTGGAAGAGCTCCTTGGAATCAAGTCTGCCAGCACAGCCTTTCCAGGTGAGCACATTCGGATACTCCCTTACTGTGGGCTGGAAAGAAACTTTTGTCACAAGCACTGCCTCTAAGCACTGTCTGTGTTCTGGGTGCTCATGCCTCAGTCTCCCCAGGCCTGTGCCCCAGGTTATCTGCTAGCCCAAGTGGTAGGGTGCCTGGGTGTCTGGTCTGGGAGCACAGCCTTTCCCAGCAGACCTGGGTACTCCCTTACTGTGGGCCTGAAGGGAACCTTTGCCATAGCACTACCACCAAGCGCTCCCTGTGCTCTGGGTACTCAGTTCACAACCTCACTAGGCCTGTTCCCCAGGTTCGCTGCTGGTCTAGGTGCCAGAGTGCCTGGGTGTCTGGTCCGGGAGCACAGCCTTTCTGGGCAAATCTGGATACTCCCCAAACCAAATATTAATGTATTAAATAAATAAAGAATGATCGGTATTTGGTCTGGAAAATTGGGCTGTATGCTGGAGTATTCTAAAGAGAGCCTCTACCATCAATTTTCTATTGGCCTCCCAGTCAACTCTTAACCAGCACTCTACCCCCGTTCCTGGGAAAAATGAAGTTATGTGCCAGTTTACTATCTTCATGGTGCTTTTTTCCCTTCAGTTTTGTCTTAATCTTGGCTTTAAAATGAATCATGACTGATTTACTGGAGTGAACCAACACTGTTATTACAGCCTGCCAACCTTTTCTTGGCTGCTGCAAAAAGAAATCTATCTGAAGGCTGCTTCCCATGTTGCAGCCTGATCGGTAGCAGCACACTCACAATGCCTGGGACCCATTACTCATTTCCAGTTGGTTTTCCCTCTAAGGTGTTCACCTCGGTCATTTGCCACCTCTGTTCTTCCAATTTCTTTTCAGTGAGAAGAACATCAACAAGAAATACCTTAAACAACAACACGACTTGTTTTAGGGACATCAACATTGCTGTCAGAAATGTTTCTTTCTGTCACATAGGAACAAAGTCACTAAATAGGACAAGTGACTGGGTGGATTGTTCCCACGTGTTTGTCTGCCTCTTTAGTCTTGTGAAGTAATTAAGTAATAAGCTGGAAGAAGTTTTAAATCGGTTTTGATAGGCACCTCTGCTTTGGACACAGTAACAGCATCAGTGGTCTTTTAACGTTAGACTTTTTTTTTTTTTTTTTTTTTTTTTTTTTTTTTTTTTTTTTTTGTGGAATAATGCCTCACATGCCTTGGGGAGGGTATGTGACTCCTTTTAAATTAAAGTAAGGTCACATGATGAAATTGACTAGCCTCATCGAGCCCTTCTTCCTGAAACCACTTTACAGGAGAATTGTAAATGTTTCAAGGTTTATTTTAGAGCATTATTAAAAAAGAAAGTGTGCTTTATGCGCATTCCTCTGAGATCAATATAGATTGAAGCCAATATAAAATCATCTCTTCATTCCTGTGTGCAACAAAGAAGCCCAGAATGGTATGTGATTTGCTCATATGCTAGACATGGTCCACACACTGGGCTGACCAGGGAGAAAACTGATTGGCTATTTCAGTACTTCAAATTAAAAGGTAAATGCAATATCTGCCATCAAATGACTTGGGAGTTTGGTATGAAAGACACAAGTTTTGAAGAACAAAAAAAGTCTTATAACCCCTGTGTTTTATTGTTGAAACTAAAGATGAGGATTATATGGTCTCAGAAGAAGTATGGAGTTACCTTTGCAGTAAGGTATGAGTCTGAGAGCAACCTGTCTCCCTCAGATTCTTTGAGTGATGTGCACTGATTATCCCTTTCTTGAAAATGCACTGCCTTCTCTAGTACCCCAGAGAAGCTGAGAAACAATGAGGGGTTTGTCATAGCATTGTAATTTAATGTGAAGAACTTTATTTTTTCAGTTATGGAAAGAAATTGACCCATATGTGCATGAGTGTGAGGTCATTCACTGGTGCATGGGGAACTTAGCTGTGGTTTCGTTTTTGTTCTTTCTCTTTTGACAGTTTGATAATGTGTTTTAATCAATTGGAGCCTCCCTTCACTCACTACCAATTTCTCCTGTAATTCCCCCACACTTTTCCCCCTCAACTTCATGTACTTTACAACAAGCAGGCAAGCTAATGTAATGCTAACCATTGAGCCACTTAGTGTTGCCTGTATGTGCTTGGATGTGGGATCATTTTCTGGGCTATGGCTCATTTGTCAGGGCCAAATCCCTGAAGAAAACTTACTTCCCCTTCCCCAGTAAGCAGCAATTGTCAATAGCTTTTCAACTATGGAGGTGGGGGTGGCACTTCATGAGCCACTTACTGTCAATGCTAGAACTTTGTGCAGGAATTTTGTATACTTTTTTCTCATTTTTTTAAAATTTTTTTCTTCCAACTTTATTTAAAAAAGAGAGACACATGTACAGATTTTTAAAAGCATTTTGGCATAAAACTATATGAATATATTTTTGTCAGTACTTGATTCTTTTCAAGGTTTGATAGTATGCATTGAAATCTCACTAGTTATAATAAGCATAAAGTACATGTAAAACAGAACATAACATGGAAACAGTCAGAGTTTTCTTGGTGTATATAGATTAAACATAATGACTTTTGAATACCAACAATTGCCACAAGGCTATATTCTTAGATCTTGAGTTATTAATGATTTAAAGTCCAGGTGTGCCACACTCTGAGAGAGTACTATACACTTTTTTTTTTTGAGCTTCATATAGTCTGTGAGTTGTTCCTGGGGATATTCAGAGCGTTCTGGGGCTAGTATCCAATTATCAGTGACTGCATATTATGTCTTTTTTTTTTTTTTTTTTGTGACTGGGTTACCTCACTCAGAATGATATTCTCTAGATGCACCCATTTTCCTAGGAATTTCATAGTCATTGTTTCTAATAGCTGAGTAGTATTCCATTGTGTAAATATACCACAATTTCTGTATCCATTCATCTACTGAAGGACATCTCGGTTCTTTCCAGCTTCTGGATATTATAAATAGGGCTGCTATGAACATGGTAGTACATATGACCTAACTGTATGTTGGCAAATCTTTGGGGTATATGCCCAGAAGTGGAATAACTGGGTATTCAGTACTATGTTTAATTTTCTGAAGAACTGCCAGACTGATTTCCAGAGTCGTTGTACCAGTTTACAACCCCACCAACAGTGGAGAAGTGTTCCTCTTTCTACTCATCCTCACCAGCATCTGCTGTCATCTGAGTTTTTTATGTTAACTGTTCTGACTGGTGTGAGGTGGAATCTCACAGTTGTTTTGATTTGCATTTCTCTGATGACTAAGGATGTCAAACACTTTCTTAGATGCTTCTCAGTCATTCGATATTCCTCAATTGAGAATTTTTTGTTTAGCTTTGTACCCCATTTTTAAATAGGATTGTTTAATTCCCTGGCATCTAACTTCTTGAGTTCTTTGTATACACTGGATATTAGACTTCTATCAGATATGGGGTTGGTAAAAATCTTTTTTTAATCTGTTGGTATACTCTTATAACCACTTTGAGTTCATTTGGGTAATGTTCCTATCTGATGTTGTTTCTTAATGTGAACACAATTTTAAACCATGCACTTCTATGATATACTTAAGTCCACAGATAACTGCTCACAGTTTCATAGATACATGTCTTTAAAAAGTCATATTAAGTATGTCTTCCTTTAGCTTTGTGCCTGAATAGGATAACCATGGCTGCTGTTTCACTGAGGTGAGAGACAGAATTAAGACTGTTCCCTCACCTCTGTGTTTATATAGGATAATCACTGTACATCTCATGGAGGTAAACAATCTACAGTCACAGTGCCTAGAAGCCAAAATAAAAAATACATCTTTTCTCTACAGAGTACTATGTCTGGCTTCCTTTCTCTGGTCTTGAGTATTGGACTGGTCTAGTGGATTGGTCTACCACTCTGCATGATCCTCATATTGTAGACCCATGAAACTTCTAATTACTGCCTCCACCTCCTACACACTCAGGAGAAAAAAGGAAAAGATGAAGTTTCTTATTTCTCCATTTCCATTGCCATATAGCTTGATGGACTGTTTGGCCATCTGTAGAATAGCTCACAGCTTTAAGGCCTTGTTGAATGCAAGCACAATTAAGCTATGTGAACTGAAGAACACTTGGACAATAAGGTAGAGACCGTTACAATGGATCTGCCTTTTGTAAGTACATCACAGAGCCTGCAAAGACCTGTCTTCTGTAAGTATATCATAGAGCCTTCTAGAAACTGCTTCTTGTAAGCATAAGACACAGCCTTCTAGAACCTGTCTCCTATAAGTACATGTCATCCTTCCAGGACCTGCCTACTTCAAGATCATCACACAGCCTTCCAGATCTCTAGCACATCCACTTTTCCCCCTCTAGTCTCTATTCTTTGAGTTGTGAAGGACACCTGAGGATTGCATGGGTTTGTCTTGATTTATTTAGTTTGATCTGTACTTTTGCAAGGTGGACAATTGTAGAAGAAAATAATGGCATGCCATGTGAACTAAAGGTGTTCTGAGATGAGAAGCAACTCAGGAAACCCTGCCTAAGTTGACATTATCCAGTAATTATTTTCCATTACTTGTGATAATTAGGATAAGTATAAAACTGTCCACAGGCCTGGAATTACAACTCCTTTACAAATCAAGGCAGACAGATAAATGACAAGGCTAGAGTGAACTCAAGGCTAACCTAGGAAACTTAGTGAGATTCAGACCCTAGATTAAATATGGAAAAAGAACCAGGCAGGGAGCTCATTTAGTGGAGGCATCCATGAGAGAACACTAGAGCAATCCCAAAAAATATAAACAATATCAGTAACAGCAGTGAACACCTAACTTGCTAAGATCCAATGCCAGCCTGTGTATCAGGATTATACACAACTTTTCTGATACTCTCAGCCTCATTATTATTTTTATGAATTAAAGGAAATATACAAGTAGGACTAAAGCTCAATTTCCCCAAATTTCATGCTGTATCTATTTCTACAGACATGCAGTTAAGTGCACAGTTTCTAGCTAGTAGTAGAAACTACCTAGAAAGCTTTGGAGAAGCCTCAGCTCCATTCTTCATTATTATTATTATTATTATTATTATTATTATTATTATTATTATTATTAGCCGTTATTATTGTTTTTTGCCTCTGAAGGGGGACTCATCAACTCTTTCCTGAGATATGATAGCAAGTAAAGTACTGAGGACTGACAGCCAGAATGGGGCTCTAAGGAGATAACCACAGAGCTGTCATTGGAGGAGGTAGGGGAAGGTCAGGATTCCGTGGAAAGATGAGAGAAAGAAGGTGCCTTTGGTGAAGGTAGAAGGGGACACAGTTTAGAGGGGGTCAAAATCAATCAGGGTTCTGGAAGTAGTTATTAAAAATATGTAGATTATAATGATTAACCCCCCAACTCCCCAAATAAAACAATTAGAATGCTTTTAAGATGAGCAGAAAGAGAATGTCTTGGTGTCTTAGTCCCTTAAAGACTGAAGAAAACAGAATTGTAATTTGTGAAAACCCACAAAGGAAGTTTCACTAGAAAAGGTAACAAGGAAGAGCTTTAGCTCATGTGTGGGAAATTTTTCATCTATTTGAAATAGACCTATTTGAATTATTATTTCCTTTAGGCAAAAATACCCAATTAAGTAAATTCACTATTTAGCCAGTGTCGGTAAATAGTCTGAGGAGAAATCTGCAGTTCAGGAACAAGATGCTTGGCTGTGTCTATTGTTTCTTTATGGGTTCTTTTGCAGCTTAGGAACTCAACTACTAATTTATATCAACAACCAGAAATTATGACTAAGACTACTGGATTTGTGAGAAATAGGAAATATGTGTGAAGTCGTTTCCTTGTTTTTTCCACTTCATAATTAACCTATGTACATCTCCATTGGGGTGATTAACAAATAAGGTTTAATAACTAAATAGGGCATGATCCTATTAAGAACGGAGATTAGAGACTTCTTGTAACCTCAGTGGGCACATAGCCTTGGGTGGGACAGTTATTTGTAGTTTAATGGCAGCTTGTACTGCAGATCACATACAAAGTCATGTTAATTAAAACTCTATGTAGACTGTGAAAGAAAAAAGGGTGGCTCTTAGTAACCATTTTCAAAGAGGGATCTAGGGCAGGCAATATTGTCTTTAGTAAAAGACTGCATAGTTAAGAGATGAACCTAGAAAATGTAAGACAGAAGAGATATGCTAGTTCTTAATCAACCTCTGCAGGTGGTTAATGTAGTAATAATTCTGTGTGTGTAGTCTAAAAATTAAAATCTAGAAGCCACTGAAGAATCACTGCCCTGTAATAAATTTGCCACTTTCAGAAGTGGAAAATTTCATCTCAATGAAGTGTTCACTGAAAACTAGAAGGCTGCCTGCCTGGTAGGGTAGTCACAGAATGGTTGTTTCTAAATGGTCCTCAGAGTTTAAATTATATATGGGATGATAGCAGGGATATGAATTGGGAATTTGTGGTTTCTTTGGAAACTCAGTTGTGTCATTGTGATGATTTTCTGTCTTATAGGAGATTGTTTGGCTGAAGCAGATTCATGAGAGGATGTTTTGTTAAGATAGACATGTGGTGTTTTTCTGGAGGCAGCCTGGAAAAAAGGCACATAATATTTTGCTAGAACAGAGGCTTTGAGAGAACACATGATGTTTGGATAGGATATAAATATAGCACAACAGAGAGTGGATGGTAGTAGATGGTACTGGTTCGCCTTGCCATTCTTTGCTGGTTATCATTTGTCATGACTTGATAGAGAGAAATGCACCAATAAACTTCAGGTGTTGTTTTAGAGGATTCTTGCCACTTCTGTGGACTGAGGGCAATTGACAGAGTCTTGTGGTTTCTTCTGGATCAACCTGCTGCTGCTGATTTGGGAATGGTGTCTTCGAGACCTGCCATTGCTTATTCGTGAATGGTATTTGCAAGAGGATTAAGCTGCCGCTGCTGATTCATATGAACTGAACTGCTGATACCCCGACAACGACAACACTGACTGGTTTCCTCTAAAGAACTATTTCTAAACAGAACCACATCCTGCTTTGTTCTATTAACCTTTCCTTCCCACTACCTCCTGTGGGAGCCAGGATAAAAGGGATGTGAAAGCATGTAATAACTCTTATTAAAAGTAGGTTTTTCAAAATCTCACACTACAGGGATAAGTGATGCATGCTACAGTTTTGGTACAGATTCAAGGACTCTAAGGCCTCATGGGTTGAAACTGAATCTTCACTGAGGTTCCAAGAGTGTGGGACCTAACCAATTTTGCTGTTTAGAAAAAAGGACTTCTGGATTAGAGACGGGCTTCAGGGTCTTGTAACTTAGGAGCAGGAACACCATGTAAGAAAAAGAGACTGCTCAAATGTTTATGTCTTGCTGCTTGGTACATAGTGCCTTACATGTCCTTTGAAATCTGCCAGTGTGATTTCAGTTGAGGCTGCTTGGCTTATATCACTCAGAATCACAAACCAGAATAAACCTAACTATGTAGAGTACCCCACCTTCACTATTTCATTATAGTAATACAAACTTGGCTAGTAGAGTGGAGACAGAAACAATGAACTGAATGAGGGTATTAGCATTGGATTGCCTTGCTCCCCAAGGGCCTGGCAAAGATGGTAAATGCAAGGAATTCTGGAAGCACAATTCATTCTTTTGTAAATCATTTGTGGAAATAGAATGGATACTTCTGACACCATAATAATTCCCAGGCTTTTCTAAAAACACAGTGAGCTAATTTTGTCTTGAGTTAAGTTTATCTTTTGTTACTCCCATTCATTTTTACCTATCTCGTTCTCATGTTCCTCTCTACAAGTACCAGGTGGCTCCCAAATCTACTTTTCTTAATCATTTTAGGCAAAATTCAAAATACAGAATCCCACCATTCTCATTTTCTAATTACTAAATTAAATATTCACCTAGTGCCAGCATGATAAAGCATTGCTGCTGGAAGTAAATAATGACTTAGTTGAGTTTAGAAGAGCAAGTTACCCTGTGTTAGCTGAGTAGGTCCAGTGGAATTAACTGTGTCTTTCAAATGTACATTTCTCCATGCTGAGACTGTGCAAGGGATTTGAAATAAGACCAGGGCAGTGGAATGGCAAGTATGAGAGGTATGCCACCCACTATTTCTGTTTTGAAGATGAAGAATAGACCTAACTGGTCAAATATTCTGAGCAGGATCTGGAAGTGGAGAACAGAGCTCCAAGGTATGTTCCTCAATTCTACAATGTGGCTGGAATTTTGCCCACACTGTTGTTTAACTCACAGAGTACTCATTCATAGACTCCTACAAGGACTATAGCTCTACGGATGCTTTGGTTTTGGCCATATTAGGAATAAAATACTGACTCTGATGTACAGACCTGTGAGATGCTGGGTGGCTCTCATTAAATGAGCAAATCAGTGCTCCTTTGCTATAACAGCTATCTAGAGCCAGAACAGCAAGAAGGGAGAAAGTACCTCCTAGATTAAAAAGAAAAAATATGCACAATTAAGATAGGGCAGCTCAGAGCACCTGGGTGGTGCATGTAGGATGCTAGATTTCGATCTTGCAGCACTTCAAAACCAACCATACAAAAGAACTTTATTAATTGATGTGAGTGGCATGGTAAAGGACTAGATTTAAGCTTTGTGTTTTACTGTTTTCTATGTTGTTTAAAAGGAAAACCCATTACTAAATGGCTAGCCCTGAAGATATACACATAGGTAACATTAAAGTTAGGAATATATATGAAAGAGAGAGAGAGAGAGAGAGAGAGAGAGAGAGCATACACCTGAAGGGGAACAACGAGGAGTATGTGGGAGGAAGGGGGAGAAAGAAATGTAATTATAACCTCAAAAATGACAAGTCAAAGATAAAAAAGCAAGCTGCGCAAGCCACTGGGAGGAAGACAATAGGCAGTACTCCTGCATAGCTTTTGCTTCAGGTCCTGTCTCCCTCGTTCTTGCTTGAAATGCTGAGTTCCTTCAGCAATTGGTCTAACCTGTTGTTGTTGTTATTGTTGTTGTTGTGTTGTTGTTGTTGTAAGCTTAAATAAACCCTTCTCATCCCAACAAAAAATAAAGACTCTTTGATCAAAAGGAAGCTTCTAGTCTTTCAGTACAAGGCTCTCTCTACAATGATTATTATGCTTTGGGAGAAACTGGTATGTGATAAATATCTCATTGAGAATTAAACACTCTTAACTCTTCAACTCTGCCTAGTTGTAGGCCTCTGTGTTAATTACTCTCTATTACAGCTAGAAGCCTTCATGATGAGGGATGATAGTTGCATTAATCTATGATTATAATAAATCATTAGTAGTTGTTATAATAAATGTCCATTTAGTAGAATTATACTAGTAAGTTAGGTCTTAATCTAGGGGGTATAACCTGTCTAGACACACGTTATTGGCCTGATAATGATACCAGATCCAAAAATCTTAGGCTGTAAGTCTTAAATTCAGTGATAAAGTGTTTTTTTGTTTTCCAAAAGATGAAGGTGAGCCACTCTTGGGGGAGTGGGAGAGGGAAAGAACAAAGGGGTGTGCTGATGACCTGAGAGGACATCAGGACACTCACTAGGCTATGATAACGTCTGCCACTTTGTGTAACTCCTTTGCCACTGGGATAAAGGATTTGCTCTTTTCATGTATGCAGAAGGCTACAATGTGTTCAATGTCACAACAGATTTTTGCCTGTCTCTTCTACTGGTCTTTGCCTAGCTCCATACCTCTTATCAATTCTGACCCTGAAGATTAATATGCACTTGAAATCTGATTAAAATGAACAACCTTACAGGAAAATGCATTCAGCCAGGAGCTGCTACCTCAGGGATGGTGTGATGGAGGCATGTCCCGCTGACCTCTGCTACAGGAGTGTTTTTGATGACTGTGCATCTTTGTGTAGACCTCAGCTTGCTGCATGCATGGAGCACTGCATTCTTGCAGCAAAATATGCATCCTCTTACCATGAAATAGTCCAGACCACCGACCCAGAGCAGGAACAGCTAAGAAAGAAGATGGCAGCTTCAGAATGCGTCTTCTTTCCAGAGGCACCTTGACCCTAAGCTGCAGCAAAGGGGTCTGCCTGCACACTGGAAATGGTCTGAAGCCCAGGTTAAGCCATAGAATTGAACAATCCTGTCACAGGACACTAAGATGAGCTCTTGCAGCTTTCTATTCTACCTAAAGTGCCACCGTTCTTATTAAACAATAGGAGACTAAGCTCTTGTCAGGCGAGCTAATGAATTTTGAATTGATTTCTGTCTTCTGCAATGCTACTGATGTTTTTGACAGATATGATTTATAGGTCCTTCATTGAGTCTATTCATGAGAGGAGTTGTTTATTTGGGCTGATGGCAAGCCTCTAATATTCCCAGTGAGAAATGCTGTGGGGCCAAAGGGGTGGCTGGGGCAAAGGTTCCCCAGGGCTGTCTGGGAAAGGCATCTCATAAATTTGTAATCAAGAGCCCTGAGAACTGATGAGGGCAGACTGGCTAGGAAATTGTTTTGGTGACATTTGACCAGTGGGATGCATCTGGAAAATATATGTCTGCTGCCGCTGCAGGTCCTTCAAGTGAAAGTTTCACTTTTGCCCCATTTTGTTTTCTCTGTCATTTTCTGATATGACATAACCCATATCTGCAGAGGGAGGCAAGGACTTTAACCCCCACTTCCCATACCATTGATCTATAAAAATAATGTTACTTAATCTGTTTTTTTCTTAATCTCTTTAAAATATTAATAGTTCATCATCAATGTATGTAGCTTGTAATACAGGAACCATTTGAAAGTTTACAAGTAGAACAGGATCTATATTTTCATTTATTACAAAGATAATCACCTACCCAGATACAGCAATCCCAGGTTCCTACTAGGATACACACAGGCCTCTTGGGGAAACTGCACACTGCTGAAGAATCTTCTTGACTTAAGATATCTTCCTACTCTTGATTGCACATGGAAAACACCAAGAGAGAGGCATTTTCTTCCAATTTAGTAGTACATCTCTGCCCAGTTGTCTATAATTCAAACTTCTCTAGGCTGAAGACTCAGTTGAATGTTTATTTATGTATTTGTTTGTTTATGTAAATTCTCAATGTCCCATCCAGGTACACAAGCTATGCATGCCTCAGCCTTCTAATTCCTGGAAATACAGATATGAATATCCATGCCAGGTTCTTCCTTTCTTTTACATAGATGCTGCTTCCGATAACATATCTCAAATGGCTTCCATTAGATCACAACTTGGTGTTTGCTTCTCAAGCAGAGCAGTTTACATCCCAGGATGTAAAGACTGGAAAGGTGACCATCGTAAAGGGAAGGGTGGGATTAAAGGGAATGTCAGGAGAACTTTTCAGGGAGACAAGAAAAATGTCTGATATTTTCCAAACCCAAGAACTGTATAGGCTGCTACTAATTTAGGATTAAAAAGAAGTCCCTACTTCCACTGCCCCCTGGGGCGCTTATTTAAGAAGGTGTCTCAAGAAACAAAACAATAATTTGTTTTATAATTCAAGTGTTGTGATAGTATTTAATGTTGCATCTATCAGAATATGTATATTCTCATAAAAGGAACTCTGGAAAAATATGATGAGCATCTCATTGTGTTGACTCTGGGATCGCTGTGTACTGTAGCTTTCATGAGCTTAGAGAATTGGTCTCTCCAGGGTTTGCAGGAGGTTTTCATGCCTTTGTTCTATATTTAAGGAGTACAATTTTTCATTAGAATGATTTCCTGACTTTGTAAGAACTTACATATTTTTAATTTTTTTTCTCCTAAATATAATATCCTAGTTTTTTTTCTTCTGATGGTTCAGTACAGAGTAGCTTTCAGTTCTCTTTGCTGTAGCATTAAATGATCTGAATTACCAGCGGCAAACAGGGAACTCAGCATCAGAAAATCCTTAGAACTGTAGAAGAGTGTAGGAACATGCCTGCTCACAAACAAAAAGAAAGCAGCTAAAATTAATTGAGAGGATGTTTTTGTTAAAGCTAGCCCATATATGGACTGGGTTTTTATAGTTGTTTGAAATATTAATAAAATAATTGAAATAAAGGAGCACACAGATTGAAAATTATCATAAAAACCATAATATAACAAACAAAGCCATAGTGCAGATACAAAGTTAAGACTAACAGCAGACCACAGGAACATTCAAGGGGCCCAGGATACTGTTTGGGACTTTCCTAATAGGATCTTAGGAGAAGAAGCTTTATTGCTAAGTGGTATTCCATTGCAGCTTTCTTCTTTGATTGACAGACTTGGTTATTTCTATAAGTCATTGTTCTCGTCACACGTCCTTTTCAAGATTGATCTTATTTCAATCATATGAAAGTTTAATTATGCATCAGACAGAACATAGTAAATAGTGAATTCTCCCTAAAAGTTCACTCAGAGGACACGATTAGTTTCATTACCCATGCACTCAAAGCAGTCTCAGCCACACCAGTGCCACCGTCTGTTCCCAGATACATTTGAAAGATGCTTAAATTTGGTTTATCAGAGTCTAGCCAGTTTGCCCCAGTATGCAGAAGGAAAGGGAATATGTTCACAGAAAGCAGATACATGGAGGGCTGGGAAAAGAGCACTGACCTAGGGGTCAACGAGCCTGATTCATCTCCCATTTCTGTGACCGAAGCTGTGCACTTCAGCCGAGCATCACTGATAGTACCACCAGCTCAGCCTGTCTTTCAGAGCAGACAGCATCTACGTGAGTCATTTGAGATGATATCTAGTTAGGTAAATACTTACTAGATATCATATATATATATATATATATATATATATATATATATATATATAGTATCATATCATATATATCAGCAGATAGGCAGATAGAGATGTGGGATGTTCTAAGGAGGTAGCTGTGAGGGGGATTTGTGATTTTCTTTGTGTACTGGAGTCTTCTGAATTTTCCTGTAAGAAGAACATCCTCTTCAGTAGGCCTATGCACAAAGGCATGGTGGCTGGATATGGTCAGGTTTCTATACCATCTTCTAGGAAAGAAGGCAGAAAACAAAATCAGTTTGTTTTGTGTAGCCCAGCATCTTTGATAACATACAAGAGTAAGAATGCAAAGGAAAAAAAATATGTTAACTGGGGCAGCGTATGGTAAAGTGGGTCAAGGAAAAAAAAAACAAAGTAGTGCTTCTTTTATTTATTTATTTTTGTATTCTCTTGAGAAAATGCTGTTAAAATTAGACTTGCCACAGATATCAAGTGTTATAAACAGCTTCTGGTTTTCTAGGAAGGAGGGCTTAACTATCAGGGAGTCTAATTCGTGTATACACAAGAGCTAAGGACCTGGCCAGGTACTGGACAAGAGATATTTTGTTCAGTTTTAGAGAGGCGATTCTTTATTCTTCCAGAGTAGATCCCTAGTGCAACAAACACAAGTGAATCTTTTTTAAAGGTTGTGTTTTGTTATTTAAAACACCAATTTTACTGATTTTCGAAGTGTGTATATGTTTCTGTGTGAATGTCTGCACATGGATGTGTATGTGTGTCTGTGTAGACGTCTGTATCACACCCTTATTACTATTCTTTTCCATCATTCCCTCTCTCCCCCTCCCTCATTCTCTTTCTCTCTCTCTCTCTGTCTCTGTCTCTCTCTGTCTCTGTCTCTGTCTCTCCCTTTCTCTCTCTCTCTCTCTCTCTCTCTCTCTCTCTCTCTCTCTGTGTGTGTGTGTGTGTGTTTGTGTGACCTTGGGCACATATATGGAGGTCTGTGGGAAAATTAGGTGATGTTCCTCAGGCTCTGTCTATAAAATTTTAATTCTAATTTTCTACATAGCATCTATCATTGACCTGGAGCTTATTCGGAAGGCTAGGCCATTGAGTCCCAAGATTCATCAGTATGCCTCCCCAGTACTAGGACCACAATTCTACTGCAAGTGTCTGATTTTTAGTGCTGGGGTGGGGTCGGGGTGTGCAGTGACTGGTTCTAGAGGTAAAGCTTACAAAGCATTTCTCCAGTCTATCACAGTCTAATATGTGTATGTTTCTCTGTTTGAATTAATTCACATTAAAGGTGTTATGACATGCTGCCTTTTTCAAGAACCTTTCCTTTTGTCTTGCATCCAAAAATTAGGAAGCAATTTATTTGTTTTCCTATTAGTTGTCTGCATTTTGGGGACTTAATACTAACACACTGAAGGTACCCTCGGGTGTTTTGTTGTTGAGGATGTTGAACCTGTCGATCTTTATGGTACTATATAATATTAACACCCACATGCCTTTCTCCACATACACAGAAGGAGAACTCTCCCTGATTGTAATGGAGTTCAAGAAAGACAGTTCTGTAAAGTCCCGTGTGAAGGCTCACTCTACCCGTTCTCCTTTGTATCATCCTGAAAATTTCCTTTTATCCCTTGCAGAAAGGTTGACAGATGGACATCTGAGAAAAGACATCATTGACTCAATGAAGACATTTCAAAGGCAAAAGGATACAGAAAGAGTCAGTATAATGTAATTATCATCCATATGAGGAGAGACAGACCATCCGGAAATAGCAAACTGAGGAAAGGTTTTCCGTGGATTTATTTATTTCTGGTCCTTGTTTCAACAAGTGAGCAAGGCGATGTTTCCAGGGTTTCCTCATACAGTTACAGGTGTGGATGACACTTAACTCTTTCTGATGAATCTTCAGAGAGGCAGTGACTTGAAGATCTAGTGGAGCTGAGAGACCTTTAAAGGTAAGAAATAGAGATGAGACAGATTATGGCATTAAGTACCAAGTTAATAAATGAGTAAACAAAAAAATCAATTTAGATTATTATAGGGATCTACTATAGATACAGATATGCTTTTGATGCTCTAAAAATGAGTAAAACCAAGTAAGGCATAGCTCAGACTGAAAGGATAGTTTCTGAGGAGGGATTTCTCCTGGCCTTCTACAGTCATGGGTAGCAGAAGGATGGGCCCTGTGATGGTTAGTCATGACTATCAACTTGGCATGCTCAAGATGGAAGTTGGACCTTGGGCTGGTGTGTTAGCATTAACTTGATTGCCTTAGTTGAGATTTTAAGACCAACCTACTATAAGTGACACTGTTCCCTGGACAAAGGATTCAGGATTGTATAAGTGTGAAACCAGCTGAGCACTAACACACACTGTTTCTCTGCTTTCTAGTCTCAACTGTAGACATAATGTGACTAGATGCTTCAAATTCATGGCATTTTCACTTCACCTCAGTGATGTATCAGAACTTGAAATTGTGACTCCAACAAACCTATTCTTCCTTAAGTTACTTTGGTCAGGGTATTTTATCACAGCAACAGATAGGGAACTGAAACAGTCCCTGGAGAGAGATGAGCACTTCAGTGACATTTCTTAAATGTGAGAACATGACCCACTATGAAAAAAATCAAATGGACTTAGCTTCTCGTAACAATGAAATTATGCCAATTCTACATGTTAGCTTTTAAAAAATATTTTCTTTCCAGAGATGTTTCTTTGTTTTTTTTTTTTTTTTTTTAAGCTATGAGTCATTTTGTTTTAGAACTGGGAGATAAAATTCACTTCTGCTATAATTAAGCAATAATTATTATTCTTTCCTCTGAGTGAGGGCTTGGGGATATAAACAACTCCCAGATAAATAAGGTTTAGAGACTGGGAGCCAAGGCTTCTATTGATTCTCAATATATTTCTCTCTCTCTTATTCCGCAATAAAAGAACGAATGATAGTAATTATTTAAAAAAATGACTCCTGTAAGCATTTAAAGTTGCTATTGTATATTTCACTCAAATAGTGAAAGCTTTAATGATTTGGGCATACATTATTGGGGGACAAACATACACGAGGGACTAAGAAACCCTATTTATATTTGGGGAACATTTCTAAGGCATAAAGAAAAATGAGTTGACCTTGAACCCGATATAAAGTCAGATTGAAAGGCTAGCCTAAAGTATGGAGACCTGGATGCTTTAGCTAATTATCTGAGCATAAATTTGGACAGCAACTCAGTTAATCTGTTGGTGTTTTGTTCTACTTTACAAAATGGCTGTGATTTGTAGAATATAAATACTTCACCATTTTATCTCGTATGATCTAATGTTGATGCCCAAGTATACATTGCTCCAAAACATGCAGGCTTGCGCCTTTCAGAGAATAGAAGCACCAATCATTATCAGATCCTGTCATTTTTACATTTCCCCTTTCCATTTAGGTGAAGCAAAACAATTCAACCCTAAAGTTCTGTTCTTACAAAATTTGGAATAACACACGTTTAAAGAGATTTTGGAGTATCACAAGCCAAGAGCAGCTCTGGAGTTTTGACAATTTTTCACAACATCTCCAAATACTGTCACACTTCCTTCAACACAGCCACACCTTTCAATAGTGTCACTCCTTAGACCAAGCATATTGAAACCACCACAAACCTATATGATAATTTACTATAGTTGGTTTTATTAACTGAAAAGTTGATGATTTGAAAATATTTTAATAAAATGTCCTAGTTTTATACCTCAGGAGAAACTGCCATATGTCAAAATCATTTGAAAAATAATCATTCACTGCTTTTTGACAGACAAATTTTGTCTGTAAAAGCTGCATAGGTAACCATATTTTACTTAAACTTGTCATGAAGAAAATAGTTTTTTAAAAAGACAGTTCACGTACAGGACAATGCCTAGCATAGAGTTTTTCTACCATACACATTTTTTAAAAAATCTGTTTTGATAAACCACATTATTTGCTGTGAGCAGTTTCCTAGTCTGTGTATCCAGGACAGTCACTGTCAGAGCGTAGCCACATGCTAATGATCACAGAGTCATTACTATACTAACGGAGCAAGGAATCATCATTATTGACCAATGCTGGCCTTGAACTCTGGATTTCCCTACCACTATCTCTCGAGCTCTGGGATTATAAGTGTTCTCCATCATGCTTTGTTTATGTTGTCCTGGGATTGGACCTAGGGCTTTGTGCATGCTAGTCAAGTATTTAACCAACTCTTCTACATCCCAAGCCCCATTAGCATGACTACACCCAGACTGTCCAATGTGGGGTTTTTCTGCTTTTGAGCTTTGAAGGAACTTCTGGCCACACAGATCAAATGGGTTCTGGATGTGCCTTTTTTTTTTTTTTTTTTTTTTTTAATGCTCTCCATTCGTTTAACCAAAAAAAAAAAAAAAAAGTAAAGACCGTGGGTATACTATGATAAAGCTCACAACTGCAGTTCTAACAGCTCTGGCTTACTCAGCATTTTCTGTGGGCCAGTGTGATGGTTAATATTCTGAACTTGACATTAACTAGAATTACCTAGAAGACCAGGCCACTGGGCGTATCTGAGAGGGGCTGTCTTGATGAGACTGAGGAGAGATCTGCCTTAAGTATGAGAAGCTTCGTCTATGGTCCGAAGTTCTTAACTGAATGTAAAGAAGAACATGAGTTGAACATGAATGTTTATTATTTTCTGCTTCTCAACTGGAGCCTCATGTTCTTACCAGAGTGTGTCTTTTTTAATCATGATGCAAGTCAAAATAAACTTCCTAATCTCCTTGGTTAGGTATTTTGTAACAGAGAGCAAAGTATCTAGAAGAGCCAATGTACCTACCAGAATCCCTGTAATTGGTTAATGATAGAAACCCAGCCTGGTGATTCACGGAGAAAGAGCAGATCATTTGAGGACTTGCGATTTTCAGGTGGTAACCAGCAGCTACCTCTCCTCTGATACCTTTCCAATTTTAAAGATGAAAGTCATATAGCCTGAGAAACTCCTCAGTTGTGGAGAAACCTGGGGAACTGGCAATTGCCTCATACTGGAGTTTAAAAAACATTATAATAAGGTCTTGATTGGGTCATGTGGCCACCTAGATAACTAATGCTATGGTCTGGAAGTACAAATAAAGTTTAAGCTAGGTTAGGTCAGAGATTTCTGTCACTGAAGCAAGGGGGCCTGCGGCGCACTCCTCGACCAGCAAGGAAAGACGACCACCACCAGAGGATTCTTTTCAGATCACGCTTTATTGTGGGAGCCTCTTGATTGAAGGGGAGAGTAGGAAGCGAGGGGCCGGAACTACTCTAGCTGTCCGCTTATATAGGGAGAAGCACATATGGGGCTTGCCATAATTGGTTGTCACCAGTCTGCTGACACCAGAGGCCTCAGGATTGGCCGATAGGTTATGCACTGCGCATGAGGAGGGTGCAGCGCCTTAGCTGACAAGAGAATTACTATATATGGAGTTTTTTACCTCAAACCCTGAGGGAGCCAGCGCCATCTTGTAATGGCATCTGCATTCGGCTCCCCACAGGGGCCATGTTAGATGACATATTTTTCATTCTGACTCTAGTCAATGACATATGCTGGGAAAACCTAACTAACAGCCCCCCATAATGAGAGTTATACCTGGAGAGTGGGTCTAACTTGTTTCTCCCCAAATCTATTAAAGAACACTCTCATCATAAATTCTGTTTAAATGATTCTTTCAAATATAAAGCCTCTTTCTCTGATTCATTTTGTTCTTGTCTCTCACTTCTCCATCCAACACACATCCATTTGTTTTTTGAACACTTAGGGCTCCAATTTTACATTTTCAGTCATTTTTTTTATTACACATGTGCTTTCTCATATTTAGAAACCATTCTCATTCTTGCTCACCCCTGCAAGCATCTAGTTTCTATCCTTCCGAGAAAGTCTGACATGATTCACCTTTGTGCATGTTCTCGGTGTTATTAAATGCATAGACCATGACTCTGCAACATTTGGTAACTGGGCATTCATGTCTTTAAGGTGCATGTGTATTTGTATGTATGTGTATATGCTTATGTAGATTTATTATGTTTAAACTATTGATGCAGTCTAACTACTTTCATTTTGAATAATTTTTCAGCATCTTATTTTTATTGCATGACTTTGAGAATGATTATCATTAAATATTTTCTTAATTCTTATAATTACAGAAAAAATCCTGACACTGATATTCAAACTGTCATCACTACTTGATTCTGAATTCAAGTGAATAAGATCTAGGGCAGAATAAGAAAAATCTAACTCTATAAAAAATAAATATAAAGGAATATTTATAAACATGAGTGTGAGGTGAGTGACCTAGGGAAAGTTTTCATGTCAAATGTTAGAAAAATTAAAATATTAAAGGTATATTTGTTGAAAAGATATCTAAGTTTTCAATGCATAATACCAAACTTTTAAAAAACCAAGTACTGACAAAAATATATTTATATAGTTTTATGCAAAAATGCTTTTAAAATCTGTACCTTTATCTGTTTTTTAAATAAAATTGTTTAATTAAAAAATTAGAAAAGGTATGTATCTCTATTCTACTTAATGCAGTTCTTAGTGAACCATGGATTATTTTGGGATGACCTTTTGTTTTTAAATTAAAAAGTGCTTTGCATTGACTTTTGAAAATTAAATCTAGCCCCTCCCTCCACACATACATTGGTAAGTATTGCCAATTTTGAGTTTTTCGTCTAGGACATTCTCTGGGGCTAAAGTTTATTACATGTTAAGTGGTAAAGATCAAATTAGGCTAAACGTTTTCAGGGTTGTGTCTTCCCACAATATCAGTCTTTAGCATCTTTTTCTTCTTATTCTGTCATTGGATACTTATGTATAATGTGAATGGTTTATACTGTGCCTAGAAGTTAGTTTAATCAAATACAATCCAGGCTTTTAATTCCACTGAAAATGATAATAGCAGTTTACATTCACACATGGATATATCATGAAAAAGAAAGGATCTTGTAAGAGTAAGGTAACTTAATGGACTTCATGGTTTATGATAATGATCAGGGCCTGGATTGTTAACACACAAAATCACATTTCTTGATTTATTCTACCAATATGTACATGTCTGTGCACAAGGTAATAACCTAGTTCTTTGATTTTGTTTTCTAAGAATTTTGCTTTATCTCACACAGATTTAATACAAGGCAAAAGAGTTTTACTGTTCTTGGAAAATTACATTATGAAACTCAATCTCACAAGCAATATTTAACCCTAAACAGAACTGGTGTAGTTAGTTCTTTAGACATGAGGTATTTCAACACCAAATCAAAGACACCTTTGATCATAATAAGCGGGGTTCACTGATAGGTTTTACAGCATGTCAGTTAACATGAAAATAGAGGCTCATATTCTATATGCAAAGTGCCAATAAATCATAGATCATTTCAGTTAATTTTGAAAGTAAATGAAGTCTTTTATTTGTTCTTGAATATTGTAACTTCATAATTTACATGACAGGATAAAGCTTAGAACCTTGAACACAGTTCCCAGCTATGACTGCATCTCTGTCTTCTTAACAGGTTCCTGTCTTATCAAATGGGGGAACTTTTGTGGTCACAAACAAATGTTGTAAATTGAATTTCAATTAAAGTTTCACCACAGTGTTTCTCAAGGCATCTTGGGTCTAATAATGTCTACCATAGTGACTTAAACCACCTCTCAAAATGAAAGTGACTGGTTTAGGAATGGCCTCACACCAGGGATGCTAGTGGATGTAACCTTTAACTAAAATGCCCCCCCGCCTTGGCTGTTGAGGAGGATGTGAGCACACATGGCAGGAGAGCCATCTCCATGGTTTGTTCATACTCTTTCAATCTTCATAGAAACCCAGGAACCTCCTATCAAGGAAAATACCTAACACACAATTTCTTTCAAGTTCACTGGGTAAGACTCAACTGTAAACAAGTTGTTCTTGAGATCAAGGACAGGGCATTTTCTTTGGTTTCTTAGCTAGTGATCTTAATTTGTCCTACCTTTAAGAAGCTGTTCTTCTGGTCTACATGGCTGTCCTGTCCTTGTTTGGACAGCCAAAGGTATCTTCTTCTTCCTCAGCTAAATTTTAAGGTCTATGGCAGTGAGCTGCCTATAAGGTCAGTTCGTTTGCCCTCAATAAATCATGGCAAATTGAAGGACCCATACAATTTGTAACTTTATTCTGAAATTCTGTTTATGCAGTATAGAGAAATGAGATTACTAAGAATATGAACCTGGAAGGATGGACAGATGGAGGATGAAATTACAAAATGGGAGAATAAAAGAAGTAAAGTGTGCAAGTAGCTGGCCTATTAATACTTTGAAAAATTTTCTGACCTATGAAATGTATAACTGTGGGATGTGACAATGCATCAGCACGCTTGAATGACAGTGAAATGAAGGTTCTGGCAGCCTTGCAGATTTGGGTGAGGCTTTGCAGCAATTTGAATTTTCTTTGAATACCACACACTTTTTCTAGTCTGCAGTTTTCTTTCTTTTAAAATGAGGTCAATGATTCCCCTGAAAGTTCCCTGGCACTAGTGTTTTCTTAGAAAATGGGAACTATTTGTTTGAGACCCAAAAGCCAGTTTAGGTTGTATAAAACCATGCACAATTAATAATGGCACACAGTGCATAGTGTAATAACAGGAATGCACAATGGCCATTTGATTGACTGCAAGGAGTCATGTGTGGGCAGGGTTAGGCTTCTTATTCAGCAACATGGGCAGGGTTCTGAGGTACAGCAATAATTCTTCAAATACAAAAGGTATTCAGGTGCTGATAAAAGAATAGTCCAGACCTTGTCGAATTGAAAGGAAGGGCACAGATGATAGGCAGAACCCAGAAAATAAAATCAGAGATTAAGTCAGTGATCAGAAAATTTCTCAATATTTCTATTTCTGGGGAGAAGTGAATTCCAAGTTATAAGTGTCTGTAGGTAATTAACCTTGTGAGAAAATCACCACCAGAGTTATATGTGAATGTGTGAACATCACATTTACCCTAAACACACTGAACCACTTAGTTTTTTACAGTTTTTTCAACTAGAAACATCCATACTTGAATTTAGAACTTCCCAGTTTTCCAAATATATCTTCGTGATCACATTTGAGTAGTATCATACTGTGTCTTTAGGTGATTTATTCTCTAGTTTCATTTTATAGATTAAGAGACTTGGACCTAGAAACATCAATGATTTGGCCAAAAAGCTTATGAAGTATAGACCGAAGATTGGATTGGTATTCTAAATACAAACCTTATGTATTCTTGTGCCTACTTCTGCATTGCTGTTCCAAAGGGACAGTGCTACTGGATAAGAGCCAGGAGGGAATGTCCCTTCATGAGTATTGACAGTTGCTGGGTGTGAGATTTGTTTGTATATTTTATATTCATCCTTCAGGGCAATCTCTTTTCTACTAAGGTTAATGACTCCATGCTAATCAAAGACGACGTGAGTCTAGGAGGTAAGGATGTGTTTTATGTCCTTAGCAGGATGGTAAAAGTTGTGACCATCAGGACAGCCTTTAAGACTGTGGGAAAGAACTCTGAAAACATGAATTCAAGAATATGTAATTTCTCAACTATGCAAAAATAAGATGAAATATGTAAGTTACTTGATAGACCGATAAGAACAGAAAGATATTAAGGAAGGAGATAAAAAGATTTGAAGAGTGGTAATTGCAGGGCAAGATCTTATCCAGCTAAGTGCTTAATAGCTTGTGCTTACAAAGGCAAGCAGATTCCAGAGTTCAAGTCCAGCCTGGAACAGAGCTTGTTTAGGCCCAGACATGGCAAGAACGGTGATCTCAGAGTGAAACTCCACACAGCTAATTTACGGTCTATGCTTACAAAGGCAGGCAGATCTCTGAATTCATTTTCAATGTTTAAAAAAAGCACTTGTAATCCTTTCTATAAATCTGGGAGTGACTGTTGCAAGTGCTGATTCATGAGATAATCAAAAAAGAAGCTGAAGTAAATAAATGAATTGATATGTAAATAGGAGATGAGACTTTGGTCTGCAAGAGCTAGCAATCCAGAGAGAACTGCTTGGAGAGCAAACATAGCTCTTGTAGAAATGTCTTTAAGCAGATTTCTGAGTTTCATTTAAAAAAAAATCCAAGAATTTTTTTTATAGCACCTTCTCTGACTTTGGTTGGCAAACCCATTAGCTATTCAGATAACTTTTTGAGTTTTTCTAGCAAGAGAGAACTGTCTGAAGCAGCGAGATCAGTCTTGAGAGAGAGATGCCCAGAGCAACATGCTATCTCAAGCAGAGTATCTTGTTTGTTCTTCATTTGCTGTTGAGGACAGTTTTTTTCTTCTCACTATCACTACAATATTGTTAGGTTGTTCCTCTGCACTTGCTCAACCTGGCTGTAGATCTTTGCTGTGAATGTGGATGCTCCTTTACTTCTGTAGCTCCTGCTGTGCCAGCTTTTCTAGGGGAAAACATGGAGAGGAATATCTGTATTCAATCTTGAAGCAACATGGGCTTAGGGTGCTATTTTGTAAACCCTTAATAGCTACCCAGCATAGTATGTCCAAAGAACAAGGGATTGTGGGTTTAGAAAGGTCACCTTTCATGGGATCAAGTCCTGTATGTATTTCTACTCTGTTTTCTTCTCTGTCTTAAAATCCAAGCATTTTTTCTCAGACATTAGCCACTTATCACATTCTTTTTTATGGATCGAATTCCACTTTTTCTTAAAAGACATATTTCTGGATATTTTCTTAGCTTCGGCAAGGATTTGTTGTAGCAGTCGCAGCTCAGATCCAGGAGAGATGCACAGCAGGCCTGGGCTTTCCACTGCTCTGAGTGTCTCACTAAGCAGTGAATTCTCTGCATCTACCCAGATCATTTCTAGGAACTGTCATCATTGATGCACACTGCCCACATTCCTGTCAGAATGCTGTGTTCTTCTCAGTAGTAGTCTCGTCATCCAGAGTTCTCATTACCTCAATACCCAAGTCACAGCGCTAGCAAGCAACAGACTGTTACATCACTGTTACTTAAATCTACTGTCAGTTCTTTACCATAGGATGCAGAGAAAATGCAGTTAAGGCCTTGTAAACTGCCAGTATATTTTCTTCCTTCCATCTCTCACCACTAAATGAAACAGCACACTGCACACACATGTATATGTACATACACTCCTGCATGATACACATATAAGCACACATTCATCCTATTTAGACACTGGACTGGCCTAGGATATATGAGCCATAGGGGACTGGCATTTAAAAAGAAGTTGGTTACATAAATCACACCCATCCACACAAGCACACACACACACACACACACACACACACACACACACACACACACACACATCACACGCACATGTGTGTGCGAGTGTGTGTTATAATGATCATCATTTGATAATTCCTCAGTTCTGTTGTGACTGCCCAAAAACAAATTTTCCCCTATTACAGTAGAATTTTGTTATTGCTGTCTATGAGAATTGACACAAAGCCAGCCCACTGGGTTTGTTTTTCTCTCTTGCTTTGTTTTCCTGTGTTCTTACTCTGTTCTGTCTTCTCCCCAACTCCCTCTGCTTTTACTTCCTTCATTACATCATTTTTGAGTTTTTATAAGAGGCACAGCATTGCTGTATAAGTTTTGATCGATTCCAGAGGGTCACTATGTCAGGCACGTGGGCACAAAGATAGGGAAAGGATGGTTATGGTCGCTGTAAATGCAGTATGGTTTGGATTAGAAAAGGAAAGAATATGTTCAAGAAGCATGCTCAGCAGACAGACGCTTGAAGCAGCAACACAGAGAAAGAAGAAAGGCATGCAGGAAAAATGGTCAGTGATATGGAATTTGTAATATAATAATTCATAAAGAAGGATTTAAATTATAATCCTTCTGAAATTTTCATTGTAAAATACATACATGTTCCTGTACATAAACGTATCAGAAGAGAATTTTCTCTCCTTTTAAAATATAGTGAAGTTCCTGTCTTAATCCATTGATGGCAAGTAAATGTTTTCCTTAGTTTAATGGGTAAAATTTATTTAGTGCCTGTCTTTTATAGCATGCTATGGCTGAACTGTTTGCCGGAAAACTGTGCATCTAGTTACATATTTAGAAACTTCATAAGAAATTATTGATCAAACCATGGAATCTGAGGTTACAGTATCATTTATATTTTCACAAGTGTTTAGATGAAAATTTTCTACTTTGTCTACGCTTGAACTTACTAATACCTGACTAGAGACAGAGGAGAAAAAAAAATCATTATTTTTTTCCACTGAGAGTTGTGCTAACTGAATTCATATAAGAACGTTCACAACACCCATTTTAGCCCTTCAGAATCATCACGGTTATGTATGTATAAATGCTATAACACTTATTTTGCTATAAGAGAGGACATTAGTGAACTAACCTGTTCATTCTCTGTTGAGAATGAACAAGAGACAAGAGTTATCTGCTCCTCACTGAGATGCATTAGCTGCATTCCTTACAGGTACCCTAGCAACAGTCACCATAATCTAATAATGGCTGATTGTCTTCCACGGTGGATGATGCTATGCTAGCTTATTCACAGTCTCAAGGCCCCTGCCTTTAATGCGCACCATCCAGCATGAATCAATTATATTCCTCAATTAAAAATATGCTAAAATGATCTGGAAGTAATCACATGTTCTAGGAAATTGTGTGCATGGAAGAGTGTTTGAGTGTGGGTGAGGGTGTGTGGGTGAGTGCAAAGGAATGTTTCAGTTATTACTTTCTGCTGAAGAGCTTTGAGCTCGGGCTATTTATCTTCTGCTTAGCTCCTTCCTTTCACTTGGCTAAGAGCCTGCCTGGGGCTGGGAGAGCCAAGAGAGACTAGGGTGCAAATGAGGCTGGCGATGATTGAGTAAGGCATTCCTCTTGCTACCCCCCACATATTCACGAAATGGTACCTGGCACATTAGACAACATATTTAATCAGAGTGACTTGAAATCCTTTCTGAAATACTGCATTCCTCTTTTCCATGTGTTGGATAGTGAAGTGACTTGCCCAAAGTCAGCAAGATGACAAAAGAGGTGGAAATAGACCTTACAGAGGCCTGGATTTCACTGTGACTTCAAGTAGAGGGCTCCAGAGCAGACATAGTAAAGGCCTAGAGTCACAGGACTGACCGGCTTTAGGTCTAGCTGTATACAGTAGGATGGTTGCTGACACCCTCAGCTTTGGGAGTTGGGACTAGCCATGTATGTGCACAGTAGGATGGTTGCTGACACCCTGTAGTAAACAAGGAATGGTTATATGCAGTAGGCCGGTTGCTGACACTCACAGTCATTGACTTTTCTTGTTTACTTATTTATTTTTTTAAGATCAACAGAACTGGATTTTTTTTTTTTTTTTTTTTTTTTGGCCTGAAGTAGCAATAGATATCTGTCATAGTTTCAGAAATGTCAAGCTCTTCACTTTTGCAATGATGGTAATTTTGGCAGACCTCTATTGAAATTTAATTTTGTTCTGTGTTTGAAAGGAAAAATTTCAAATCAATGACAGTTTTAATTAAGGGAGGGAGAAAGCCATTTGTTTTGAACTTTGGCATCACCTCTTCAGAAGCAAGTGAGAGCTTTCAGAGAAGAAGTCCCAGGGGGAGCTACTTGGTATTCTATTGATCACACACTTTTACCCATTGGGTACATTTTTATTGGATCTGTATGGTATTCAAAGCTAAGGCTAGGTTTTTCTGGAATGTAGAAATGAATAAATGCAAACCCTTTCCCCCTGTGCTTTTACCACTTATAAGCAGGGATCACAAACTTCTCAGCAGAACCCAAGGCAATATTACATGAGAGCAAAGTAAGTCAAAAGGTGAGAATACAGACAATGCCCTTGTGAAGACAGCACCAAACTGTGGAGTCAGGAAGCATGGATTTGAATGTTGAATTTATCACTCACATAGATACTGTAAACTTCAGATTTGCCATTTGCAAAGTAAAGGGGACATTCAGTGTGCACATATTCATCTAACAAAGAAGCACTGTGATCTGTGAATTAGGAACAATCTAGAAGGGGTGGCTTTTGAGTGAAATTTGGAATATGAGATAAATAACAACAAAGTGGGCATTAAGGAAGAGCAGATAGACACTATCAGGAACTGTCAGAGGGCTGGAAACACATACAGACAAGGAGCACAGTGGATACCCTGGGAGCCTGGTGGATGTACTGGGAGCACAGCAGATGCAGTGGTAATGTAGAGGAGCTGCTGAGGCTGATGCAGGAAAGTAGGTGGCCTCCATCAGCAACTCAGCAGTTGGTGTACATCCTCAGCTGGCCAGGCTGGCCATAGCATTTGAAATAGACCACTTTTTAGTTCTTTTTAAATAATCCATGATCCTTTTCCAGAATGCAGGTTTGTGTCAAATACAAAGTGAACAAAATGCCCAGACATTTTATAACATGTAATGTGTAAGTATGACATTATAAAATGAATTCTCCATGTTAACTTCAAACCCAGCCATGGGTAACTTTCAAGTCATATTCATAAGAAACCATTAATTAGCCTATATATTGACTTTCTGATTTAATATTTCATTTCCTATGTTCCTCTTTGTATTTTTTTACTCTTGTAAATACATCACCTTGAGGACTTTGACTTAAAATATACTTGCTTCATTTCTGTCAAAAGTAATGGGAGAAAAGAAGTCTGTTTATGGAATGGGTTCTTGATGAGCAGTATTTTAACAGAATATCTTTAAAAGTATATTAAAACAAATTACCCAACCAGATAGCAGTGATACTTGCCTTTAATCCCAGCACTTGGAGGCAGAGGCAATGGCTTTCTATGATCGAGGACAGCCTGGTCTACTGATCCTGCTTCCAGTTAGCCAGGGCTATACAAGGAAACCCTGTCTTGAAAAAAGAATACCTATTGTGATCTTGAAATCTAAGAACTGCCATGCCTTACACAGAAAATACAGTGAGGACAATTGTTTCAGAGAGTAGACATAAATGCAATCTATTTCTAGCTACCCTTCCCCTGAGAACTGGCTTCTACAAAGATATCTCTCTCTCTCTCTCTCTCTCTCTCTCTCTCTCTCTCTGTGTGTGTGTGTGTGTGTGTGTGTGTGTGTGCGTGTGCATGTGTGTATGTGTATGTATATGTCATTCATAAGAGCACTGTTTTGAAGAGTCCAAAGTAGAAGCAATGTGTACATCAACTTGTGAATGCATAAACCAAATACGGTATATCTACATAGAAGAGTATTATTTATTAGTTAAACTGAACAGTGATTGAGAGTACAAGGTAGATAAATCTCAAAAAACTTATGCTAAGGGAAAGAGACCAAACAGCAAAGACTAGGTATTGTATGGTTGTATACATGTGGCATTACAGAAAAAGACACATCTACATAGTAAGGAAGTCAGTTAGTGGCTGTTCACGAATACCGGATAAATGGGAGTTGGTTCTAGATACAAGATTTCATTTTGAACAATAAAAATGTCCTATTTAGGTTAAATGATAGACACACTGCTTCATATTTATTGCAAAACAAATTTTCTCATATATAATCTGTATTTCAATAAAACTGATAGAAAATGTCTGGAGATACAAGACATGCTTGAGGCAAAATCTAAGTATTAAACTTGAGCAGTACTTGTGAGTGAAGACCATAACTTAATATTCAAGCCATTAGAAAGGATGAGTGCCAACTTTGATTGTATTTTATGAAATTCTTTATGATAAAAGGTTTCCCAAATGACTCTAAAAAAGCCTGCATTTGAGTTGGATGATGAGAGATTGGGAATTGATTTGAGACACTTTAATAATCTTATCCAAACTAAACCGCCTACAGACATGCCTATTTTCTGATATTCACCATAATTTTTATTATAATTTCACATTCACTGCTAAACAATATTGGGTATTTCTCACTTCATGTCGGAATTTTTCCTTCTGGAAATCCCCCCTTGAAAGGGATGATTACCTTAAAGAAGAGATTGTGGATCATCGATCAGCTTGTACCAAATTAAAACTTTTTACCAACCATATTAAATATTTACCAATAATATTAAAATTTACTCTCCCGAGTTGACTTTAAACACTGAGGGTTTTCTGTTTTCTTTGTTGTTGTTATTTTGCTTTGTAAGTTTCTCTGTGGTCCTTTTTTGGTACTAACCTGAGGGAGGAGCAACACTTTTGAGAAACACTAGCTTTATCACTCTTTGGAGCAAAGCAAATCTTTTTCTCCAAGAATTTGGCAAATTTTTTTTGTTAACATCGTTTTCAGAAAGGGCAATACAAACAAAATTCTTTTAGGAATACTGATTCTCTCTCTCTCTCTCTCTCTCTCTCTCTCTCTCTCTCTCAAGTAGCAAGTCTCTTTGTTGCTGATAAATGTATTCACTCTTGAGGCTTTAATACCATGTCCACAATATTGTGTTTATTGCTGTTATTGGGGAAAGTGCTGTTGTGACAAGTAGCATGGTGACCTGTGACCTATCTGTCATCAATTCTATAACCTCAGCTCCTGGGAGCTGGTGACCAAGTGAACTGCAATTCTGAAGTCAGCATCAATGACGACAGTACAGAAGTCCAAAGCTAGATATAGTTGATCTTCCTTTTCAATAGGAAACAGTGGGTTTGATACTTTCCTACTTTGAAGGAAATTGAGCTTCATGGAACAATAGGGCGGCTATTAATGGCACACAAATCACACTGATGTTGCAGAGGATGGCTCCTACAACTCTATCTGGAACTCGTAAAGTCTCAGAAGCCTTGGGCATCATCAGACCAAAAGGTGAGGAGATGCCCATTAACCTCTTTCAGAGTGAAGGAAAGAAATGCTTCCAAAACAGTAGGGGCATAAACCAGCTTCCACGTACACACTCCATCATAGACCAGAATTTAAGATAGACTGAAATAGACTACTGCAGAGTCAGCTCTGTTTAAAATGTATTACAGCAGCAGTTGATGCTGCTGTCTCCTGTTAAAATGTCAAAGCCAAGATATTAGGGTCAGCTTGTTAAACTAAACCATCAATTAGAAGTATCAGTCTCAGGACCCTGTTTGCCCCAAACAGAATTAAGTCTTGAAACACTCAAGGATGGCCTATTAATTCAGTTTTAGAAAATTTTATAGTTTAGAGTCATAATGAGAGACACCATGTCATTTTTAAGTGTGTTGTTCAAAAAGCGTGTTAAAGCCAATATCAAATCACTTCTATTGTATAACACGAGGAAAGAGTTTTGTTTCAGTTTGAGCATGCAAATCTCAAATATAGAAGCAGACTCCAGAGAAATTATGACTGCAGTAGCAGTAGATTCAATCATGAGGACTTTACCTCAGTGGCAAGTATCTAGATGGCCCACAGATTCCCATGAAGGACAGATAGAGGGACGCTCCCAGAGAGCAGCTGAGGGAGTGTAGAGTGGTTTGGTGACCAGGACCAAGACATTGTTCTAGAAAAGATGGTTCTCTAACTGTCAGATGCCAGACTTTAGACAGTGAGGAAGAGTGTCAGCATCTGGCCTGTACAGCTTATTTGATTGATTTACTTGAATCACACACTTTTAAAAATGATTTATTTGCCTCCTTTTATTCCTAGTACTGATATTATAAGAAGTTGATTACTTTTCAAGGCTATTTTTATGTTTTGCAGTTTTCCACTAATTTTTGTTTGGCTTTTCAATACATTTCAACTGCAGTTTCCTCTTCCTCCATATCTTCCAACCCCCTTTTCCCAGTCTCCTCTAGTTCTACCCCTCCTGTGTTTCGCTTCAGAAATGAGCAGGCCTCTCATGGATTATCAAACCCATATGTCAAAACAAGATACAATAAGACTAGGCACAAAAATCTCATGGCAAAGTTAGGCGAGGCAACCCAGAAGGAGAATAGTCCTAAATGTAGACACAGAGTCAGACACCTCATCTCTCACTATTAGTAGCCCAACAAAGAAACCAAGCTAACAACCATACATGTATACAGAAGACCTAGTACAGACCCATAAAGGCCCCATGATTGCCACTTCAGCCCACATGAGCCTCCATGGCCTCCACTTAGTTGATTCCATGTCCTTGACCCCTCTGGGTTCTCTGATTCTTCCTCTCCTCTTCTGGGTGTTTCCTGAGCTCTGCCTAATGTTTGCTTGTGAATTTCTATATCTTCTCTCATTAGCTACCTGAGTAAATGTCTTTGTTAAATATTTGGGCAGGCACCAATCTATGAATATAGCAGAATCATTTTATTAATTTCTGTTTTCCTATCCTAGGTTTGTGGGCCATCCAGCCTTTGGTTCTTAGCCATCCAGGCAGTGCCCAGCATGGGTTTCCTCTTGTGACCTGAGCCTCAAATTAAACTAGTCACTGGTTGGCCACTCCCACAAGTTCTGTAACTCCATTGCTCATCTCACCTTGTAGGTGGGTTAGATTGTAGATCAAAGGTTTTATGGCTAGCTTGGTGTACCAGTCCCACCACTGGAAGCCTTGCCTGGTTATGGAAGATAGCCTGTTCAGCCTCCAAATTCTCCATTACTAGGAGTCCTCATAGGGTCACAGTCATAGAATCCTGGGAGTTTCTACTGCATTAGATTTTGACAGCACACCTTCTCCAATGACCTTCAATTCCAGTGATTTCTCTCCATCTCTCTCTCTCTCTCTCTCTCTCTCTCTCTCTCTCTCTCTCTCTCTCTCTCTCTCTCTCTCTCTCTCTCACTACACTCCACAATCTGATCTCTTCTATTTTGACTACCACCCATCCACAGTCTACTCACAAAACCTATCATATTTTCACTTTTCACTTCCCAAGATACAGACATTCCTTTTAGATCCCTCTTTGGATCTTTCATACAAGACCAAGAATTCTGTCTGGCATCTTTATTTCTGTACACTGTCCCCTACAGTCACTGACTACAGTGCACACACTCCTTCCTGTGCATTTCCTTAGGTGAACATCATCAGAGTTGTCCACTTAGTACAAGCAGTGAGTCACTAAGACAAACTGCTGGCTCTGCCATAAAAGGTGATGGTGTGATAGGAAAAAGAGGGGTACCTGTCACAGCAGCCAGTGAAAAGATCTTCCTTATGGCGGGTGCACTGTCCTGTTCTGTGGCAAGAGCCAGGTTACCTTGAGAAATCCTGTCCACAAGATTGAAGACTCAATTGTGCCTCCACGGACTGTATAACCTTAAGCAGATTTACCTGTCTTACGGGAGCCTGGGTTTGCCATCTGCAATTTTTGTTTTCTTTTTGCAGTGACCACTTGGAAATCTGGAGGTTATTATTTTTCCTAGAGACCTATGTCCTGGAAGAGAGTAATAGTTGATCTTATCTGACAAAGGAACATGCCACATTTGACACCTCATTCACATCCCAAGTGAGCCTTCTTGTTTTTCACAGTGAGTCTTCCTTGACTTGCAAAGCAAGGAGGACAGTCCCTGTCCAGCCTGCCACTAATAATTGGTGCCTGCTGCACTCCTGTTCATTTCTCGTTTTCCACATCTTCATCCTCAGATTCAAGGGCCCATCTAGCTGAAGCAGTGGGATATAGAAATGTAGAGCTATCTCCAGGTATACTTTACCAGAAGGCATCCTGGGATATTCTTCATCTCCAAACATCACTTATATACTCCAGGCTTATCAAAATCTAGCAGATTCCTCTTTCAGACATAGTGTTCTTTATAGTACTTCTCTTATGTATTCATCTAATTGAGATGAAAACAACTCATAACATAGTGGATTCCCAAGTCTAAGCACCAAAGTAAAAACCGCAGAGCTCCAGGCAGCCAGAATTTCTCCGTGTCCCTTCCCCTCGATCTCTTCTGTGATTTTCTCTTCAGATGCGTATGCAACAGGATAATAGCAAGAGCCAAGGTTCCTGCTATTAATTTGACATGTGATTACCGAATCTAAAAACCTCAAGAAGCATCAGGAGCCACAAAACGCCACCAGCAAACCTGTGCTCTTTAACCTATCCATGTAATAAGACACAGTCTAATTCCATGTCAGAGTTTGTAGGTGATTTGGTGAAAGGAATTAAATGATTTGCAGCGGATATCAACCAGACAAATCTCTTGCTCTCTTGCAAAGACTAAAAAACAGTTGGAAATTTCCACTCACTTGGGCTCTCTGGCCAGCAGATGGAGCTGTTTCTCAGTTCTTCACCAAGATGTCGGGCCTGAGGCCATTAGAGCAGGGCCTGTGTATCCGATGGCTGTGAAATCAGCATAAATCTAAAAAGGATGGCAGATCAGCTCTTATTTATTTATTTTTACTTACAGTTGATGAATTCAGTAAAATTCCATGGCTGAGAGTTGAACACTCTTTGTGCTGGGGTTGGGAGCAGGCCCAGCACTCACAGCCCCAGAGCTGGGGAGCTGAGCATTCTCTCCTTTGCTTATTTGAAAAATGGTATTTCTTTTGAATTGCCTTGAGGCAGCCTGGGAGTTGTCAGGGACCAGGGACACCTGGCTCTGTTTATAATCTTTTCCTTTGTTTTAGAGAGGGATCCTTCTTCAGGGTGGAGTCCTCCTCCCAGAGAGGGATGAGGGACTGCAAACAAGGCTTTTGAGATGGAGGCTGGGAGGAAGGGGGAGAGCTTCCAGGCATTTTCTCCCACGTGTCTTCTCCAGATCCAGCCACTCCTGTCCTGCTAGCCAGCCTGGTCTCCCAGGAAAGAAGGAGATCTATTTTGGGCAAAAGGATGAGAAAATTACAGCCTTGAAGTACTGTTCTTTATTTGTGCCCCTTAAGGGAAATAAGAGTGCCAGAGGTTGGGAGTTTTGGTGTTTGATTCTGAGGTGCCACTACATCACTGGGTCACACACATGCACACACACACACACACACACACACACACACACACTGCACACACTGCAGTTAAGCTGTATTCCTCTGAACAAGCTACCGTGCATATAAAAGGAGTCTGTTGAGAGGTCCCAGGTACTGTGACCTGGTGGAATCAGAACCCTGAGACTGTGTTGTCAGCACACAAGCTTTTTTGCACTCTCCAAGGTGATGTTAATTCATAAACAGCTTGGTCGTTGTCTTTCAAATCAGGAGAGCTCAGCGTGCTTTCAAATCAGGGAAGGGCACAGCAGCAGCACTGTCAAGTCTGAGAGCTTACTAGAAATGATCATCATCAGTCACCACAGAAGTAGAAAGCTGGGGGAAGGGAAAGGGGAAGGCACCCAGAGGATGTAAGTGCTGAGGATGCTGGGATACAGGTTAAGGGCTGAGGTCTGAAGGTGAGTCTTACATTTGAAGAACGAGGCTTCCCCAGGGCTATTCCAGAGAAGAGGATCCAGTGGTTCCAGTGGTAATGGGCTGTGAACACAGGCGTTGCTCACTTAGCTCAATTCCTGACCTAAGCTTTTAATGCCCATGCAGGACACCCCTCTTTCTCTGCCAGACAGACTTTGAGATGCTGATTAGAAGGGAAGGGAGCAGCCAGGTTGTAAAATGGTTTGGACCAGTGAATTGCTACATGGGCAGATTATCAGGAAGAAGAAGAAAGAAAGCATTTTCCAAGTGACTGAAATCTTGTCATTTGTAACCGTTTATAATCTACCCCAGTACCTCGTGTTCATGCTGTAGTTCTAACTATTCAGGTGGATTTCCACTGAGAGAAGGCACTCAAGGTAGGGGACACAGTCTAGGAATGCTTAATGGAAATTGGGGGTTTCTGGAAAACAAACCGATGATGTGAGTTGGTATGGAGGGGAGGCATCAGGAAAGAGAGGTAGCCAAGACATGAGGAAGAGACAGAACTCAAATCTCTCCCTGCCACCCCCATACCCAGTAACTAAATGAAAGCTTTATTCATTCCACAGTTCCACTGAGAGGATATACTAGGGCCTATCACAACAGAGCAGTTTGAGAAACTCTTCTGATTTTTTTTTGGGGGGGGGGTTACACATGCTAAAAGTGAGAAGGATATTTTAAAGAAACAAGTCAAGACAAAACAAAATAATCAGCTTTACTTCCTGAGTTATCCAGGAACCTGTGCTCTGTATTTTATTGTGAAAATGTTGTGGTCTGCTTTTACGCGTTCTGTGTCTCTAACTTGTTGTCTTAGTCAGGGTTTCTATTCCTGCACAAAACATCATGAACAAGAAGCAAGTTGGGGAGGAAAGGGTTTATTCAGCTTATACTTCCACATTGCTGTTCATCACCAGAGGAAGTCAGGACTGGAACTCAAGCAGGTCAGGAAGCAGGAGCTGATGCAGAGGCCATAGAGGGATGTTACTTACTGTCTGGCTTCCCACGCCTTTGCTCAGCCTGCTTTCTTATAGAACCCAGGTCTTCCAGCCCAGGGATAGCACCACCCACAATGGGCTGCCCCCGCCCCCTTGATTACTAGTTGAAAAAATGCCTTACAGCTGGATCTCATGGAGGCATTTCCTCAGCTGAGGTTCCTTTCTCAGTGATAACTCCAGCTTGTGTCAAGTTGATACAAGACCAGCCAGTACACTTGTTATGGTGACACTAAGCTTTTGGCCTAATTTCTATGGCTGTGAGAGAGCCCCAGTGTGGGAAAGCTTCTTACCTCTTGCTCTGTGCCCAGCTGACTGCTGCCTCTTTGCAATAAAATCAGAACATATCCTTCCTCTGATGGACTGTCCCCAGGGATGCTCTCTGTTACTCCTTTATGTTTTTCCAGTCATCCTGCATTAGGAAGGCTTCACCGGTCTGTTTTCCCCTAATTCCTACTTCATATTCACTAACAGAAACTGCCCCAGACTTCTGCTTCATCATTTTTTGCCATCAATCTTTCATGGTTATTGCTGTCTCCTCTTGTCAGCAGACTACATTATTGTCCGTGCAGCAACTATGACTTCCATTGTGGATACCATCATCAGAGTTAATCCTTAATGAAATTCTTCTGCCTGAGACAGTCATAAGAGCCTGAATTGGTCACTGACTGACTATTTACTTGACCTTCCTTTGATACCAGTTTTTGAGTTTTCCCCTGTCTTGCAACTACTCAGATAGTCCCTCTTCCTATCTTCCTTCTTTTCTTGTGTACCTGTGTGTGCATGTATATGAATGTATGTGATTGTGTTTGTGTGAGCTCGTGCATCTGGAAGCCATAGGTCAACCTCAGTTGTTATTCCCCAGGATCTGTCTATTTTGAGTTTTAAAAACAGAGGCACTGGAACATGGGATCACCAGTTAATGCCACCAACCCATTGTCCCTGCCTCCCCAGTACGCGATTACAAGCCTGTATTCTAACACATGATTTTCTTTCTTTTTGAGATTATAATATAATCACAACATTTCTTCCTACCTGTTCTTCCCTTCAAACCCTCCTATCTTACTCACCCCATTCTTATCTGCTCTCTTTCAATTTCAGGACTTCATGGCTTTTTACGTGGTTTGTCGGGACAAAGATCAGGTTCTTTTGCTTTTCAATAAGCCCTTCACTGGGCCATTTCTCCAGCCCCACCTTTCTATGCATCAGTGAGCTAGAATTACCAGTTTGACCAAAAATTCTTCTGGTGTTTTTTGTTCACTCCTACTCTTGTGCATGCTCTCTGAATTGATCTATCCTCTTCCTGCTTCTTTGAGGTAAAAATCTCAGTCATGTGGTTTGCAAACAGTGATTTCTCCTTGTCTCAGCTCATGCTTAAAGCAGGAGAGCTTAACAAATCTGCTGCTGCTCTGTTCTCATATGAGTTTCCCCTTTGGTGTTGAACATATCCTGAGTTGATCTGACTGGGTCATTAAGATGGATGGAATAGCCATATTGACTGTTTTGTGGGCTGGTTATTTCAGTCATCTTAATGAGAGAATTACATCGACCTGAAGGGACTCCAAATCCTCATTTGATGATTGACCTAGAAACAATCAATTGTCTATGTTGCTCTATAGGAATTCTTAGTTCTACTCAGCCAGTCTTATTATGCCCAATCTCTTAAATGTGAGATTGCTCACATGCATATATGTTATACATATATAATTATATGTGACAATGAATTTCTTATGTGTATATGAGAGAATCAGTTGTAGAATCATTTGGTAGGGTTTTGATCCTGCATTTTATTATTACATTAAACTGTTTCTTGCTTGAATTTCCCTGCAAATACATGTAAAACAGCCTGACTAGTTTTGATCTTTGCAGCTAAGTGGTCTTATATAACACTAATGCTAAAACCTTTTACTTCATCTTTGCTCAAGCTATGCTCTGTGTTTAGAATGTTTGCTCAGCCTTTCTGCCTGTCTAAATTCTCCATCTCTGCATTCCATCTTGACCTCTGATTCAGCTTCCAAAGTTCTCATTCCCTCCATAGCTAACGAGTGTATTGGCCTTTGTGTATTACAATGGAGTATTCTTTTTGTATTATCCAGTATACCATTTAGTTAGGATTTCTATTGCTGGAAAGAGACACAATGACCATGGCAAATGTTATAAAGAAAAACATTCAACTGGGGCTGGCTTACAGTTCAGAGATTTAGTCTATTATCTTCATGGCAGAAAGTATGGTGGCACACAGGCAGACATGGTGCTGGAGAGACAGCTCAGAGTTTTACATGCAGATTGTAGGTAGCAAAAAGAGATGGCGACACTGGGCCTAACTTGAGCTTCTGAAACCTCAATAACATACTTCCTTCAACAAGGATACACCTACTTCAACAAAGCCATACTTCCTAATAGCGCCACTCCCTGTGAGACTATGGGAGCCATTTTCATTCTCGTTAATATGAGAAAGCTGTGTCCCTTTATTATTCTAATGGTTAATACAGGGAATATAATAACCTTATGGGTATAGTAGTGGTATATATACCTTGGTAGTAACGGCTCTCTAATTGGACTTAATAACTTGCTAGTCAAGAGGGAAACAGTACCTGGTACTGGCATCTAGCCAATTACTCAGTGCTCCTGAAATAATGATTATGGAGGAGAATGTACAACCTCTAATTTACTAAGCCAGCATAATACCTTAGCAACAATCTGTAAACATTTGCCTTATACTCAAAGGTAAGCCTAGTTTTTTTCTTTGTCAAGAACATTTTCTTTGGAACAGATGGAGATGACTACAGAAAACTAAAAGCAAATAGAATCCAGAGTTGCCGAATCTGTTCCTAATAGATACATCTACAAAATACTCCACACCCAAAGCTCAGGAACACTTCCAAAGAGGGAGTGGAAACGTTGTAAGAGCTAGAGAATCACTGAACTTTCAGTGAGATTTCGTCTCCTAGTAACACCAGAAGCTACATTCATAAAGACTCACCATATGGCCAAACTTGAGCTGAACCAAGAGGATACCGATGGGTATACCAAACTGCAAGAGAAAAAGACCATGAAACTTCAACCCTACATAACTATAGGCAACTGAGGAAATTTGGGAGCAGGAGAGGTCCTCTTCCCTAGGGAGGAACATACCAGTTGATGGTTTAGTGCCAGTAAGCTCTGAAAACATACATACAAATAGCATTATATAAACTCTACAGGTTTTGTTTAGGTATGTGTGCATGTGTGTGTGTGTGTGTGTATGTGTGTGTGTGTGTGTGTGTGTGTTTGTATTAGGTATGTATATTTAATAGGTATGTGTATATATATACATATATGTGTGTATATGTATGCATGTATGTGTGTGTGTGCATATATGCATACAATGACAAATGACAATTAGTGAAAAAAAAGAGGCCACGAATTAGAATGGGAATGGGGAGGGCTTTATGGGAAGGTTAGGAGGGAGGAAGTAGATAAGAAGAATATTGTAATTATATTATAACCTCAACAAAAAAAAAACAGAGCATATATTTATCATCATTGATTTTCTAAGTAGCTACATAGCAGACAAAATGCGCAAACTCAGGTGTATGGAGATAGTTACTGTCATTTTGATTAAATTTCCTTGTACAGTTAAGAGAATCTGCAGCCAGATTCTACTGAAGCAGTGGATCATGCCAGGTTTATCAATGTGATTTTTGGTGTTTCAAAAGAAATGAAATAATGACCTCCTCTTCACCTTCATAGGTCTGTGAGTCACTTGAGAATGTAAATAGAAATCAGATAAAAGTATGCTCTTCATAAATATGTCTTGAGAATATGGTTCAGTTTCATGCATATCCTCACAGTATCTACAAGTTCTAATCCTGGTTTGACCACATCTCCTTCCAACACACATGTGTTGGTAAGCCCGTACAGCAAATATCCTTCAACTATCTCCCAGTTTCTTCTCAGTGAGTTACAGGACCAATGTGACCCTTTGCCTGTGGAACTAGCAAGGGCATAACTGTCCCCTGGCAAGCATACAGGCTTATGAACAATTTGGGCAGGGACTGGGACAGCTCTACCCACTTCTTTTGTTTTAGCGTCACTAACAACTTGGGTAACATTTTGGCCCATGGCAAGGGATTGCTAAGGAGAAATTCTTTGTAGAATTTACAGTGCGAGCATCTTTGGGGCTAAAAAAGAAATTCCGGAGAAATGAGAAGTGGAGCTGGTCATCCTGAAGAGATGCTGAAAAGATGGAAGGGATGGGGACCTTGTCTGAGTTTTCTCTGTCATTTTGCTTGGGAGTCAGCATATTTGACCTGCTTACTTCTTACCCAACTGCAAGTCTTTCAGCCTCACAGTTGTAAGATTTGACTAAGATCAGAACGTAGCTCTGACTAATCTATAGGTACCTGTCTGTACTTGGTTCAGATCTGGACCAGAGACTTGAGTACTGACTCCTTATTGGAGATCAAGAATCGAATAAACGTTCCTAAGAAGTAAAAAAGAAAATTATATTTTTTTGCTTCACTTAGGTTGACATAGTTTAATATCATATATGATATGACATGAAAACAGGAAAGTTCTATTTGAAAGGTCACAATACATTCTAGACAGAAACTCTTATTCTTTCCATAGTTAAGTCCTAGCCTACAGTGATAGTAGTAATTATTCTGTAAAATCACAGCCAACCCTGCAAAGTCAGCATTTCCCATCTAGGTTCCCTTTCTTCCTGATGCCTGTGGCTTTGCATATAAATAAGGGGTCACAAAACCACCAACTTATCTCACAGAACCCCAGCTTACCTTTATAATCCTTCCTGAGTCTCTCACTAGCCCTGTGAGTTAGCTGCAGTCCTGGAGTGGTGAGGAAGATTCTAGGAGTTAATGTGTGCTGTTCTTATCCTGACTATTATTTGGTGAACCAGGGCTACGTTGTAGACTATTACTGATTAAGGAGAAGCCTTAGCTAGTAGAAAATACACAAAGTTGATGGGAGACCTGGACTTCATCAAAACTCTGCCAAACACGTGCCTTGTAACCTTAGAGGAACCACTCTATTTTGGCTTAACTAGATTACTGATGGGTTCTCCCCCTTTGAGAAGCTACAGGGCTGGGATTTCTGACATTGGAGATATATGACCATATTTATAAAAAAAAAAAGTATGGGTGCACTTTAACACTCTGCAGTGATTTCATTTATAAATGAGATCAAAAGACAGTGACCTATAGCCACAGGGATTGATCAGGATTGGAGTCCACCCTGAGCATTAATTAGCAGGGACTGTAGAGTGAGGCCTTACGCATGACTGAACCTTCATAAGTAATAATTAAGCCCCTACCATCTTACTTTTTGGAGGCCAATTAACTTACATTTCTTATAGTACTTCTAGCAATATGGCACAAGAGCTAGCATGCATGGAACACAGGTCAGCCAGCCTAGTAATTCATGAGAAAGTAAGTAACATAACAAAAGTATCTGCCCAGGCAACGGGGATTTTATATGTATATATTCCCAAACTTGGCATCTGCCTTGTTTACTATTTTATATCAGGAAATTGAACTACTTAACTAGGCATGGCATTTAAATAAGCCCTGTTGCATTTTAAACTTCCATCAAGTATAGCAAAAGTGAAGGCCAAATTGTAAGTTTCAGAAGACAATTAAGTTCTATCCAGAGTTCTGCCCTGCAGACAAGTTAAATTTTGCTTGGTTGATAAAGTTCATACCACCACCGTTTCTCCCTCTCCGTATATGTATGCACTTAACTGAGTGTGTGTGCATGGTTTGTGTGTGTGTGTGTGTGTGTGTGTGTGTGTGTGTGTGTGTGTAATTTTTTCATTGCATATTTCCTGAACCATCTGTGCATCTATTATTAATTGCTACTGACTGAATGTTGACTAGATGCTACTCTGTTAGCACCTTATAGGAATGCTATTACGTAGCACAGCTCTCAGAACTGCTCTGAAGGAGTAGATTCCACACCTCTACATGATATAAGTGGACAGTCAAGCCTTTCTCACATCTATACCACAGACACTTTAGGGTACATGTCTTCCTTTAGTGTGTTTGCAGTGTCCTTCCCTATCTCCTCTGACTGATTTTGAAGTCCCTTTTGTTGGATATTGATGTAACTACACCTGCTTTCTTCTTGTTCCCACGTGCTTGGAATAACACATTTTATCCATTTGGAATTGGTCATTCTTTATGTTCTCTTAGGTACAGTTAAAGTGACAGACCCATTAGTTGGCCGCTCTTCACAATACCATTTTTTTTTATTTTAGTTGTTACTTGAATTTTTCATGACAAATCCTGGTTTATGTGGTTCACTTCTTGCTTCAGAGTTAAAACCAACGTCTTTCCTGAGGTTATTAGGTCCATTTAGTGGAGAATATTTAGAGTTGACATCATGGAAACCAAAACATGAACTGGAATAATGTAAATTGTTTAGCCTAGATTTTAGGGGGGTCGAGGGGTAGAAGTGATCACAATATTTTTACAATATTGTTACAGTTTGAAATGCAGCATTTCAAATCTGAGAATACTGAGGTTTTTAAATCCTTTTTTTCCAATTATCCATCTGTTCATCTATGTTTTTCCTAACAATAGCTAGCATCATTCTTTATTACATTAATAATCTCCAAGTAGAAATAAGATTTTTGTAAACAGTTTAACTTAAGATTTTATGGTAGTTTCACCTATAAGACATATCCCAATGTGAACACAAGATGGAAATACTGCCGTAAATGTTGGGTTGAGTATTTACCCCTGTACCACTACAGCATTGGATAAACATTCTATTTCATCTATTTGTGATTGAAGAACTAGTTCTTAAATATAATTTTTGTATTAAGAGAGAAATTTTGCACATTTTATTCATAAAATATTATCAAGGTATATTTAAAGAAATTGGCTTCTTTCTTAGTATGTCCAATCAAGCACGTTTGTCCTTTTATAAGTAACCAATAAAATATGATGGGAATTTAAAGTGGTGTCAAGATTAGGCATTATACACATATATGTATATTATAGATATACATATAGATTATAGCTATATATATATAAAACTTATAAAAGCATATTTTCATATTAATCTATTTCTTGTATATCACTATCTCTCCATAATGATATGCACACGTAGTTGTCAGTCCATATAGCAGCACTGTATCCTGCACTATGGCTGCTCCACCGTGCTCTTGATCAGTCACCCTGTTGTACATGTTTGCCTGGATCTTGGGTCATTGCTCTTACGATAGTCTTAGGACTCCTGGAATTAGGATTATACTTTCCTTCACACCAGGCATAAATGAGAGTGCTCAGTTAAACACGGATCCTCCTTCAAAACATCTGCTCTGGGTGTTTGTTCATTGATTGTGCTCTCGCAACAGCTCTTTGGTCTTATTATTTGCCTATGAGCACATTTGATATGTTTTTATCCAACTAGTGACTATTGAAATTTCAGTTTCCATAGTTCAATTTTTGGTAAACGTTTTGTTCATTTTCCCTCTATCTTGAAAGGCTTTCCTATGCTGGAGGATGCATCATCTCTCTGGTGTCTAAAGTACATTCTCCGTTTGTCATTTATTGTCATGTCTTTAAACTACCCACACTTTATTTCATGGCATCAGAGCCTTCCTATCTCATCAGACAAGACTACTTATCACTAGCAGTCCACAATCATAACAAATAATCAGAACAATAAGGTTGATCATAACAAAAATAGTTTTCCATTTTTTTAAACTCAGATTCAATTTAATTATATTTTAGTTTTGTTCTAAGGCAAAAACTTCAAAAATGTATGCTTAAGTTAAAGTCAGAATTACCTGATATCAATTCATTTAACAAGCCTCTTAGTTAAGCAAAGTTATAATTTAAAGGGTGTGTTTTCCTGATTTGAAGGTTCAGTCAGTCTCACTAACCCTCTTTGCTTGGTTCCTTCCATATCAACAAAGAGAACACATGTATGTTATTTTCTGCTCTCTGTCTCCAGATATCAGTTAGGTGTAATCAGAGGGAGAGGCAGGAGAGAGACTTAGGAAAAACAACTGCCTTGATTAAGCTTGGGTCTCAGAAGCAAGCCACTGTCTTCTGATATTCTGGATGACCTGAGAGTGGTCCAGCCATGTAGGTGAAAGAATACAGGGAATGGGGACTCATGGTCAAGTGGCTTTCCTGAGGGTCAGAGAACAGAATACAAGCAAAAAGGTGTAAGGGGTCATGTTAGAAAACAGATAACAGCAGTTACTTTGTTAACCTGTCTATGTATTAGGTAAAGAATCCACTGTCCCCACTCCAATAAAAAAAAGAAATAAGAAAAAAGACTGTGTATGTTTTTAAGCACATACACTTGTCAGAAAGAAGGAGTAACAGACTCTAGGGAGCATGCAGAATCTTTCAGGGAAGCAGGGAATTCATTTCAATCATCCAATTTCTATCTTAGGGCAGCTAAAGGGCTCATAGCTTTATTTCTCCCTGGGGGAGAATTCTCCCATGGAGAAAGAAAGGAGGTGAAGAGGGCCCTGAAGATTATCACTGAAACCCTGTTGTGAGAAGAGACTGCCATTGGGTGTTAAAAAAACAACTCTTGATGTCTCAACTTTTAGAATCTAAAGTGAGGTACAATTTTGGTCATTTCCACTATAGCTATTGCTTAAATTTGTTTTATGTCCACCCCCATAGGTTGATATCTGTTAGCAGAAATGCAATTGTCTGACCCTAGCCCCTGTGCCCAGAAGAGAAAGTCATGCTTCTGCTTCTCAGAGATGTGGCAGGTCACCTTAAAGCCTTGCTTCTGCACAGCAGAGATCCATTATAGATTTTAATTAAACAGTCTTGGGAGTGACCACTATGAGGACCCCTGATTGAAGAGGCCCAAGTCTGGAAACTTCAGAGGTTGCCAAGTTGAAAACCTACTTTCTACTCTCACGGCCACTGCAACGAAGAAATCAGGAGTCATCTAAGTTTAAGTGGTTCTGACAGCACGGCAGAGGAGCAGGTGGCTTCATCCTACACATGTATTCTCGATGCTGACTGGAACAAGAATGTGCTGAGTGCCCTCAGGCAGTTCATATGACCTCTTCTTGCCTTGGCTTTTTGTTTAAAAAATGAGGTTAATATAATCCTAAGTCCTTTCACCTCACTTATGCCTCGTAGATCAAAGGGGACATATAAATTCACATTTATGTGACGGGACCTAAAATCAGTCTGAAATAATAAAAATCACTCCTAAAGTAATGTCTTGCTCCATGGAGACTGCCACAGACAAAGACTATGCAGAGCCAATATCACTTGACAGTAATGATATTGATAACGAACAAAGATGTCTGTGTATGTGCCGTCCTGGAAGAAAGGAAGGCAGTTTTAATGTGAAAGTGTATAGGAAAGGAAAAGGAGAAATAAAATAATCAATCCGAAAACACCACCAACAAAGCAACAATGCAAACAAAAACAGTTCCAAATGACTTCCCGGAGATGCAAAGAATATGAGACTTACAGAGATTCTGCTAAGGGGAATTTAAACAATAAAACAATAGCTAACATGGGGCAGATCACAAACCTGCTGTGTTTTGACCTGTAGTACTTCTGCAATACGGACTGTTCCTCTCCTGAAACACTTCATAAGAATGATATGTACAGTATATCACAGCAAGACAGAGCACATTAACCTATTATTTTAAAGAGTTTCCATCCCATTTTTATTTATATTTAAGCTTTTAATCCTGAGATAATTAGTCATCACCAGGATTTAATGACCGGCTGGCTAATTGTATATCCCAGATGGAGCTGCCTGCAGCTCCTATACTAACAAACTGGCCATTAGCTGTTAATCAAATATCTAAAAGTATGACATTCGAAGCCTAATTAACATTTTATAAACTTTTCTTCCTTTTTAGTGGATAAGATAGTCTTTGAAAGAGATTTAACCTGAAGCTGAGACATAGACTGCGGATCTCTTCAGTGCTCCCCACCCCTGCCAGGGAAAGAACAATTTCTAGATACAGTCAATGTTTTTGATCATCACTAGGGGTTAGCAAGTAACCCCCAGTCCTGGTCATCTGAACTAGTGGGGCTGGTCGTCTCCTCAGGAATCTTCCAGGGGGTTAGACTTGGACGGCATGGCCTCCTGGCCACTGGGGAGAATCCCACTAGCTTGTTTGAAGAACACAGTAAGAAACTATGCCCACACGCATGCCGAAATTGCAAGGCGAATGTATCCTGAAGGGGAAACCTTTGTCCTCTTGAAGATAGGCAGATTCTGAGCTGTGTCACTGAAACCAGTTTTCACCATTGCATACCCTTTATTCCCAGGAGGAACCTCATGTTGGCTCTTACAGTTCTCCCTCTTGCTCTTTCCAAAATGAAGCTGATCAACTGTGGGTGTGAAAGACAGATCTCTACGGCTTTACAGGAAGCTGAATCCTGTGGAAAGAGCTAGCTTTATCCCTGCCATTCAGGAGACCGTCTTTTCCAGGGATGAGGACAGAGCATATTAAAAGGCAATATTTTCTTCCTGGACACCATCTTCTGTGGTCATGACCGTAGTGCACATGGTGAAACATACCTGCACATTCTGAGTCTACCACCTACTGACTGCATTCAATACTTAAAATAGGTTATATTCTTTACTTATAGTAAAATGAGGTAAACAGAAATGTACGTGTTCCTGTATGTATGTGTGCATGTGTGTCTGTGCTTGTGGATATATGTATGTCCATAAGTGTATGAGTACCTGTCCATATATAAATATGCACGTGGGATTGTACATATGTATAAGCATACATGAAGGTTTGTGTGAGTGTGTGCATATGTGTTATATTAATGACTATTGCTATTCAAATTGCCCCGCATGTGGTGGCACATGTTTTTTAACTACCCACTAAAATGCTCTGGATTATCTAGTGAAAGATACATACACATAGCCTTATTTTTAATATGCCCCAACCAGCTCAATGGCTGCACCACCTCCAAACTTTCATGTTGTTAATGCCCCCTTCCACTTTTGTGAGTCATTACTTATTACTTACTAAAATCTATATTTTAAGAATATAAATTGTTATGTTTATATGCATTATTATTATAGATATAATAATATCTAATATAGTATTATAGTGCATGCATGTATACATAAGTATGTATGTATGTGTGTCTGTATGAGTTTACATATATGAGAATTTGTGTGTGTTTGTGTGCACATGTATATGTATATGTACATGTGTGTACATGTGTATACATGTACCTGTGTGTTCACATGTATGCATACATATGCTATAACATAGGTGAAGTAGTGAGGGGACAACCTGAAATAAATATTTTTCTCCTTTCTGTATGTGAGTTCCTGAAATTAAATTGAGGTTGTTGGACCAGACCTTTACTAACAGACATCTGGAAGCACAAATATTTATTTTTTTAAAAGTCATTTTCTGAGTTCTAGAAAAAAATTTAATAGAAGACAAATATTAGCTGTAGTATTAGTATTAGCAGATATTTTATGTTGAGTCTTCCAAAGAGAAAAATATGAATACTTTCGATCTGAATACTCATTTCCTCCAAGAACTAAAACTGAGATGGAAGAATTACCATGAAAAGGGTCCACTTTCTGTGATACTGAGTAAACACCATCACCCAGGTCAAAGATTCGTGTCCACTGACTACCATGGGAGAGATGTCATGCTATAGTATGAGGTGTTGCTAATCCACCTGCCACATAGATATGGAAGCTCTGAGATCTAGGTAAGTGACTCTGGGTACTAACTCAGCCTAGGGTCCATAAAGAACTTCCTAGGTAAATAAAGTCTCGCTCAAGAGGTGGGACCACTTTCTCTTTTAACTAAGATTACTGATAGCCAGAAGGTAGGCAGGCAGTATTCTATGAAAGCACAAGGGTCATTGTCTGTGGATTACACACAAGACGCAAAGTGTCTGTGCACATTATAAATGCAGTGGTGTTGCAGGTCAAAGCAATTCAAGGGTTTGTCCATTTTATATTTTTTGCTGAGGTCATTTCAAGTTTAACAATAATTGATCTCCTTGATAGCAAAATTACCCAACTGTATTCCAGGAATTTAGGTTCAAAATGTCCCAACTTTGTGGAGAACCCCTTACATCTAACTCTTTATCTTATCTTTCATTAATGTGAAATATACCTCAAGTTCCAGTTGTCGGTCGAACAATATGCCAGGACATGGTGTTTCCCTTCCAAACCTGTAGACACTGAGGGTCATGGCTAGATCCTGAATACCTGTGTGCGGGTCCAGCTAGCTGGAATAAAAATTCAGTTGGCTATAAACTGTGTCTGAGTGGTCATCACTCCTGTTTACCTTGAGGAACAAGAGAAGTGGAGAAGAAAGGAGAAAAACAAATACCTGAAACACAGCACTTCAGGTGCAGTGCCAAGTAAGTTTAACTGTACCAATCAAATGAGGATTTCAGGATGGCAGGTCTTCATATGCGCTCTTCTCTGAGTGACAGCAGGGGATGAGTCAGATTAGCAAACATCCCTTGCCTCATTCATGGCATGGGTGGGTTGCTGTGAAACATGGAGCCTGATGAACTTCACATACAAGAAATCACACTTGAGGGTTAAGAGGAAATGACCAGGCCTTTTTTTTTCTAAGTATTGTTACCTGCTGTGACTTTTCTTGGCATTCAAAGGAAAAACAATTACTTTGACAAAGGAATTCATGAACACATTGCTGCCCTAGTTTCTGTGGCAGACCTCACAGAAATTTCTAGAGGTCATTTCCCTATGCATAGAAGGGTCTTTGGGGTGGGAATGTCTTTGTTGGTGTTTTTCTCCCTGGCATGCACACAGATATTACATTCTTTGACACCTAATTATCTGACTTGAAAACAGCTTTTATTTACTGGGTAGTAAGATAGTGAAGCATTCCGTTATGACACCCAATTAAGCATTTTGTTTTGCTTTGGTAGGCTAAAAGGAATGACAATTTTATTTATTTTTTCTCTACTATATCTCATTTTATCAGTTCCTTGACAAGTGACATCATTAAACTGTTTCTTTTCTTTTTTAAAAAACACTAAATTGTTACGAATAGATTTTAGAAACAGCTTACATTTACAAAGTATGTGTAATTGAATCTTTTCCCATTTTGTTTTATTCTGAAATATTCTGTATTTCATGGGTTTGCTTTTATTACCTTTATTCTAAACGAAATATATAGTCAGCTTTGTGTAGAATTAATATCCAACATACTGGCATAATGTAAGTCGCTTCTAAGAACTGGTTACAATTCATTTTAAATTAGCGAATTTATTTAAATGAGCAAACTACATCATTATTTGCACAGACTTGTTTCCAAATTTCATTGAGAATAAATTGGTAACAAATTATCCCAATAACACTGTCACCTCCTTAACCTAAGCCTAGTGATGTCTACCTGTTCTCTCATGTTCCATAGATTGCCCAATTATCACTGATCCGAAAAATAAAGTGTTAAATCAGTGGCAAAAAATAAATAAATTAGAGATACTGAATCATAGCATTACGTGATAAGAATGTCATCCAAGCTTTACACAGGAGAAATCCATTAATATTTATTTCCCTCAGACCTCTGTCAGCTTATATAATTACCCCAAGCTAAAGCTAGTCTTACTTTTTCTATAGACGAATTCTTTAAGAGTAAACACTGATTAAACTTATTTTCCTATATCTTTTAAAATCAAGCTAACCTAAATGTAGGTAAAGGTGTTAATTGTATATCCTACTCGTCAACTTGTTACAGAAACATTACTGAGACCTTACACCTCAGTCTGGAGATAATGATAGTTCTACGCCTCTGGTCTTAGCTTTGGCTTTTAATTACTGAATTTGATAACATCTCGGAGGTATGCCAAGAGGGGGTGGGGTAGCCAAGGACATTGGCTATTTCCTAGACAGTTTGTAAGTACTTCAGTCCTAAATGTGGACAAATGCCCTCTAAGATGTTTCAAACTTTAGTGGCTTGCTTATTACTGTTTGCTTTATAGATTCTTTATAGATCTAGTGAGTCTGTGAAAGTCAAAGTAGTATTTCCTGCTGTTGGTCTCTTTTATTTTGTTTGTTGAGACAAGTCTCCTGCCTCCATGTTTGAACTCTTGTTTGCAGCAAGGGCTGGCCTTTAACTCGTAATTCTCTTTTCTCAGTCCCTGAAACAATGGGATTACAGTTGAGAGCCATCGTGTCCATTTTCCACTTGACATTAAATCTTCACAATCCTGACCTCTTGGTTGCAATGTTGGTTTAATGACAATGATCTCCTGAGGTTGTAATCACTTAGTCTAGGCAGTCATCAACTGCTCCACTCTTCTTCTGTGCTGCTGGGTTGCTGGGCAGGCTACTGCCCTAGTGCCATGCTTCCTTCTGTGTGTTTTTGCTTTATGTGTAGTGCCAAGCTTTGCCCATAGCTCCACACAATGAGTGCACAGAACACTTTCTAGTGTTCATAATGTTCTATAAACAGCTTAAAAGAAACATAAAAGACCAGAATCTGGAGCATAGTACGATTCTTTTTTTTCCCTCTCTCTCTTTAAAAATATAAATTATTGTATTTATTTACACTCCAAATATTACCCCTTTTTCCAGTCCCCCTTCCCAGAGCTCTTCACCCCATTCCTCGTTCTCTTTGCCTCTGAGAGGGTTTTTTCACACCTCCACCTCAGTTCTCCCCAATACCCCCAGCATTCATCTTCTCTGGGCTATCAAGTCTCTAGAGGATTAGGCACATCCTCTGGAATTGAGGCCAGACAAGGTAATCCTCTGCTACATATGTGCTAGATCAGCCCATGTATGTTTTTTGGGTGGTGGCATAGTCTCTGGGTTTTCTAAGGGGTCTGGATTATTTGACACTGTTGTTCTTCTTATGGGGTTTTCATCCCCTTCTGCTTCTTCAATTCTTCCCCTAACTCTTCCACAGGAATCCAGGACTTCAGTTCAATGGTTGATTATAGATGTCTGCATCTGTCTCAGCTGATGTTAGAGCCTCTCACAGGACAACCATGCTAGGCTCCTGTCTGTAAGCACAGCATGGAATCAGTAATAGTGTCAGGGTTTTGTGTCTGTGGATGAGATGGATCCCAAGGGGGACTGGTCACTGGATGGCCTTTCCTTTAATCTCTGCTCCTTTTTGTCCCTGCGTTTTCTTTAAACTGAAACAATTCTGGTTGAAAAATTTTGAAGATGGATAAGTAGGCTCATTCCCCCACTAAGGACTCTGTCTATCTATTGGAGGTGGTCTCAGGTTCCATCCCCCCAATGTTGGGCATTTCAGCTAAGGTCATCCCCATTGAGTCCTGGGAGTCTCTCACATCCCAGGTTTCTGGGACTTTCTAGACATTCCCTCCACCCTCAATCCCTGCAGCTGCATATTTCCAATTATTCTCCTGGCCCCCTGAGCTTCTCTTGAGTCTCACCCCCATACCTTTTCCTGACTTCCTTTCCCCCTATTCCTTCCCTCTCTCGTCTAGTTTCTTCCCTTCCTCAGCTTTTCATGATTATTTTGTTTCCCCTACTAAGTGGGATTGAAGCATCCTCACTTGGGCCTTCATCCTTGTTAAATTTCATATGGTCTATCAGTTGTATCTTGAGTATTTTTTTTTTTTTTTTTTTTTTTTTTTTTTTTTTTTTTTACTGTTTGGCTAATTCCACTTATCAGTGAGTACATTCAATGTATATGCTTTTGGGTCTGGGTGACCTCTCTCAGGATATTTTCAAGTTCCATTCATTTGCCTGTAAAAATACATGATGCCCTCGGTCTACCTATTACTCCACTGTGTAAATGAACCACATTTTCTGTATCTGTTCTTCAGTTGAGGGACATTTGTGTTGCTTCCAGCTTCTGGCTGTAACAAATAAGGTTCCTATGAACATAGTGTAGCATGTGTCCTTGTGGTATTGTGGAACATCTTTTGGATATATACCCAGGAATAACTGGGTCTTCGGGTAGAACTATTTCTAATTTTTTGAGGAACCTCCAGATTGATTTTCAGAGTGGTTGTACCATTTTACAATCACATAGGCAATTGGGGAGGGGGTTTTCCTCTTTCTACAAATCCTCTCCACCATGTACTATCTGATTGAAACCATTTTGATTGGCGTAAGGTAGAATTTCAGAGTGATTTTAATTTGCATTTTCCTGATGACTAAGAATGTTGAACATTTTTTTTTTAAGTGCTACTCAGATATTTGATATCCCTCTGTTAAGAATTCTCTCTTTAGCTTTGTATATTATTTTTAAATTGGCTTATATGTTTTTTTTGGGGGGGGAGTTTAACTTTTTTTAATTCTTTGTATATTTTGGAAATTAATCCTTTATAGGATGTAGGGGTAGTGAAGACCTTTTTCCAATCTGTGTCCCTTGACTTACAGAAGCTTTGCAGTTTCATGAAACCCTACTTGTCAATCATTAATTTTGGAGCCTGAACCATTAGTGATCTATTCAGGAGATTTTTCTTTGGGCCAGTGTAGAGGCTTGTTTCTACTTCCTGTTCTATTACATTCAGTGTATCTGGTTTTATGTTGAAGTCTTTTTTCCGCTAGTACTTGAGCTTTATATAAGATAATAAATATAGATCAATTTAAATTTCTCTACATGCAGGTTGCCAGTTAGACCTGCATCATTTGTAAAAAATGCTCTTCTTTTTTTTCCCCACTGTATGGTTTTGACTTCTTTGTCAAAGATCAAATGTCCATAGGTATGTGGGTTTATTTCTCGGTCTTCAATTCTATTTCATTGATTGACATGTCTGTACCAATATCAAGCATGATTTTTCCTTTTGTTTTGTTTGTATATGTTTATCACTATTTCTTAGTAGTACAGCTTGAAGTCAGGTACAGCGATTTCCCCAGAAGTTCTTATATTGCTGAGAGTTGTTTTGGTTATCTTGGATTTTTGTTTACCTATATGAAATTGAGAATTGCTAGCTGCATGTCTGTGAAAAATTGTGTTGAAATTTTGATGGGGATTACATTGAATCTGTAGATTGCTTTTGGTAAGATGATCATTTTTACTATGTTAATGCTACCAATCCATGAGCATGGGAGAATTTCCCATCTTTTGAAGTCCTCTTCGATTTTATTCTTCAGGGACTTGAAGTTCTTTTCATACAGATCTTTCACTTGCTTCACAAAGATATTTTATATTATTTGTGGCTTCTGTGAAGGGTGTTGTTTCCCTAATTTATTTTACATTCCATTTATAATTTGTATAATAAAAGGTTACACCCCTTCATGTTAAAATTCATGGAGAAATTAGAGATTCATGACACATACCTTAAAATAATAAAAGTAATATACAGCAAGTAATAGCCAACACCAAATTAAATGGAGAGAAACTTGAAATGATCCCACTAAAATCAGGCACAAGACAAGGCTGCCCATTCTCTCCTTATCTACTCAATATAGTACTTGAAGTCCTAGCTTGAACAATTAGACAACCAAAGGAGATCAAGGGAATATAAATTGGAAAGGAAAAATTAGGTATTACTATTTGTGGATGGTATAATAATATTCATATGCAACACCAAAAATTCTACTAAAGAAATATTACAGTTGATATACAATTTCAGCAAAGTGGCTAAATATAAAATAAACTCAAACAAATAAGTACTATTCTTTGCAGTGTCTAGTGGTTGCATAGTTCTTTAGGGAAATCTGCAGTACACCGTCCCAACCCTGGAACACAAGCTTGGGGCAGCAACCAATGGCTTTCACTGGGTGACATTAGATCTCAAAATCCTCATCTAGTGTGAAAAAAAAGTTTTTTTTTTTTCTCTCTAGAACAAACCTGTTTCACTGATATTTTTTTTCCCCATCTAGGTAACCACTGATAGTTTCCCACTGCTTCTAAGATTCCACAGTTCTCTAACTGAATCAAGTAAGTCCTAGGCTACCACATCAATGAAACTCTAGATCTCAATTTTAGATTGCTTTGATCCCAGATCTTCTCCATTCTTATTTAAATCTCTCTAGATTAAAATTCAAAGAAGATAAGGATGTAATGTATTTATTGCATTATTATAGTTTCTCTGAACTTCTTTTTAGCAGCTACAAAATAAAAAGACCTTCTATACATATCTCAAAAGAATAATAACCTTCAGCAATGGTGAATTAATTAGACCTAGGGGGAATTATGTTAAGCAGAAAGTAAGGATGTGTAATTCTATGAAAGTTAATCCCACTTTTAAGACCTTAATAACAGAATGCAGGATACAAATCTGAAGTGCTCATGTTTGCTCCAAAACCCACACCACTTCTTTACAATTATGGGATGTGGGTTTGGGGGGATAGGAATAAGAATCATATCAGAGCAATTAATCTAAAAGCAAATTCTTTGTTTATATCAGTACAAATATATAGGGATATCTGCAGGCACTGGAAAGCTACAGATCATGAGAATCCTTCTAGAGAAATCTTAAATTATAGACAATTTCTACCAATATCATATTTTTATCCACTTTTGTCACAAAAAATGGAGGGCAGCCACAAAATCAAATTGGCAGGCAAGAAATAAAATAATTGGGTCAATATGACATTAAATGTTCTTGATTTTTCATGTAGGAAACATTAAAACTAATTTTTAACATTTCTATCAATATCTGTAACTCCCATTATCTATTTCTTCATGACAGTTGGATTTCTTAGCTCCTGTCTTAAAACTCCTTTAACTCTTCCCATTTTCCATGATGCTCTTTAAACAGAGTTTAAGAGCTAACCATTACTTATTTATCCAGCTGACAGAGATGTCAGAATGCCAAGGACAGCAGTGTTCATGTAATGGGACCATGAATCTAAAGGGCTTTTTACAGGAGGAGAAACTTTATATTTTCATATCTTATTTAGACCTTTGCTGGGTCTCAGTGTCCCCCTGTTGTTTTCTGCAATCTTGTATGGTTAGATTTATGTGTAGCAAATATTTTAGGAAGTAAGATGACTGCTTCCTGGAGATTTCCTAATAGCTATTTGTGTGTTGGGGGGAGAAGGGGGGCTGGCAATCCCATGTAGCATGCTGGCCACTTAATTCAGTGCACCTAACAGATCTAGGTTTGGTTTTCTAAATTTATTTTTTTCTTCATAAGAAAACCACTTTCAAACCTATCTTAAAAATATGTTCTACTATCTTAATAACAGATGAACATGACAGATCTACCAGCCATCTTCGTTTCTGGATTGCAATCTGTATGTCACTATGTGTGGGACATCATATATAAGTGTTACCTTCCCTTTGTTAGGATAGACACAGAGGTTACTCTTGTAAAGTTTCTGTTTTTTTTTTTTTTTTTTTTTTTTTTTTATTTGAGCTGTTGTTGAAGCACCATGTTTTCCAGCATCCACTACAAGTCAGTAATCTTGACCACTAAATATGATTGGTAACATCAATTACATACATCAGTAACAGCATTTGCCTAACCGTATCTTCCTCTGTCAGGGTAGAAGACTATGGTATGGGCCTTCCCTGTCATTAGTGGCTGAGGTTATTTTCTGGCTGGTTTGTCTTGCCCTCATAGGGCAGGATAGGAAAATCCTGCACTAACTTCTATAATGAGCTCTCTGAACTATCACTGGAAAACACTGAGATCTTAAAAAGTTTTGGAATCTACACATTGCTACATCTCTTTCTTTTGTGAACTTAATATTGCATGTCTCCACCATTTTTTCAGTTTTATCTGTTCATTAACTGATGAAATTAATTAGCTAATTCTTTGCTACAAACACACAAAGAATTAGCTAGATTCCTCATATCATGCCTGAAAGCACTCACCAAGGACTGTGATCAGTGACAAGAATAGCCAGCCTGACTTCAGTTCATGTTTATAGTCAGAATTTTAGTTTCTAAAAAAATGGAGAAATATTATAAGGATATGGTCTCATTTTAATATCTGGTTTGAAATATGGAGCTGTTTAGATTGTCCAGAGAAGCTGATTATGATTTGCCTTGTGCTCTGGCAGGGGTGTGATTTTGCCAGATGCAGATGGTTTCTGTGAGTGTGTGATATTTGGAATATTGGATACTTTCAGAGAATATATAAAAGCTAGAATCCCAGTTAACTGGTTAGTGGTTAGATGTTGTTGGTTGTGGTTTGTTGTAGAAATTAGATATCCTGATTGCAAAAATCAAACTTGCCCCAATGAATTCAATTCTCCTAATCAATAGGAAGCAATCTAACTATATCATCTCTCCCTTTCCTACCCCTGACTTTATTTGAAGATCTCTCTCCTCTCTCCTCTCCTATCTAGTGTTAAGAGGTTGAAAGATAAGTAAAGGGATAGAATAAAAGTTGGAGGGTCACAAAGTAGCCAAAAGTCTGTTTACCCATGTTGTTTCATAATATCTACCTTCTGCTCCAAGCCATCACAGTGCATTCATGACTGGAAGTGAGTGAAGGGCAGGCAGAGTCTGAGGTTCATAAAATCTTGTCAGAAATCTCTTTGTGTTCCACATTTCAAACTTCAAAGCCTCATATAAACGAAAGAATTACATAAGTTGTTGGAATGTTGTGGTTCATGCCTTTGAAAGGCTCAAGGTGTCCTGTGTATTTGTTCCCATATTTTTTTTTCTTAGCATGCCATCACCACACGTTTCTTTACTTTCATTCTCTTATTATCTCATCATAAGTACTTTCTTCCTCATACAGTGATCTAGAATATCACTGCTCTGTGGCCTTTCGAGGTGATGCTTGTAGAACCTACAACACCAGCTGGCTTGTCTCCTATTGCTATATTGAAGGATGTAAGTTTGCATAGCTCTCGGGCCAGCTGGTCAAGTAACTCAACTCAGCTTCTATTCCACGAGGTTTCACCAACCTAAATAACATTGTGCAAGGAAGGAAAGAGGGACAGAAAATTGTGAATCTGGAAATACCCAGGGAAGTTGAAAGAAAAGGGAGGAATCTAAAGATGTAATCACTTTTGGAAAAGCTTCAAAAACTCCTAGAAAGGTTGTATGTAATACCTCAAGCAGACACTAAATTCATCAAGGTTTTAATTTTCAAGGGACTTAAAAATGTCAATTGGAACTCAGGGTGGAGGTATACAATTTCAATCGCAGAACTCTAGAGGCTGTGCTAGGAGATATGAGCTTGAGCTACTCAGAGAATTTAAGGCTAGCCTGAGCTATATACTTCCCTTTTTAAACTTCCTTTCCCAAAAAAAAGTAAATCAATGAGGCCACTCTACAGCTGTGTCATCTAACTGACTGAGGATAACTGCAGCTGACTGCATAACTTTAATTAAGGAAAGCAAAACTAAATTAGAATCCAGTATTTTAGTTGAATTACAATATCTCATATGTGCAATACCAGCAGCCAGTGGCTGTGAATGGGATGTTGCGTATATAGACCATTTCCTCCCACGTTCCAGAGAACTTGCATAACTTTCTTTGGATAACAACTTCGTAGAGTGCCCAATATACCTTTTTACTGGAACTATTTGCTCTGCTTACTGTTGTGATAATCAGCTGCTGCTCAGTCAGATTTTTGGATTGTAGAACATGTTAACTTGTCACCATAATGCTTTCTTACCTCAGTGCTTACAGAAATGGGAAAGGGAAGTATGTTGATGCTATCATAATGTCTTGTATTTTGTGTTAGACATTGTTCTAGATATGTAAACACCACCTATCTTGTGACACAGCATGCCAGCAAGAGAAGCTGTCTAATACTCTTCATTCCAACAAATGGAGCGAAGAGTCAGGCCATGCAATTTAAAAGAGGAAGAGAATTCAAATTCAATTTTGTATGACACCAAATTTAACTCCCTGAGCCATATCCATATGCCCTATGCAGATACACAAGTACACATAGAAGCACACCCAAATCTATGTACATGTGTACGTGTGCATGCACACACGTCTGTACCGCCCAGGTTACTCTGACTTACATAGTCATCATTAGTACTTGCAGGGACACAAACAAGGAGAATTAGCGATCAAACTTCTCGGTAGTGATAAGCTCTCCTCTACTTATCACACACATTTGGAGAAATTCAGTTCCCAAATTATAAAACGAGGATACACAGGAAAGAAAGAAAAATCTCCACTTCAAATGCTCCAGTGCGGAGATGCAAAAAACAGAAATGTGTGGCCCAGCAAACATTTCTTGTGAAACAAGTAATGAAGGATGCTTCCACTTTACGCTGCTAGGCCATAGCTCTCGAAAAAGGCTATTTCTGCAGTAGCAGAGTGTTTTTAACAGATTCCGAATTCAGCATTTTTAATTTCTCAGAAGCAGGGAGACAAAACAGCCCGGCGAAAGAGACTATGGCTTTAGAGACGGTTCTAAATTATAACTCTTGGTGGGTTTGGGTAAGTGCCTTGGTTAGTGTTGATATTTCAAATGCCATTTGTGGAGTCACTGATAGTTTTCAAATAATCATGATGATGTGGAAGGACCAAATGAGAGGCTATGTAAATATTTCAGATCCCAGCTCTCTATAATGTCAGAGAATCATCAAGCCCCTTTCACTGGGACTTAGAACGGGGTAATCAGCTGTAAGCCTGTCAGACTTAGAAGAACCAAAGCAGCTCTTCCACAGGACTAACAGTCCAACAGATACACGTAGCAACCATTCATCAAATGATATTTATATCACTCTCATTTCCTTGGTCCTTTCTATATTAAACATTAATGTTCACTTAATAGTATGACCATGCACATGGTATCTGCCTCTTCAGCCATAGCTTATCAGTCTTAGTGTACAATATAACCATCACTGTCTAGGATTTAGAACTATAATCTTTTTACCTTTCATTGATAACAGCCATTTTTCTTCACAAAGTATATATAATTACAGTTTCCTCTCCCCCCAGTTCTCCCATTTTCTACCCACTTTTCCTTCCATCCAGCTCTATCCCCTTTTGTCGCTCAGTGGGAAACAAACAGGTTTCTAAGGCATACTAATAAAACAAGTTAAAAATAGTCTCACACATTACAATAGAGAAAAAAATGATCAAAAGGAAAAGAGCCCCTCTCTCTGGGGGGCAGACTTAGATGTAGAGACCCACTCACTCATTTGCATATGCAGGAGGGACATAAATTATTAATCTGGAAACAACAATATATATACACAAAGGACCTTTAGGGTTAAAAGAAAGAGAGAAATGCATAAATAAAATTAAATGAAACAAAAAAATAACATAAAATAAAAATGAATAAAAAAACAGAAACTTTGACATGACATTATGAGACAAGGAATCTCCAATGATGCCTTTGAATTTGTTTTCTGATTGTCTTCTACTACTGGCCATGAAGCCTACCCTTAAGAGTAGTTTGTTTTCCCAGTGAAACTCCCTTGGGAAAAAAACTATATCTTTGTTTGCAAATGGCTATCAACTGGAGACAGTTTCTGGATTAAGGATGGGGCATATGTCCACTTTCAGCTCTGGAACCCCATCTGGTGCAGGCCTGTGCGGACCCTGTGGATGTTGCCTTAGTCTCTGAGATTCTAGCTGCATTGATTTTGTTGATGTGGAGGCCTTGCTTGATCCATATGGACATTATGCCACACTATGGATGAGTTGCTTGCTCAGACATCATCACAGAAGCTTCCTCCTGCAGCAGATGGAAACAAATACAGAGACACACAGATAGATATGAGGAGAATGAGACACTTTGTAATAGTCAATCCTAGAGATAATATCACCATCAAACCCTATCCTCAAGGCCCCATACAAGTCTATTGCTATGTTCTTTTTTTCCTTCTTTAGACCAGTATTACTTGATTTTACCCTCCGTCACTGTGATATCTAGTCTCAGGTACTTGGATCATTAAGCATTGTCTGGTATGTGGCTTCTAACTTGTGGAGAAGGATTTATATCAAATCAGATATTGGTTGATTACTCTCCTTAACTTTTTGTCTCCATTGCACTAGAATATTTTGCATTGTAGGTCTCAGTGTTGGATGGAGTTGGTGTTTATCTTCATCTTTTATAATATCTTTTAAGATGCTGGAGGACCTTTCTCTTCTACAGATGCTAGCAAAAACCGAACAGAGGCAGAGAGAAACTAACAGAAATTATGAACCAAATACATTTAACAGACATCAATAGAACATTTCATTCTAAAACAAAAGACTATACCTTCTTCTCAGCACCTCATGGTACCTTCTCCTAAATTGACCATAAACACACAGAAACAAAACAGGCCTCAACATATACAAGAAGATAAAAATAATAACATGAATCCTATCAGATCACCATGGACTAAGGCTGATATTCAATAACAACATAAACAACAAAAAGATCACATACAAATAAAAGCTGAGCAATGCACTACTCAATGAAAAATTTGCCAAAGAAGAAATAAAAAACAAAATTAAGAATTTTTTAGAATTTAACAAAATGAAAGCATAACATATCCAAATTTATGCGATAAAATGAAAGTGGTGCTAAGAGGAAAACTCATATCTCTGGGTGTCTCCAAGAAGAAACTAGAGAGAACTTACACTAATGACTTGACAGCACACCTGAAAGCTCTAGAACAAAGAGAAACAGACACACCCAAAAAGAATAGATTGCAGGACATAATCAAACTCAGAATTGAAATCAACCAAATAGAAACAAAAATAATTATACAAAGAAGCAACAAAACCTAGAGCTGATTCGTTAAGAAAAATCAACAAGATTGATAAACCCTTAACCAGACTAACCAGAGGGCAAAAAGAGAGCATTCAAATTAATAAAATCAGAAATAAAAAAGGATATATAACAACAGAAACTGAGGAAATTTAGGAAATCATCAGATCCTACTACAAAAGCCTATACTCAGCAAAACTAGAAAATCTAGAGGAAATGGACAACTTTATAGACTGATAACAGGTACCAAAGTTAAATCAGGATTATATAAACAGTCCCATAACCCCTAAAGAAATAGAAGCAGTCATGAAAAACCTCCTAACAACAACAACAACAACAACAACAACAACAACAACAACAAAACAGGCCCAGGAACTGATAGGTTTAGTGCAGAATTCTACCAGAACGTCATAGAAGACTTAAAACCAATAGTCTCCAAACAATTCCACAAAATAGAAACAGAAGGAATCCTACCCAACTCATTTTTCAAAGCCACAATTACATTTATTTCTTTTTTTCAACTTTTATCAATACCATTGAATTTATGTACTTTTCCCTTACTTTTGTTTCTTGCAACTTTTCTTGTGTTCACATTCTCTTTTTTTTAACCTAAATTTATTTTTATTTTATTTTTTAATTGAAAAACTTTATTTTAAAAAACAAAGATAAATGTAAAAATTTAAAAAGCATTTTTGCATAAAAGCATATGAATACATTTTTGTTAGTACTTGATTTTTTTAAAGGTTTGATAGTATGCATTAAAATCTTACTAGTTACAATGAGCACAAAGTACATGTAAAACAAGATGAAACCTGGAAATAGTCAATGTTTTCTTGGTGTGTAAAGATTAAACATAATAATTTTTCATTTTTTTTGGCCGTTGCTTTTCTTGAACTTCATATAGTCTATAAGTTGTTTCTGGAGTGTTCGGACCTTTCTGGGGTTAGTATCCAATTATCAGTGACTGCATATTATGTCTGTTCTTTTGTGACTGGGTTATCTTACTCAGGATGATATTCTCTAGATGTATCCATTTTCTTAAGAACTTCATAAACTCATTGTTTCTGATAGCTGAGTAATACTCCATTGTGTAAATATATCACAATTTTGTATCCATACATCTACTGCAGGACATCTGGGTTCTTTCCAGTTTCTGGCTATTATAAATAGGGCTGCTGTGAACATTGTGGTGCATGTGTCTTTGTTGTATGTTAGAGCGTCTCTGGGGTAAATGCCCAGAAGTGGAATAACTGGGTCTTCCGGTAGTATTATGTCCAAATTTCTGAGGAACCGCCAGACTGATTTCCAGAGTGGTTGTACCAGTTTACAACCCCACCAACAGCAGAGAAGTGTTCCTCTTTCTAAGCATCCTTGACAGCATCTGCTGTCATCTAAATTTTTGATCTTAACCATTCTGACTGGTGTGAGGAAGAATCTAGGGGTTGTTTTGACTTGCATTTTCCTAATGGCTAAGAATGTTGAGCACTTCCTTAGATGCTTCTCCACCATTCGATATTCCTCAATTGAGAACTTTTTATTTAGCTCTGTACCCCATTTTTTAATAGGGTTATTTGATCCTCTGGTGTCTAGCTTTTTGAGTTCTTAGTATACCTTGGATATTAGGCCTCTATCAGATGTGGGGTTGGTAAAGATCTTTTCCCAATCTGTTGGCTGATGTTTTGTTTTCTTGACAGTGTTCTTAGCCTTACAGAAATTTTGCAATCACATTAAGTCCCATTTGTCGATCTTTGACCTTAGAGTAGGAGGCATTGGTGTTCTGTTCAGGAAATTTTTCCCTGTGCCTATGTGTTCTATGGCTTTCTCTACTTTCTCTTCTAATAGTTTCAGTGTACCTGGTTTAATGTGGAGATCTTTGATCCACTTGCACTTGAGATTTATACAGGGAGATAAGAAAGGGTATATTTTCATTCTTCTGCATGATGTGTGCCAGATGGACCAACATCATCTTTTTGAAGAGGCTGTCCTTTTTCCATTGAATATTTACAGCTCCTTTGTCAAAAATCAAGTGAATATAGATGTGAGGGCTCACTTCTGGATCTTCTATTCTATTCCATTGATCCACGTGCATATCTTTGTACCAGTACAATGCAGTTTTTAACACAATTGCCTGGTAATATAGCTTGAGGTCAGGGATGGTGATTCCTGCAGATGTTTTCTAGTTGTTGAGGAATGGATTTTGCTATTCTAGGACTTTTCTTATTCCAGATGAAATTTCACATTGCTATTTTCAACTCTATGAAGGATTGGGTGGAATTTTGATGGAAATTGCATTGAATCTGTTGATTGTTTTTGGTAAGATGGCCATTAACTCTTTGTACAAACCTCAAAGTCCAAGTGGGTCAAAGACCTTCATCCACATAAAATTGGGTACACTGAAGCTAATAGAAGAGGAAGTGGGGAAGAGCTTAGAATACATAGGCACAGGGAAATTTTCCTGAACAGAACACCAATGGCTTATGCTCTAAGATTGAGAATTTGTAAATGGGACCTCATAAAACAACATTATTAGCCAATTAAATTCTCCAGAACTCCCAGGGACTAAAACAACAACCAATGAGTGCAGATGGAGAGATCCATGGCTGCAGTTGCATATGTAGCAGAGGATAACATTGTCTGGCACCAACAGGAAAAGAGGCCTTTGGTCTAATGAAGGATTGTTTTCCCAATGTGGGTGAATGCCAAGGGGTTGAGGTGGGAGAGGGTGTTTGTGAGAGGGAGCATGTTCAGGAAAGCCAGGGGAGGGAGGTATGGGAGTGCAGAAAGGAGAATAACATTTGAAATGTAAATACAGAGAATATCTAATTAAAAAAGAACTGACTTTATCATGTCTTATAAATTTGTGTGTGTTGTGTATTCATTTTGATTCAAGTCTAATAAGTCATTATATTCTTTCTTACTCTCTGTGTTAATTCATTTTTCATTTAGTAAAATTGTTTCATGAGTTCGTAAGCCTTCTGTTTTTTTTTTTTCTACTTTTGTTGATATTAAGTTTTAAACCATGATGGTCAGATAATATATATGCTGTTATTTCAATTATATTGTGTCTGTTGGGAGTTTCTTTGTTTTTGAGAATATGTTCAGCTTTGGAGAACCTTTTAAGAGGTGCTGAGAAGAAAGTATATTTTTTTATGTTTTATTCAAATGATCTGCAAACATTAGGTAATTCACTCAGTTTACAATTTCATTTAACTCCAGAATTATTATGTTTCACTTTTTCTTCTTTTTATAACCTGTCTATTGGTGATAATGTGGTATTGTAGACTCCAAAGATCATTGTGTGAGCATCAATATTTCTTTTATAAACTTTGGTGACCTGTTTTTAATGTGTAGATGCTAAGAATTGAAATATTATCTAGGTAGATCTTTCCTCTAATGAATATGTAGTGACCTTTCTGATCTCTTCTGATTAATTTGAGTTTTAATTCTGTTTTTTCAGATACTAAAATGGCTGCTCCAACTTATTAGGGCTTTTGCTTTGGACATCTATTTCCATTGACTTTGCCCACTGGTGATATCTATACTTGAAGATAAGAAGGTTTCTTGGATGCAATAGAAGGACAGAATCTGTTTCTGTGCAACCATTCTGTAAGTTTGTGTCTTTTTGTTGGAGGAACTGAAAAGAATGATGTTGAGAGATGTCAGTGACTGGTGTTTGTTAATTCATGTTATTTTGTTGTTGTTGTTGTTGGTGGTGGTGGTGGTGGTGGTGGTGATGGTGTGTGTGTGTATGTGTGTGTGTGTGTGTGTGTGAGAGAGAGAGAGAGAGAGAGAGAGAGAGAGAGAGAGAGAGAGAGAGAGAGAGAGAGAGAGAATTTTTTTTATCTTTTGATTTGCTGTTCATAAATTACTTATTTCTTATTATTTTTTGATTGTGGTTTACTGCTTTAGGTAGGAATTTTCCTTCTATTATCTTTTGTAGGGATGGATTTCTAAATAGATATTGCCTCAGTTTGATTTTTCCTATGAAGTTTCTTATTTTTTCATCTTTTGTTATTATACATTTTGGTGGATATAGTAGTCTAGGCATCTGTGGTCTATTAGAGTCTGAAGTACCTACGCCTAGGCTCTTCTGACTTTTAAGAGTCTCCATTGAGAAACCAGGTTTTTTTCTATATGTTACTTTATTTTTTTCTTTTCCAGTCTTAATATTCTTTTTGGATTCTGCATAGTTAGTCTTTTAATTATTATGTGCCAAGGGGTAAATTATTTTCTGGTATAGTCTATTTGATTTTCTGTGTGCTTCTTATACCTTTATGGTAGGGGAATTTTATTTTAAGACATTTTCTGTGCCTTTGACCTAAGCTTATTCTCTTCCATCAATTTCTATTATTCTTATATTTGTTTTTCAGATTCCCTTCATGTTTTGTGGTAATATCACAAAACATTTAGATTTAACATTTTCTTTGACAGAAGTATCCATTTCTTTTAGTGTGTTATCAATGTCTCCTATCTCCTGCTTCTTAGATTCTGTTGGTCTCCAAGGTTCCTGTTTGAGTTCCTAAATTTTTTATTTCCAGATTTCTCTCATATGGGGTTTCATTATTGATTCTGTTTCAACTTTCAGGTATTGAAATGTTTTATTCATTTCCATCCACTGCTTGTATTTTTGTGATGATCTTTAAGTGTCCTTTTGAAGGGCCTCTATCCTATTACAATGGCTGTTTTAAGGCATTTCTCTTGTGCTGCAGGCATGTTGTGATACAAAGGACTTGCTGTGGTAGGGTTTCTAGGCTCTAGAGAATACATACTATCCTAGTTGTTATTGGCTGTTTTTAAGTCTGGTGCCTAGGTTTCTTGGTTTGGGAAGATGGTAATTTCATATACTGATACCTGTTCTTGTCCTTGTTAGGTGGATGGGTGTTTTTTTCCTTAGTTTCTTTTGCCCTCTCTGACTTTTTAAAAGAGAATTCCATGGCTATGTTCTGCTTGGAAGGGAGTTCTATGATCTTTCTAGGTGTGGTGATTGGGGGTTCTGGGTAAAATGTGTTTCTATGTATTTGGAAGTGACACTTAGAAATGGGGATGAGTGGTAGAGGAAATGGAGATCTATTTGAGGGAGGATAGAAAGTTGTTCCACTAGGAACTGCTTTATCACCTGGAAATGTTGAGAGAGAGAGAGAGAGAGAGAGAGAGAGAGAGAGAGAGAAGATTCTACATAGATGGGGATAAGACTAGGAAATTGGATATGAAGGATGGAAGGAGACTGAAGATCTGAAGCTTATCTATATACTTCCTTGGTTTACTCTCTTCTATGGCAGACTTGGCTGGTAAATTAGTACATTTCTGGGCAGTGCCTGCTAGGGTTGGTGGCTGGCATAACAGAATAAGTGAAGAGAAAGGTTGCAGAATAAGTGAAGAAAGAAAGCAAATCTTTATGATTTGCTGAAGATGGGGATAGAGATGAGGGGAGGCATTAGCAAGTGATCTGCTACAGTGTTAGGTGTCAGACTAGAGGATTAGATGTAGAGGGCAGTAGGGAGAGTGAATATTTGAACTTTATCTACCTGTTTCCCTATCAAAAGTAGTCTGGGATTCCCAGGCCTGCATGCTAGAGTTGGGGGTTGGAATTTTGAGATTGGAAGGAAGAAAGTCTGGAAGGTAAGATCTGTGTCATTCCTTGGAGATGGTGGCATACAGGAAGGTGTTGGTGGTCTGCTACAGAGCTGAGGATGAGGCTGAAAAAATAGAAGAAAGGGATGAAGATCAAAACATGCTCTTTGTCAAGGTAAACTATATTTTCTTTCATTTAAAAGTTAATCTTATAAGGCCTTCCATACCTGAAAAACATTGGATAAGCAAAATATTCATTATTATTTATTCCTAAACAAAACTCAAAACCATAAACACACACACACACACACACACACACACACACACACACACACACACACACACACACACATATATATATATATATATATATATATATATATATATATATATATATATATATATATATCTCAAAGGGAAAAATTGAGGCAAGAGAGACTAATCAGAGATTTTGGAATACACAGAACACCAAGAGAGCATGTTTTAGACGGTGTTTTTGAGATTTTGACAAAGGAGAAACACCAATGAGTGCTGACTAAGACATACTAATAAAGGCCTAATCTCTCTAGTCCAGCTTCAGAAAGATAGTGCAAGGACGGTATTTTAGAAGGCTTAGAAGAAAGCCCAATTTGTCACTATGTCCAGAAGTAATATGGCCACCTCTATTTTTGCCTTCAGCCTTTTTTCATCGTGGAGAAGCATCATGAGGAATAATAATGAATATTTCTATCTTTTCTGAGATGTCAGTAAAGGTTTATATTGAGATAGAAAAATATCCAACCTCTATGCAGCAGGAATGATAAACACAGGATGAGTAGTAAACAGGTCATATATACAAACCTGGCAGTACTGATCTGTGCCCCCTCTTCTCCCTGATAAAGTATCTGTCAGACCAAAATAGCTAAAGTAGAATTTACAAAGCTCTAGAACTCCTTAACATGATCTTTACAATCTACAACAGCAAAGCCATTCAAACTACAAACCAGAAATAATCTGAGGAGTGGAAGTCAACCAACAAAAAAACGACAACACGGAGACAATAGAAATGTTAGAATTATCTGTGAGAAATACAACACCAGGAGAAACATAGTGCATCAGACGTCTACAGACCCAGCTCTATAATCTCCAGGGAAATACTGCCCTAGCACAGAGTGGCTATAAAAAGGTCAAATTCAAATGACCATGTGAACCAAAACTAAGGACAAGATTGTATAGCTATTCTGATAAAGTATACCACATAATAAAGTTAGTAAGAAATGAAAAGGCCACTATAAATAATTAAAGCAAGCAACTCCTCAGGAAAACAACAATTTAAAAAATATATGCACGAAACACTGGGCTTCCCAGCTTCATCAAACACTAGTGAACAAAGGATAGATAGTTTCTGAAAGTATAAAAATGGTGATTTCAACACTCCACTGTTATCAATGATTATGTCACCTAGACCAAAAATCAGTGAAATAATTTTATAGATAACATCTAGGTCAAATGTATAAATAGATATTTATGGATTATTCCATTCAACAGCAATGTTATATACATATGTAAATCTGGAGGTGTAGAAAAAGAGTTGGGGCTCGGGCAAGCTCAATCTATACCCAGAATTTTGTAGGGCTCCTGTTTTCCCATTTTTCTTTTTTTTTTTTAAATGACTTTATTTTACAAAACAAAGCTAAATGTACAAATTTTAAACATTTTTTGCTTAAAATTATACATTTTGTAGTACTGTTTTTTCAGACATTGAAATAATTTTTACATAAAACCATGTGAATATATTTTTTTAGTCAGTACTTGATTTTTTTCAAGGGCTTGACAGTATGCATTGAAAACCTAATAGTTACAATAAGCGTAGAGTACATGCAAAACAAAACACAACATGGGAATAGTCAAATTCTTCTTGTTTTGTAAATATATGTATATTTTTTTGTTTTCTTTATTTTTTGGACTTCATACAGTCTGTGAGTTGTTTCTGGGGGAGTGCAAGCCTCTGGGGTTAGCATCCCACTATCAGTGATGGCATATTATGTCTGTTCTTTTGTGACTGGGTTATCTCACTCAGGATGATATTCTCTAGATGCAGCCATTTTCTTAAGAATTTGGTTAAGTCATTGTTTCTGGTGGCTGAGTAGTATTCCATTGTATATATGTACCACAATTTTTGTATCCATTCATCTTCTGAAGGACATCTGGGTTCCTTCCAGCTTCTGGCTATTATAAATAGAGCCGCTATGAACATTGTGGTGCATATATCTTTGTTGTGTGTTAAAGTGTCTCTGGGGTATATGCCCAGAATTGGAATAGCTGGGTCTTCAGGTAGTACTATATCCAATTTTCTGAGGTATCGCCAGACAGATTTCCAGAGTGGTTGTATTAGCTTGCAACCCCACCAACAGTGGAGAAGTGTTCCTCTTTCTCCACAGCCTCGCCAGCATCTGCTGTCATCTGAGTTTTGGATCTTGGCCAATCTGACTGGTGTGAGGTGGAATCTCAGGGTTGTTTTGATTTGCATTTCCCTGATGGCTAAGGATGTCGAGCACTTCCTCAGGAGTTTCTCGGCCATTCGGTGTTCCTCAACTGAAAACGTTTTGTTTAGCTCTGTACCCCATTTTTTAATAGGGTTATTTGATTCTCTGGTGTCTAGCTTTTTGAGTTCCTTGTACACCTTGGATATTAGGCCTCTATCTGATGTGGGGTTGGTAAAGATCTTTTCCCATTCTGTTGGTTGCCATTTTGTTTTCTTGAGGATGTCTTTAGCCTTACAGAAACCTTGCAATCTCATTAAGTCCCATTTGTTAATCTTTGACCTTAGAGCTTGAGCCATTGGTGTTTTGTTCAGGAAATTTTCTCCTGTACCTATGTGTTCTAAGGTTTTCCCTACTTCCTCATCTAATAGTTTCAGTGTATCTGGTTTAATGTGGAGATCTTTGATCCACTTACACTTGAGCTTTGTACAAGGAGATAAGAACGGGTCTATTTTCATTCTTTTGCATGCTGAGTGCCAGTTGGACCAGCACCATTTGTTGAATAGGCTGTTCTTTTTCCATTGAATGTTTACTGCTTCTTTGTCAAAAATCAGGTGACCATATACATGAGGGCTCATTTCTGGATCTTCTATTCTATTCCATTGATCCACTTGCCTATTTCTGTACCAGTACCATGCAGTTTTCAGCACAATTTCCTTGTAATATAGCTTGAGGTCAGGGATAGTGATTCCCGCAGATGTTTTTTTGTTGTTGAGGATGGATTTCACTATTCTAGGTCTTTTGTTATTCCATATGAAATTGCACATTGATCTTTCCAATTCCATGAAGAACTGGGTTGGAATTTTGATGGGGATTGCATTGAATCTGTAGATTGCTTTTGGTAGGATGGCCATTTTTAAGATGTTGATTTTTCCAATCCATGAGCATGGGAGATCTTTCCATTTTCTGAGATCCTCCTCAATTTCTTTCTTTAGAGGTTTGAAGTTCTTGTCATACAGGTCCTTCACTTGCTTAGTTAGAGTCACACCAAGGTATTTCATAGTTTTTGTAACGATTGTGAAGGGTACGTTTTCCCTAATTTCTTTCTCCACATGTTTGTGCTTTGAGTACAGGAAGGCTACTGATTTGTTTGAGTTAATTTTGTATCCAGCCACTTTGCTGAACTTGTTTATCAGCTGTAGGAGTTCTCTGGTGGAATTTTTGGGGTCACTCAAGTACACTATCATGTCATCGGCAAAGAGTGATGTTTTTATCTCTTCTTTTCTGATTTGTATTCCCTTGATCTCCTTTTGCTGTCTAATTGCTCCAGCCAGGACTTCCAGTACTATGTTGAATAGGTAGGGGGAGAATGGGCAGCCTTGTCGAGTCCCTGATTTTAGTGGGATTGCTTCAAGTTTCTCGCCATTAAGTTTGATGTTGGCTGTTGGTTTGCTGTATGTTGCTTTTATTATGTTTAAGTATGGGCCTTGGATTCCTCTTCTTTCCAGGACTTTTAAAATGAAGGGGTGTTGGATTTTGTCTAATGCTTTCTCAGCTTCTAGTGAGATGACCATGCGATTTTGATCTTTGAGTTTGTTTATATGGTGGATTACGTTGATGGATTTCCTTATGTTAAACCATCCCTGCATCCCAGGGATGAATCCTACTTGGTCATGATGAATGATCGTTTTGATTTGTTCTTGGATTTGGTTTGCAAGGATTTTGTTGAGTATTTTTGCATCGATGTTCATAAGTGAGATTGGTCTGAAGTCCTCTTTCTTTGTAGGGTCTTTGTGTGGTTTAGGTACGAGGGTTATTGTAGCCTCAAAAAATGAGTGGGTAATATTCCATCTGATTCTATCTTTTGGAATAGTTTGGCGAGTATTGGTGTTATATCCTCAATAAAAGATTGATAAAATTCTGCACTGAACCCATCTGGATCTGGGCTTTTTTTGGTTGGGAGGCTTTTGATGACTTCTTCTATTTCTTTAGGTGTTATAGGGTTATTTAGATGGTTTACTTGGTCCTGGTTTAACTTTGGGACCTTGTATCTGTCTAGGAATTCATCCATTTTCTCCAGATTTTCCAATTTTATGGAGTATAAGTTTTTGTAGTAGGATCTGATGATTTCTTGAATTTCCTCAGTTTCAGTTGTTATGTCCCCACTTTCCTTTCTGATTTTGTTAATTTGGATACTCTCTCTTTGCCCTCTAGTTAGTCTGGCTAGGGGTTTCTCAATCTTGTTGATTTTCTCAAAGAACCAACTCTTGGTTTTGTTGATTTTTTCAATGGTTCTTTTTGTTTCTATTTGGTCTATTTCTGCCCTAATTTTGATTATTTCTTGCCGTCTACTCTTTTTGGGTATATCTGCTTCCTTTTGTTCTAGGGCTTTTAGCTGTGCTGTCAGGTTGCTGATGTGAGCTCTCTCCAGTTTCTTTTTAGAAGCACTTAGGGCTATGAGTTTTCCTCTCAATACTGCTTTCATTGCATCCCATAGGTTTGGGTATGTTGTGTTTTCGTTTTTGTTGAATTCTAGAAAGTCCTTAATTTCTTTCTTTATTTCTTCTTTGACCCTGCTATCCTTTAACAGAGCATTGTTTATTTTCCATGTGTATGTGGGCTCTTTGTTGTCTCTGTTGTTGTTAAAGACCAGCCGTAGACCATGGTGATCTGAGAGGATGCATGGGAGTATTTCAATCTTCTTATATCGATGGAGGCTCGTTTTGTGTCCAATTATGTGGTCAATTTTCAAGAAGGTGCCATGGGGTGGTGAGAAGAAGGTGTATTTATTTACTTTGGGATAGTATGTTCTGTATAAATCTATTAATTCTAGTTGGTTCAAAGTCTCTGCTAGTTTTGCAGTGTCCTCGTTCAGTTTCTGTTTCCCTGATCTGTCCATTGATGAGAATGGGGTATTAAAGTCTCCCACTATAATTGTGTGGGGTGAAATGTATTTTTTGAGCTTTAGTAGGGTTTCTTTTATGAATGTGGGTGATTTTTTATTTGGAGCATATATGTTAAGGATTGAGAGTTCCTCCTGACAGATATCCCCGGTAATGAGTAAAAAGTGTCCTTCCTTATCTTTTTTGGTAACTTTTGGTTGGAAATTTACTTTATTCAATATTATAATAGCCACTCCAGCTTGCTTCTTGGAGCTGTTTGCTTGGAAGTTTTTTTCCCACCCTTTTACTCTGAGATAGTGTCTGTCTTTGTCTCTGAGATGAGTTTCCTGTATGCAGCAAAAGGCTGGATTTTGTTTATGTATCCAATCTGATAGTCTATGGCTCTTTATTGGGGAGTTGAAACCATTTATGTTAATAGATATCAAGGAATAGTTGTTTCTGTTTCCTGCTATTATTGCTTTTTTGGGTTGAGTTGTGTCTGTGTTTTTTTTTCTTCTTTTAGTTTTCTTGTTTAGGAGTTTTCTTGTTCTTACTAGGCTGTATTTTCCCTCATTGTATTGGGTTTTCCACCTATAATTCGTTGTAGTGCTGGGTTTGTGGTCATATATTGTGTGAATTTTGATTTGTCTTGAAATATCTTCGTCTCTCCATCGATGGTGATTGATAGTTTTGCTGGGTATAGCAGCTTGGGCTGGCACTTGTGCTCTCTTAAGGAGTGCATGATGTCTGTCCAGACTCTTCTAGCTTTCATAGTCTCTGTTGAGAAATCGGGTGTGAGTCTGATTGGTCTGCCTTTATATGTTACCTGACCTTTTTCTTTTACTGCTTTTAGTATTCTTTCTTTACTTTGGGTGCTTGATGTTTTTACTATTATGTGTACGGAGGTATTTCTTTTCTGGTCCAACCTATTTGGAGTTCTGAAGGCTTCTTTTATGCTCGTAGTCATCTCATTCTTGAGGGTAGGGAAGTTTTCTTCTATGATTTTGTTGAAGATATTTACTGTTCCCCTTAGTTGATACTCTTCTCCCTCTTCTATTCCTATTATCCTTAGATTCGGTCTTCTCATTGTGTCTTGGATTTTCTGGACATTTTGGGTTAGGAGCTTTTTGTTTTTTGTATCTTCTCTGGCTGTTTTGTCTATGTTTGCAATGTTGTCTTCTGCCCCTGATATTCTCTCTTCGATCTCTTGTAATCTATTAGAAATGCTTGCTTAAGTGACTTCTGATTTCTTTTTTGGTGTTCTGAATCTAGGGTTATCTCTTTTAGTGTTTTCTTTATTGTGTCAATCTCTGTTTTAATTTCCCTCTTCCATTCCTTTATTTCTTTGGTTCTGTTTTCCTCTCGTTCTTTGAGTTCTTTGAGTGTTTTTCTTGTTTCTTCTTTAAAAGCTTCTGAATCTTTTTGCTTTTCCTCCCTTTCTTGTTTAATTAACTCTATCAGCGTCTTGAGGCATGATTTCAGGTCTGTGTCTTCTTTTTCTGGAGTGTTTGGAGTTCCGATGTTTGCTGTTATGGGAGAGCTTGGCTCTGGTGTTGCTAGTTTGTCTTGGTTCCCTTGGGATATACTCTTTCTCTTTCCTTTTTCCATTTTGTTGTCAGTGATATGTTCTTAACTTTCCCTTGTATCTGGTCTGTGACCCTGGTTCTCCACTGGTTGAGGTGTCAGATGGGTCAAGCCCTGTTTTATGCCTCAGAGTCGTCGGGTGTGAGCAGAAGTTCCAACGTTCTGTTTCTGTTTGCTGGTTCAGGCACAGTTGCTCAGCCTCTATGAGCTGCTGTTCCGCCTGGCAAGTAGGCCAGGCTCCACTCTGCGTCCGGAAGTCGCCTCCGGGTGGAAACAGAAGTTCTAATTTTCTGTTCCCAATCGCAGTTGCAGAGCCTCCCCATTTTTCTTATCTTCTCACCCAAATGTTTGTTCCTGAAAAGGCTGTTTTTAATCTCTGTCATTTTCTCCCATAAAAAAACAAAGTCAATCTGTTTAGGGAGTCCATCTCTTTTCCCTTTCTACCACATCTGTCCAACATTCCTTCACTACCATGAAATTAATGCCCAGTTTTTATGACTAGACTTTGTAGGACTTAATATTTTCAAAACCTTCTTGGAATAAGGTTTTTTCAATGTTGAACCTTCTAGCCTACCAGTTACCACACCAGAGGTGGTGGAAAGAAAATGTTAGTAGAACAAAGGAGGATGTGGACCTGCTAAGAAATAGTTCTTTGGAGTGAACCCAATCAGTGCTATCAGGATATCAACAGTTAAGTTCACAGAAATACACAATGGCAGGCCAATTCAGAAGAAGCTGAGCAGCTCTGCCAATTGCCCTGCATCGGTAGAAGTGCTAAGAAGTCATCAGAACACCTCCAAAAGTTGTTTGGTGCATTTCTCTCTATGAAGTTATGTCAAATGATGACCAGCAAAGAATGGCAAAGCAAACTAATACGATACAACATCATCAGTGAAGACCAGTGTCAGCAAAGCCCAACAACAAACAGTGGAAAGGCAAACAGATACCACACAGCATCATCCATGCTCTGCTGTGTTATATTTATACCCTTTCAGAACATCATGTGTTCTCTCAAGCATCTGCTCTAGTAAAATGTCACATGCCTGTTTCCAGGCTGCTTCCAGAAAGACCCTCAAAAAATTTTCTCCCCTAAGTCTGCTTCAGCAAAAACATCCTCTCATAAGACAGTTTCCAGAATCCTCTCATAAGACAGTTTGTAGAACAAATCACAATACAAATGAGTCACCAAAGAAGCCAGAGATTTCCAATTCAGAATCTACTTCACGAACTGTAGAAGATGCAGTCACTTCCAAGGAGTTTTTCTGATTACATATAGTGGCAATGATTGATCTTCTTTCAAACCCCTCCATCCTCTGGTTTGCACATCCCACTGAACTTCCTGATTGCCTTGGTATAGATGATTATAAATCAGAGTGAAGAGTATGTGCCCCCAAGGGGGAAAACGATGAAGTATTCTCTGTTTCCTATTCTGATTGGCAATGTTCACAACTATAAAAAGGTCAAAAAATTAATTAGTGTAATAAATAAAGGAATTCATATGGGAGAATTAACAATGTAAATAGAAAGGTATTATTTGAGTTTTTCCCCTGGTAGTCAGTTATCCACCCCATTTACGGGGATTTTCAGAAAGAATTTGAGGTCTCCTGAAGAATATCTGGAGTCAAGTGTAACCAAAATACTGCCATCAGCTAAATCTATACTTCATGTTACAAGGCACAAATGGGCTTTGTGACCTGTTTGAGGGCATAGCACAGCACCACACAGCACTGCACAGTTGCCTTAAATTTTATGGGACCATTTTATACAGCAGGGTTTCTCATTTTCAAAGAGCCTCATTAAAAATCTTATTAAACTATTAAGTGTCTACAAGGTGATTTTGTAGCTGTAATTACAAACGTTCATTTAGGCAAGAGCTATTTGCATTTTTTCATGGCAGAGTTTGCTCTTTGCTTCCTTCCAAATGTAATTGCCTAAGTTTCAACTTCTTCATTTTAAGGACAATATATAAAATATATCAGAATAACATTTTGCAAAGGAGAGAAAAAAATACATCTTATTCAAAGGATAACCATGTCTACTATATACTCCTAGAACACAATGCCTATTCTTTCTGTGGCTAGGCTCTGAGGTCTTCCTGAGAAACCTCTGTGCTTTTTGGGAGAGGTGTTTTCTGACATTTTTTAAGTCTGTTAGTAGTCTGCTGACATCTGTGCTGATTAATGCAGAAGGCCACATGGGGACAAACTTAAATTCTATTTCAAGCAAACTTCTGCCTTAGGCTCTTTTACTTGCTCTTCTTTTTGCTAGATGCTCTTCTCCTAGATAACTGGATGGGATGGTCTATTTCCATGTTTCATCCTGATATCTACTACAAAGTAAATTTATCACTGGGGTTTTCCTGACTACCCAAAATAAGTGAGCCTCTTACTTTCCACCTACATCTGTTTCCAAAGTCATGAACTTACTTCTATTCAAGCTGCTTAATTTGCCACTGCAGCTTTTTGAGCATTCATCATGGTATATAGGTATTTGTTTTACTTTCTCTTGATATCTATCTACAAAAAGACAAATTCCAAAAGAAAAGGATTTTTGTTTTTCAATTGTCTTTTTCACCAACTTTAGAACAGTGCCTGATATACAGTGGACACAAAGTGGGCATGTATTGAATTTAAAGATATCATTTAAAGTAATGAGAATAATATTTTAAGGGCTGCTGAACTGTGTGTGTGTGTGTATGCAGCTCCTGAGGGCCTGGTGTGCATGGATGTCAGGAGAAGGCATTGGATGGCCTGGCCATGTGGATGATGGGAACTGAACCTGCTTCCTCTGCAAGAGCAGGAAGTGAGTGCTCTTAATTACTGAGCCATATTTACAACTGCAAGAATATTATATTAATGAGGAGATAAAGCCTCACAATAATAATGTGTAGCATTTTCCTTTTAGAAAGGGAGAATGTGGGATAGTGGCTCAACTTCCAAGAAAACCGTATGGTAATTACAGAGTCTAGAATGCTAGTGTGCTGAAGGACTTCCAGAGCATGTCTGGTAATTTATTTGAGTAACTCTCTGACATTTTAACTTTTTCCATAAGGAGGAATAATAATAAAAACAACAAAACTCTTTTTTACAAGTTTAGAATCATGAAGAATGTAAGGGGATTTGATTACTCCCAAGGCCCAGAGCAAGTTCCATGTCATTAAGGACCAGAGGTAAACCTGTATCTTTTCTGTGTGCATAACATATACAGTGTTGTTGCAACCAAAGCAATTGAGCAAGCAGAAAACACACTGAGAAGTCAATATTCCTCACTGCTTAATAACAACATATCATTTTGTTAAATGGAAGACCACAGCATGGTGGCAGCTGGTGCCATTCTCTGTAGCGCATTCTGTACAGTATAAAACTACATCATGCATAGTGAACAGCTTTTTCTTATAGTCCCTTTTAACAAGATAACAACAACAATGACAAAAAACCCTTTTCTAGAAAAGTTTATGTGGGAAGTGCTTTTACTTTCATACCTTTGTCTACCATACATGGTGGGGAGAAGTTAGAGAGAATGAAAGCACAGCACCCTTCTCCAACAAAGTTTCCAACTCCTTGAAGAAGTGTTTGACATCCATCAATTGGTGACAGTTTCCTGTTGTAAACCAGAGGTCTTATAGTAGAAAAAAGGGGAATATTTGTGTTTATTTCAGTTTTATACATTTTACACTGATAACCAACAGAATACTTTTTAAAAAGTGATTTAGCACAAGAGATCATATATCTCAACATTCAAATGACTCCTTAAAATAATATAGTGCAGTCTTCTCCCTTTACAGCAAGTGAGGTAAAGGTTAATTTGGTGAAGAGACCTTCAGGGAAACCATATACTCATTAGTAAGGCTTCGCTAACACCTGCTGTCCAACTTCAAGAGTAGGTCTTGTACTCCATCTGTTGTAAAGTCTAAATTTGCATAGTACAGTTGTCCCACCCAGGGTTCAAAGAAAGTTGCTGCCAATGTACCCCTCTGAAGATTCCAGGTTCACCCAGGTTGAGATTTATTGAGAACTTTTATCCAATTCTTGTCAACATTGGAACAGGTGTTGATATCACAATGGGGAAGAAATTAGTTACCAATTATTAACATTACAAACGAATTGATTGTATTTTGTTTTTTTTTCTCAAATCAACATATATGAAACTCTTCTACTAAAAATGCAGACAGCTCTGCCCATGGCTTTATCTTTTTTGCTTACAGAGCTCTATAAGTACACTGTTTAAATAGAGAAACAGGAAGAGACAAAAAATTCTCTTAAAACTCTCTGTGATTTCTCAATTCACAGTTTCCCTCCAAACCATCACCACATATGGGAATTGTTTAGAGAAACACATGCCTTGTTTATACCCATTTATAAGGGAAGAAAGAAATTTATGTGTACCTGAAGTGTGAACTGTTTATAACAGGAACATTTATTCTTTATCATAATTGGTTTCTTAGAAAGAAAGAGTTAGCAAGTTTTTTTTTCTCAAAACTTTATAAATGTCAGCTTTGCTCAGATGGAATCTGTAAACATGACACAACAGAAGCGTATCCCCCATGTTTAAGCTCAGCTTGCCTAACAAAATAATCAGCTACAGTCAACACAAAGTATGAACATTATTCAAACAAAATCATGTTTTACCTGGAGAGGGAGGGTGTCATACAGCATGCAGGATAATAGTGTGAGGTCTAGACTAAAACTGGAATAGACAAAGGGACCTGGACTTTGATACCCAGAAGAACTCCTGTCAGTCTTCATGATTAAGTGATAATAAGAGCCACATCGTTGTTCCTCTGACTCTATACTAAGAAAGAAACTGAGGAATGGATGTAGAGCAATGTGCTACAAGGAAATGTGCTGAAAGGAAAAAGTGGAGGAAGTGAGAAAGAAAGGAAGAGAGGAAGAGGGAAGAGAGAAAGAAGGAGAGAGGAAGAAGGAACAAAGGAGGTAAGGAGGAATGGAAGGAGGGAAGAAGGATGGAAGGAAAAAAGGGAGGGAGGGAGAAAGAAAGGAAGGAAAGAATGAATTAAAATAGCTGGCTTAGAAGCTCTGATTAAAACTCAGTACATCACAAAGCAGAACAGAAACAAAAGATCTAAAAGTGGCATAGGAACTTGGTGAGAAGAGAGTTGTTTCTTTTTTTTTTAAGTCAGAATGGAAAGGAGATGAAGAAACTTATGAGGATGAGTAAGACTAACAATTGTCAAATTAATTTTATAAATAAGTTAATTTTAAATTAATATATTTTAGTTTACAAAAATTAGTTCTATAAAAAATTAATTTTATGAAAAGAAGGCATAAATACATTTTACTTATAGTATCAACATTTCATTTAGAGCCTAAAGCTCAGTGATCCTCTTTAGGAGCCCAGCAGGGGAAAGCTCAAGTCTTATGTACTTCCAAACAGGTCTTTTTCTCTTACTTGATGTTCCTTTCAAGATTTCACATCATTAACACCAAGAATTGGTAGTAGGGGCAAAAGAATGCTTGAGCTAGGCAAACAGTTTTATGTGAACCTTAAAAATGTGGACTAGCAGGGGTTTGGAGAGCTCATATCTTGTAGATCATAAGCCCAATCTTTTATTTTGCATGTTAATTCAGTCATTTACTCCAGGCTTCCTTTTGATTATCCTATGAATCACATCCTGTGACCCAGCCCTTTGATTCTTAGAAGACAGCAAGCACAATTTCTTAATGAAATTAATTTAATTTTCTTTACTTATTTACTTTCCATCTTACTCCTTGCTCCCTCCTCCCCTCCAGCAGCACCTTTTCTTTCTTTCTTTCTTTCTTTCTTTCTTTCTTTCTTTCTTTCTTTCTTTCTTTCTTTCTTTCTTTCCTTCTTTCTTCCTTCCTTCCTTCCTTCCTTCCTTCCTTCCTTCCTTCCTTCCTTTCTTTCTTTCTTTTTTTTACATTGCAAAAGAATTCAGAGATCTGCCTGCCTCTGTTAAGCACAGACAACAAATTAGTTAGGTGAGACATCAACCTGAAATTACCATCTCTACCATGCCTGGACCTAACCTTGCTCTGGTCCCAGAGAAATCATGTCTATACTTGTAAGCATGAACAAAAAGTTAAGCTGGGTGGGATCTCCTGCAATCACCACTCCTTAAATTTCTTTATCTTCTCTTGTAGCATTTTCCTGACAAGTTGGTTCACAACACAGCTTATTTTGTGTCATTAGATTTGTGAAGCCCCTAATATAATTCATATTGCATCCTTACTTTGCAGTTGGAAAATTATGTTTTTGAGCTCCAGTTCTTTGAGTTCTTGCCCACAGCTTTAAGGGCTATCCTGAACATCCCAACATTTACCATTTTGTTGAGACATTAACCACACCTTCACTTCCTAAACTTGTGTGGTCTCTGATTATCACAAAGACATTAATGTTAACAAGTAAGAGGGATGTAGAAATATGTACATTAGTATACAAAAAGCCTTCCACCCATAGTAGCTATCAACATTAATGGAGGTCCATACATGCTGGCCCTGTTCTAGGGGTGGGAACCATGTCATTCCATTTCTACCAAGGCCATGCTGAACCTGCCACAGACATGTACACAAACTCACACAAACACATAGACATGCACACATGTATACACACACATTCACATAATATATACATGGTTTGTCATATTACATGCTAAATATGGCTTTACTGTTCAGATGCTGTATGACATTGAAGTACTATGCATGAGGTCACCCCAAGCACCTCTCCAATGCTTCTTGCTAAGGATTTAGAGCCAGTGAATGTTGTCATCTGCTCAGAGTCACACAGCCAGCACCAGGAACACACAGCACTCTCAGACCAGACAGTTGTCACTAAAGATAGGCAAATAAATCATGTTGGTTAGCAGTTAATTGGGAAGTGGGAAATAGACCTTCAGAATTCTAAGAAAGAATGGGAACAGGAAACTTCCTATTCTGGAAAAACAAAAAATAGCTTATTTGCACCCATAACTGACCTATCTACTATGGATGAAAAAAATAAAACTGTATCTCATCTGCATGTTTTTAAAACTTTGTTAGTTTTATGCAATCACAGTTCTAGTAATGCGCAGAGTCTAGGCTTCTTGATTATTTTTGAGCATTTCTTGGACATTCTGTTTTACTCTGCTTTGTGTTTTAAGACCCAAATATAATCTTATCTATTTGAGGTTCTCATGAATGAGACAAGAGATTGGGGATCGATGCAAAAGCAAAAGGTTTATTAGTCCAGTACACTGGGGTGGTCTACAACCAGAGGAGAGGCAACCCCAAAAGGCTGTTACACACAGTTTTTATACTTTTTAGGGTTACAGGTTACATTAGCAAGGTTAAAAATTTAAGTTCACTGGCTAAGCGTATTGGCCTTTGAATCTATTAGCTAGCAAGCATGTGACAGGTATTCAAACTCTATCTGGGACCAGAGGGTCAGGTGACTATCAGTCAAAACATTCTGTGGTTTTTAAAGAATGTTCCTGCTACTCCTGAGAAGTATGGGTGGAGAATGGAACTTGGCCTAGCCTTGACCTGAGGCAGTAAGTATAAGGCTGGCGAAAGCCCCTAGGGTCTTTCAGTCTCAAGATACTCACCTGGAAGACAGCCCACACCTCATGAGAAATACTTATCTTTATAGGACAAAGAATTCATTTCTAATTCTCTGACCTAGTTATATGATCCTGAACAAATTACTGTCCAGTACCATGTACCTTGTTTTTGGCATATGTACACACTGAGGGCTAACACTTTCCCATTAAGTTCCCTTTGAAACTATTGAGTGAGCATTTTTTCTTTTTCTTTTTCTTTCTTTCTTTTTTTTTTTTTTTTTTTTTTAAAGTTTGGAGTGATCGGAACACTTAAGTGCCATCATTAAATTGAGATTGCATGATTTACCAGTCATTTTTCTCAGTTAAAGAACTAGAAACTCACACCTGGTCTGTCTTCAGAAGCAGTGGTTGTATGATGCTTATCCCATGTGTGCTAACATCAATTGCAACATCAAGTTTCTGGCCTAAAAATCTATATGGAGCCTAGTGATATTTACTATTAGCCAACGTAATGGTTTATGTAATATAGTTTCTTCTTACATGTGGGTTAAGGTCTATTCTTCAATCTGTTTGTTCTTTAAAGTAATGTTTGTGTGTCTGAGCATCTGTTTGTTTCCTTCTTGGATCACACCCATTTCTTGTTGTCTTATATAAATGGTAAGATAACTATGCCTGACCTGGAAGTACTCTTCCATACATCCTGGGTATATATCATCTCTGTGAACTACTCAACCCAGTCATTTATTTTCCTGATTGTTCCCCTAAATCCCAGGCTTCTTTCTCATCTGTCCCTCAGAACTGATATGTTTAGAAATCCATCATTCATTGTAGGATGTTTGGTATCATTTATTTCCCCTAATAATTCCTCCTTGGTTTATAGCCTCAGCAATACATAGTTTATATTTCCTGACTTTTATCTACACAGATTTTAATTCTATGAGTTGTGCTAAGTTGCCTTCTGGTGTAATAAATGCCTTGTGTGGAAGGATGAAGTGTTGTATTATCAGAGTACGCTTCAAGATCACATTTTCTATGGGGTATTGTAGGGCATACATTCATCTTCCTATTATGGTAGGCCTGGGTCAAGGGTCATGTTATGAAAGTAGACTGCACAATAGTAGGATGAAATGGAGTTGGTAGAGTCTTCTGTCTCTAAATGAGGGGTTTGTTTCTCTGAAAAAACATATTTGTCTGTCTACTAAGCTATCTGTCTACCTGTCTGTCTGTCTATCTGTCTATCTATCTATCTATCTATCTATCTATCTATCTATCTATCTATCTATCTATATATCTATCTATCTATCATCTATCATCTATCTATCTATCTATCTTTTACCTTATATCCTCTATCTGTCTGTCTTTCTTCTGCTCTCCAGTTATTTCCCTAGACCCATGTTACTCTGCACACCCTCCTTTTCTAGGAAAGGTGGTTTAAGTCTTCTGCATCTTGCTATTTTTTTTTCTGCACAAAATAAAAACTTTCTGGGATTATTTATACTGTGGACATGGTCCCTGACATGGCCTTTCCTTTCTCTATACTACGTAGTTTGTCTGTTGTACTCTTTCAACCCAGTAGAAATCCATGTGATTTTCTTTCCCATGCCAGGGAACAGAGATAGTTCTAGAACTTATTCCACCCACTTAAGGATCCTTAAGGGATTGTGTGATGGTCTGACATGTACTTTCATTTCTTTCTAGAATCTGCTCTGACTGACTAGACAGTACTCTAATGTATTGTATCTTATTTATCATGTAGGTGTTTCTCTATAATTTATAGAACATTATCGACTTTTACATTTTGTAGCACAGGGGAATCAAATTTAATGCCTGGATGTTTCCAGTCAATTTCCAGAATGAAAATTAACTTTGCAATTAAAAGCCTGCTTTGACACTTGAATGAGTTCACACTGCAGGAATGTCTTTGAAAAGAGAGCTAACTCATCATGATTGATGGGAGGGAGGGGCTTCCTAGCAAGTTACTTCAGACAAAAGTTAATGAAGAACATCTCTGATCAGGGAGCTGATAATTGAGACAATCAGATGCTGCAAAGAGGTGAGCTGTGAACAAATTAACTCCTAGGTGACAGCAGGGGACAGCATGTGGTCTCAATATTTATATTGTGCATCCATACTTTCTTTCTTAAACCAGAAGAAACTTTCATCAGGGGATTAAAAGCAGGCTACCAGATGCAAGTAATTTTCTAAACTAAATATTATTCAAAAAAAGTTAGAGAAATAAATACAGTCAAGCTATCCTAAATTCCACCGGTCAATTACTTTCTTCTTCTCCTCCCCTATTTTGATACTGTTTGGGGGACTAGTTGGCTCAGAATAGTCCTATGGGATGATCTCATACAAAGTACCCTACACCCAAAGTCCTCCAATGTTCTTTCCTGACTTTAGACAGATGATTTCTTCTTCCTTGTTTTGTCTTTTGTTTTGTTGTTGTTGGTTTTCTATTCCTTAGATTCAAAGCTAGGAAGATTAGTAATGACATTTTGGTGGCATTTTAAATAATGGGATTGCAGAATAGGTCTGTTTTATTAAGGGATGACTGTAATTTGGAAGCAGGTAAATACAAATATCAGGACCTAAATTGTCTGATAACTTAGCTGACAGAGCAGTGTGGAAGTACCCACAGACTTTCTGTGAATCACTGGGGAATAATAGCTCAAGTCACTCTCTTCCTGAGACCTAGAGGAATGGCTCTGTATAAATCTTAGCCACCCTGAGCTTCTTAATAAGGTATCTTCAAATCTTTCTCAAGTATCTGTAACTCAAGACTCTGCTAAGTCAACCATTTTGTGTGTTAATTATGACTATCTCCACAGGGAAAGAAGAAATGGTTTGTCATTCCTACTTAACAAGCACATATTGATTTTAAATCTTAAATGCAACTGTTGCCATTGTATAAGAATATGTGTGAAAATGCTCCATGCCTTGCCTGAGGTGACATGACCTGTGGCCTGCTAGGGTGAAGACTCAGTTCTGACAACTATGTTTTTCTCCACAACCCTTAATATCTATGACTTGGTGTTTCACCAGCTATTTCTAATCAGTTTAGTTTAGTTCCTGCGATTACCTTAAACTCCTTGACAGTAGTTGGGTGTTATCTTTTCCTTTTACTTTCATGTCCTCTGTCCTGTGTTCATTCTTGTAATGAGTTAGTGGGCTATACATCCTTAAAGGATATTTCCTGAAGTGGGGCACTTGTGGGCATCTTTGGCCGGCAATATTCTCAGTTCTTGCCTTGAACAGCAAATCTATTCAACTGCACACATATGCAGAGCAAAGAATGAAAATGGCACTGTTAGAAATGTATCAAGCTCCTTTGTTAAAGCAGCAGCACTTTGAATTAGCAGGTTCCTCTATTCTTAAGGACTTTTGTACCACAGAAGCCCAAAGATAGGATTTGTGGAATGTGCTTCACATTTTTATTAATATTTTCTACAGTTATTTATTTTTTGTTGTTGTTTATTTCCCATTGGTTATTTTATTTACATTTCAAAAGATATCCCCCATCCCAGTTTTTCCTCTGAGAACTCCAGAACACTGCACCCCTTCCCCTGCCTCTACAAGGATGCTCTTCCACCCACCCACACATTTTTGCCCCACCGCCCTATTATTCCCCTACACAGGCACATCAAGGCTTCACAGGATTCAGGGTTTCCTCTCCCATTGATGCTAGACAAGGCTATCCTCTGCCACAGGCACAAATTCAGCTGGAGTCATGGGACCCCCATGTGTATTCTTTGGTTGGTGGTTTAGCCCGTGGGAGTTCTGGGGCAGGGGTCTGGTTGGTTGATATTGTTGTTTCTCCCATTGGGTTGCAAACCCCTTTCAGTTCCTTCAGTACTTCCCTCAACCTCTCCATTGGGATGTTTGGCTGCAAGCATCCACATCTGTATCCATAAAGCTCTGACAGAGCCTCTCAGGAGACATCTACATCAGGTTTCCCTCAGCAATAACTTTTCAGCATCAGAAAATGTCTGGGTTTGGTGGCGACATATGGAATGGATCCCCAGGTGGGGAAATCCCTTGATGCCCCCACATCCTTCAGTCTGTTCTCCACTCCTTGTCTCTGTGTATTCTTTAGACAGAAACAATCTGGGTTAAAATTTTGGAGATGGGTGGATAGCTCCATCCTTAAACTCGGGGCCATTCTTAACCTCTGAATATCTTCTTTAAAGGTTTTCTCCAACCCCTTTGTTGGGTATTTCAGCTAATGTCATCCCAATTGTGTCCTGGGAGTTTCTCATTTTTCTGGCATCTGGGAATTTCTGGTGGCTAAACTTGATTTCTATCCCCCATTGCTATAAACCTCTGTTCATTTTCCTGACCCTCCATCTTGGCTGTCACCTCCCACAACTAATACGGCTTCATTTTTCCTCTACTCTCATCCTCTTCTCTTACTCCAAAGTCCCTCCTACCCTCAACCTGGTGTGATTATTTTGTTCCCCTTTCAAAGTAGAACTGAGGCACTCACACTTTGGTCTTTCTTTTTTGTGTGTGTTTCATATGATCTATAAGTTATATCATGGGTATTCTGAGTTTTTTCCCCTAATATACACTTCTCAGTGAATATATACCATATGTGTTCTTTTGTGACTGTGTTACCTCACACATGATGATATTTTTTAGTTCCATCTATTTGCCTGCAAATTTCATAAAGTCCCTTTTTTAATGGCTAAGTAGTACTCCATTATGTAAATGTACCACATTTTTGGTATCCATTCTTCTGTTGAGGGACATCTGGGTTGTTTCCAGCTTCTGGCTATTATAAATGAAGGTGGTATGAACATAGTGGAGCATCTTTCTTTGTTGTATGTTGGAGCATTTTTTGGGTCTATGCACAGGAGTATAACTGAGCCTTTAGGTAGTACTATGTCCAATTTTATGAGGAACATCCAGACTGTTTCTAAAGTGGTTATACCAGCTTAAATCCCATCAACCACCAACAATGGAGGAGTGTTCCTTTTTCTGCACACCCTTGCTAGCATCTGCTGTCACCTGAATTTTTGATCTTAGCCATTCTAACTGGTGTTAGGTGGAATCTCAGGGTTGTTTTGATTTGCATTTCCCTGATGACTAAGGATGTTGAATATTTTCTTAAGTGCTTCTGAATAATTTGAGATTCCTCAGTTGAGAATTTTTTGTTTAGCTCTGTACCCCATTTTTTAATTAAGATTATTTGATTCTATGTTGTCTAACTTTTTGAGTTCTTTGTACATATTGGATATTAGCCCTCTGGAAGATGGAGCATTGGTAAAGATATTTTTCCAATCTGTGGGTTGATGTTTTGTTCTTTGACAGTGTCCTTTGCGTTACAGAAGCTTTGCAATTTTATGAGGTCCCTTATGTCAATGGTTGCTCTTAGAGCATAAGCTCTGTGTTCTGTCCATGAAGTTTTTCTTTGTGTTTACAAGGATTTCCCCCATTTTCTCTTCTATTTGATTCAAAGTATGTATGTTTTTATGTGAATGTTCTTGATCCACTTGGACTTGAGCTTTACACAAAGAAATAAGAATGAATCAATTTGGGCTAGAAAGATGGGACAATAGTTACCAGCCCAGACTACACTTCCTGAGATCCTGATTTCAGTTCCAAGCAACCACACTGTGGCTCACAACCATCTGTAATGGGATCTGATACCCTTTTCTGGTATGTCTGAAGACAGCTATAATAGACTCATATACCAAAAGTAAATAAATATTTAAAAAAGGATCAATTTGCATTCTTCTACATGCAGACTACCAGTTGAGCCAGCACCATTAGTTGAAAATGCTGTCTTTTCCCCACTGGATGATTTTAGCTTCTTTTTCAAAGATTAAGTGACCATATATGTGTGGGTTTATTTCTGGGTCTTCAATTCTGTTCTATTGATCGACTTGCCTGTATCTATACCAATACCATCCAGTTTTTATCGCTCTTGCTCTGTAGTATGACTTGAGGTCAGAGATGCTGATTCCCCCAGAAGATCTTTTATTGCTGAGAATAGTTTTTACTATCCTGTGTTTTATTTTGTTTTGTTTTTTGTTATTCCAAATAAATTTGAGAATTGTTCTTTCTAACTCTATGAAGAATTGAGTTGGAATCTTGATGTGGATTGCATTGAATCTGTAGATTGTTTTTGGCAAGATGGCCATTTTTTTTTTGCTATATTAATTCTGTTAATCCATGAGCATGGGGGAATTTCCATTTTCTGAGATCTTCTTCAATTTCTTTCTTCAGAGATTTGAAGTTCCTGTCATACAGATATTTCACTAGCTTGGTTTATGTCACACTAAGACATTTTATATTATTTGTGACTATTGTGGACAGTGTTGCTTCCCTAATTTCTTTCTCAGCCCTTCTATCTTTTGAGTAGAGCAGATTTGTTAGTTGATTTTATATCTAGCCACTCTCCTGAAGTTGTTTATCAGCTGTAGGAGCTCTCTGGTAGAATATTTGGGGTCACTTATATATATTATCATATTATCTACAAATAGCGATATTTTGACTTCCTTTCTCCCAATTTGTATTGCTCTCATCTCCTTTTGTTGTCTAATTGCACTGGCTAGAACTTTTAGTACTATATTGAATAGGTAAGGAGAGAGTAGACAGGCTGTCTTGTCACTGATTGTAATGGAATTACTTCTAGTTGGTCTCCATTTAGTTTGATATTGGTTACTGGTTTGCTGTATATTGCTTTTATTATATTGATGTATGGGCCTTGATTTCCTGATCTTTCCAAGACTTTTAATCCTGCATTCCTGTGATGAAGCCTACTTGATTATGGTTGATGATCATATTGTTTTCTTGGATTCGGTTTATAGAATTTTATTGAGTACTTTTACATCAATATTCATAAGGTAAATTGTTTTATAGTTTTCTTTTTTTGTTGGGCCATTTTGTGGTTTAGGTATCAGTGTAACTGTGGCTTCATGAAAAGAATTACGTAGCGTTCCGTTCCTTCTGTTTTCATTTTATGGAATAGTTTGTCTTGTTTTTCTTCTTAGTTTCACCATGCTGTTTAATCTAGCATGTTGCCTAGAAAGCCTTCTATTAGCCAGAGTACAAATACTTCTCCAGCGTGTCTCCTAGGGACCATTTCACCCACTGCTCTGTTTGGCTGCTAGTCTCTTGTCTCTCTCTTTTCAGCAATGGTGAGGCAGATTCCTTTTCCTAGGGGAAGAAAGATCCATGGCTTGTTGCCCTTGCCAATAACAAAGATGTTGGATGGCCAAGTGGCAAAGCTGTTGCCATTGGCATCTTACACATGAACCACATCAAAAGAGCTGGGATGTCTCTCTATTAGTGATTACATCAATTCTTCTTAAGTTAGCACCTCCAGTCACCATACACAGGTTTCCTGTGTCAAACTCAATGGAGTCAGTTATTTTACCTGTCTCCAAATCAATCTGAATGGTGTCATTCACTTTGATGAGGGGATCAGGGTATTGAATAGTACGAGCTTCATGGGTCACCAGATGTTGGATTTCTTTTGTGTCCACCAAGATCTTTCTCACTTTACACAGCTTATTCTTGGCCTCCTCAGGTGTAATATGATGAACAGCAAAGTGACCCTTGGTGTCATCAGACCGATGATCTCTTCAGTCTTGTCAATGCTGATGACATCTATAAACCCAGCAGGATAGGTTATGTCAGTCCTGTCTTTGCATCAATCTTAATGAACCACTGCATGCAAATCTTTTATACTTCGTCTCCAGTCAGGACATATTTAAGTCTGTTCCTCAGGAAAATGATCAGAGGCAGACATTCCTTCAATTTGTGAGGACCAGTGGATGAATGAGAAGCAAACACACTGGTCAACTTATCCAGCAACCAATGTTTGGAGCAGCTACGTGCTTTAGATGTTTCATGGGACTACAAGCCATGGCTGTGCTAGGAACACCTATGGTATCTTTTACTGCTAGATTCTTTCTTTATCTCTTGTATTCTCTTGATAATTCTTGCCTGTATGACTCCTGTTCTCTTTCCTAGTTTTTCCATCTCCAGGGCTGTCTTGCTTTGTGTTTTTTTAATGTTCTATTTCCATTTTTAAATCCTGAATAGTTTTGTTCAATTCCTTCACCAGTTTGACTGGGATTCCTGTATTTTTTTTTTTATGGCATTTATGTGTTTCCTCTTTAAGAACTTCTACTTGTTTACTTCTGTTTTCCTGTCTTTCTTTAAGGGATTATTTTATGTCCTTCTTAAAGTCCTCTATTATCATAATGAAATGAGAATTTAGATCTGATTCTTGCTTTATAGGTTTGTTGGAGTATCTGGGACTTGCTCTGGTGAGAGAACTGGGTTCTGATGTTGCCTGTTCAAAATGGTTTCTGCTGCTTATGTTCTTGAGCTTGCCTCTTGCCATCTGGTTATCTTTGGTATTATCTGGCCTCCGTTTTGCTGACTGGAGCTTGTCCTTCCTGTGATCTTGTGATCCTGTGATCCTGGATATTTCAGAATACTTGGGATGGCAAGCTGTAACTTGGATGTGGACTGTGTGAGTATGGATCCAGAGCTGAGTCTCTGCTCCCAAAATAGGTGAAAACTGGATGGTGTCTGGGTCCCTGACTGGGTGGGGTATCTGTGTCCATGGTTTGCAGGAGTCTTGGTATACTGGGTATTGGAGAAGGTTTTGGGGTCTGACCTGTGCCCTTGGATGTGTCAAAATACCTGGGGAGTCACGATGCAACTGGTGTATGGGCTGTGTGGGTCTGGGTCCATGCCCACGCCCTGATCCAGCCTCATTTATTTATTTATCCATTTCTTTATTAGCTTTGCATCCTGATCACAGCCCCTCCCCCCATTTCCAAAATTTTCCTTCTCTTTGAAACACAGATTTAAAAAAAAAAACCTTTTTTTTTTTTCAGAAGACTTTTATTTTGAGGTCATTCATCTTAAGATAGGAAGGGTTTTTAAAAATACGTTTTGATGTTCTTTGCTGTCCTCTCGTTTCTCCCAGATATTCTCTATTTTGCTACCTAGCACACATCATGTGTATTCTTCTTTCTCTCTCTCAATGGGTAAACAACAACAAACAACAGAAGATGGGGAGAAAAAATAGACTCACTAAAAAAAGTTAATGTAAAATTAATGTAAAAAAATACCAAAACAAAACAACACACATGAACATGCACACACACACACACACACACACACACACACACACACACACACACGCACGCACGGGAAACAGAGAAGAAGAGGCAAGAAAAGGGGAGGGATTGAGTGAGGGAGAGAGAAAGAGAGGGAGAGGAAGGGAGACACACAGAGAAAGAAAGAGAGAGGGGTAAGGGCGGAGGGAGGGGGAGAGAGGAAGAGAGAGAGGGAGAGTTTTGCCATAGCCAACTACTCCTGGGGTTGCCCTGGAACACAGTTGGTATACACAGTGACATTCTGGAAAAAACTTACTTCCTTTTATCTAGCAGGTGTCAATTACAAATAACTTCTTGGCTGACTAGGAGTTGGACTTTGTTTCTACTTCCTCTTCTCTGAGCTAGGACTCTTTTTCCAGTTTGAATAAGTATAGTTCTTGTTCTTGGTATCACATTCTCTGTGAGAATATATATGTATCAATTTTGTTGAATGTGGAAAACATTTCCATGGAGTTATCTCTTCCTGCTGGCTCTTAAAGTCTTGCTGCCTCCTCTTCCACATAACTTCCTGAACCCTGAGGGGAGGGATTTAATGAAGCTAACCGATTGAGGACTGAATGCTCCAAAGTCTCTTACTGTACACACTATCCAATTGTAAATCTCTTTGGTAACTTCCAACTTCTGCAAGAGAAAGTATCTCTGATGAGGGTTGCATGGTACCTTGAGTGTCAATTGTGGTTACATGAATGAACAAAAATTAACTACTACCCCATTTCAGGAGTTCTTGCATTGGTATATTCCTTTACAAAAAGGCAAAATGTAAAATAAATAAATGGATAAAATTTGAATAATTCAAAACTTCCCCCAAACCTCAAGCTCTATATTTTCACATTGATCCATATGTCTATTTGCTCTCATTATTTTCTTTAGTTATTATAATTATTATTATGTATACACACACAATCTGCTAAGTCTAGAAAAAGACAAATATGTTTATTATGCAATATTCAGTGAGCACCCACAAAGCTCCCTATGCAGAATCCCCTAAGAAGACCTTTAGACATAGACCTTTAATATGCATTTGACAGTTGATTTCCCAATCTTTAGCATTAGCCAACTGCTCTTATATAAAGTTGAACCTTGGACATCGGAAAATTTTATTATTACAATTGAACTAAGCACAACTATGTATTCATAACCTGTTAGAAGTTGGAAAATTGCTGATATGTTTACAAACTGCCTTACCTATTCTTCATTATTGATATATATGCTTTAAAATTAAAATACATGCATTTCTTACTGTTGCTTCTATTAAAGCATATTGGGTAACAATACGGTGTTTGGCAGCATTAATTGCAATAAATCAGTAAAAAATATTTATGTTTACCTAGTAGCTGATGTATAGGTAGCTTTACAATTTATAGGTTGCAGCCAAATATCCTTTTATATGTGTCATTTTTATGGTATAGAATCTGAACTCTGTTCAGAAATCAAAGAACTCGTTTGAATGAGGATTTATTTAACATATGCATGCGTTTAGCTGATATAGTTAGAATACTTGAATTGTAAGTTTCTACCTTTTTTTTTTTTTTTTTTTTTTTTAGGAATGTTTACAATAGACTATTCTGATCACCTAGGAATGTTGTTCTATCGAAATCATCACCATATATGTATAGTATTACTTTCCAAAGAAAAAGACAGAATCAAACAGAGCAGCCACTGTACTTTGTTAGTGGTGACACCTGGGTCAACATTATGAAGACTTCTTAAAACATGGCTATGGTTCTAAATATAGATGTAATTAATAAAGTCTTCAAAATAGGGAAGGTAATAGAGCTAGGTTATTCCAGGACATATTGCTTTTATCCAGTAAACTTGTCATACTTATGTTCTTGACTTGATTATAAGAACTAAGTTATGCAAGCACAGCGCCAATTCAACTATATGCATTCTAGTTCAAGAAGACAGAATGAATAAGAAAAATTAAGCTTTTCCTTAAGATATAAGTGATTTAGACTCCACCCAAAAGGCTACAATGAGATGTGAGCATTGTTAGGTGTGTGTGTAGATGGTTTGGGTGAGGGTTTCTTGGACTTGAAAGTACAACCTCATACTTGTTGGTAATCACTCCACCCCAAAGTTAGCTTTATTCCCAGCCTGAAGATTGTCTTCTCTTGTTATAAATGCTTCCAAGTAAATGCACATGTACAGGTAACATAATAAAGAAGCAAGGATCCAAAACTGAGAGTCAGCTTGAAATTTGGACATCAGAAGGCTTTTAGGGAGAATAGCTTAGAGGGGTTCAAAGGAGAGTGGCAGAAAGTGGTGTAATTCTATTTCAGTGTTTAAAAATAATATCAATATAAAAAGGCTGAAGACTCATTACGACAAAATAAATAGTTGTTGAACAAAATGAGATGCATGACAGTAAGAAATGATTCTCATTTTCTCCTCAGCATTTTTAAATTTTATTTATACTTTTGAGATTATGATACAATTACATAACTATCCTCTTCCCTTTTCTTCTTCTAAACCCTCTCTTATACCCATTCGTGTTCTCTACCAAATTCCTACTCACTTATTCCATCAATTAAGATTAAATCTGTATATGTAAAATATATATTCTTAAATACAATCTTCTCAGTCTGTGTAATATGCTAGTATGACGGTTTTCAGAGCTGACTGCTGGTATTGGATAGCCAGTAGGCATGCTCCTCTCTAGGAAAGGCAAATTTTCCCACTCTGAAAGTTCCTTAGGTGCCTGTAGCTCTTTGGTAGGGTTGAGGTCTCACAGGCTTTGCCCTGTTCTTTGCAGCGGTCTATTGTCTTCCCTTTCAAGCTCCTGTTTAAGCAGTCATGTTGTTGTGAGTTTATGGATATGCCTTCGTTATTACTAAGAGACAAGGTCTCACAGAAAACACCCTGATGGTTTTCTGTTAACAGTACTTCTTACCCTAATCTGCAATGTTTTGTGAGCTTTAGTTGTGACAATATTTTGCATGTGTAACCACCAGGACTAGGCTGCACAACACTGCATTTTTTTTAACGACTTTATTTTACAAAACAAAGATAGATGTACAAATTTTAAACATTTTTTGCTTAAAATTATACATTTTTGTCAGTACTGTTTTTTCATATATTGAAATAATCTTTACATAAAACCATGTGAATATATTTTTTTAGTCAGTACTTGATTTTTTTCAAGGGCTTGACAGTATTCATTGAAAACCTAATAGTTAAAATAAGTGTAGACTACATGCAAAACAAAACTCAACATGGAAATAGTCAAAGTCTTCTTGTTTTGTAAATATATGTATATTTTTTGTTTTCTTTATTTCTTGGACTTCATACAGTCTGTGAGTTGTTTCTGGGGGAGTGCAGGCCTCTGGGGTTAGCATCCCACTATCAGTGACTGCATATTATGTCTGTTCTTTTGTGACTGGGTTATCTCACTCAGGATGATATTCTCTAGATGCAGCCATTTTCTTAAGAATTTGGTTAAGTCATTGTTTCTGGTGGCTGAGTAGTATTCCATTGTGTATATGTACCACAATTTTTGTATCCATTCATCTTCTGAAGGACATCTGGGTTCCTTCCAGCTTCTGGCTATTATAAATAGAGCCGCTATGAACATTGTGGTGCATATATCTTTGTTGTGTGTTAAAGTGTCTCTGGGGTATATGCCCAGAAGTGGAATAGCTGAGTCTTCAGGTAGTACTATATCCAACTTTCTGAGGTATCGCCAGACAGATTTCCAGAGTGGTTGTATTAGCTTGCAACCCCACCAACAGTGGAGAAGTGTTCCTCTTTCTCCACAGCCTCGCCAGCATCTGCTGTCATCTGAGTTTTGGATCTTGGCCAATCTGACTGGTGTGAGGTGGAATCTCAGGGTTGTTTTGATTTACATTTCCCTGATGGCTAAGGATGTCGAGCACTTCCTCAGGTGTTTCTCGGCCATTCGGTGTTCCTCAACTGAAAATGATTTGTTTAGCTCTGTACCCCATTTTTTAATAGGGTTATTTGATTCTCTGGTGTCTAGCTTTTTGAGTTCCTTGTACACCTTGGATATTAGGCCTCTATCTGATGTGGGGTTGGTAAAGATCTTTTCCCATTCTGTTGGTTGCCGTTTTGTTTTCTTGACGATGTCTTTAGCCTTACAGAAACTTTGCAATCTCATTAAGTCCCATTTGTAAATCTTTGACCTTAGAGCTTGAGCCATTGGTGTTTTGTTCAGGAAATTTTCTCCTGTTTTGATTGGCTCTGTAGTTTTCTATAGTGGTGTCAGTCAGTTGCGAAGAAAAGTTTCCTGGATGTGGGAGTGAAAAAATAATTTCATCTGTGTTCTGTGTGTTTAAGGCCAAATTGTTTAGATTGACTTTAGGAATGATGCTGGCTTTGTCCATTAGTGGTTGTAGGTTCTTCAGAATCTATGACTTCACTAGCACTGAGTAATTGGCTATGTTTCCAGTACCAAGCATGGTTTCCATCTTGCTGTACAGGGTGACATTTAATTATAAAGATGTTGATATGCATCTTTATTATATTTTCAATTACTGAATTGAGTATTTTTGAATACATGGTCCTCAGGGTTATTGATGTATCCTTTATTCCTCCTCTCTTTTTCTTATTTTCCTGTTGCTGTGTCTTTATCTGGTTTGGATATTAGAGTGATTCTGGCTTCGTTAGATTAGTTTGGGAGGGCTCCTTCTGTTTCAGCATTTTTAACAATTTAATAAGAACTGACTTCTTCAAATGTTTGGTAAAATTCTACTGTGGCTCCACCTGGCCATTGCCTTTATTTTTGGCTGGAAGTTTTTATTACTATTTCAACCTCCTTATATGTTTGGGCTGTCAATTCTTCTTGGTTTAACATTGGTGTTTTGGCTGAATCTAGAAATTAATCTTTTTTAAATGGTGTTCTAACTAAAAGGAATACCACTGTTTAAATTAGTCCATTATAATATTCTGAATTTCTTTGGTACCCGTTGTAATATTTTCTCCATTCATCTTTGATTTTTAGCAATTCTAGACTTCTCTTTTTTTTTTCTGTTATGTATTTGGGCCAAGCATCTGTCAAAATTGTTTATCTTCTCAAAAAACATTGATTTTTGTTTGTTTGCTTGTATTATTGCTCTATTGTATTAATTTCTGGTCTGATTTTATTATTTCCAGTTGAGTTTAGATTTAGTTTGTTTCTGTTTTTCAAAGTTTTTTGACTTGCATCATTGAATCATTTATTCATGCTTTTTCTGATTTTTTTTTTTTTAATGCAAGCATGTAGAGCTATTGATTTCCTTCATACTACTGTTTTCAACATGGCTCAGATGTTTGGTCGTGTTGTGTTTTTATCTTTATTTAGATCCAGAAATTTTTTCATCTCTTTCTCGAATTCTTTGCTGCATGGGACCAAGGCTTGGTGTGGAAGGATGAGAAACAGTATGGATGGGATGTCAGGAGAAACAGTCTAAATGAGGTGTCAGGGAGATCCTGGAGGAGTTCTTCAGAAGTCTAACTGAGAGCTGTGGTTAGAATCTGTGCAGAAGGGACTTATGATGTTTTCAGGTAGGACAGTCCAGGCACTGGATGGGGAACTCATACTAGTTCTACCAGGTTGTAGTAAAGGTATGGTGAACCTTACTCTAAAAAGTCTGTTCAATTAATGGTCTCAGGGTAGACCACCCCAATGTTAAACTTTGGCATAGGTGTCTGTGTAGTACACTTGAATGTTTGTATGATTGTTGGAATAATAATTTCTAAAGTTAGTAATGTGTCACTTTGGCCTTATACAGCTTCTTCATCCTTACTGTCATTTTACTGTGGCTCTATCTTGTGGGAAAAAATGATTCTGAAGCATGATTCACTTGTGCTGAATTCTCAAAGGCAACCCAAGTAAAGCACTGGATAATCTACCAGGCTGGAAAGAGGCAAGTTTATCAGGAAGAAAATACAATGGTCGCATGGTACTCATTTTCTTACCTAATCAAAATAAAGCCATTGGTTGTTAGCATGCATGCATCACATTAGACAAGTACATGTTGGATTTTCTTATTTATTTATGATTATTAATCACCTCTGTTGTTGGACAATTTCAAACATGTATATAATACAGTGTAATTGCTCTCATCCCATCCTCTCTACCCTCTTACCCCTGTTAAATACCACTGACTGTCAATATAATCATAGATTTGAAACTACCTACTAGAGCCTCTATTCTCAGATGAGAATACTGACTCCTTCTGTCTTCCGCAATCTATCAATAGCAGGAATAATAGTCAGCAGGGATAAACAGGCCTTCAGGTTCCCATGTGTCTCAGATCACTTGCAGGTTCATTTTTGTGCAGATACAGTGAAGGCATCTCAATAGATGAGAATTTGTGATTGCAATGCCGATACCATGCTCAGAAGAAGCCCTTAGCAGTTCTTCTTCCAATCTTTCTGCCCCTTATCCACTGTTCCCTCACCCTTACAGGGTATGACAAAATTGCCTCGATTAAGAATCAATTCTCAATCTCAGAACCTTGGACACAGGTCCTTACATTCCTAAGTCCATTCATTTGAAAGAGGGGATTCACTAGTGACTGCTGAGTTTTAGGTTTACCGGTGTAAAGATAAGTGGATGATGGCTTGACTAATTTGACTATATGACAAAGGTACATCCCCTCCCTGGGCTTGAGACCCCCTTGAACTTTTTTACTTAATTTACAGTACCAGGCACAAATTCGTTCCTGTGATATGAGTCTGTATTCTAATCAGAGAGTAACTGGTTACTCATAGAAAAATTATATTATTATTGCACAAGTGTATGCATCTCATTTGGCAGGTTTATGTAATTATGTGAAAGACCACTGATAGCTTTTTTATTTTTTTATTTATCATTTTATTTATTTACACTTCAAATGATATTCCCTTTCCCATTTTTCCTCACAAATTCCCCATCCCCCCCCTCCCCTTTGCCTCTATGAGGATACTCCTCCACTCACTTACCCAATTCTACCTCACTGCTCTAGTACTACACTGGAGCATCAAACCCCCACAGGGCGAAGGGACTCTAGTCTCACTGATGCCAGATAAGGCCATTCTCTGTTACATATGTAGCTGGAGCCATAGATCCCTTCATGGATACTCTTTGGGTGGCAGTTGAGTCCCTGGGAGCTCTGGGTGGTCCAGTTAGTTGATATTGCTGTTTCTCTTGGGTGGCAATCCCCATTAGCTCCTTTAGTCCTTCTCCTAGCTCTTCAATTGAGATAAAAAGAACAATTCTCAAATTCATCTGGAATAAGAAAAAAACCCATCATTTAGAATTGTAAACACGGGGAGACATCCCTCTTCACATGCCCTCTGGCTTAGGGGCTGCTTTCCTTTATCAGTACAGGCTCCTGGTTCCAAAATAACTTTTGGCAAAATGTATGAGTTTGTTTTTCCTTTGTATAAAATAAATTAAATAACACAATGGTCATCCTAAATAATAGATAAATTTCAGATAAATTACCTAAATAAATGATGCTGTCAAATCTTCATAATTGATAACTAAGTGCTGTCTTTTTAGATGGGCTGACTCTGTGAGAGTAAGATATATATATATCCCTATGTCTTTTTATCTCTGATGGAAGTAACCACTCAACAATGAACATCATATTCTGGTTGGATGTTGAATAAAATTCTATCCTTTTCTACTAGCTTTTAGAAAATGCTTTCCATGTTGGGAGATATTTAGTTTTAGTTATATTTTCATAGTTAATGAGTTCAGGACTTTATGGTAATGATTTATACTTATTAGTTTTCTTTTTTTTTTTTTTTTGGTTTTTACATTGTGTTTATTCGTTTCTTACAAGAAACTAGAATGACATTGTGACACTGTAATATCTTCTGAGAAAAGCACCTCTTCTTTCTATGATCAAGCTAAAAACTCTCTTATGCCTAGTTTCTTCTGTTCACAGGATGCTAAGTATAAGATAGAGTCTAACATAACATGGTTTTAAAATATTGGACGAGGAGGAATGGAGATGGAGGCGGATATGTATGTTTCTCTCTGTGCATCTCTAGCTTGTTGAAGTTGTTATTATTATTTCTCAGGGTTTCTATGGGTCTTTTTTTTTTTTTTAAACGATTTTATTTTTCAAAACAAAGATAGATGTAAAGATTTTAAACATTTTTTGCTTAAAATTATACATTTTTGTCAGTACTGTTTTTTCAGACATTAAAATAAATTTTACATAAAACCATGTGAATATGTTTTTTAGTCGGTACTTGATTTTTTTCAAGGGCTTGACAGTATGCATTGAAAACGTACTAGTTGCAATAAGCGTAAAGTACATGCAAAACAAAACGCAACATGGAAATAGTCAAAGTCTTCTTGTTTTGTGAATATATGTATAGTTTTTGTTTTCTTTATTTCTTGGACTTCATACAGTCTGTGAGTTGTTTCTGGGGGAGTGCAAGCCTCTGGGGTTAGCATCCCACTATCAGTGACTGCATATTATGTCTGTTCTTTTGTGACTGGGTTATCTCACTCAGGATGATCTTCTCTAGATGCAGCCATTTTCTTAAGAATTTGGTTAAGTCATTGTTTCTGGTGGCTGAGTAGTATTCCATTGTGTATATGTACCACAATTTTTGTATCCATTCGTCTTCTGAAGGACATCTGGGTTCCTTCCAGCTTCTGGCTATTATAAATAGAGCCGCTATGAACATTGTGGTGCATATATCTTTGTTGTGTATTAAAGTGTCTCTGGGGTATATGCCCAGAAGTGGAATAGCTGGGTCTTCAGGTAGTACTATATCCAATTTTCTGAGGTATCGCCAGACCGATTTCCAGAGTGGTTGTATTAGCTTGCAACCCCACCAACAGTGGAGAAGTGTTCCTATTTCTCCGCAGCCTCGCCAGCATCTGCTGTCATCTGAGTTTTGGATCTTGGCCAATCTGACTGGAGTGAGGTGGAATCTTAGGGTTGTTTTGATTTGCATTTCCCTGATGGCTAAGGACGTCGAGCACTTCCTCAGATGTTTTTCGGCCATTCGGAGTTCCTCAACTGAAAAAGATTTGTTTAGCTCTGTACCCCATTTTTTAATAGGGTTATTTGATTCTCTGGTGTCGAGCTTTTTGAGTTCCTTGTACACCTTAGATATTAGGCCTCTATCTGATGTGGTGTTGGTAAAGATCTTTTCCCATTCTGTTGGTTGCCATTTTGTTTTCTTGACGATGTCCTTGGCCTTACAGAAACTTTGCAATCTCATTAAGTCCCATTTGTTAATCTTTGACCTTAGAGCTTGAGCCATTGGTGTTTTGTTTAGGAAATTTTCTCCTGTGCCTATGTGTTCTAAGGTTTTCCCTACTTTCTCATCTAATAATTCCAGTGTATCAGGTTTAATGTGGAGATCTTTAATCCACTTACACTTGAGCTTTGTACAAGGAGATAAGAACGGGTCTATTTTCATTCTTTTGCATGTTGAGTGCCAGTTGGACCAGCACCATTTGTTGAATAGGCTGTCCTTTTTCCATTGAATGTTTACTGCTCCTTTGTCAAAAATCAGGTGACCATATACATGAGGGCTCATTTCTGAATCTTCTATTCTATTCCATTGATCCACTTGCCTATTTCTGTACCAGTACCATGCAGTTTTCAGCACAATTGCCTTGTAATATAGCTTGAGGTCAGGGATAGTGATTCCCGCTGATGTTTTTTTGTTGTTGAGGATGGTTTTCGCTATTCTAGGTCTTTTGTTATTCCAGATGAAATTGCACATTGATCTTTCCAATTCCATGAAGAACTGGGTTGGAATTTTGATGGGGATTGCATTGAATCTGTAGATTGCTTTTGGTAGGATGGCCATTTTTAAGATGTTGATCTTTCCAATCCATGAGCATGGGAGATCTTTCCATTTTCTGAGATCCTCCTCAATTTCTTTCTTCAGAGGTTTGAAGTTCTTGTCATACAGGTCCTTCACTTCCTTAGTTAGAGTCATACCAAGGTATTTCATAGCTTTTGTAACTATTGTGAAGGGTACCTTTTCCCCAATTTCTTTCTCCACATGTTTGTTTTTTGAGTATAGGAATGCTACTGATTTGTTTGAGTTAATTTTGTATCCGGCCACTTTGCTGAACTTGTTTATCAGCTGTAGGAGTTCTCTGGTGGAATTTTTGGGGTCACTCAAGTACACTATCATGTCATCGGCAAAGAGTGATGTTTTTATCTCTTCCTTTCCGATTTGTATCCCCTTGATCTTCTTTTGCTGTCTAATTGCTCCAGCCAGGACTTCCAGTACTATGTTGAATAGGTAGGGAGAGAGTGGGCAGCCTTGTCGAGTCCCTGATTTTAGTGGGATTGCTTCAAGTTTCTCGCCATTAAGTTTGATGTTGGCTGTTGGTTTGCTGTATATTGCTTTTATTATGTTTAAATATGGGCCTTGGATTTTTGTTCTTTCCAGGACTTTTAACATGAAGGTGTGTTGGATTTTGTCGAATGCTTTCTCAGCGTCTAGTGAGATGACCATGTGATTTTGGTCCTTAAGTTGGTTTATATGGTGGATTACATTGATGGATTTCCTTATGTTAAACCATCCCTGCATCCCAGGGATGAAGCCTACTTGGTCATGATGAATGATGGTTTTGATGTGTTCTTGGATTCGGTTTGCCAGGATTTTGTTGAGTATTTTTGCATCAATGTTCATAAGTGAGATTGGTCTGAAGTTCTCTTTCCTTGTAGGGTCTTTGTGTGGCTTAGGTACAAGGGTTATTGTAGCCTCAAAAAATGAGTTGGGTAATATTCCATCTGATTCTATCTTTTGGAATAGCTTGGTGAATATTGGTGTTATATCCCCAATAAATGTCTGATAAAATTCTGCACTGAACCTGTCTGGACCTGGGCTTTTTTTGGTTGGGAGGCTTTTGATGACTTTTTCTATTTCTTTAGGTGTTATAGGGTTATTTAGATGGTTTACTTGGTCCTGGTTCAACTTTGGTACCTTGTATCTGTCTAGGAATTCGTCCATTTCCTCCAGATTTTCCAATTTTGTGGAGTATAAGTTTTTGTAGTAGGATCTGATGGTTTCTTGAATTTCCTTAGTTTCAGTTGTTATGTCACCACTTTCGTTTCTGATTTTGTTAATTTGGATACTCTCTCTTTGCCCTTTAGTTAGTCTGGCTAGGGGTTTATCAATCTTGTTGATTTTCTCAAAGAACCAACTCTTTGTTTTGTTGATTTTTTCAATGGTTTTTTTTGTTTCTATTTGGTCTATTTCTGCCCTAATTTTGATTATTTCTTGCCATCTACTCTTTTTGGGTAAATCTGCTTCCTTTTGTTCTAGGGCTTTTAGCTGTGCTGTCAGGTTGCTGATGTGAGCTCTCTCCAGTTTCTTCTTGGAAGCACTTAGAGCAATGAGTTTTCCTCTCAATACTGCTTTCATTGCATCCCATAGGTTTGGGTATGTTGTGTTTTCGTTTTCGTTGAATTCTAGAAAATCCTTAATTTCTTTCTTTATTTCTTCTTTGACCCTGCTATCCTTTAGCAGAGTGTTGTTTAGTTTCCATGTGTATGTGGGCATTTTGTTGTCTTTGTTGTTGTTAAAGACCAGCCGTAGACCATGGTGATCTGAGAGGATGCATGGGAGTATTTCAATCTTCTTATATCGATGAAGGCTCGTTCTGTGTCCAATTATGTGGTCAATTTTCGAGAAGGTGCCATGGGGTGGTGAGAAGAAGGTGTATTCTTTTACTTTAGGATAGTATGTTCTGTATATATCTATTAATTCTAGTTGGTTCAAAGTCTCTGCTAGTTTTGCAGTGTCCTCGTTCAGTTTTTGTTTCCCTGATCTGTTCATTGGTGAGAGTGGGGTGTTAAAGTCTCCCACTATTATTGTGTGGGGTGAAATGTATTTTTTGAGCTTTAGTAGAGTTTCTTTTATGAATGTGGGTGATTTTTTATTTGGAGCATATATGTTAAGGATTGAGAGTTCCTCCTGACAGATTTCCCCGGTAATGAGTAAAAAGTGTCCTTCTTTATCTTTTTTGATAACTTTTGGTTGGAAATTTACTTTATTCCATATTAGAATAGCCACTCCAGCTTTCTTCTTGGAGCTGTTTGCTTGGAAGTTTTTTTCCCACCCTTTTACTGTGAGATAGTGTCTGTCTCTGTCTCTGAGATGAGTTTCCTGTATGCAGCAAAAGGCTGGATTTTGTTTATGTATCCAGTCTGATAGTCTGTGTCTCTTTATTGGGGAGTTGAGACCATTTATGTTAATAGATATCAAGGAATAATTGTTTCTGTATCCTGCCATTTTTGCTTTTTTGGGTTGAGTTGTGTCCGTGTTTTTTTTTCTTTTTTTAGTTTTCTTGTTTAGGAGTTTTCTTGTTTTTACTAGGCTGTATTTTCCCTCCTTGTATTGGGTTTTCCACCTGTAATTCGTTGTAGTGCTGGGTTTGTGGTCATATATTGTGTGAATTTTGATTTGTCTTGAAATATCTTTGTCTCTCCATCGATGGTGATTGATAGTTTTGCTGGGTATAGCAGCTTGGGCTGGCACTTGTGCTCTCTTAAGGAGTGCATGATGTCTGTTCAGGCTCTTCTAGCTTTCATAGTCTCTGCTGAGAAATCGGGTGTGAGTCTGATTGGTCTGCCTTCATAAGTTACCTGACCTTTTTCCCTTACTGCTTTTAGTATTCTTTCTTTACTTTGGGCACTTGATGTTTTTACTATTATGTGTACGGAGGTATTTCTTTTCTGGTCCAACCTATTTGGAGTTCTGAAGGCTTCTTTTATGCTCGTGGTCATCTCATTCTTGAGGGTAGGGAAGTTTTCTTCTATGATTTTGTTGAAAATATTTACTGTGCCTCTTAGTTGATACTCTTCTCCCTCTTCTATTCCTATTATCCTTAGGTTCGGTCTTCTCATTGTGTCTTGTATTTCCTGGACATTTTGGGTTAGGAGCTTTTTGTTTTTTGCATCTTCTCTGGCTTTTTTGTCTATGTTTGCAATGTTGTCTTCTGCCCCCGAGATTCTCTCTTCGATCTCTTGTAATCTGTTGGAAATGCTTGCTTCTGTGACTCCTGATTTCTTTTTTTGGTGTTCTGACTCTAGGGTTATCTCTTGTAGCGCTTTTTTTATTGTGTCAATTTCTGTTTTAATTTCCCTCTTCCATTCCTTTATTTCCTTGGTTCTGTTTTCGTCTCGTTCTTTGAGTTCTTTGAGTGTTTTTCTTGTTTCTTCTTTAAAAGCTTCTGAATCTTTTTGCTTTTCCTCCCTTTCTTGTTTAAGTAACTCTATCAGCGTCTTGAGGCATGTTTTCAGGTCTGTGTCTTCTTTCTCTGGAGTGTTTGGAATTCCTATGTTTGCTACTATCGGAGAGCTGGGTTCTGGTGTTGTTAGATTGTCTTGGTTTCCTTGGGATATACTCTTTCTCTTTCCTCTTGCCATTTTGTTGTCAGTGATATGTTCTTGCCTTTCCCTTGTATCTGGTCTGTGTCCCTGGTACACTTTCCGTGTGCACTCCTCAGAGATCTCTCTACTCCCCAGCAGCCCAGGTTCCGGGTGGCAGCTGGGCCAGGCTCTGCTCTGCGTACTGAAGTCACCTCCGGGTGGGAACAGATGTTCCTAAGATTTGTTCCTGGTCACAGTAGCTCAGCCTGTAAGAGCCGCCTTTCCGGCTGGTGGTTGGGCCAGGCTCTGCTCTGCGACCTGAAGTCGTCTCCGGGTGGGAACAGAAGTTCCTAAGATCTGTTCACGGTTACTGGATCGGGGAGGACAGGGCAGGTCAGGGCAGGGGGTGCCCTTTCCGTGTGCACTCCGCAGAGATCCCTCTGCTCCCCCGCAGCCTAGGTCTCCCACTCACCAGTTGCTCAGCCTGTAGGAGCCGCCTTTCTGGCTGGAGCCGCCTTTCCGGCTGGTGGTTGGGCCAGGCTCTGCTCTGCGACCTGAAGTCGTCTCCGGGTGGGAACAGAAGTTCCTAAGATCTGTTCACGGTTACTGGATCGGGGAGGACAGGGCAGGTCAGGGCAGGGGGTGCCCTTTCCGTGTGCACTCCGCAGAGATCCCTCTGCTCCCCCGCAGCCTAGGTCTCCCACTCACCAGTTGCTCAGCCTGTAGGAGCCGCCTTTCTGGCTGGAGCCGCCTTTCCGGCTGGTGGTTGGGCCAGGCTCTGCTCTGCGACCTGAAGTCTTCTCCGGGTGGGAACAGAAGTTCCTAAGATCTGTTCCAGGTCTTATTAGTTTTCAATTCCAGCTCAGAGATGCCACGTCTCTCACCCAGATTTGGATAAAACTCATAAAAACTGGAGTAGCTGTGACTATCCAGGCTCTCATTTAAATGAAGATGCTAGGTTGAGCATTGAGTTCTTCCAAATGTGACCAGACCTTGGCTTCCAGCAAACATCTTGTTCCCAACATCTTCATTTGGCATGCTCTGTAGGTAACTGCCAGGCCATCGTCTCTCTTCTAGAAAGTTCTGCTTGTTGGTTTTCAGATTTTGAAACTGTTTTATTTAGACTGACACTTATTCTCCACAAAAGCTGATTTTCCTGTAATTCCTCAACATATTTCCAAATTTTCTTCACAAATAACAGGGTGCCCAGGGCCACAAAAATCAAAAGAAAAACACATGCCCTTTTCTCTGCAAACCATAACTGTGTAATTGCTCGAGGCAAGCATATGGTGAATATTTCAGGATGGCACCACAGGCAAAGACTTTTTTCACAGGAACCCAAAAGCACAGTAAAGAAAATTAAACTTGACAAATAAGATTATCTCTAAATAAGGACTTCTGCCTGAAAAGGGGAACAATTTAGCTTAGAGCCAACCTATGATAAGAGAAAAGAAGTTAGACATTTTATAATGTATTATTTCTTAGAATCTATAAGGAACTTGAAAAACACAATAGCAAAAACAGCATGTAATCTGATTTTAATGTCATGACTGTTAATGAGGCTTCTCTCCTTTTCTATAACTTGACTACCTGATGTACCCATCAATGTACTAAATGTATGTTTATATATAAGCTCTTTGTTCTGGTAATGTAAAATATTTTTGAAATTATTACTTCACTGGGACATGGTATTTAGTGAACATCTAATTCTGTGTTTTCTCAGAGTTGGTTCAGGTATAATCTACCTCTTACTTTCTAAAAATAGAGAGTAAATGAGAATATGTCCAGGACACACTGATCATTGACCTCAATCTTATGTGGGAAATACAATTAGATTGAGAGGAAGTGGTTTCTAAAACATGTCCTGTGATCATGATGAACATACCTACCTTCCCTATGTTTTGCAGGTGGCAGGTGTGTGGGAGAGCTGGAGTGCCACAAGAACCAGTGCTGGTTTCATGTCTTTAATTTTTTTTGTTTTCTATTGAAATTTTTGCCCACAATTTCATGAAATTTTAGACAGGCAATCTGAGTAGATATTTCTTAGAAAATATGCAAATAGCCAACAGATAAGTGAGAAAATGCTGCACGACTCTAATTCTTTCTGACATTCAAATCAAAGCCAGTAAGTTACCACCTGATATCCATTAGAATAGCTTTTGTTAAAAAAATTTAAAGATGACACAAATGGAGATACGAAGGAAAGTTTGTCTCTTTTCCACAGTATTTACGTTGTTCATTTCACAACATTGTCATGTCAATACACTACACACAATGGTGGAAAAATTCATATAGTCATTGTACAAAGTCGTGTAGACATTTCACAAAAAAATCAAATAAAACCATCATTTACCTAACAATCCAAATACTGAGTGTATAACAAAAAAAAATTAAGTCAACATGTTTAAATAATCCTATACTTCCATGTTTATTGAAGTACTATTCAAGGAGGATATGGGATAAACCACTGATGGCCCAATAAAAATTAGATATTTATATACAACAGAACATTATTTTTCCACTAGAAACCATAAAACACTGTCCTTTGTGACATGTATGGACTCAGGATACTAGACTAAATGAAATCAAGCATGGTTGTTTTGGATGTTCTGAAAAATGGTGTATCTGATAGAAGTGAAAAGTGGAATATGCTTCATAGAGGCGGAGTGCAATGGATGGATGAAAGTGACCATTATGACCCATGGATGTGACCCATGTTGGTCACAGATACAGTAGGCTACAGCTAGGTAGGAATAAAAAGTTCTGCTGATGGTTTGTGGCATCAAAAACGCATAGTGGAGTGAATACAGTAAACTGTTGCATATTATGTATCTCAAAAATTAGAAGAGAAAATGTTTTATGTCCTCATAAGGAACAAAACTTAAGATGTTGGAAATTCTAATCACTTGAAGCCCCTGAACTGAAATATGCTCCACAAACACATACAAATATGTTTTTGATATGTAATTTTACAAATATTATGGTTTACAAAAATATGACTTTATTAATGTTAGAATAATGGAAGTGAAACCATGACTTCTTTGAATCTTCTTTAAATCCAATGGGAACTTGAAGATACTGTAGTACTGTGGTCTTGATGGTGAGAATAGAGTGACTTCTTCAACAAAAAATTAATAGTAAATGAATGAATAGATGAATGGTATTGCAATGCCCCTGCTTTTTAATAAAGTTGATTTTCTCAAGCCTTTCTTAAGTGGGTTTAGCTAGCTACCTCACATTAGTGTGTTTGAAACCGCAAAGGATGTTTAATAAATGATGTTTCTGTGACTTGCAATTCACCCTTTCTTCCTGTGACAGTAAAATCAAGGTACCTCCACAAATTTGAACATTTCCTTGCCTTACTAAAATTACAGCTAAACATTAAAAGTCTATGCATTATTTAAGCAATATTTATATTGCTTACATAAAGTTTCATTTCATTAAATGTTTCTCATTGTGACTTTTATTACTTCCTTTGTTTCAGTGTGATTCATGCTTAATAAGCAGAAAAGCTTGTCTACCAACCTCCTTTCTCTGGAATTCAAATAGAGGCAACTTGATTTCTTCTTGGGTTGGTTTTGGTATTTTCTTTGCAACAGATTGACATATGCTTTTAGATGATTTTATTATTAGAAGTTATTAATGAAGGGTATGAGAAACATTATTTAAATATGTTCCTATTTAATGTTCATTGCAGCCATTCTCTATAGTTTTGTGTATTTTTGCACTTTTACATAGTTTAAAGAGTGGAATATGAATATATACTGAATTTTGACTTATTAAAACATATTACATAGAAATGTGTCTTTTTCTTATAGTTACTATCCAGAAAACAAAACAGCATTAAGAGTAGATAAGATGCCAATACTCTCACATTTTCATTCCATAGCTCAAGCCATTACCAAGTTTCTGCACTGTAGGGAAGTGACTTTTTTATTTAGTTAATAACCTTGCATTAAATAAAATTCAAGATAGTACTGTTAGTTTATCAACCAAAAAGGAGGCTATGAATCTCATGACATTTTTCTTAGCTTTCTAATACTTACCTTCTTTTTAAAAATGTTTATCAGATATTTTTTTATATTTAAATTTGAAATGTTATCCCCTTTCCCCCACCCGGCTCCATCCCCCATCCCTTCGACTTGTCTTCACAAAGGTGCATTAGTTCCTAATCACTCTCTCTACCTCAGTGCTTTGGCATTCCCTTATGCTGGGAAAACATGACCCTCCGTGGACCAAAGGCCTCTTTTATATTGATGCCAGACACTGCTATTTTCCACTGTATATGCAACTTGAACCATGGGCCTCTCTATCTGTGATCAGCGGTTGGTGTTCTAGTCCATGGGAGCTGTGGAGAATTTGGTTGCTTGACAGTGTTGTTCTTCCTATGAGGCCCCACCACTATTCAGCTCCTTCATCTCACCACCAGCACCCTCACTGGGGTTCCCCTGGTCAGTCCGATGGTTAGTTGCAAGCATGCTCAGCTGCATGACTCTAGCAGAGCCCCTGAGGAGGTACCACTATCTGGTTCCTGCCAGCAAGGACCTCCAACTATCAGCGATAGTGTGTGGGCCTGGTGGCTGCACATGGGGTGGACCCCCAGGTGAGGCAGCCCCTGAACTATTCCCTCTTCAATCACAGCTCATCCACTTAATTCCATAACTCCTCCTGTGAGTGTTTTGTTCTCCCTTGTAAGGACTGAGGCTTCAACATTTTTGTCTTCCTTCTTTTTGAGCATCATGAGGTCTGTGAGTTATTTCTTGGGTATCCAGAGCTTCCTGGGGCTAGTATCCAATTATCAGTGACTGCATACCATGTGTGTTCTTTTGTGACTGGGTTACCTCTCTCAGGATGATATTCTCTAGTTTCATCTATTTCCTGATGAATTCCATAAAGTCATTGTTTCTAATAGATGAGTAGTACTCCATTGCATAAATGTGCCACATTTTCTGTATCCATTCCTCTGTTGAAGGACATCTGGGTTCTTTCCAGCTTCTGGATATTATAAATAAGGCTGCTGTGAACATGGTAGAGCATGTGTCCTTATTATGTTGGGGCATCTTTAGAGTATATGCCAAGAGTGGAATAGCTGGCTCTTCAGATAGTACTATGTCCAACTTTCTGAGATACTGCCAGACTGATTTCCAGAGTGGTTGTACCCGTTTACAACCTCACCAACAGTGGAGAAGTGTTCCTTTTTCTGCACATCCTCACCAGCATCTCCTGTCATTTGAATTTTTGATCTTAGCCATTCTGACTAGTGTGAGGTGGAATCTCAGAATTGTTTTGATTTACAGTTCCCTGATGACTAGGGATGTTGTGCATTTCTTTAGGTGCTACTACTTGAAGAATGAGTTGGAAACCACAGAATAGCACTCTCAGAAACTCACTCATTATATGTTGTTTTTTGGGATGGATACTGTGTCGCACTATAACTGTCTCACAAAATCACACGTTAAATTCTTGGTCACTAAATAGCAGCATCGTTTTGGGAAATTCTGGAAGGCTTAATAGTGAAGGTGTGGCTTACAAAGTTATACTTTGTCCCTCTTCTGTCTTACTGTTTCCTGACAAACATGAGTTTGTTGTTGTTCTCCATGTGTTTCAGTCATAAATGACGATGCTTCCAGAAGCCATGACTTAAGTCATGTCCTTTCCCATTTTATGTTATGTCTATTGTTTTGGTGGTACAATTATAAAAGAGCCATGTTTATGATTATTCTCATATGTATAATCCAAGAAGGGAAGGAGAGTGTTAGGGGTCTTAAGGTGAGGAAAAGGAAGGTGGTGTGGAGATATTAAAGAGCAGAAGTGAACGTGATCACCCTCCATTAACTGCACTTGTGGGAATGGCATAAGGACTGCCTCACTCTAGACCATTCGCTTACACCAGGAAAGGAGGCAAGAGCTCCATTGTGACTCACCACAATGCTCCTGCTCTGCTACTATTAAAAACTGACCAGGTAAATTCTGCCTGGTATTCTGGTAAGAAAACTTTTCCAATGTAGCTCATGAATCTTCTAAGTCAGCACACATGTTCTTTAGATGGCTGTGATAAAGCCAATCCATGCTTTGGAGGGTGCTGCTCACAGAGCTCTTTAGGATCATGTCTCACCTGTAGACTCAGAACCAGTAGATTCAGCAGGTCTAAATATGAGCTCAAAATGTGGAAGAAGTTTAAAACTGTTATACATTGTCTTTGATGGAACCATACATATTACGTTGTTTTGTTTAACATGACTGCTCCTACTGTGTAGGTCTAAATTACTCACTCAGTAAGTTGACATGACATTTTCTTTTTAAGACTTGATATATTATTTGTGTGTGTGTGTGTGTGTGTGTGTGTGTGTGTGTGTGTCTGTGTGTGTGTGTGAAAGAGTGTGTATGAGCATGTCTATGCATCTGATTAGGAGTCCAGAGAAGCATATCAGATCTTCTAGGGCAGAGATACAGGTGATTTTGAGTTGCTTAGCGTGGATGCTGGGAAACAAACTCAAACAGGGGTTCTCTGCAAGAGCAGCACTTCAAATACTTGGCCATCTCTCCAGCTATTTCTTGTGACATTTTCAGGTGATCAACTGCAAATCCAAAATATTTAACTTGCCAGGATACTATAATATTGGACAACCTTTAGTGTGATGTTATAAAAATTTGGTACAAGAGCAGAAAATAGTCAAAGTGAGAAAATAAAAGAAAATGAAAGTTTCATAGGCAGAGATCTTATATCCCAGGAATGAAGCCCAGGCTTCTAACCTCAATGCTGAGAATAAATATAATAAGAATAAGATAAAAAGGAAGAAAAAAGAGGGGGGGGGAGGCAGAGAGGAGAAAAAGAAAAGAAAAAAACAGAAGAGAAAATAATAGAAAAAAATAAAGAAAAGAAAAGCAATCTCCTATATCTATTATTACAAAACAAATCCATCATTCATGTATCTGGGAAAGGTACCATTAGGAAGGAAGCAGAGGCTGAATGGGGTATGACATTGACAAGACAAGGCAAGAGAAACTAATAAACAAAATACATTGTGTAAATGTACATATGTGTCAGAAATTTTCAAAGAACTAAGTTAATTTTTAAAAGTCAAACAAAAATCGAACCACCCATCCAAAATGAAGCACCTTTTTGTAGCTGGCCATGGTGGTCCAAGTCTGTCTTCAGGAGCTGAGGTGGAGACTTGACATCTTTTAGATTATGCCAAGTATACTGTCTCTTAAGAAAGAAAAGATGGTGCAGACGATGAGTGTTAAGAAACTGATATTAATATTTAAGACATATAAGTGAGCCAGCGGTGAGCCAGCAGCGAGCCAGGGACACGCAACTGTCGAGGAGACATTCCGACTAGCTGGGGTGCAGAGAGATCTCTGCCGAGCACACAAAAAAGTGCGGTCCCCTGTTCCCCCTCCCCGTCCCAGCTTGCTTCAGGGAACCAGTAACCCAGCATCGGGCAATTCCCAGCCGGACAACATGGAGTGAGGAACTCACACTCAGACCATCTGCCACCAGGAACAGCAGTGAGCCAGCAGTGAGCCAGCAGTGATCCAGCAGTGATTCAGGGACACAAGACTGACAACAAGATGGCAAGAGGAATGGGAAAGAACTTACCTCAGGGAAACCAAGAAAACCTGGCAACATCAGTACCCAGCTCTCCCATCACAGCAAACAGCAGAATGCCAAACACTCCAGAGAAAGAAGATACAGACCTAAAATCATACCTCAAGATGATGAAAGAGATCCTTAAACAAGATTGGGAGGAAAAGTATAAAAGAATTAGAAGCTTTTAAAGAGGAAACAAGATAAACACTCAAAGAGCTAGAGGAAAACAGAACCAAAGAGATGAAGGAATGGTAGAAGGAATTTAAAACAGAAATTGAAACAATTAAGAAAACACTAAAAAGACAACCCTAGAGGTAGAAAACCTAAAAAAGAAATAGGAGTCACAGATGCAAGCATTTCCAATAGACTACAAGAGACAGAAGAAAGAATCTTGGGGGCTGAAGACAACATTGAAAACAGACAAAACAGTCAGAGAAGATGCAAAAACCAAAAAGCTCCTAACCCAAAATGTCCAGTAGATCCAGGACAAAATGAGAAGACCAAACCTAAGGATAATAGGAATAGAAGAGGGCGAAGAATATCAACTAAGAGGCACAGTAAATATCTTCAACAAAATCATAGAAGAAAACTTCCTTACCCTTAAGAAAAAGATGACCATGAGCATAAAACAAGCCTACCGAACTCCAAATAGATTGGATCAGAAAAGAAATTCCTCCTGACACACAATAGTCAAAACGCCAAGTGCCCAAAGTAAAGAAAAATATTAAAAGCAGTAAGGGAAAAAGGCCATGTAACATATAAAGGCAGACCAATCAGAATCACACCCGATTTCTCAACAGTGACTATGAAAGCTAGAAGAGCCTGGACAGACATCATGCAGACCCTAAGAGAGCACAGGTGCCAGCCAAAGCTGGTATACCCAGCAAAACTCTCAATCACCACAGATGGAGAGACAAAGATATTCCATGACAAATCTAAATTTACACAATATCTGACAACAAACCCAGGACTACAATGAATTCTAGGTGGAAAACCCAATACAACGAGGTAAACTACATCCTAGTAAATCCAAGAAAACTCCTAAGGGAGAAAACCAAAACAAGAAGAACATACAGGCACAATTCAACCTCCGAAAGCAAAAATAGCAGGAAACAGCAACCACTATTCCTTGGTACATATTAACATAAATGGACTCAATTCCCCAATAAAAAGATATAGGCTATCAGACTGGATACATAAACAAAACCCAGCAATTTGCTGCATACAAGAAACTCATCTCAGAATCAAAGACAGATACTATCTCAGAGTAAAAGGGTGAAAAAAAACCTTCCAAGCAAATGGCCCCAGAAACAAGCTGGAGTGGCCATTCTATTATCAAATAAAGTAGATTTTCAACCAAAAGTAATCAAAAAAGATAAGGAAAGACACTTTATACTCATTACAGGGAAAATTTGTCAGAAGGAACTCTCAATCCTTAACATATATGCTCCAAACACAAAAGAATTGATATTCATAAAAGAAACACTACTAAAGTTCAAAAATACATCTCACTCCACAAAACAATGGTGGAAGACATCAATACCCCACTCTCACCAATGGACAGATCAGGGAAACAAAAACTGAACAAGGACACTGTAAAACTAGCAGTGGTTATAAACCAACTGGAATTAATAGATATCTACAGAACATATCATCCTAAAAAAAAAAAAAAAAAAAGAATACACCATCTTCCAGTACCTCATGGCACCTTCTCAAAAATTGACCACATAATTGGACACAAAACAAGCCTCAATAGATATAAGAAGATTGAAATACTCCCATGCATCCTGTCAGATCAAGTAGGCTTCATCCCTGGCATGCAGGGATGGTTTAACATACAGAAATCCATCAATGTAATCCACCATATAAACAAACTCAAAGAAAAAAACTACGATGTCATCTCACTAGATGCTGAGAAAGCATTTGACAAAATTCAACACCCCTTCATGTTAAAAGTCTTGGAAAGAACAGGAATCTAAGGCCCATACCTAAACATAATAAAAGCAATATACAGCAAACCAACAGCCAACATCAAACTTAATGGTGGGAAACTTGAAGCAATCCCACTATAATCAGGGAATCGACAAGGCTGCCTACTCTCTCCCTACCTATTCAGCATAGTACTGTAAGTCCTGACCAGAGCAATTAGACAGAAAAAAGAAATCAAAGGGATACAAATTGGAAAGGAAGCATTAAAAACATAACAATTTGCACATGACATGATAGTATACTTAAGCGACCCCACAAATTCCACCAGAGAACTCCTACAGCTAATAAACAAGTTCAGCAAAGTGGCCGGATATTAAATTAACTCAAAGAAATCAGTAGCCTTCCTGTATTCAAAGGACAAACATGTTGAGAAAGAAATTAGGTAAAAGATATCCTTCACAATAGGCACAAAAACTATGAAATACCTTTGTGTTACTCTAACTAAGCAAGTGAAGAACCAGTATGACAAGAATTTCAAACCTCTAAAGAAGGAAATCGAGAAGAATCTCAGAAAATGGAAAGATCTCCCATGCTCATGGATTGGAAGGATCAACATTTTAAAAATGGCCATCCTACCAAAAGCAATCTACAGATTCAATGCAATCCCCATCAAAATTCCAACCCAGTTCTTCACTGAGTTGGAAAAAGCAATGTGTAATTTCATTTGGAATAACAAAAGGCTTAGAATAGCAAAATCCATCCTCAACAACAAGAAAACATCTGCAGGAATCACTATCCCTGACCTGAAGCTATATTACAAGGCAATTGTGCTGAAAACTGCATGGTACTGGTACAGAAATAGGCACGTGGATCAATGGGATAGAATAGAAGATCCAGAAATGATCCCTCATGTATATGGTCATCTGATTTTTGACAAAGGAGCTCTAAACATTCAATGGAAAAAGGACAGCTTATTCAACAAATGGTGTTGGTCCAACTGGCACTCAGCATGCAGAAAAATGAAAATAGACCCTTCTTTATCTCCTTGTACAAAGCTCAAGTGCAAGTGGATCAAAGATCTCCACATTAAACCAGATACACTGAAACTATTAGATGAGAAATTTGGGAAAATCTTATTACTCATAGGCACAGGAGAAAATTTCCTAAACAGAACACCAATAGCTTGAGCTCCAAGGTCAAAGACTGACAAATGGGACTTAATGAGATTGCAAAGTTTCTGTAAGACTAAAGACACTATCATGAAAACAAAACGGCAGCCAACAGAGTGGGAAAAGATATTTACCAACCCCACATCAGATAGAGGCCTAATATCCAAGGTATACAAAGAACTCAAAAACCGAGATACCAGAGAATCAAACAACCCTATTATAAAATGGCGTACAGTCTTGAACAAAAAGTTCTCATTTGAGGAATATGGAATAGCTGAGAAACATCTAAGGAAGTGCTCAACATCCTTTGCCATCAGGGAAATGCAAATCAAAACAACCCTGTAACTCCACCTCACACCAGTCTGATTGGCCAAGATCCAAATCTCAGATGACAGCAGATGCTGGCGAGGATGTGGAGAAAGAGAAACGCTTCTCTATTGTTGGTGGGGTTGTAAACTGTTACAACCCCTCTTGAAATCAGTCTGGCGGTTCCTAAGAAAAATGGACATAGTATTACCTGAAGACCCAGTTATTCCACTTCTGAGCATTTGCCGCAGAGACACTCCAACATACAACAAAGATACATGCACCACAATGTTCATTGTAGCTCTATTTATAATAGCCAGAAGCTGGAAAGAACCCAGATGTCCTTCAGTAGATGAATGGATACAAAAATTGTGGTACATTTACACAATGGAGTACTACTCAGCTATCATGAACAATGGCTTAATGAAATTCTTAAGAAAATGGATGCATCTAGAGAATATCATCCTGAGTGAGATAACCCAGTCACAAAAGTACAGACATAATATGCAGTCACTGATAATTGGATACTAAGCCCAGAAAGCTCTGAACACCCCAGAAACAACTCACAGATAGTGTGAAGGTCAAGAAAAAAAAAAGAATACATTTTACTTAAAATAGAACTGTATCACATCCCCCTTTCCTCCCTACAGCCCCTCCCAGTTTCTCTTCTGTCCCCTCAAATTAATAACCTCTTTTTCTATATCATTGTTACTTATATACATATATGTATGTATATGTACCCACAAATACTTAATTACAATCTTACAAAAATGTATTCATATACTTTTATGCAAAAATGCTTAAAAATTTGTACATTTATCTTTGTTTTTTAAAATCAAGTTTAAAAAAAGATTGGAAATGGAAAAAAATTAGACATATGTACTATATACTAGACAGATGAAAATAATTCTTCTGAGTTGTGTGTGAAAATAATTCCTCTGAGCTGTGTGTGAACCATGGTTACCATGTCTCTGTCCTATCCTGAATTTTCAGTGTCATGATTGCTTTTGGTGACATATATGGTTTTTTGAAATACTACATGTGAAAACATAAAACAGACACATGGGGATAGCATATATTTATCAATGTTGCTTTTAATTCAGGTCTAACACAGTGTCCTAAAGACTCTAAACTTTCCCTGGCAGGTGTTTTCAAATCTGTGTATCCTAGTCACAACATGAAGCAGTTTCTTGTTTCTGACCTTTGGTTTTTTCTCCCATGCATCAACCTTCATAGAAAGATGGGTTTTTGTCACACTGACATTGAATTCCAAAATGCCTTGTGTGTGTGTGTGTGTGTGTGTGTAATTTCAATTGCTCATCATCTGCACCATATTATGTAAACACTTTTCATCTCAACTTCTTATTGGTTTTAATAAAAAATTGATGACAAATAGGAAGACAGAAAAGGAAGATGGTACTTCTGGGCAGAGAGAGAGGAACTCTGAGAGAGAATGAGGCATAAGATATTTGGCAAGGAGGAGAAGCAGACCCAGGACTAAATGAGAAGTAACTAGTGAGCCAGATGGTGAGACATAGTCCAGGCCAGGTTTGTCAGGTTAAAAATGCTGAGAATCTGCCCAGCTATAGTGTCAAAACCTATAGGAACTGTAAGTCTCTGTGCCTTTATTCAGAACCGGGACAGATCATCTGGTTATGGGTCAAGCCACCTAGTTACATTCACCATTAAGTGTTTGAGATCATCTCAATGGCACAAAAATTAAGTTCTGAGCATCATGGTAATTTATTATTATTATTATAAATTATTATTGCACTGGGAATAATAACACTTTCAAATATTTTATAAGTCTCCTAAAACCTTCCCATTAAGGTTTATGGCAGTCTTGGCTACATCGCAGCAGACTGCTGGAATGAGCTATCTCTTTCAAGGTATAACAACATGAGTGGTTGCATTGTCGATAAACTAACTCTTGGCTAAATGTGAGGGAAAACAGCAACAAAACACGACTAAACAAAACCTAAACTCTAGATGTGCTGATCCTCACTAAAAACATTAAGGATTTAAACTTAAGTCAATTATTTAACAGTTATTTGTTTAACAAAGTATAGTTATTTAGAAGTAAATAGAGGGTTGGGAAGCAAGAAGTCACCAGAACTAGAGTTCTCATAAGATCTGGGTCCAGTGGAGTCTCTGGAGTAGAGCGTGCACATGCCAGTTACTGTCCTTGGCTGCTGGTCTCTAGGGTTTAGCCTTGCACTGATGCAATGCACATATCTGGACAGATCCCCACCGTTTAGAATAGACATGTGTATGTTGTTCTTTCCTCCCCAATAGTTGATAGAGTTCTTGGATCCTTGAGGAGGAGTCGTTCATCACCAGAGATAATTTACAAAAAAATTGTAATGGCTATAAGGAAAAACTACCACCATCATAGTGTACACATGAAATGCATATCTAAATGTTTATCCACTCATAATTCGTGATTTAGAGTTTTTTTCTTTTTTTTTTTTTTTTTGCAGAGGGGAGGTATGTACACACTGACAAAGAAATGTCTCTCGGTTAAATGTCCATTGTTATCACAGAAGTTCAAGGCAGACATCCTCATGCTGGAATTGTGAGAAAGAGGAATGAGAAGGGTGGTCCATGAAAGATGTTCTATATTATGAGTAGATAAAAAAATGAGAAGAGTGGTCCATGAGAGATGTAAGTTGTATATTATGAGTAAATGATACAATAACAATGGGAGATAGAAAGTTAATAACTCCAAGCAAGACTGGAATGATGACATGTTCCTCACAAACAGTGGCCTTCTACAAAAATACTTCTATTATTTGGTGTACTGAAGGAGTGGCCAGAAGCTGAGTTGTTAGATATAGGTTCTTTCACTTTCCTGACCAGTTTGCAACTTTTTCTTCTCAGAATATTGACATCTGTAAAATCTTATATAGAATCACAGAGACATTTTCAATCAAAGAATTGAGATATCAGGCAAGTTTAAACAATCCTAACAATACATCTAGTTCTTAGGGCTCCATTAAGTGTAGCAAAAGTACATTCATTAAGGATATTGAAGATTGTTATGTTTGGGCCATCTCTTACCAAGGAAAATTAGTAGGATGTATGAATCATCTGATTATGCTTTCAGTCTAGAATATAACTCACTCTAGCAAGTGAGAGTGGCAGTTTTAGCAAATAAGCAAAAATCTAGGATAAAATTAAGTACTTTTTAAAAACAAAGTTACCATTGTTATTTAATCAAATCATTAAACATTGAGAGGTAACTATTATTTATTACCCATTACAGGTTTTGTTACACTGAAATTAATGTCACTGTCTGTAATTTAAATACTGAACACTGAAATAGGCTTAAAATAATAGAGTTCATTCAACAAGATTTCTTGTGAGAACTCTCAAAACAGTGACTTTTAGACTACCTGGACCTAATTCTGCAGTCCAGCACCACAGGCTTTAATCATCTTCACAGAATTCATGATGAGCAGCTGGAACTGACCTCTATTTTAGAGTCAGAGTCTCTCAGAGAAGAAAAATTCATGGCCACCAGCGTCTGATATTTGAGAGTTTCCTAAAACTTATGTAAGTTCTTCATTATGTACATGGAATAAAGCATAAAAATTAGGTCTCTTCTACTTTAGGGCATATACCCCAAAGATGCTGCAACAGCTAATAAGGCTACGTGCTCCACCATGTTCATCGCAGCCTTATTTATAATAGCCAGAAGCTGGAAAGAACCCAGATGTCCTTCAGTAGATGAATGGATACAAAACTTGTGGTACATATACACAATGGAGTACTACTCAGTTGTTAGAAACAATGACTTTATGAAATTCTTAAGAAAATGGATGCATCTAGAGAATATCATCCTGAGTGGGGTAACCCAGTCACAAAAGAACAGACATAATATGCAGTCAGTGATAATGGGAATCTAACCCCAGAAAGTTCAGAACACCCAACAACTCACAGATCTTATGAAGCTCATGAGGAAAGAAGGCCAAAATGTGGAAGCCTCAGTCCTTCTTAGAAAAAAAAAGAAAAGGGAAAAATGTATATTCATCATATATTATTATGCAACAAATTTTGTGAGCTATAATAATATTTTATAAAATGAATAAATTAAAAAATGAGGTCGCACTCCATTTTATTTATTACCAGTTATTATTTTCTCTATTTTATACTACATGAAATAAAAAATGCAAAAGTTTTACTTAAAGCCTTTGTATAATCAGATACTTATTTATTGATTGCTTGATCTATCAATAGAATAAAATCTATAATGCTGTTTTGTTTAAGACAAGAAAATTTACACACTTCCCAAGAGGGACTTGAACTCATGATTTTACCACATGGGCATTACTGTGAGCATCATCACTCCAAGCCTTGTATGTTGTTTTAAGTGCTAATAATTCCCAAATATATTATTACACCATTAAAATCCAGTTAAGCATAAAATAGTTAATTAGATTCATATATCTATTTTCTTTGAGAAAGCTAATTGAGACCTAAGACATAAGTTAAGTATTAGGTGAGGTAGTTATAGGATAGAAGCAAGGAGAGGGTTAAGGCTCTTTAGAGTAGAAAATTTATATTCACTGCTGACATTCTGTAATACTGAGACAATGATCTAATGCCTACTTCTCAAAAAGCCAGAGGTAGACAATAGCAGGCATCCATGTGACCATTCTCTGCTCTGTTCCTATTGGAGGGTTAGCACAATCTAATTACATACAGAAAATTGCCTGTTTATTATTAGATGTTAGATATGGGCACAGGTTCAGCAAATGAAAAGAGGGAAACCTTGGTGAGTATTATTTTGCCATAAACTCTTCAAGAGTCTTATTTTACATATCCTTTTATTAGGTTTTTGTTAATACAAATGAACAAGAAATGTAGGCTAGTTTTAAAAAGAAAATACAAATGTTATTTAGCTCCCAGCAGGATAGGCTCATAGTTCAAGCAACATTGCACAGGCTCTGGTGAAGGTTCCCTTTAACTTCGCTACTTCATGACAGATAGTAATGGCAGATAAATGTAGGGGAAGAGACCAAAATACAAGAGCTGAGAGTTCAAATGGGCCACGCTTAGTCTTCTAGTAGTTTTCAGTGTGATTTACTGAAGGATATACCAGAGACACTTTAATCATCTTTAAGGACACATCATTAAATAATCCTAGGACTTTCCACCTCTTAAAGATTTTAGACAACCTTCTAACCTCTACTGAGGCTAATCTCCCAACAGAGGAAGGTAGAGGGCCATTCAAACATGTATAAACTATATAAAGTCACTGTAGTATGTTCATGCACATACACACACACACACACACACACACACACACACACACACATACACACACAGGCAGACAGACACATTCAAGTATACAAAGTTATGCAATTTAACCAAATGCCCTTTAGAATCAAGCTTATTATCCAAGCTGGGAAAAATTTTGTGGATTTCAAATCAGTGTTAGCTGCAAACTGATAAGATGCTTTCCTCTGAAGTTACTAGTTTGGCCATAAAATAATTCCCTGAAGAGACAACCCAGAAATATTGGAAGGAACAATGTTATAAGAAAACTACAATATTTCAAAATGAATGTTGTTAATTGGACAGAATTACAGGTGTGTCTGGTTCCTTTAAAGGGAATGTCTAAATTCATGGAGCAGGTCACTGTATCTTCAATCCTAAACCAGACAGATATAACTGGAGAGGGGTGACCGAAAGATGTAATGGTAAATTTTAATATAATAATTAAAACCATCATTTCATGTAGCTCACAATCTTAAGGAAGTCTGAACCTTCAAGTGGATAAATTCTATTTAAAACCTTTCCTTATTGCCTTGTTTCCTTTTAATTGTTGCCGATTAAAAAAAGAAACAAAAACAGCAAGGGTTCGCTTTTGAGGGTCTGCTTTGCTATTTTAACTCAGTTTTGCAGGGGAAGAATCTAGCAGCCTGTGAAAGGAAGAATAATGAGCATAGTCCTTGGTGATTTTAATCATCTCTCGGCTGCCTTCCTAAGCAAGGCCCATCTGCCCCTCCAGCCCATCTGCTGGTTGTTATCACTTACTCAGTTCCTTGAAAAAAAAAAGTCACAATCTGAACGGAGTTGGGGAGGGCATGTGATATCATGGTTTCTGGTTAAATGCTGTGATTGACAAACACAGAGATTGATCAAGATGCTTCTCTCTAGGCTCAGTCTTAATGTGACCTGGAGCTAATTTAGTTCAGGAATACAGGGTCTGCACCACACATGGCAGCTGCCCCAGGAGGCAAGCTCTTGGTTCTGCAAGAAATTCACTTGTCCACGTTCCTAGGCCATGAAAGCCCCCGATTAAATTACTTGGATTTCTAATAACCATCACTGCAGTAAGAAACGAAATAACATTTGTTCCAGTTTCATGGTCGAAACTATGGTCTTTGGGATTCTTAGGCTGACTTTTTTTTTTTTTTTTTAAACACAAGTATCTGTCATCTTTCAGAACAGATTCTTACACAGATGGCTCAATACACTAAGAAAAGGAAAGGCAATGGGGGTTTCAATTTGAGAAAAAGACATAGTATTTACTAGGTGGTATCTCTTAGTCTACTAGTAGGAAATCCAAAAGTCAGGAAGCACCTGAGAGCCACTGAGATAGACTGCAGTTCCTCAAACACTGTGGCTTTATGTCCACTGAGCAGAGCACAGACTCAAATTACACTTAACACTATGTTCACGTTTATGAACTGTAGGATTTACACTTAGGTCCTAGTTTATGGCCCCTCTGCATGACAGACTTTTCTCTCCCACCAGAAATATTTGGAAACGAGACTCCTGCCAACTTCAGAATGAACACTGTCGGTGAGGACAGCCTCTGGGTAGCACAGACTGTTTTTTTCTTTTCTATTAACATCAATTATAATTGTTAGAAGTCATTTGTCTTTAGGGCAAATCTGGTCATGTAAACATTGCTCTTTACTTGTTTTGACATTAGAGATACTTAGAATAACTGTAGTTTCTTTCTGTCAATTTAAACATATATCAGGGCTGGTAACAACCTATGGCCAGAAAATACCCACTTTGAAATTCTCTTGCTATTTATTGACCTTTCTCCTCAAAGGATTATATTATCTCAGTATTATACCCCCTTTGAAAGGTTTACTATAATAATATCAGAAGACTCAGAGCAACCAAACCCCACATGAAATCAAGCAGGGCAAGATGAATGAGCGGTACCTTCCAGTGCTGGAGGGATGACTCAGTTATATAAAGCACTTGCTGTGCAAATGTGAAGATCATTTGAGGGCAGATCCAAGCACTCGTGTATAAATCCAGGCATGGCTGTACATGCTCATATCCACAGTGTGAGAAAGAAAGACAGGAGGGTTCTCCAGGGTGTTTGGCCAGCCAGTGTAGCCAAATAGATAATATTCAGGTCCAGTGACAGGCTTTTGTCTTAAAAAACAAGGTAGAGGTGATAATAGATCACACACACACACACACACACACACACACACACACACACAAAATTACTTTGTAGAAATTACTTATGTTTCTTTAATTTGAAAAAAATGATGGTTTTATATTTAAACAGATAATATGAAATTATTTGTATTACTAGAAATAAAGTGACAAGATTCAGCATACCCTTTTCCCTCGTAATATGAACTGGAAAGATGACAAGTTATGATTTGGTATGATGATCATAGATTATCAACTTGTATGAAGAAGTCAGATTATCTCTGTGGGCTTCATGGGCTGCTTGGTTATGGGGAGCAGAGGACTTATGAGGCACCACACAAGCTTTCAATATGATGTTTCCTCCCCTCATCCTGTAGAAGAGAAGAGTATTAGCTTCCAAGAAATCCTTAGCTTTGTGTTTTGTCAATGCTCCTATGTGATTGGTGTGCCATGCAAAAGCTCACTGAGGACAGCTGAGGCAAAGCAACAGTTTCTTTACTGTTCTTTTATTTTCCTTTTTATTTTCATATCTGGCTTCTGTTTATTTTATTTTATTTATTGGATATATTTTATTTACATTTAAAATGCTATCTCTTTTTCTGGTTCCCACTCCATAACTTTTCTATTCCATCTCTCCTCTCCCTGTTTATATGGGTGTGCCTCCCACCCATCCCCTCCCACCTCCCTACCATGACATTCCCCTACACTGGGGCATTAGGCCTTGGCAGAACCAAGGGCTTCTCTTCCCACTGATGCCCACAAGTTCTTACTCTGCTACATATGCAGCTGGAGCTATTGGTCCTGCCACAAAGACCTTGTTCGACATTGCTGAATCCAAGATGCTGAGGTTGTTTGTAGTACCTTTGGTCTGCTTCTAAGCAGTCCACATGTCACCAATGGCATCCTGTCTTTCTCCACAGAGCTACCCACTTGGCAGTTGACAACAAAGAGATCCCTGTGATCATTGAGAAGCACAGTGAAGTGGAGCAAAGGGATCTTTTGAAGATGCTTGCTCTGGTGACTCAGACTCCTTGCTGATCCTTTAGCAGGAAGTCATCTTCAACAAGATAGCAGTGGCTGCATTTATAAAGCTCAACTTTTAATATAGTTTAAAAACTCCTCCATTGTTGGTGGGATTTCAAGCTGGTACCACCAGTCTGGAAATCAGTCTGGCGGTTCCTCAGAAATTTGGACATAGTTCTACCTGAAGACCTAGCTATTCCACCCCTAGGAATATAACCCAAAGATGCTCCAACATATAGCAAGGACACATGCTCCACCATGTTCATAGCAGCCTTATTTATAATAGCCAGAAGCTGGAAAGAACAAAGATGTCCTTCAACAGAAGAATGGATACAGAAATTGTGGTACATTTACACAATGGAGTACTACTCAGCTTTAGAAACAATGACTTTATGAAAGTCTAGTCAAATGGATGGAACTTGAAGCTATTATTCTGAGTGAAGTAACACAGTCACAAAACAACATGCTTGGTATGCACTCTCTATAAGCAGATAATAACCCCTAGAAGCTCTGAATACCCAAGAAACAATTCATAGATCTTATGATACTCAAAGAGAAGGAATCCAGAATGTGGATGGCTCAGTCTTTTTTATAAGGAAGAACAAAACACAGGAAGAAATGCAAGGTCAAATAGAGGAACAAGTATTGAAGAAAAGATCAGTGTTTTCAGAGTGTAGGGGAATGCCAAGGTGCTGAACTGGAGAGGGTGATTGGGAGAGGGAGCACCTTTATGGAGACAAGCAGAGGCAGAGGGGAGATGGGAGCAGGGGTACCCGAAAGGGGATAACATGTGAAATGTAAATACAGAGAATATTCAATAAAATAATTTTTAAAAATTGTCAGAATTAAGAAGGTTTGAGAAGACTCTCTTTGGGAGTTTCAGGTAGTGTCTGGTATTGCGTTCAAAAAGAGTATTTCACATTCTGGGTTTGAAATGTAATCCCAATGGTGATTCTATTGTTGACCCCTTAAAGATTAAGCCAAATTTGAGAAATATAATTCTGAAATCAGACTCTACATAATTGAATGATATTGAGCTATTGATTGTTAATGAAAAGTTAGGATTCAGCATTTTGAATGTCAGTCATATAGTCTAAACTGCTCATATCGGACATGCCAAATAGTATGTCGGAACAAGTGACACATCTTCTGTTAGATACATGTCTGAGGAGGGTCTGAAGAGACCCTACGCAGACAAGTCTCAGTGTTCAGAAGTACTGGAATAGTCATTGCCAGATGTGGAAAGAAACTCAGGTGGTAAGCGGTATAATTTCTTCACTTGATGCCAAAGATAAGACTTTCATCTCCATCCCTATAATTGTGTCAACTAGTTTATGGTGGAGAGCAACTGGCCCCTGCATAATTCCATCAAAATTGTCAGGAGGGCCAATAGATATGATTCATTAGTTGCTGATGACAGGATTTTTAATCAAAAGCCTCAAAGTACCTGTGAGGTTACAGAAGTTCTTGATCAGGACATATGCCAGTGCCTTAAAGATTATCCCATGCCATGTGTATGGCAATGCTGATTTTGTGATATCAACATACTCAAGTTACCAGCTTTGTATGCCAGGGAGAATTTGGAATGGGTGTACCTTAATACCTAGGACAAGGTCTTCATGTAGGGACTAGATAAAGTACGAATCAATGTGCTGGCCATAACCTACAAGGCCATATCGGGTGCATAGGTCAATACATTGAGATATTATTGCTGATGCAAAAAAGAGCTTACTTACTTGAGCCTTGTATAGCTGTCCCCTGAGAGGCTCTGCCAGAACCTGACGAGTAGAGATGCTGCTGTATGCAGCAAAACATCAGACTGAGCATGGAGACCCCAATGGAGGAGTTAGGACAAAGAATGTAAGAGCTGAAAAGTTTGCAACCCCATAAAAAGAACAATAATGCCAACCAACCAGATCCCCTAAAGTTCCCAGAGACTAAACCACCAACCAGAGAGTACACTAAAAGGGGTTAGGGGAAGCCATGGCTCCAGCTAGATATGTAGCAAAAGACTGCCTTAGCGGGCACCACTGCAAGGGGAGCCCCTTGTTCCTGTGGAGGCTTGATGACCCAGGGTAGGAGAATGCTGGGATACCGAGACAGGAATGAGTGGGCATGTGGGGAAGCATGCTCACAGAGGTAGGGGGAGTGGGGAGAGGAAACTGGGAAAGGGGATAACATTTGAAATGTAAGTAATTAAAATAACAAATAAAAAATGAAAAATAAATTACTATTTTGTGGGACTCTAAAGCTATTGTCCAGAACCAGCTCCAAGGATGTCACCATGAAGAGGAATGTTGCAAGGTACATTCTGGCCAGAAGGCTAGTTGCACAAACACATATACCACCTTAGGACTGGATTAATGACATGGCATATGGGTAGTGGTAGTAATTGACTCTTTTTAATGGAGAGTATTTATTTAAATAAAATTTGAACAAATGAAATTCAGATTGCTGAGTAAAACAAGAAACAGTTTTTGGTGTCAGCTTCCCAGATCACAAGAAAAATAACAAATGTTTTGCTGGGAGCAGTAGCATCTTACGTGACAGCCTTCGCCTCTCCTTTGAGCTTATAGTGTAGTGTACTCTCAGCACAAGCTGATGTGGCCTCAGTGCAGATCATTTCCAGGCACTGCACTGAGACCTTCAGTTGCAAGGTGCTGGAAATAAAATTTCTGCCTTAATGCAAACAAAATGACTCCCTAAGCAACTGTACCAGGGCCCTGGAGAAATGACTCAGCATTTAAGTACCTGGCTGATTTTTCCAGAGGACTAGGTTTAGTTTCCAGTATTCAAATGGCAGCTCCCGGTGGGCTAGAACTTCAGTCCCAGGGGATTTAATGCCTTTCCTTTGGCCTCTGTAGGCACTGTATTGAACACACACGTTGTACAGGGTAGTCAGTGCAAGCACCCATACAAATGAATACTATTAAAAAAGAAAAATAAGTGATCATGCTCAGCATAAAGGCATTAATAAAATAAGACCAGCATAAAAAGAACAAATAAATAAATTTGTGTGTGTGTGTGTGTGTGTGTGTGTGTGTGTGTGTCTTTTAAGCAGAAAGAAAATTTAAAAGTTTTATCCACTTTAGTTACAGCAATATGGAAGGTCCACTGACATGCTATATCAATGAATGGTCAGACCATGTAGTGTTTAAAGAGAATGTACACCACATAGCTGATTTCTTCAGAAGCGTTTACTGTAGTTCAAGAGCAAACACAACTAAGCACGAGTTTCTCCTGTAAAATAAACCCTCGGAAGGATGTGTAGTGTCCAGTTAAGAGTATTGGATCATCACAATCGGAAAGCAGAGTTAGAAAAATATTCTCAAGAGACAGATTAGGAAAAGAAGAACAGCAAAACAATAAAAGGGTGTGTCTGGGGACCGACAAATGACCAAGTGGAGACACAAGTTTTGTGATAAGAGGGTCCTTCATCTATGTTTCTGGGTTCTTCTGAAAGACCTGTGATCATAAGAATCTAAAGAGGATTAGAATTGATTGCACTATTCCTTAAATGTCATATTTTAAGAGCATCAACTTCCTCTTTAAATATTTGGAAACCCTGTTGTGACTTTGAATGGGTACAGCTGCAATGATAAACATGGTATTGATTGAAAAAATATCGGTATATTGAGAAATCATGACAGGAGGCAGCAGGGGAAAAACAGTCTTTGGTTTTGCACAGGATGGAGCATTCTCAGGAAGGCAATCACACCAGGGTGACTCCAGACACTCCAGGCATCAACAATGGCCTTGACACTCACTTAGCAACTTGTCTGTATCAAATAATGAGAGTCCCACTTCAGAGCCTTCAGCAAACCGCAAGCACAGAGCCTTAACAATGTTGTTTATCACCTCCTAGTCCAGACTAATGACACAGTTGTGCTATTTCTCAGACTGAATAGGAAAAAAGAAAAACGTTGTTGGCATACACAGCAAAATTACATTTTTAAAAATAGACAAGGTTATTAGCCTCCCAAGTCTGAGGATGTGTTTCGTCATTAGTTAGTTTTGGAATTGTCAGAGAACACAGGGTTTGCTGCTTCACTATTTTTCGAGAATTGAGTAAAATTTACAAGGGCAAGAAATAAAAATAAAAACATTTCTTTCTTTTAGTAACATTTTTTTTAATGTAGGGAAATGAATACGTTTGAAAACTCTGTGTTGAAGATTAAAAGGTCACCTAACTTCTAAAGATGGTCTGCTCTCATCTTACCTACCTGCTTGAAAAGTGTTTTTTTCGTTTCTTAAAATTTACAATACATTTCCAACATTGAACTTTTTACAACTATCCTTCATTTCATATTCACAATAATTTTTTTAAGAAATGTAAATAGAAAGAGAAAAGGAAAATAGGATTCTGAGCTCATCTCTTCTGCTTTTTCTGTCCACACAGAAGACAGTACCCAGAAAACAAAGTGTTGTTTCTAAACATGGTGCGAAGGGACAGAGGCTTAGGAGAAGAAAGATAACTACTTTGATGACTGCCATGTCACTATGCACGGTTCTTCCACTTTCCAGAACTGATGCTAAAGTTGAGAATAAATAAAACAATAAGAAGAGGCTTATGAAAGTGGCCTAGAACTCTTTTCTGTTATATACACCAGTGAAAATAGCTAAACTGAAGTTCCTATAGCTTCACGTTTGAAGATTGAATGCTGAACAAATTGGATAAGCCTAGGAACATTTACAGAGAGATGAGGGCACACTGAGATGCACTGATGAAACATTTAAATTATATTTTTATTATCCTCGCCACTAAACTGCAACAGTTCTCAAGATAAATGATCTGTGTTAACACACTAAAAGAAGAAAAATAACAAGAAAAATCGGCTTTGAGGCTTACCTGAAAGTGAGGAGCATGCTGGGCTCACAAGGGTGAGCCTGTAGTTTATATAGAAATCTTTGCCAAAAGAGCTTATACCAGTTTCCTGTGCTCTGTCACATACTAACAGAATATGCACTGCTTATAATTGCACATGTTTATTATTTCAATACATGTAAGTTAAGAGTCTGAGCATGCATGCCTGGGTCCTGTAATCAGCGCTTCTCCAGGAGTCAACAGGCCATGGTCTAGCCAATGCTTTGACTGGAGCTCAGGAGTGTACCGGCAGAGCTCACTTCCTGGGGGTTAATAGAAAGCCACAGCTTCTTATTGGCTGTTGCTTGACCACACATGTAGAAGGTTATATCTCTTCTACCATCAGGCCACAATAATTTCATATTATGGCTGTTTATTTTTCCAATCTAGCAGGAGTATGTTACTCCCATTTAGGAAGTTAAGGTACTGTAGAGGTAATAGCCCCACCACCATGGTTACTGACTGGAATAAAATCATAGACCCTACCTATATTCAAGGAAAAGAGATCATCCTGAGAATAACACCACGGGTAAGGTACCTTACAAAAATGCTTACCTCAGTGCTAAATCAAGACCAAGGAGTATTGGTCCACATTAGAAAGATTTAAAATGATGATTATAAAATTGCAATTTACATATCATATGGTATGGCATGTATGACACGAACTCTTTCTATAAAAATGATAAAAAAATAAAAAAATAAAACTTTTGTTTTAATGCATACCACCACAATAAGACTTGTTATTTTTAACTACTCTCAGGTGTTGTGCCTCTTGATTTATATTCATGGATGCAGAGACAGAGAGATGAGAGAGTAAGGGAGAGGTAGAGAGAGAATGAAGAGGGAGAGGAAAAAGCAGAGAGAGGGGAAGAGGGAGATTATAGAATCATAGAAAATAAAGAGATCAAAATATTGGCAGGGTAAGCCTTTTAAAATCATTTCCTTTAGAGAATACAGTGCTTCTTAACTGTTTTAGCATGAATGTTACTTTACAAAGTTGAGCAGGTTGCCTTCCTAATGGTAGCACTGACACCTGGGTCATACCCTGCTTGTTCAACAAGCAAAATTTCAAGCTATCTTCACTTGTAATATTCTCAATTAAAATCTGAGTGTCCTGGAACTTTACTGTCAATCTGACCAAGTTAGAATTGTTTGGGAAGAGGGACTGGTCAACTGAGAAAACTGTGCCCATATGCTTTGTCTCTATGTAAGTCTATAGTGCATTTTCTTGACTAATAATTGATGTTGGAAGGCCCAGTCTATAGAGACTGGTACAATTCTTAGGCAAGTAATAGTTCTATGGTGTAAAGGACAGCAGCTTGAGCAAGCTAAGGAGAGCATGCGAGTAAGCAGTATTCCTTCATGAGCTCTGCAACAGCCTCTGCCTCCAGGTTTCTGTGTGCTTGAATCCTTGTCCTGACTTCCCTCAGGAATGGACTGTGATATGGGACTGTTTGCTGAAATAAATCATTTCATCTCCACATTGCTTTAGGTCATGGTGTTTATCATAACAATGGAAACACAAACTAAGACACTAAACAATGCAATTTCAAGAAGCAAAGGCCATTCAGAGACTGCCTCACCTGGAGATGCAGCCCATAGACAGCCACCAAACCCAGGAAATATTGCTGATTCCAAGAAGTACATGCTGACATGAACCTCGTATAGCTGTTTCTTGAGAGGCACTGCTAGATCATGACAAATATAGATAGATGCTTACAGCCTACCATTGAACTGAGAAGGGGGTCCCTAGTAGAAGAGATAGATAGAGAAAGGATTGAAGGAGCTGAAGGGATGTACAACCCCATATGAACAACAATACCACCAACCAGAGTTCCCAGGGACTATACCCTGGCTCCAGCTGCATATGTAACAGAGGATGGCTTTGTTGGGCATCAATAGGAGGAGAAGCCCTTGGTTCTACCAAGGCTCAATTCTCCAGTGTAGGGAAAGGTCAAGGAGGGGTGGGTGAGTGGGGGAATTACCCTCATAGAAGCAGGGGGAGGGGTTGGGATAGGGGGTTTATGAGGGAAACTGGGAAAGGGAATAACATTTGAAATGTAAATAAACTATATCCAATGTAAAAAATTCTACTATTCATATAAAAGAGGGAATTATTTTAAGGATACACTAATCACATAGCATACTTTGCACAGACAAGGATTCACTTACTGATATGCTAGGGAAACCTCTTTGTCTGTGTGGAAACCTAAAATGTCAACCCCTTTAGTCATTCACCAGCCTTAGTTCATTTTTTTCTTCTTACAGCTGTCTCATCATCGTTCTCCCCCATTTATCTCTGACCTTCAAGAATTAATTTGAAACACAGGCATAGTTACAGTAGGCTACATAATGGAAGGGAAGAAATTCTTTCTTTATTCTCAGAAACAATCTAAAGTCTATTTAAAAGAATGAGTGCATTCCTGTATCTGATATTTTCCTCTTTTATTATGAAGTAGCAATAGAAATTCATTAATTTTACCATTGATTTATCAATACAATTTTGTCTGTAGTATAAAATTATGGCAATATCTTCATATTTTTGGCAAATGGCAAAACGTATATAACCTGAAGAGAAAGCAGAAGTTTTAGCCTTTATATTATGTGATGATCAATAAAATTAATGATAAGGTTTCCATTAAAATTCTTGTGATACATAATGAAAATGAAGATTGTGTGTCTTCTATTCTTATTCACCAGGCCTCTTCTGCTGCACTGATGGTGATTGTTTAGACGTCTACATTCTGTTTTCTTCTGCATGATTTTCTAACATAATGAATTGATAAATCACTCAATTTTAATAAATATTATACATTATTTAAATTAATTTGGCTATAATGTTTGTTTCATCATAATACTTAAATTTTATAGTAAGTTACTCAAAATGAATGCTTGTTGATTTTAATATAAGAAGAATGGATGGATAGGATATTTATTAAGTAATTTACTTGATTTGTAGCCACTATAATCGAAGAGAGCAGATTAGCCGGTGTACAGTAGGCTCCTGTTAGGTCCAGAGGTCCAGCTAGAAATTCCTTACTATGTAGCTTCTTTAGCAACTGAAAAATTGTCAACAGTTATACATTCATTTCTTTCTTCTGCTGTAATTTGGTGATTATTTTTATTATGTGAGCCCATTTACTTTCTAGGAGCTTAGAAGCTGTGCTTGTGAGAATTGGCATCTAAAGTTACATCTTAGTTTTCATGTTGTTATGATAAAATATATAAGAAGCAAGCTAAGGAATAGTAAGTTCATTTGAACTTAGTGCTCCACGGGCTTTAGGAGGCAGTTGATAACACTGCGTCTGTAGCCAGGAGGGAAAGAATAAACAGGAAATGAGATGTGGCTATAAAACATAAAGACCACCCCCAGTAACTGACTTCTATAAGAAAATTACACAGCTAAAGAGCTTTTCAAACAGTACCATCTGCAAGTATTCATACACCTGAGCCTGCATGAGGGTATTACAATGTTTATCATTATATATAGGTAAGATGGAACATCTCATAGCAAATGGCTCAACCTGAGTGAGAATTGTGTAGTTAGCCATGTGGGATACAGTCTCTGGTCACCAAATCATGTGAATTTAAGGTAATAGTTAAGAATAAGCAGACTATACTCAGAGCTATTGAAACATTTAAAAAATATTGACTGAACAATGAAGAAATAGAGGTGCATAGGGATGGCAGAATCAGGCATTTACAATGAGCTACAGATGTGGGAAAAAGGGAAGTCCAACCAATGCTTAGATAAAGCCTGTCTATGTATTGATTGTAAGGCCATCATGATCTTTTTTTATTAAGAGAATCTGGAGACTTGGAGGAAAAACTAGGAAAGCTATGGGACTGTAGTTAATGAAACTGGAACAAAGCCAAAGCTCAATAGAAATAAAATTGAGGTTTGAGCTGAACGGGTGAAAAGTAGGTAAAGAATAGTATTTGAAAAGTAAGTTTTTTATGCTCTTTAGTAACACTCTATAAAAATGCAAATCCCTTTTAGGAATAATAGGATTTTCTTGCAGAAAGTAGCTTAGCAGGGGATTTTAGCGGATAGCCAAGAATAAAGTTCATGGAGAACGAAGGAAGACCAACTCACTGTTGAGAGACCCAGGAGTTACCGACTGTGGCTGGGGGCATGGGAAGGACATGAGACAGAGACCTGGATGAAAAATGCTTGGAGCTTCAAGGAACAAAACACAGCACTTTAAAAACTCTTACTTGTACTTATGCAGTCATTGTTTATTTAGAAACATCTGTTAGAATGGCTCTTCAGTGTTCCTATCATACATACACACTACATATATAACCACATGTGGAAATGGGTATATAAGTTACTGATCATTCTCAAATACATATGCATATGACATCATGATATTGTTTTCCTAGGTTATATACAATTTTATTTGTTAATTGTCTCAATAAAAATAAAAAAATAAAACTTTCAAAAATTAATACAAAAAGTATTTTCAAGGCTTGTTCTAGTTGATATGTTAGAGCATTATCTATCTCACCACACTCTTAAGGATCTACAGACTATGGCACTGGTCCATGTTGGTTCCTCAGAAGTATGTTTGAGGAAGAAATCTCATTGAAGGACAGGAAACCAGCAACAATGTGATTGAAAGAGTTTGATACAACTGTTTCTTCTTATCTTGAGGTTTGATACTAGTCTTTTAAAAAACTTACATTGTGGCAGAACACATATGTAAAGGCTGGAGTGTGTCTTACACTGTTATAAAACTCAGGAACACATAACTTGAGAGATGCCAAACATTGTCTACACAAAGAAGACTATAGGCTAAAGTTTAGGCTTTATGTGGTCTGAAGAGGCATGAACAAGTAGGTACCAAACAGAACTGTGTTTGACAAAGTTTGGAGAATGTTCCTCCACTCCTGGAGAGTTTCAGTTGCCACTCTTGGTTTATTAGTTGCACTTTCAAGCTTTTATTTTTTAAAGAGCTGATTGAGATAATATATTTCTATAACTTTCAAAAATGTTAACACACATAAGTTATATACATATATACATATATTATATACATACATATATACTATATGCATACACACAGATATATATGTGTAGTACACAGTGGTAGTAGCAGTACTATTTTTGCTTGTGACATTTACATATTTTTGTGCTACATCTAACACATACGAGATATAAATTGTCAATCTTATGGTTAAATACCACCAGAATTTATATTCTGTATTTAAAAGTCATATTTGCTTTTATTATCAAAGTAATGCTGTTTGTTATAGTTCACTGCATTAAAGACAAGGGGAAAAGAGTTTCAGTCACTCAAAGGCAACACATTCAGATGTGAGCTGTTTTTTAAATTTCTCCTGAGAATTTGTAGCTTGTTTGTGTTGCATAGTTGTGCTAATACTCTATAATTTAGGATTTTGTTCTTTTCACTTAACACTGATACACAAAGTTATTTTTGTTTTAAGGAAATGGTTACTTCATAAAATGATAACCATGAATACTATAGCTTACCTGTGATACTCATAAGAACCTTAGTAGTCTGTGAGCTTTTGCCATTTAAATTACCCATTAGAACCAGTAGTAAGTCTCTTTCAAGATCTACCAGATACCCAAATGTACAAATAAATACTCAAGCTCTTTTCTAACATGGGCATGGTGTTTACATTTAATCTGTGCACATGACCTTGTTTACATTCAATCATCTTTAGCTACCTTTAATAATTAAAACAATGCAATTCTGTATTATGTAGAATACTGTGCTAGAGAACAAAGATCAAATCGTATCTGCATATGTTCAGTATAGACACACTTAGAGAATTACTTTTTTCTATAGTTTGTTGAATTATCAGATGTAGAACCCAAATATGAAGGGCTGATTATAATTTGTTCCTGTGTTACAGTGTTTTAAATTTTCCCTCTTTAATGTATATCTGAGTTTTAATATGTATGGCTTAGAATGAAATCAAAGAAAGAGTAGGGAAATGAGGCTCAATATAAATCCATCATATTTCTGCTCTTGAAAGTAAGGAAGAGGTATTTGGAGCAAAAATTCTGGACTTTACACATCAAACTCAGTTGCATCTCAACTATTACTTTTTTGTTGGTGTTGTATAAAAGTGCCATGTAGCATGTAAATGAATAGGTATGAATTGGTTCCAAAAAAGCTTCACAGACGATAGAATGAATGTGGTTTCCAGACAGCAGCTACTGCTGACTCATGTTCTAGGTTAGAGGTTCCTAAACATTTTTACTTGTAGCTTCTTTTAACCTGACAAGTTTTGAAGGTAATTCTTCATTAAGCATGTGACAGGCATGCAAATGAAATATTCATTTACAATAATGCATAAAATTTTATTTTAAAACTTTTGTTTTAAAAGTAATTTTACTATTTACTAAAGATTGATACAAATAACATACTATTGAGAAGAATATGATTGTTTTTTTTGCGTGACTATATCTTCGCTCAATATTTGGTACTGAAAGACATAGGGCAGCTCCAGTATTCTTCAGGGTTGAGACTGTGACTTTTATAGTCATCAGTGCTCAGGATTTCACTTTGTGTATATGAGGTATAAAGTGTCAAAGTGTGCTTAGGGCCATTTCAGTAGCTGTGGAAAAAAAGTCTTTCTTAATATTGAACAAAAATTAATTTAATAATACATTGAACTTCAAATCTTCAACTCAAACAAGTTTTCAAATTAATATATTAATGTATTAATACAAAAAAGTATTACTGAAAGAGGATGGTAGGGATATATTAAATTTGTTTTCTGTAACTAAACTGTTACCTTTCCTAAAAGAGTAGAAAACTTTGTATCTGCGGCACAAACATGTTCACTGCATCCGATAATCTGGAATCTGAGCCAAGGTATTCAGGCAGCATTTCTTGGCATAGCATGACATGACAGCATGACATCTGAGGTGCAGAATGTGTGAGTTGTGTGTTTAGAATGAAAGCTTTGTCAGAGTCACATGATGTGATATCACAAGCACTGTCAGAGTTACCTTAAATACATGACATGTTTAGGATTAAATTAATGTTTGGTCATTGTGCCTTCAAACCCCTTTTATTGCAGTCGAATTGCTTTTATACATTAAATACCCATGTTCTGCTCTGTGATCACATGTGGGTTTATAACTTACAGTTGAAGAAGCTGGATTCCAGATTATAATCCCAGCTATGTATAGTTTGAATATCATTTTTCAATGCAAAGGCTCAAAGCTAAGGGGTTGTATTTTAAACCAGAATAATGTTTTGCTTAAAGGAATAATTATAGACAGTAGTTCCATAGAACAGTGACCCAACTGACCATTCTCACTAAAGGAATAGGTACACAAGTAGGAAATTTTTTCACATATTTATTTTATGTACAAATAATTAGGCCTCTTGTATACTTGCCATACTTCTAAAATACATCAACTATTTATTTAGTAGAAATTCACAAAACTCTCATGTTTGGCTAATGTTTCAATTCTATCAACTTATCTTTAATTTTTATTATCAATTATTTACTTCTATTGAAAATTCATACATTGTATTGTTATGTTCCCCCCTCCTCTTCTCTCTAAGATCTTCTCTACCTCCTTTTTTTATTGGTTTCCCTTTTTCCTAATATATTCAACTAAATGTTTCCTCTCTCTTTAGAAACCAAATAACCAAATGCAAGGAAAACTAAACATAATATATACATACAAATGCAGTGAGAAGCATAAGAAACACACACACACACACACAGACACACAGAGGAAAAAAAACCCTGTAAAATCACAAGATTGGAAACCATAATACGAAGCAAAAGACCAGTTTTGTTTAAAAAAAAAAGTCAAAACAAAACAATATGACCAAAATAAAAATCTCCAAAATTACCATTGATTAAATTTTATGTTGATCATCTGCTGATTGGCATGGGACCTGCCTGTAGATTGGCTAATATACCCAGCAAGAGTCTGTTAGAAATTTTTTTTTCATTTCATAGGAAGTTGTCAATTGGACATAGCTTGGCTTCTTGGTTAAAGATGGGAGTTCATGTCCAGTTCCCTGTCTCAGTACTGGAATCCCATCTGGTTTGAAATCCGCCCACCCTACCCAGTGGTTCTTCCCTGCCCAGTGGTCCAGCAGACTTGTTTTCTCCTCTTTCTCTAACTTTCTCATAGGGAAAGGGATCCATGGGTCATTTATACCAGGTGTGCTATCATAAGTAGCAGAAGAATTAAGAGATATTTTATTTTTTTTCCTGAAGGAAAATTTTAAGGTGTCTTAATTTTGCCATCAGAAAATGTTAAAAAAGTTTAAAAAAACTTTTAAAACCTGATGACTTTTTAAAAACAGACTGATAGTCTTCTCTTCAAGAACCAAAAACTACCTAAGAAAACACCCTATACCTGTCATGAGAAACCCTCTTGAGTTGTTGGCCAGGGCTGTGTCAGAAACTCCACAAGCATAAAGTCTATCACTATTGCCCTTGTTTACCATTCAGAGGTGAAAGGTAGCCCTATTACTGAAGACACTATGCACTTCAGACATAGGCCCTAAATACCAGCAAGCTGGAAACTTGACATGAATGCCTCCTCACTTAGGACAAGTTTTCATGACACAAGAAGGCATCATGCAAGCTTCCAAAGGAGGGAGTTATACAGTGTAGCCAGCAATGAAACGTATCACATAGACTAAGGTAGCACCATAACCCTACAGATACATTAGTGACAGTAATAGCTTGACAGTGACTAATAGTTGCCTAATTGGACTTAAGTCCTGCTCAACAAAAAGGATATCATGCCTGATACTGGAAACCTAGCTAAGTAATCAGTGCTAGTGAAAACATGGTTACTGGAGAAGCTATAAACACAAATTTTCTAAACCAGCAGAATCTGTAATGACAGAGGTGCCTCATCAAGTAAAGTTTACTTTACAACAGACAGAGACCACTATAGAAAACCACAACCAATCATCATACCGAGTTGTAGAGCAAAGACACCTACAAAACATTCCTACACCTAAGCTCAGAAAACATTTTGAAAGAGGACCTGGAAAAATTTTAAGAGATGGGTAATCTGGGAGCTTTCTGGAGTTTGTGTCTTTTAGTAACAACAGAAGCTATATCCTAAGGTCTCAACAACATGGCCACCCAAATGTGAGCTGAACAATGATAACACTAATCAACAAGCCAAAGTGCATGCAGAAAAGCCCGGGGGCTCTTAACCCTGTACAAAGAATTATAGGTAACTGAGGAGAGTAGAGGGCAGGAAGTATGGTACACCAACGGCTTTTTCATGGCCAAGAGGTCAGCCCTGAAAACATACATACAAGTAACGTATGGATTCAACATGTTATATTTGGGAGTATGTATCTATGCACAAATACATGTTGATGTCTATATGCAGGTGAGGGCTGGCATTAGTTCGGTCAAAGCGATACAGGATTTGGATGGGAGATTGGGGCAGGGACAAAGTTTTGGTAAGGTGGAAGAGAAAGCAAAGCAGGAGATTTAAGATGAAGATTGCAGATCTGCCACCCGGAACGGCAGCTTGTGGAGGCGGAACAACTGGTGGGTAAGAGACCTGGGCTGCCAGGGAGCAGAGAGATCTCTGCAGAGTGCACTCAGAAAGTGCACCCCCTACCTTGCCCTGCCCCGCCCTGTCTGATCCAGCGACCAGGAACAGAACTTTGGAACTTCTGTTCCCACCCGACGACTCTGAGGCATAGAACAGGTCTCAACCCATCTGCCACCTGGACCAGTGGCGATCTAGGAACACAGACTAGATACAAGGGAAAGGCAAGAACATATCACTGACAACAAAATGGCAAGAGGAAAGCAAAAGAGTATATCCCAAGGAAACCAAGAATATCTGGCAACACCAGAACCCAGCTCTCCCATAACAGCAAACATTGGAATTCCAAACACTCCAGAAAAGGAAGACACAGACCTGAAATCTTACCTCAAGATGCTGATAGAGATAATTAAACAAGAAATGGAGGAAAAGCAAAAAGATTCAGAAGCTTTTAAAGAGGAAACAAAAAAACTCAAAGAACTACAGGAAAACAAAACCAAAGAGATGAAGGATTGGAAGAGAGAATTTAAAACAGAAATTGACACAATAAAAAAAAAAACACTAAAAGAGATAACCCTAGAGGTAGAACACCTAAAAAAGAAATCAGGAGTCACAGAAGCAAGCATTTCCAATAGATTACAAGAGATGGAAGAGAGAATCTCGGGGGCAGAAGACAACATTGTAAACATAGACAAAACAGCCAGAGAAGATGCAAAAAACAAAAAGATCCTAACCCAAAATGTCCAGGAAATCCAGGACACAATGAGAAGACCGAACCTAAGGATAATAGTAATAGAAGAGGGAGAAGAGTATTAACTAAGAGGCATAGTAAATATCTTCAAAAAAATTGTAGAAGAAAACTTCCCTACCCTCAAGAATGAGATGACCACGAGCATAAAAGAAGCCTTCAGAACTCCAAATAGGTTGGACCAGAAAAGAAATACCTCCTGACACATAATAGTAAAAACATCAAGTGCCCAAAGCAAAGAAAGAATACTAAAAGGAGTAAGGGAAAAGGTCAGGTAACCTATAAAGGCAGACCAATCAGACTCACACCCGATTTCTCAACAGAGACTATGAAGCTAGAAGAGCCTGGACAGACATCATGCACATCTTAAGAGAGCACAAGTGCCAGCCCAAGCTTCTATACCCAGCAAAACTATCAATCACCATCTATGGAGAGATGAAGATATTTCAAGGCAAATCAAAATTTACACAATATCTGACCACAAACCCAGCACTAAAATGAATTATAGGTGGACAACCCAATACAATGAGGGAAAATACAGCCTAGTAAAAACAAGAAAACTCCTAAACAAGGAAACTAAAAGAAGAAAAAGACACAGACACGACTCAACCCACACAAGCAATAATGGCAGGAAACAGAAACAACTATTCCTTGATATCTATTAACATAAATGGACTCAACTCCCCAAAAAAGAGACATAGGCTATCAGATTGGATACATAAACAAAATCCAGCCTTTTGCTGCATACAGGAAACTCATCTCAGAGACAAAGACAGACACTATCTCAGAGTAAAAGGGTGGGAAAAAAACTTCCAAGCAAACAGCTCCAAGAAGGAAGCTGGAGTGCCTATTCTAATATTGAATAAAGTAAATTTCCAACCAAAAGTTATCAAAACAGATAAGGAAGGACACTTTTTTACTCATTACCGAGGAAATCTGTCAGGAGGAACTCTTAATCCTTAACATATATGCTCCAAATAAAAAATCACCCACATTCATAAAAGAAACCCTACTAAAGCTCAAAAAATACATTTCACCCCACACAATAAAAGTGGGAGACTTTAACACCCCAATCTCACCAATGGACAGATCAGGGAAACAGAAACTGAACAAGGACACTGCAAAACTAGCAGAGACTTTGAACCAACTAGAATTAATAGATATATACAAAACATACTATCCCAAAGTAAAAGAATACACCTTCTTCTCACCACCCCATGGCACCTTCTCGAAAATTGACCACATAATTGGACACAGAACGAGCCTCCATCGATATAAGAAGATTGAAATACTCCCATGCATCCTCTCAGATCACCATGGTCTACGGCTGGTCTTTAACAACAACAAAAACAACAAAAAGCCCACATACACATGGAAACTAAACTATGCTCTGTTAAAGGATAGCAGGGTCAAAGAAGAAATAAAGAAAGAAATTAAAGATTTTCTAGAATTCAATGAAAACGAAAACACAACATACCCAAACCTATGGGATGCAATGAAAGCAGTATTGGGAGGAAAACTCATAGCCCTAAGTGCTTCCAAAAAGAAACTGGAGAGAGCTCACATCAGCAACCTGACAGCACAGCTAAAAGCCTTAGAACAAAAGGAAGCAGATATACCAAAAAGAGTAGACGGCAAGAAATAAATAGAATTAAGGCAGAAATAGACCAAATAGAAACAAAAAGAACCATTGAAAAAATCAACAAAACCAAGAGTTGGTTCTTTGAGAAAATCAACAAGATTGATAAACCCCTAGCCAGACTAACTAGAGGGCAAAGAGAGAGTATCCAAATTAACAAAATCAGAAAGGAAAGTGGGGACATAACAACTGAAACTGAAGAAATTCAAGAAATCATCAGTTCCTACTAAAAAAACTTATACTCCACAAAATTGGAAAATCTGGAGGAAATGGATGAATTCCTAGACAGATACAAGGGCCCAAAGTTAAACCAAGACCAAGTAAACCATCTAAATAACCCTATAACACCTAAAGAAATAGAAGAAGTCATCAAAAGCCTCCCAACCAAAAAAAGCCCAGGTCCAGACGGGTTCAGTGCAGAATTTTATCAATCTTTTATTGAGGATATAACACCAATACCCGCCAAACTATTCCAAAAGATAGAATCATATGGAATATTATCCAACTCATTTTTTGAGGCTACAATAACCCTTGTGTCTAAACCACACAAAGACCCTACAAGGAAAGAGAACTTCAGACCAATCTCACTTATGAACATTGATGCAAAAATACTCAACAAAATCCTTGCAAACCGAATCCAAGAACACATCAAAACCATCATTCATCATGACCAAGTAGGCTTCATCCCTGGGATGCAGGGATGGTTTAACATAAGGAAATCCATCAACGTAATCCACCATATAAACAAACTCAAAGACCAAAATTACATGGTCATCTCACTAGAAGCTGAGAAAGCATTCGACAAAATCCAACACACCTTCATGTTAAAAGTCCTGGAAAGAACAAGAATCCAAGGCCCATACTTAAACACAATAAAAGCAATATACAGCAAACCAACAGCCAACATCAAACTTAATGGCGAGAAACTTGAAGCAATCCCACTAAAATCAGGGACTCGACAAGGCTGCGCACTCTCCCCCTACCTATTCAACATAGTACTGGAAGTCCTGGCTGGAGCAATTAGACAGCAAAAGGAGATCAAGGGGATACAAATCGGAAAGGAAGAGATAAAAACATCACTCTTTGCCGATGACATGATAGTGTACTTGAGTGACCCCAAAAATTCCACCAGAGAACTCCTACAGCTGATAAACATGTTCAGCAAAGTGGCTAGATACAAAATTAACTCAAACAAATCAGTAGCCTTCTTGTACTCAAAGGAAAACATGTGGAGAAAGAAATTAGGGAAAAAGTACCCTTCACAATCGTTACAAAAACTATGAAATACATTGGTGTGACTCTAACTAAGCAAGTGTAAGACCTGTATGACAAGAACTTCAAACCTCTAAAGAAAGAAATTGAGGAGGATCTCAGAAAATGGAAAGATCTCCCATGCTCATTGATTGGAAAGATCAACATCTTAAAAATGGCCATCCTACCAAAAGCAATCTACAGATTCAATGCAATCCCCATCAAAATTCCAACCAAGTTCTTCCTGGAATTGGAAAGATCAATGTGCAATTTCATATGAAATAATAAAAGACCTAGAATAGCGAAATCCATCCTCAACTACAAAAAAACATCTGTGGGAATCAGTATCCTTGACCTCAAGCTATATTAAAAGGCAATTGTGTTGAAAACTGCATGGTACTGGTACAGAAATCGGCATGTGGATCAATGGAATAGAATAGAAGATCCAGAAATGAGCCCTCATGTATATGGTCACCTGATTTTTGACAAAGGAGCAGTAAACATTCAATGGAAAAAGGACAGCCTATTCAACAAATGGTGCTGGTCCAACTGGCACTCAGCATGCAAAAGAATGAAAATAGACCCTTTCTTATCTCCTTGTACAAAGCTCAACTGTAAGTGGATCAAAGATCTCCGCATTAAACCAGATACAACGAAACTATTAGATGAGAAAGTAGGGAAAACCTTAGAACACATAGGCACAGGAGAAAATTTCCTGAACAAAACACCAATGGCTCAAGCTCTAAGGTCAAAGATTAACAAATGGGACTTAATGAGATTGCAAAGTTTCTGTAAGGCTAAAGACATTGTCAAGAATACAAAATGGCAACCAACAGAATGGAAAAGATCTTTACCAACACCACATCAGATAGAGGCCTAATATCCAAGTTGTACAAGGAACTCAAAAAGCTATACACCAGAGAATCAAATAACCCTATTAAGGAATGGGATACAGAGCTAAACAAAACGTTTTCAGTTGAGGAACACCGAATGGCTGAGAGCACCTGAGGAGGTGCTCGACATCCTTAGCCATCAGGGAAATGCAAATCAAAACAACCCTGAGATTCCACCTCACACCAGTCAGATTGGCCAAGATCCAAAACTCAGATGACAGCAGATGCTGGCGCGGCTGTGGAGAAAGAGGAACACTCCTCCACTGTTGGTGGGGTTGCAAGCTATTACAACCACTCTGGAAATCTGTCTGGTGACACCTCAGAAAATTGGATATAGTACTACCTGAAGACCCAGCTATTCCACTTCTGGGCATATACCCCAGAGACACTTTAATACACATCAAAGGTATATGCACCACAATGTTCATAGTGGCTCTATTTATAATAGCCAGAAGCTGGAAGGAACCCAGATGTCCTTCAGAAGATGAATGGATACAAAAATTGTGGTAAATATATACATTGGAATACTACTCAGCCATCAAAAACAATGACTTAACCAAATTCTTAAGAAAATGGCTGCATCTAGAGAATATGATCCTGAGTGCGATAACCCAGTCACAAAAGAACAGACATAATATGCAGTCACTGATAGTGGGATGCTAACCCCAGAGGCTTGCACTCCCCCAGAAACAACTCACAGACTGTATGAAGTCCAAGAAATAAAGAAAACAAAAAAATATACATATATTTACAAAATAAGAAGACGTTGACTATTTCCATTTTGCGTTTTGTTTTGCATGTACTCTAAGCTTATTGTAACTATTAGGTTTTCAATGCATACTGTCAAGCCCTTGAAAAAAATCAAGTACTGACTAAAAAAATATATTCACATGGTTTTATGTAAAAATTATTTCAATGTCTAAAAAAACAGTACTGACAAAAATGTATAATTTTAAGCAAAAAATGTTTAAAATCTGTACATTTATCTTTGTTTTGTAAAATAAAGTCATTTTAAAAAATAAATAAAAAAAATAGCCACTCCAGCTTGATTCTTTGAGCTGTTTGCTTGGAAGTTTTTTTCCCACCCTTTTACTCTGAGATAGTGTCTGTCTTTGTCTCTGAGATGAGTTTCCTGTATGCAGCAAAAGGCTGGATTTTGTTTCTGTATCCAGTCTGTTAGCCTATGTTTCTTTATTGGGGAGTTGAGTCCATTTATGTTAATAGATATCAAGGAATAGTTGTTTCTGTTTCCTGCCATTATTGCTTTTGTAGGATTAGTCGTGTCTGTGTCTTTTTTTTCTTTTAGTTTTCTTGTTTTTACTAGGCTGTATTTTCCCTCATTGTATTGGGTTGTCCACCTATAATTCGTTTTAGTGCTGAGTTTGTGGTCAGATATTGTGTAAATTTTGATTTGCCTTGAAATATCTTCATCTCTCCATAGATGGTGATTGATAGTTTTGCTGGGTATAGAAGCTTGGGCTGGCACTTGTGCTCTCTTAAGGTGTACATGATGTCTGTCCAGGCTCTTCTAGCTTCATAGTCTCTGTTGAGAAATTGGGTGTGAGTCTGATTGGTCTGCCTTTATAGGTTACCTGACCTTTTCCCTTACTGCTTTTAGTATTCTTTCTTTGCTTTGGGCACTTGATGTTTTTACTATTATGTGTCAGGAGGTATTTCTTTTCTGGTCCAACCTATTTGGAGTTCTGAAGGCTTCTTTTATGCTCGTGGTTATCTCATTCTTGAGGGTAGGGAAGTTTTCTTCTACGATTTTGTTGAAGATATTTACTGTGCCTCTTAGTTAATACTCTTCTCCATCTTCTATTCCTATTATCCTTAGGTTCGGTCTTCTCATTGTGTCCTGGATTTCCTGGACATTTTGGGTTAGGATCTTTTTGTTTTTTGCATCTTCTCTGGCTGTTTTTTCTATGTTTACAATGTTGTCTTCTGCCCCCGAGATTCTCTCTTCCATCTCTTGTAATCTATTGGAAATGCTTGCTTCTGTGACTCCTGATTTCTTTTTTAGGTGTTCTACCTCTAGGGTTATCTCTTTTAGTGTTTTTTTTTTTTTATTATTGTGTCAATTTCTGTTTTAAATTCTCTCTTCCAACCCTTCATCTCTTTGGTTTTGTTTTCCTGTAGTTCTTTGAGTTTTTTTGTTTCCTCTTTAAAAGCTTCTGAATCTTTTTGCTTTTCCTCCATTTCTTGTTTAATTATCTCTATCAGCATCTTGAGGTATGATTTCAGGTCTGTGTCTTCCTTTTCTGGAGTGTTTGGAATTCCGATGTTTGCTGTTATGGGAGAGCTGGGTTCTGGTGTTGCCAGATATTCTTGGCTTCTTTGGGATATACTCTTTCGCTTTCCTCTTGCCATTTTGTTTTCAGTGATATGTTCTTGCCTTTCCCTTGTATCTAGTCTGTGTCCCTGGATCTCCACTGGTCCAGGTGGCAGATGGACTGAGCCCTGTTCTATGCCTCAGAGTCATCGGGTGGGAACAGAAGTTCCAAAGTTCTGTTCCTGGTTGCTGGATTAGGCAGGGAGGGCAGAGCAAGGCAGGGGGTGCACTTTTTGCGTGCACTCTGCAGAGATCTCTCTGCTCCCTGCAGTCCAGGTCTCCCACCCACCAGTTGCTCAGCCTCTAAGAGTGCTGTTCCTAGTGGCAGATGGGCCAGTCTCTGCTCTGCGCCCTGAAGTTGCCGCCGGGTGGAAACAGAAGTTCCTACATTCTGTTCTTGGTCACTGGATCAGGCAGGGCAGGGCATGTCAAGGCAGGGGTGCACTCTCTGTGTGCACTCTGCAGAGATCCCTCTGCTCCCCAACAGCCTTGGTCTCTCACTCAGCAGTTGTTCAGCCTTTACCTTTATTAAATATTTTATGTATTTACATTTCCAACATTATCCTCATTCCCTGTTTCCCCTTCTTCCATTCCTTTTTTCTCCTCCTGCTTCTATGAGGAGGGTGTCCTACCCACCCACTTCTACCTTACCACCTTGTCATTCCCCTACACTTGGACAAGAAGCCTTCCATGGACAAAGGGCTTTTCCTATTGATATCAGACAAGGCCATCCTCTGCTACATATGGAACTGGAGCTATGGTTCCTTCCATGTGTACTCTTTGGTTTGTGGTTTAGTTCTTGGGAGTTCTTGGGGGTGTGATTGGTTGATATTGCTGTTCTTCTTATGTGGGTACAAACCCCTTCAGCTCCTGCAGTTCTATTTCTAACTCTGAGGGGAGGGATTTGATAGAAAAATTCTGTTTAGGATTAAAGCTGGAAGGTTTCTAACATTCCTTGTTTCTATCTGCTGCAGGAGGAAGCTTCTCTGATTATGGTTGAGGGAGGCACTGATCTATGAGAATAGCAAATGCCAGTAGCTAATTTATTGCTACATAATTTTAGTAAGGCAGTAATATTTTGACTTTATCCTAGGTTTCTGGGTTATCTAGTCTCAGGATCTTGCTCACCCAAGCTGTGTTGTGTATGGGCTCCATCTCCTAAAGTGATCCTTACGTCAAATCAGATAGTGGTTGGTTACTCGCACAGATTTGTGCCATCATTGCCTTAGCATATCTTGCTAGCTGGAAGCCACTCTAGACAAAGGGTTTATAGTTGGGTTGGTGTTTACATATCTCCTTTGGTAGCATGATGAGTAACTTCTTGTACTAAAGATGCTAGCACAGTGGGCTGAAGGATGTATGTATGCACCAGCTCAACTTCTCCATGTTCAATGAGCTGTGTAGGTGTGTGTAGGCTCCCCCTCAGCAATAAAGCCTGCCATCACTTTGCAAAGAGCAAAGGAAGTACCTTTTTAAAATGTTGAATATTACCATTGACTCACATGAACCCTTTGAAAATTGAGTAAAAAGTTGTTACAAACTCAAAATAGACATGAATATTATTGATAAATGACATCCAATAAATAGTCTTTTATAATTACATTTATTTACTTATTTACTTACTTATTAATTAATTTATTTATCCATGATAAGTGTTCTTCCTCAGGGTAAGCTGTAGCCTTGTACTGTGGGTGCTTTTAGAACTCATGTCCATAAGGAAATGATTTATTGAGACATTTGAATGAACTTCATGGGTTTGAGTCAGTTTATGTGAAGGATGGTTTACCTTTCTTCCTATCTTGGGAATAAAACACAAGACCCACCACCATGGTTAAATCAAATCTGGCTACTTTCCTTTCTTGTACTGTGGTTGGGAGAATTCAGTTAATCCAAAATGTTTCAGGCTTACTTGGAGAATTTACTTACTGATATATATGCCAAGTGATATGAAAGCAATGATGTAATGTGGCTTACTGTTGCCAAAATTTATTTTACTAACTTTATAAATAAATTCACATGCCTAAAGAATGGTTAATCCTTATATATAGACTTTTTTTACTACTCAGTTGTGTTACAAAAGGGAGGTGTAGTGGTTAAGATGCCTTCCCTATGTCTGTAGACACACAGTTTGGGATTGTAAGCATCTTCTATCTTTAGCTCTTACTATGTTCAGTTATCACAAAATTATCTTATAAAGGAAGCTATTAATGCTATAATGAGGAGTTCTTTTTATATGACTAATTTTGAATTATATAAAATAATCTTTGTGGAAAATGCTGGAAAAACAAATCTTAAAGTAAACACTTCTAAAAGTTTGAAATGCATAATTTTAGGTATAAAATATTTTTATGGAAAACTGAATCACTCCATGGGTGTCTACTCAGTATTTCTATTAATAGTATGTCATGAATATGTTTCCAAGTCTAAATATAGTTGGAACATGATGATGTCTAATACTTATTATATGTTTACACCGATTTATGTAAGCAATTTTCCATTAAAGTCATTTAAATTATTAAACATATTATTCACTTCCTCAACTTAAGTGTTTATAACTGGGAATGATGAGTCAAAACAAATTTGTTTTCAACTCTTTGAATATACAATGTAAAGAGAATTTGGCACATTTGTACTTGTTCAGCATAGAAATATCTCCTCTGTTTTTACACACTCCTACACACAAGCTATCTTTTTTTTTTTTTTTTTTTGTTATGAGTACTTATACTATAATTTTGGTACAATTCCTGTTCCTATGTTTACTTTGTGTCTTTTGGTGACCTTATTTGTTTTTATTTATTAGAACTCATTGTCTTTATGAATTTAGGAGTAACCAACGGTAGCAAATCCCCTGGGTGTCCTGCATTCCAGCCCTCCATCTCAATGACCTTAGCCAGTTCAATGGAAGACAGCAGTATAAAGTGGGGTCTTCAGGGAAAGGCACAGCAGATCTTTCTGGCTATACTGAGTGAATTCTCCAAAACTTTGATGCTTTCTTGCATGGAGAGAGTAATTCTTATCCAACAAGGAATAGGAGGTCATAGATCATTGCCCAGAGACACCATGAGAGATGGTTAAATATGGGAAACAATTCTTGGGTTTCAGAGAGGTTTGTCTCAGACCTTGATAAGTCCCCATTCTTCTGGATTTTTTTCTTTTCCCTCTCTCCTGCTTTCAGATAACACCTAATACCTAAGCTACCTGATCAGTCTTTATGCCAGACTCTGTTTAGGAGTATTCAAATGAAGACACATTGCTTTTGACTTATGATTTGGTATTCTTTTTAGATTTCTCTTTGGCTTGGGCCAAGAAAATTATTCAAATATGCTTTCACAGCTCTTGATATTTCTTTCTAGTTCTCGGGCTGGTCTTTTTCTGTGGCAAGTGTACTACTTTATTCTGGGAGCTGAAACATGATTACAAATTTAGGAGTTTAAAACAGCATATATGGATTACATATACATTATAATTTATAATATATACAGTTGTTATTATAATTCCAGAGCTGAGAAGTTCAGAATGGGTTTAACTGGGCTAAAACAAAAGTTTCAGGAAAATTACATTTTCTTTTAAAAACTCTGAAATGAGGGTTTTTTCTTTTTAGTATTTTACAACTTTAAAATGCCACTGCATGGTCCTAAACTCATATTTAAGCACCAGGAACATAGTGCCTTTATAATCCCCTGCTCTGACCCTGGTGATATCTGGTTATATGGTCTCCTGTGAGTACACTGAATACATTGAAATGATGTAGAAAATCTATCTCATGATTTAGCAGCTACAAAGTCTCCTTTGCTATGTAAAATGGCATGGATTCCTGGGATTGGAGTGTAGACCTCACTGAGGGAGGGCGTCACTGTGAATGCCAGGCAGATGCGTTCTGTGGTTCTTATTTTCAGTGTCAAGTTCTACATTATAAGTCACAATAAGTTTCAGTTTGGGAGTCTGTAATTGACAGATTTTAATCTGAGAAAGAAGTTATTAACAATACTATTGGTAAGAAGCACATGGAAACATCTATATGGAACTTATCTACACACAGATATTTGTGTGTGGCACCACGGCCATGCCAGCATTAAGCTTGTTTTTATGTTCTATGCACTCCAGTACTTAAAATTCATGGTGTCTGTAGGAATGTTAATATTTTCAACAGGGTCAAAGAAAGAAGTTGTTCCTTTTGGGGAGAGTAAATATATGTACAATATTTTTTGAATGAAGCCAATTAGCTTTTTCCCTGGTTGTTGTAACTTAGAGATTTTCAGTTTAAATATTTTATATCCACTGGGCTGGGGTGGGGTTAGAATTTTATTCACTAATGAAGAAGAATCCCAAAGAGAGTTATGGTTATTTATTTATTTTCAAATTAACACTGTGTTCTGCTCTGGGACTTTCACTGAGTCTGTCTGGGGAAGAGTGATATGTGTGAACTGAGTCTGACACAGGAATAAAAGAGGGCCTAAGATGAGGCTGAAGAGTCCTGTTTGTGAGTTCTTGGGTAATGCACTCAACCCTTCAAAGACTAATTTGTATCAAGAGATTATGGATATGTATACTTGTTGATAGAGGAATAGGTAAATTGAATGTTTATACACACACAGAACAAAACACTAACACACACACTCTTACACATACTCATACACACATACATTCGCACATTTGTACTCACACACATACCAGGCACACATACAGACACACACTCATGTAAACAGCCACAAACATTCACATACACACCAGACATACACACACCTCACACATATAGACACAAATATATGCACACACTCTCAGATATGCACACATACATGTACATTCACACACACCACACACACAATCACAAACACAAGCACACATACAGACATGCACATATACACACACTCGTACAGGCACACACACATACACACACACCTCACAATGCAGACACACTCACATCATACATGTCACAAATACAAACACATACACACTTGCACATATGCACACACACTCATGCAGCAGGCACACACACACACACACACACACACACACACACACACACAGACACACACACACACACCCTGTCACCCAAGCCACATACCAGTGTCCTGGTAAGTAGTCATCATTTTAGAATATCACTTGAATAATTCTTCTTTCTTCCTGCATTATACAAGCTTTCATTTTTATTGTTAGTTTAAACTGACAGGAAAAACTAACATTTAAAATGCGTGTCGCTTGAGTCCTGTGTTCACCTTAAGATACCATCCATTTCTCTCTCTTTCCTCAATAATGGTCACAATCTACAGCAAGCAGCTCAGCCTTCTGAAGTCTATACATCTTCCTTTTCACAGAGAACCCTGTTTTATGCACCACAGATTTGCTCTGCTTTGCACACACCACTCCATGATTTTTTATAAATAAATATTTAGAGAGTAGGAATTCTGAGTACTAGAGAGGGCAGTTTCGTTGCCTACAACTGTGGTCCACAGCCTCTGGAGAGTCATTTCTAGATGCTGAAAAGCCTTGACATTCATTTTTCTGCTGTAGCTTTCAAATCTAATCATAGCCAGTGGCTAGTTGCTGGGGCGAACTGAAGTCCAGCTCTTTCACAGAAAGGCGGGAAAAGGTCAGGGTGTAATTTATAGTCCAGAGCTGTCCCTGAGACCAGGCTAAGGCCAACACAGCCGATGCAGGCATAGCTTTTTTTCCTGTCTCATTTCCATTCCACGTTCCTTCACTGTTTTTTTCCTTAGGAAAAATCACTTAAATCACTTATGTAAACCCTTTGCTCTGAGGCTGCTCTAGGGAGAACATCACCTCAAAAGATGGCCAAGTGTCAGATGTAGTTGCAGCTACAGGCAAGATTTATGCTAAAGAAATGGAGGGAGTTTTTAACCATCACAAGAGGCAAAATGACCATGGAGCAGTATGGTAGACTTGGAGACAATTAGGAGCAGGGGTGGATTTTGTGGTCATGTCTTCCTAATACATGAAGAATCCGATCCTCTTCACGAACTGACTTGCTCCACCAGCTCTTACTAGTGCTGTCATTTTTGGTCATAAACCCAGGTCATATTGATTCACATTTGGGATGCAGAGTACTCTTCGATCTCCTGCTCTGAGGTTGTGAGTTTGAGTGTTGCACCTTGGCTTTCAAGGGAATTCTTTGGAACTCTGAGATCCCCACTATAAAAGTCTTTTGCTACACCCCGGTAACTATCTTACATGACTTCAGCTTTCACAGTTACTAATTTTAAAATGTTTGAGATAGCTATTCATAAAAGTCCATGTTCATCCTTATATTGCTGAAGACAGCACATAAAATTGCAGAGGAAACAGGCTTCTTATAGGTGCAGATTCAGTAGGTAGGTGGCAGGAAAGTCATTCAACTCACACAGAAAGTTGGCCCTGCCCATCCTAGGGACTCAGGTGGGCACCCTTAATTGTTACTCAGATGCATTTAACTCAGGCTGAAGTGGGCTACAAAGGTAAGAAAACTTCAGGACTTTAAAGTCTTTCTGAATTTGTGTGTATAGGTCTGTAAGGGGATAACATTCAGCTTTGTGGGATATTATATAACTGATTATACTAGAGTTTTAAGATATTTTAAATTCACCCTATAGAAAATTATTGTTTTTATTCTTTATGTTATACCACTGGGGTTTCATAATTATTGATTGCATAGATTATAGGCTTATGATGAGTTCACCATATAAAAGCAATATCTAAAAATCAGACTTTTCTGCTCTCTGGGACAGTGCCTTTACTTCCTAGCTTATAACTATTTGGAATGAGGAGTCAGCAGTACTTTAAAACTGATGAATTCTTTTAATTCATTTCTCCATTTTAGTACAGTCTTGCCTTGTGAAGAATAATCTAAAAACTGATAGGGAGAAACTGTGAGGTAGCTGGGTGGAAGTCCAAGCCTGGTCCTCTTACATTGTGTGGTTCTGGATAATATAACACATCAGAATACAAAACATAGACGATGACAAATTTCCCTCTGGTCAACCTGTTATTTTTTAAATAATAAATTATACTAAAATGAACAAAACAATTAGCAATACTCACAGTGCCATTTCCCTCCTCAAGCCATTCTGTGTCCATTTGACTCTAAAAGAGGCTGTGTAGTTACATAGCAAGTAGTGGTAGGGGCATTATGATATAGGTGAATATATAGATGGCAAAGCATATATCAGAGCAGGTGACATCATGGCTTCTCATTTAATCTAGCTGCTGCATTTGCCCTTGTCTGTCATCCCACTGCCTCGGCATCAGACATCTTAGCTCCGCAGGCAGCCAGCAAACAGGGCATCCTTTTGCCTGTGTTGTTAAGGCCCCAGATGTCTCTTGACAGACTAATGCTTAGCTGAGATGAGCAAAGGGCATTCCGAGAGCAAACTTTCCTTCCATGTCACATCATCCTTCAAAATTTACAGAAGACATTGCAAAGGGGCAGAAGATCCCGATGAGGTTGGGGCCAGGGGGAGACATGAGATATATCTTGTCACTGTGGTTCTACAAATAAATAGTCTGGAGACAAGTGTTGTGATTAGCGTTGCAGGATGACAGTCGTCCCTGCTGCCTCCACATATGCCTCAGCCTTGCTCTGCTCATACACTAAGTGTTATCTGTTTGTCCTGTTTGCTGCCTGTCAAAGGGTACTGTCCTTTGTGCCCTGTCATGTCCTCTGTGTCTTTGTGTTGCTTTGGTACTTGCTGCTTTTTTGATGGCAATCATTCTTCATCTGTTTTAAATATTTTCAGAGTTTTCAGGGATGGGATATGAGAGCAGAAATAAGATTGTGGCTTTCTCAATCACAGAAAAGTGGCAAAGAAAATTCTACTTCTTTGTCTTCTTTCATGTACTATACACTGCCAAATTCTTACATATGTTAACCCATCTGGTCTTCAAAATAGTTACATGTTATGTCCTTCACAGACACAGGCAAATAAACCACAATCATTCCTATGATCTAGACCTACCTCAGTCACTGTTCACAGCTGTATCGCAGAGAGAGAGAAAGAGACAGAGAGAAACAGAGAGAGACTGAGAGAGACAGAAACAGAAAGACAGAGACAGAGACAGAGATACAGAGAGACAAAGAGACTGAGAGAGGTTGATTTTCTCTGTCTTACAAGATGACCAGAAGCATGTGATAGCAAGCTTAAACTGGGCTGCAAAGAAACACAGATGGTGCCCGAGAGGTGAAGATAGGGTAAAAGTATAATACTGGTCTTTGTAAAATGTGGCTCTGAATTAGATGTGGATAACACATCATGGTTCAGCACAGAGATACAGAAAAAATCACATAATTAATCAATTATTTTTTATAATTAATAAATACTACTAAAATGAACCAAACAATTTGTTGTTGTATGGTCTTGGTAAATCAATTATTATTTCTTTACTTAAAGAATTTATTTTATTTATAATTATGTATGTGTGTTTGTGACTGTGAATGGTATGTGCCTTTGAAAGAAGGTGCCAATGGAGGCCAGAGATGTTGAATCCATAGAACTAGAATAGAGGACACTGTATTCTATATTCTGCCTGTTCTGGGTGCCAGCAAATGAATTCAGGTCTTTTGCAAGAGGTCATGATCAGTCACTTCTAGATCCTGGAAATGAGGCTGGCTGTATTCTTGAGTAAGGAGGTTCATGATTAGGCCTGATGTGATGATCCATCACCCCTTCTCTACTTCACTCTTTTATAATCAATGGAAAAGAGGATTTTGAGAATATTAGGTTTCTATTGCTTTTACCGGGATATTCAAGGTGATTCAACAGGACACAAAAGGTTGTATTATGGTCCCTATTTTGATGCCAAATTGAGTATCTTTAATAGAGAGTGACAACACTGAGGCCATTAGGCACTCAAGGTGTGCAAGGCCTTCCACCTATATTGCCTTAGTGGTTAGAAAGGTAAATGGGACCTGTGCTTGAATAGAATCATTCATAGTATAATAATATGGTTGAATCATACTTGGTATATTACAAAATATTATATAAATATACACAGTATTATTTTTATAAAAACAGAATCTGAGCTATAAATTTCTCAAAGCATTTATAAGACATCTCTGGATTTGTATCCTTAGTATGGATAGATCTGTAGGAGCTCATTACCTACTGTATGGTGTTGAAAAACCTAGCTTTATGCTGTACAATGGCTTTTAATTGCCCTAAATTAGAGTGGTTTAGAAGAACTAACAAAATTTTGTTTTAGAATGGGGCCTGCTCTCAATTTCTCTCCTTATTTGACCATTCATAACAACCTTTATTAGTTTCATAATTATGTTTCCATGTGTCTATGGGTAGACTAGACATGCTCCATGCACTTAGGAAAATGAAGAAGATTTGCCAACAGATTGTTCTTCTTTGAATGTCCAAGGCTATCTGTGATGGTCAGTCTCCATCATCCTTGACTAGAATTACAAAAAGCATTTCTGGATGATGGCATTTCTAGAAAATATTAGGGGAGGCTGGCAAGAACCCTGGTGAAGTGGGCCACACCATCTCATTGGAAGGAGTAAAGACAGGAAGTTGGCCAAGTGCCAATGTTCAAATAGGTGGGAGGAGTCACCCTCAGAGTTCTGCTCACATAGCCAGCCACAAATTCTACCTACTGTCACAACTCCCTTGTCATGTTGGACTATACACCAAACATTGGTCAAAGTTTTCCTTGAGTTACTTCTTGTTAAGTATTTGGTCAAAGAGTACATACTGTACCATCTATAATTAGCCTGCTTGATAACTTCTTAGTTAGTGATTTCTATTTCAGAAATATATAACTTGGACTGTTTTTGTTTGAAATTGGTACAATTACTTTCATACTACTCTGAGCTGTTTCTTATTTTCTGCTTCCATGTATCTCTACCTCACCCACCACTTTTCAAAACTTTTTCTCCTTTTTCCTCACATTTGTCCTTTTATACTTGGAAGAGCAGGAAGAAATTACCTAATTCAAGGGGACCACATTAAATCTAGGCCAAAAAAAGTAGTAGGAGGTGGTAGACGACATAGTCTTGCACCCAGCACATCCAGTAGAAGACTACATCTTTTAGCTCCACACTGCTGCTCAGTGTCTTTGAAGTGCAGTCCTCACTTCTTATCCAGCAGAATGAACTCACACAACTGGAATGGCAGAAATGAGGACCAATCATGAAATGGAATAAAAAAAAGAGTTGTACCCAGTTCCATGTTTGAGGAGTGTCACTCACAAGAGTACCTGGAGTAAACCTTATTTTAGATTTTTCACACCAAGTAGATCTTGGCTTGAAGGTGTCGGGCACTTCATAGTTCTCTTAAAACTTCAGTGTGTTGGCCTTGAGCTGGGACACAATGATCATTTTAAGATCAAATACATGCTTCTGCATAAAACAGCACTTGCCAAACTTTGGTTACTTTCTTATAGGTGATAGTGTATTTGGTTCTATTGTACTGTGCATTTGGGGTCACAGGATTTCATCTGTGAGCAGAAATAGTACTCACTGGGCAAAGGTCTGATTGGTAGAGTTCTTCATTGAATAGGTATAACTTTTACTCAGAAATGATGGTCTGAAGAATGGGAGTAAGTAGCTAGGTCAGGATATTTCATTTGAGTGCCTGTTTGCAGATGAGCATCATCTGGATGCAAAAACTGTCATACCCTGCCAGGCACATACCTTAATAGCCATAGTTCCCTTTATCTGAGGCAGGTTTAGAAGCATGAATTACAGGCACTTAGCTCAATTAGTAATACCTGCAAAGATGTTTTATCATAGACAGTTGGCATTCTGACAATTGTTAATAAGGTTTCTGTGACTCTTTTATTTTCTTTCACCACAGATTAAAACTTTGAATTAGTGGATCTCTAAATTCTAATTTGCATATTATAATACTATCAAAAACGTGGTGTACAAAGCTTAAGTACAAGTGGATCAAGCACCTCCACATAAAACCAGATATACTCAAACTAATTTAAGATAAGGGGGGTTAAGCCTCAAACTCATTGGCACTGGAAAAAATTTTCTGAATAGGACACCAATGTCTTATTCTCTAAGATCAAGAATAGGCAAATGGGACCTCATAATATTGCAGTGCTTCTGTAAGGCACAGGACACTGTCATTAGGACAAAATGCCAACCAACAGAATGGGAAAAGAACTTTGCAAACCATATATCCTATAGAGGACTAATATCTAATATATACAAAGAACTCAAAAATTAGACTACAGAGACTCAAATAACTATTTAAATATGGGGTACAGAGCTAAAGAAACAATTCACAACTGAGAAATACGGAATGGCTGAGAAGCACCTAAAGAAACATTCAATATTCTTAGTCATCAAGGAAATGCAAATCAAAATAACCCTGAGATTCTACCTTACAGCAGTCAGAATGGCTAAGATCAAAAACTCAGTTGACGGCAGATGCTGGTGAGATAAAGAAAAACATTCCTTCATTGTTGGTGGGATTGAAAACAGGTACAACCACTCTGGAAATCGGTCTGGTGGTTTCTCAGAAAATCTGTCATAATAGTATCTGAGGACCCAGCTATACCACTTCTGGGCATATACCCAAAAGATGCTTCAACATAAAACAAGGACACATGCTTCATTATGTTTCATAGGAGCCTTATTCATAATAGCCAGAAGCTGGAAAGAAAGCATTTGTCCTTCAAGTGGGATGGATACAGAATATATGGTACATTTACACAATGGAGTACTACTCAGCTATTACAAACAATTACTTCATGAAATTCTTAGGCAAATTGATGGAACTGGAAAATATCCTGACTGAGGTAACCCAGTCACAAAAAAAATACACGTTAACCACTCACAAAAATGTAGTTATTAGCCCAGAAGATTAGATTACCCTAGATATAATTCACAGACCACATGTAGTCAAAAAGAAGGAAGACTAAAGTACAGAAGCTTCAATCTTTCTTAGGGGGGGGGATATTCACAGAAGGAAATATAAAGACAAAGTTTGAAGCAGAGAGAGACAAGCAAAAGGCATCCAGAGATTGCCCTACCTGAAGATACAGCCCATATACAGCCACCAAACCCAGACAATATTGCTGATGCCAAGAAGTACGTGCTGACAGGAGCTTGATATAGCTGTCTCCTGAGAGGCTTTTCCAGATCATGACAAATACAGAGGCAGGTGGTCACAGCCAAACACTGAACTAGAAATGGGGTCCTCAATGGAGGATTTAAATAACCAAAGGAGCTGAAGGGGTTTGCAATCCAATAAGAGCAACAGTGCCAACAAACTTGAGCTCCCAGGAACTAAACCACTATTCAAGGGTACACATAGATTAATCCATGGTTCCACCTGAGTGTGCAGCAGAGGATGCCTTGTTGGCCATCAGTGCAGAGAGAAGCCCTTGGTCCTGCTAAGGCTGGATGCCCCAGTGAAGGGGAATGTCAGAGCGGGGAGGCTGGAGTGGTTTGCTGTGGCACCCCCATAGAAGCAGGAGGAGAGAAGTAGGGATATGAGGTTTATGGAGGGGAAATAGGGAAAGGGGATAGCATTTGAAATGTAAATAAAATATACCAAATAACCACCAACCCCTAAAATAAGAGAGGGCCCAGGATCTGTACAACTGTACAGAATTTGGCAAAATTTGAATAAATCTATGTCCAATACCACCATCATGTTGATGGTTGTAAACTCTGCTGTACCTGAGGCAGATGTGCACTGTGTTGGAATGATTTTGAGTAGGTTTTTCTTCCTCTTAAATACCTCTGAATGATAATTTGTGCAAGCATGCCATTGATAATGACTACTCTTCCTAGAGACCCCTGAATTCCACACACAGGATCCTGAGTCAGAGCAATTGTAGGATGCCTTGCTGAGTCCTCTATCCGATTTGATTTTCTTCCTTCATACCCTGACAGGTAATAAATAGAGAAAAAAGAATGGCCTCACAGGAACAGTTGTCAACTCCACCTCAACTATCCCCAATCTGGGGTGTTCTGGTTGCTGTTCTCACTTCTAGTCCATCATTCAGGCCTTGAAAGCTGATAGATTTCTGATTTCTTCCTTGAAAATGACATGATGAATCGGACTGCATGCTTTCCTGTTAGGGCCCAGGAGGAAATGCAATCAGAGGATGTGCCGTGCCAGGGAAGGACTGCAGGTTTGACCTTAGTATGGGGAGAGGCAAAACCTTTGTGGGACATTGCGGCGGACGTTCTGGGAAGTTTTGCTTCGTAGATAGCTTCAGGCATTTCTAGAAATTGAAATCAGAGATGGGTTGAAATTATAAAAGTTTCTGAAAGAGGGAATCACAAGACATGTAATTCATAGTAAAATGGATCCATAAGTATAAACTGTGTGCTCCTCTCTGGACTGTAGTTCCTTGATGCTCTGAGGTAACAAGGCCCGTGTCTAAATATGGCAATCAGTGCAGTGTGTCTTGTTATGTATTGGTGCTAAGTGTGTCCAGCATTAGGTCACTGCTGCTTGTAATATTGTCTCTGTGCTCGGGTACACTTGCTCTTGTCTGCTTTTTACTAGTTAGATTGCTCCTTTCTTATCAGTCACCTAGCAGGCCTTAGCCCAGCAGGAGTCAGGACATTCAGAGGCAGCACATGGTTTCGAATGTCCATTAGCAATTTCAAACCCTTAATGAGGCTCGCTTCTGTTACATGCTCCAGTGGTTTGGGGACAGCAGTGAGTGCAGCCTGTGATCTCTCAATGCCTCGGCATATATTGTGTCTGCTTCTCCTTCTTTTCAGTTGCCTCAAAAACCAATGGCAAATTTTATTGAGAATTTTACATGTGAAACACAATGCCTGTACAAGCTGAAGAAGGGAAATTCTTTTCCTACAGACCTTGTATAAATTTGAAACTGATATGTGGATAGTTGGGACAATTTATTCAAAGCATTACAACTATTACACAGCATAGCTTAGGTATAAATCCATAACCCTTGTAAAATAAACATTTTTGTGTTCATTTTTGTCTACTGCCATTTAATTGTGTTACTTTCCAGTTTTCCTGTCACTTCAGATTTAAAGAAAAGCTGTGTGTTGGATGAACTTGTGTCTACTTTGGCTTACCACAATTCTTATTTTCTTCATGTGTTTCAACCACAAATATGCAAGTGTATGTCCTAAAATATTTATCTGCATAGCCACAGTATATAAAATAAAGGAATGAATATTTTCTATAATACACACTATTTTTGTAATATGAAACCTTTATTCATATTTTAAATACTGTCTTAATATCTCTTTTAGCTAAAAATACTCTTGGCTCGATTCCATCCATCCCTGGGGCACTCTTAAGTTTTTTTTTTTTTTTTTTTTTTTATTTATTTATTTTTTTTTTGAGCCCATTTATTTAAACACAAAAGTTTTATTTTGCAGTTGGCTTGATGTTTTCTCACAATTTGATTCAAGCTCTGTATTTTGTGTGGGAACAGCAAAAAAGTGACCTTGTACTGCCGGTGCACAGCATCATAGGACAAAAGTGGATATATCAAATTTTAGTGTTGGCTTGGAACAAGGTGACATCTTCTAGGGATCTGCGTGGAAGTCCTATTTCCTGCTTATGTTTACTAAGCCCCTGCCTGGAAGACATTTAATGTCATGGAAAATCCCCTGTTCACATTACTTCGCAGCTTTTGCACAGTATTACTAACATCCACAGACAAGTATATCTTACTTCCCCTCGTCTTCCCTATCTTTTTTTCTCCTTGTTTTCCTCACTCATTTGCTCCCTTCCTTCTCATTATTTAGCATCTTACTCAGTCTCTCCCTCTGTTCCTTCTTCCTCTCTTTCCTCTTTTCATGCACATAATTTTGAGATTCATATGTTCAAGTTTTCTATGTTCTTTTTCCTTTGAAGTGCTATCGCCCATCAATATCCTTCTGAAGCTCAGTTATTTTATATTTTATATTTCCGAAGCCTTCAATTTCATGCATACACGTGGTTCATTTATGCTATGGCAGCATCGTCCAGAGATAGTGAAAGAGGACTGCAGACTGAACCAACGGGAGGAGCTAGGGCTCTGGAGTTCGTCTGTGGATACTCTTGTCCAGGTCCATTTGGATGAGATGCTTTGTTCTGCATTCTGTCAGCCATAGCATGAGCTGCGATCTCACCATACCTCTCTTCTCATGAATGAATAGCACCTCCAAAATCAGAAGCTCAAACCATTGATAAATATAGCTAATGCATCTCAAGTTTCTCTGAATGCAGGCTTCTTCTGGTGTGCCTCTCCTCCCTGAAATGTTCTCATACCCAACACCCCACTTACCAAAAGTCCCCGCTCTCATCTCAGGCCACTGCTACTCTATATTCACCAGACCCCACCTTATGCATTGATTTCAGTCTGTGAGCAGACAATCAATGCTGTGATGCTCTGAGTACATTTTCTTTTCTTCTTTTCACTGCAAGCTTCACTTCTGCAACTGCGTCTCTGAAAATGTCTCGAAACAGTTCCATTTGGTGAACATGGTGCATGAGTATATGATATTGTTATGGGGGGGGGGGGTGATTCAAGCAGGACAAGTACCTGGAGTTAGACTCTTTTACCTCCTTTTGGATAATTGTCTTGAAATAAATATTTTACAACTCAGTAGTTGCAGAAACGTATTAAATCAGTAAGTAGAGAGGAATGTGACAATTTGTCCTTTCAGTAATAAGACAACAAAGTTTAAATGGACTTTGACTACAAAAAGATTGATATTTTAAGTGATAGATCGTTGAGAAAACAATTAGTGGTTGAGTCTCAGATAAGATTTGTACTGAAAAGGAGTTTACTCTGTAAGCTTGCTCTCAGATAACACTCTGAGTGTCAGTGGTGTTAGGTGGCTACGCTGATCTGAGAGGGACAAGGCCATTTCCTTGACTAAATGGCTCCTTCATTAACTGTGTAATATTTTATGCATCGTCAGTGTCTTTAGTTAAATACTTTCCCCATGATAAAGCAGTCATCAGGTCATGCTTGGACCTCACGTTTCTGTTGCTATATGTTCTGCACTTTATCCAACATTATGTATGCCACAATCACCTTCAGTTCAGTTTCATCTAACAATTATTATAGGAGGAGGTTGGCAGATCTGAGTTATATTTAAAGCCTTTTGTTGAAAAAACAAAACATCCTTATTCCAGAACTGCAATACTCTCCTACAGATTTTTAAATTTCCTTCTAGAACAACTTTTCAATAAACAAGCAACCCACAGTTGAAATATAAAACCTATATAAGAAGTTATTAAAACATAATGCAACATTATTCATTTTCAGAAGGATCTTGAATTCCCACAGCAAATTATCAAAATTTACTGTTTTAAACAGGGGAATAGATACTAAGTGAACAAAGGAGGAAATTGTATTGGTGATGAAAACTGTACATAGTTCTCAGACAAAAGATACTTAGTTACTGGAGCCTTTCTCGTTGGCATTTGCCTGATGTGCACTGAAACTCTCTGGAAACCATGGCTCATTAGCCACAGGATAGCTTAATGGTGAAGAGTCTGCTTGGGTTTGCTCACATGAGGACTGACTAAAGTTTCACATCAGAAGATTTGGAATGACGCTCCTTGGGGTTTTGTGTGTGTGTGTGTGTGTGTGTGTGTGTGTCTGTGTTTGTGTGTGTGTGTGTGTGTGTGTGTGTGTGTGTGTGTGTGTATGTGTTTATTTGCTTGTTTTCATTTTTTGTTTTGTTTTCTCCAAATTATTGGGTCTTCCTATCAATTGGCATGAATTATGATAAACTTGGTTTCCCCAGTGTTGTGTTTTCCTTCTTCAGAGAAATGCTATTAACTGGAGACATCTTTGTTGCCAGATACAAAAGTTTGAAGATTTTTATATAGCTATAAAATATTATTGTTTATTATGTTAATTATTTCCCACACTTTCTAGTATCCATCTGTATTTTATTTCTTAAATATAAATCTAAAATTATATTAGAATTTTTGTGTCAAAGACAAGTAATGCTGTACTTTCTAGACACTGTCAGTTTTTCATTCCTGGAGAAAACATGTATAATATCAAAGTTCATCAGTCTTTGATCACATTTGGTCTAGACAATTATCTTCTTTTCAATCATTTTCATGCATAAATTCTTAGTTTGTATTATTTTTGAGTAATAGTCATTGTCTTTTGTTCTGCTATCTTTATATCTAGGCCTGCACATCATTAACGTCCACTCTATGTTTCTTAGCATACCATTCTAACTATAACACTGTACAGTGTTATCAGTATTGCTTTTTCAGACATCGGTTTTCTATCATTTGATATAGTCCAGAAATATGCTATGAAAACTAAGCTATATAACCATTACAAATGTGACTATTACTTCTCTCTTTGTACACACACACACACACACACACACACACATACACACACACACACACACACAGAGAGAGAGAGAGAGAGAGAGAGAGAGAGAGAGAGAGAGAGAGAGAGAGAGAGAACTAGACAGAAACAGAGACACACAGAGAAATTCTACTTGATGATGATATTACTTTCTGTGCAACCAATGTGAATCAGTCAAAGAGCTGAGCTGATGTGTGTACAGAATTTTATAGAAAAAAAAAAAAAAAGCTTGTCCATGAGGACAATTGAGATTTGCAGCTTCAATATGAAGACTTGTCCCAACAGCAAAAAAAAAAAAAAAAAAAAAAAAAAAAAAAAAAAAAAAAAAAAAAAAAAAAAGAAGAAGAAAAAAAAAAAAAAAGAAAAAGAAAAAGAAAAGAAATACTTTGATATTTTCAGTTTGGATAGCAGAAATCGAAAAAATAATGTTGTCAATAAAGACTAAGTCGAGGAGCTTATAGAGTGATGGGGATGGGAACAGAGAATCCAAACCAGATGAAGACTTTTTGGTAATATTTCTGCTGTGCACTGTAGCTTCCACCTTTGTCTATGAGGAAAATCTACTGAACAGGACTCATCTTTTCTCTAAAGCCGGGATCTTAAAGTGGTTTGCAGCATCATAATAGCTGAAAATTCTCAGTGTGCTCTACTAAAGATAGAGACAGAAAACAAGAAGTTCACGCTGAATTTATAATGACTTCAGGATTTGTGCTGTAATTTTAAAGTCAAATTACTTCGTTTTGTATCCTTGATTTCTGCTTCTTTCTACTCACCTACTAAATGAAGGAAATAGCTCCAGTGAACTAAGAATTTCATCACCATTTACTAATAAGCTCATTTCCTGAGATGGGGCAAACAAGCAACAGGAGATGAAAGCTATGAAGCCATAGGAGCATACACATTGTTCACTTCTCATGGCCTAACAAATTCTACATTACTAAGGATATGTGATAAATTTTGAATGTGTTTATTATGGGGTTAAAATAATTGTCTTTACTGAAGATGTTATGACTGAGAAAATAACAGGAGATTTTAAGTTCTAAGATCAGGTTCCACGTTTCCAATAAGGATGCAGAGTTTATCTTTTTACAAAGCAGCTGAAAACTGAAAACTAGCAATAATGATTGTGTCTTAGATAGGATTTTTCTGCTGCAAACAGACACCATGATCAAGGACAACATTTAATTGGGGCTGGCTTACAGGTTCAGAGGTTCAGTCCATAATCATCAAGGCAAGAGGATGGCAGCATCCAGACAGGCATGGTGTAGGAGGCTCTGAAAGTTCTACATCTTCATCTGAAGGCTTCTAGCAAAATACTAGCTTCCAGGCAGCTAGGATGAAGGTCTTAAAACCCATACCCACAATGACACACCTATTCCAACAAAGCCACACCTTTAAATAGTGCTACTTCCTGGGTCAAGCATATTCAAACCATGACAGATGGTTATCAGATAGACTGTTGTGACAATCAAATTAGAAAATCTGGACAAAAATATGTGAAGTGAGTGAAACTTTATAATAACCAGAGTTGCCAAAATGTGGAGTGTCACAGAGAAACATGGAGAGTGTTAGAAGAGGCAGGAGGTGGGAGCAGGAAGGCAGGCAAGGCAATAGTAGGCAGGGTCCTGACTCTGCTTTCTGACTTATCAAGAGTCTGCAGATAAGCTGATGTCACCTTTCATGGCTCTTAAGTGATTAAAGTCTCATTGAAGTGTTGCTTAAATAGGCAACATCTAAACTCACCTTCCAACTTTTTGCTCTAATTGCTTTGGTTATAATAAAAGAATAGAAATTCATCTGCTCAGAAATTATATTCAAGGAGGGAGATATTATCTTTAAGCGCTTAATTTAGGTGAGAAATAACTGGCCATCAGTGACTTGCTCTATAAAATGCCCCTGGGTTACGCAAGAGAGAAAAACCCGTTGGTGAGGTTTCCAGCAGAGGGAAGAAGGGCGGTGAACTAGAAAGAATGCTGGCCTAAAAACATGGAAATATGGATTTCAGCATCCACTGAATTAGGAAGGATGCAGAGGAAAAGCAACTGTTTCATATGAATCACATTCTGATCTCAGAAATAAAAAGATTGTCCTCATATTTCTCATCCTTGCATATTTCCCCAGTATACCATATCCTAATGATATATATATATATATATATATATATATATATATATATATATATATATATTTTTTTTTTTTCCTCTTTGTTAAAATTTGCTAGAAAATCACTACCATCTACTCTAGAGTAACTGATTAGGTCACCACCATGACAGAGATAAAGCTACAGCCACAGAACCCAGAATCAGTCAAACGGTGGAAGAATTATCAGTCAGTTAAAATTTAAATATATTTTTATTTCCTCTTATTACAATTAAATGCATTTCTCATACACTAGATCTGAATTAGTTCCTCTCCTCCACTTCCCTGTTTCTTCTCACCTAACCTCCAATCTGGATTTCCTCTCTTTCTAGCTCTCATTAGAAAGGAATAGTCTTCTAAATGATTACAACCAAATGTGGCAAAATAAAATATAATAAGTTAAAACAAAAACTATCACACTGAAGTTGGGCAAGGCAAGCCAACAGAAGAAAAAGAGAGAAAGAGGAGACACAAGAACAAGAGGCCCACTGGTTCACATATTGGGGGTCCTGTTATAGAGGAATTTTAATCCAACAATGTGGTTGCTTGGCTGGGGATAACATCCAAAGGCTTTCTATGTAATCTGGTTGGAATACAGATATGCCCTTAGTACACACCTTTAATTCCAAACAACAAAGTAAGGTTAGTATATAGACAAGAAAGCAATGAGGTTTGAAAAGACATCTAATAGGAGGGCAGTTCAGTGAGTGGAGTTCAACTTGGTGAATCAGCTGGGAGTCAGTGCAGTAGAGTTGAGTTCATTTGTGAGTTCATGCAGTTCAGTGCAACAGAGACTATTGAAGCCAGAGGATAGGAAGGAGGCAGAAGATTAGAACAAATAGGAGTTAGAGGCCAAGCAGAGCAATTCAGTGAGAAGTCGACAGAAGTCAGATTGAATCAGACTTGGGGAGGTGTTTGATCCAGAACAGCTGAGTTGAACCAGCCAGCCAGAATGAAGAAAGATCTAGAAAGAGTGACTTATATTCATCAGTAAGCCCCTAAGAGGATAATTACACCTGGCAAATAAAAGTTACCTTTATATCCCATAAAATTACCACACTGAAAACATGTGTTTGTGTGTGTGTGTGTGTGTATCTGTGTGTGTGTGTGACTGAGTGTGTAAAGACCTGGTACAGACCTTTGTATGCTGTTTCATCTCTATGCTTTCATATGAGCTTTATTCAGTTGATTTAAAGGGCCTTGTCTTCTTGGTGTCCTCTGCCCCCTCTGGCTCTTACACTCTTTCCACCTCTTCTTCTGTAGAGATCCCTAAGCTCTGAGGGGAGAGATTTGATGGAGATATACCATTTAAAGCTATGTGTTCCATAGTCTCTCTTTCTGCATAATGTTAGGCTGTGGGCCTCTGTGTTTGTTCCCATATCCCCCAGGAGAATCTTTACGGGTCCTACTGTAAGTCTTTTTTAGACTAGTAATAATTTAGTATTACCCCATCTTGTCTCTGTTTCTTAGTCACTGGTGCATTGGGAATGGAGTGGGCAGAGCATCAGGTGTGGAGTGGGCAGAGCATGTGGTATGAAGTGGGCATTAAGAGAAATCAAACATTGGTTGCTTACTCCCAAATACTTTGTACCGTTATTACCCTAACGTATTTTGTAGGCAGGACTTTTTTTTTTCCATTTTTTTCTTACAACTTTATTTAAAAAAGAGAGACAAATGTACAGATTTTTAAAAGCATTTTGGCATAACACTATATGAATATATTTTTGTCAGTACCTAATTCTTTTAGAGGTTTGATAATATGCATTGAAATCTTACTAGTTACCATAAGCATAAAGTACATGTAGAACAAACATAACATGGAAATAGTGAGGGTTTTCTTGGTGTGTATAGGTGAAACGTAATGATTTTTGAATACCAAAAATTGACACAAGGCTATATTCTTAGCTCTTGGATTAATGATTTAAGGTCCAGGTGTACCACACTCTGAAAAGGTGCTATATATTTTTTTTTCCTACGAAGGACTGAAGCTTTTCACTTTTCACTTTTCTTGACCTTCATATAGACTGTGAGTAGTTTCTGGGATGTTCCGAGCTTTCTGGGGCTAGTATCCAATTATCAATGATTCCATATTATGTCTGTTCTTTTGTGACTGGGTTACCTCACTCTGGATGATATTCTCTAGATGCATCCATTTTCCTAGGAATTTCATAAAGTCATTGTTTCTAATAGCTGAGTAGTACTCCATTATATACCTCAATGTTTGTATCCATTCATTTACTGAAGGACATCTGGGTTCTTTCTAGCTTCTGGCTATTATAAATAGGGCTGCTATGAACATTGTGGTGCATGTGTCCTTATTGTATGTTGGAGCATCTCTAGGGTATATGCCCAGAAGTGGAATAACTGGTCTTTAGGTAAAATTATGTCCAATTTTCTGAGGAATCACAAGACAAATTTCCAGAGTGGTTGTACCAGTTTACAACCCCACCAACTGTGGAGGAGTTTTTCTTTCTCCACATCCTCACCAGCATCTGCTGTCATCTGAGTTTTTGATCTTAGTCATTCTGACTGGTGTGAGGTGGAATCTCAGGGTTGTTTTGATTTGCATTTCCCCAATGACTAAGGATGTCCAGCACTTCCTTAGGTACTTCTCAGCCATTCAATATTCCTCAATTGAAAATTTTTGTTTAGCTCTGTACCCTATTTTAAAAATAGGATTGTTAGATTTTCTGGCATCTAACTTCATGAGTTCTTTGGATATTAGACCTCTATCAGATGCGGGGTTGGTAAAGATCTTTTCCCAATCTATTGACTGCTGCTTTGTTTCCTTGACAGTGTCCTTAGCCTTACAGAAACTTTGCAATCTCATTAAGTTCCACTTGTCAATCTTTGATCTTAGAGCTCGAGCCATTGGTGTTCTGTTCAGGAAATTTTCTCCTGTGCCTATATGTTCTAAGGTTTTCCCTACTTTCTCATCTAATAGTTTCAGTGTACCTGGTTTAACGTGGAGATCTTTGATCCATTTGCACGTGAATTTTGTACAAGGAGATAAGGAAGGGTCTATTTTCATTCTTCTGCATGCTGAGTGCCAATTGAGCCAACACCATTTGTTGAAGAGGCTGTCCTTTTTCCATGGAATGTTTTCAGCTCCTTGTAGGCAAGACATTTTCTTCCCTACATTTACTGAAGATTTACTTATAATATCTAGAAACTGCAAACAACCCTGGTGTTCCTTAGCAGGAAATTAGATAAAGAAGATGTGATACATTTATATAATGTAGTTTTACTTGGATATTAAAAAATGACATTGTGAAGCTTGCAGGCTAATGGATGGAACTAGAAAAGAAAACCTCCCGATTGAGGCTATCCAGAAAGATATTCTACACACTTGCTTGGATGTGGATACTTTAGTTTTTTTAAACTTCTTTTTTATTTTACTTCATGCTTATGGGTATTTTGTCTGGGTATCACTCTTTTCCTGGTTCCCAGAGAGGCCAGAAGAGGAAGTTGGCAATTTCCTGCACAATGTGTTTTTTCAATCTAGTGGGCTGCAATAGTTCCCTGTATATGATAGTCACCTAAATATTTGCCTTGGAAATGAGTAAAGGAATTATTTAATGAACTTCTCAAATTAAGGTATTCATTCAAATTTGTATTTCCTTTACTGCACTGAATCCTGGTATATGTGCCTAAAGAATACAAATAAATCACAACTATTTATCCCTCACTCCCCTCCCCCGGTGTTGGAATTTTGGGAACCTCTCAGAACATCTCTGAAGCAGTGTTTTTTGTTTTTTTTTGTTTTGTTTTGTTTTGTTTTGTTTGTTTGTTTGTTTTTTTCCTGTTTTGGCCTGTAGCATGGGGAAAGGTAGATATGAAGATGTAATGGCTTCAACCTGGTCCTCAGAGTACACAAGACCTAGTATGGATTCCCACTTCTTGTATCTTAACCTTGCTTGGCTTGCTTCTTGGCTAAAGGCAAAATCCTTTATTGGGGCTGCATGCCCTGCTTTTGATACCTATTTACTCAATAATTAAACAAATCCGTATATGTATCAAGAAGAAAGTTTGAATAGGTAAGTCACTGGAAAAGTGGCTATGTACAACTTGGGAGCTTGTTCTAAATTCAGAACGTCAGGCTCACCTGCAACCTCTACACTGAAGCTGCATTTTTAACAAGATCCCTGGGTGATTTGTGGGCACTGTTGAAGATTGATAAGCATTGAATTTATATATGAAGACATTTATTCCTGGGTAATTAAAATCTCCGATGAGTGTCACTGAAGGCTCTTTCTCTTGTGTAAGGAGTTCTTACAATGCTGTTTCCATCCTGTGGACACTAATATAGAGATCCCTCTCAGAAGTGCTGTGGAGCCCAGCCTTACATATTTAGTCCTTTTAATGTTTCCTCATAAATCAAGTTCTCTAACCCCATAATCAATCCAGCAACTCTCCCTTGAATTTACAGTAATTTGTCAACATCTTTCTCCATCTGAGTAGCTGTAAGCCTGAATGTAATTTTCTATGAGCAGTCACAAGGATTATTTATAGGATTTAAAATTCCGTTAAGATACGTGATCAAGGCTAATAGTCAAAGAAGGGAAAGATAATGTATACACACTACACAAGAAAAAAATGTTCAATTAGAGTTCCATTTGATATTCTGCAGGCATTATGACCATAAACTGCAATTTAAAAGATAGCTCTCAAACTTTTATATTAGACATAGTGCTTGAAATTATGGAACACACACACACACACACACATACACACACACGCGCGCACACACACACTTGAACTGTAGGAAGGACAGAAAAATTCCTACAGATCAAGCCACTGAGAAAAATTTCACAGAGACCTTAAGACTAACAGTCTAGACTAATTAAAAAGGGGCATTTCAGGAAGAGTCAATAAGTAATAACAGCAGTCTAAACAGTCACAAAAATAATGCTGGTGATGATGATTGATAATATTTTCCCTATATTAGTAATTTATTCCAATTGATGTTTTGCAACTGCATGACTCTTAAAACATAAAAGATGCCATGTTGAACAGAAGAAAAAGAACTTGGTGAATGCTATTTTAAGTTATACTGTCTTTCTCATGGAAAAGCAAAAAGGATCTAGCACAACAAGAAATGCCAAGGGAGAAACAGGTCCCTTTAACAGTGTTTCTCTCCTGAGATCAGCTAAAGAAAGATAGCAGAGAGACAGAGTGAAGTATTTCCAACAGAATAATACTTTCTGTTGGAAAACATACACAAAGCTTAGCAGAGCTGTGAATATTAGCAAATATTTTCACCATGCGCCAAGTGTAAGTATCACTAATCAGTACTTTCTCTGGGATGAGTTATATCTGGGTGGGTATAATATTAAATAGATGCATTACTAATAGTTCAAATTCAGATGCTCTCAAAATGAAAAATGTTTTTGTTGTATGTATGGCAAAAGACCTGGTACTAACTCAGGTTATCTAAGACACCATTTGCCTGGCCAACCTAGCCAATACAGGGAGGCCATCAGAGAGGCTTTATCTGGGGTGCAGAGTTCTTGGTCTACATTGAACAGATTGCTCATCTCTGTGGGGCCAGGAATTTTATTCTCCAGTGCAAGTGTCTTTGCCTAGAAATCATGTTCTACATAAAGGACACTTTACTGCTCTAAAAATAAGGTGGAGACTTGGTGGCTCTAATAACTTTCCTTCATGCCTATCATACTTTTGTTATCAAAAATTAAGTTAAAACTCCATTTGAGGCCATAAATAGAATTATGCATATTCTACTTTCTAATGCTCACAGGGCAGAAACTCAGCTGCAGTAACAAGATTTATTTTATTGCAGTTTGAAGGCTGTTTGGGGCCTCAGTAGGTGAACATGTCCCCTGGCTCAAATAGGCCAAACATCTGCTCAATTCCACCCCCACACCTTTCTTAACCTTGCTTTATTGTTATTACCCCCAGGAGACCACTAGGCAGGAGTTTGAGGGAGAAGGAATTGAAGTGACATTTGTGTCATTATTCAGCACATTTGGACAGTTTATTATCTAGTAATGAATTCCTCCACACTCCCCAAAGAACTTAATATGAAATAATATTAGCACATTAACACATAATGTGAGGCTGCATTCATTAATACAGTGTCCAGGTTGCCTACGAATTTTGGTCCAACTGTGTTTCTATTATTAAGATCAAGCATAGAGATGGGTGTTACTTTCGTGCTTCCAAAGGGAGAGCAAAGCAGTCTAGATAGAGATGTGAGGGCCTAAAAACATTGTTAGTGTGCAGAATGAAAGTTGGAATTGTCTTTGGAATTTACGGCTCTTGGAAAAGGTGTGCATTTGACATCAGTGACATCACAGAGGGTAAAATGAGAACAATGCAACTGTGATGTAAATGTATCAATTGGAGCTGGTATCCCCCCCAGCTGACATCTGTATTAGCTGAAATTTGCTTGGTGGTCTCTGTTTTCTGTAAAGAGATGCTTCTTTGAGGAGCATCCTTAGTTATGGCTATAAGGATAATATTTAGAATATAGTTAATGATAATATCTAGAATACAGTAATGAATATGTGGAATTCCACAAGCAATATGTAGAAGAGTAAACAAAATAAAATATAAAAACCAGGAGCTTATATTGGTCTGTCATGGGTCCTCTATTTAAATGTTATAGTTGTATAGTTTGCTGTTCTTATGAGACTCCTCTAAGAATGGGAGCAGAGGCTGTCTGTGGCTCTTTTGCCTAATTTTGGGACCATTTTTCTGTACTGGGTTACCTCATTCAGTACACTTGCATGTGCCTGATCTTATGACAGCTTGATGTGCTATATTTGGTTGACATCCATGGAAGGTGTGCCATGTTCTGCAGGGAAATGGGAAGAGTGTATCTGGGGCATAGAGGAGGCAGGGGAGGTGAGGAACTGGGAAAAGAGGAGGGAGGAGAAATTAGAGTTTGGATATTATATGTGAGAAGAATAAATACAACAACAAAGCAACCAAACCAATCAACCAAACAAGAAAAATAAATTAAAAAAATAGAACAGAATCCAGGCAGTCTTCTGTGACAGTTTGTTGTAGAAATGGCTCATGAAAAGAACAGAATCATGAAGACATCAGTAGGCACGTTCACATGGAAGGACAATTTCAAAGAGTCCCACCCATAGACAAAGAACTACCAGCTGCTGGGAGAAAAAGAATTGACCCCTTCCGGGGGTGAGTGTCTTGCTTTGTTGCCTGATACAAAATGCGTGGCTGCGAATCTGTATACATACTCAGATAAAAAAACACCAGCTGGTTGTACTTGTATCTTTACAATACTATACTTAGATATACATGAAACAATAATAGCCTAAGAATAAGAGACTATCAACTTAAAAGTAGAGAAGCATGGAAACAGTAGAAGAGAGATTCTAGGGTGTCTAGCAGAAGAAAGGGAAGTTGGAAAGTGATGTAATTTTATTTGAATCAAAAACCTACTTAACAAGAGAAAAAAAAGTTCTACAAGTTCCTAAGCACAGGCAGTCTGTGCACATGTAAGATAGTTTTTGAAAGTCTGCTTACTAAAGGTCTAAGAACATTGTTTTCCAGGTGAGAGTGTGGGAAAACTGAATCCAGATTGTGCAGTGGTTCGGGAGCAACCCATAGGCCTTAACTACCTAGTTCAGAGACATTGATTCTCTTCAGCCGAAAATGCATATGAACTTACAATGACTTTTTTTCTCAATTTATTGCTCTTCACAGATATACTCTCTAGTTAGAAAATATTACTGTGTTTTGTGTATTTTAGTGGTGACATTTCAGCTATAACTGTAGATAAATACTTCTTCTGGTTATTGCCAAAATGTAAATTTCCTTTTTCCTGTAAGAGATTAGATTTTACTCATTTGTTTTCCTTTGCACACCTGTGTTTTCAAGGAGGAGACAAGCTCATCCATCATGGTTTCAAAATTAGACTTAATTTTATCATTATGCTGTCTAGATGGTCTATACCTTGGGATTCGAGAGGAGCCCTACTTCTGTTTTCTGACACTCAGGATTGGAGATTGTCTTAGTCAGTGCTCTATTGCTGTGGAAAGACATCATGACCACAGCAACTCTTACAAAAAGAAACCATTTAATTAGGACTTGTTCACAGTTTAAGAGGTTTAGTACATTGAAACTACACTTTCCTCAGAAACAGATGAGATCTTGGCCTTCATCATTTCTGGCATCCATCAGAAAGCTAGTAGAAACTTCATCCTTAGCCAATGCCATAATGAGATGGGATAGATCAGAAAAATGATCTCAAAGCCTACTTGCTCTGATGTTCAAAGCAAGAGGCCTTGGAACTTTTAGAGAACCCTTAAAATTCCCGAGTTAGACTTTTGTTGTTTGCATCTAAGAGCATCCTTGCTGCTAAGCTAATTGTGCAGGAATTGAGGACAAAGGACTTTGTCACCATCCAAATTAAAAAATTTAGATGTTGACTTTAGCATTTTATTAATTGTGGACTGACAGAGGTTGACAAGAATGAACATCTATAAAACCCTTAATCACTTTTCCTAGTGTTATCAACATTTATAACCAAATGTAATCATTAAAACCAAAAAAGTAACTCTAGCACAGCACAATTTAATTATTACTATATAGCTTATTTGAATTTAATTAGTTTTCTAACCAAAGTCCATTTTTCTTTCCTTCTCCAGAACCCCCAGAGATCCTACTTTGTCATACTTTTGCCTTAATATCCACCAATTTCTGCCATATAATCAGTTCTTTTTAATAGCCTGGGACTTTGGAAGAAAACAGATAAGGTTTCAACTCTCCTCAGCTGCAGTTCACTAAGCAGATGGGTGTCACTATTTTGGGATATAATTATGGATCTGAATTTCTCAATGTCCTTCATTTCTTTGGTGGCTAACATTTTTCAGGATCTCATTGGAGTTTTGTTCTACCAAATTCACTTTGAACAGCTCTAAACACTCTAAAAAACTGGCACTTCCTGTGAATCCTACACAATCAAAATGGCATAGTTTCTAACAACAACAAAGGACTAACCATTCATTACTCTAATGAAATATCAGGATGTGTATTTATGAAGAGAAGATGCTTGTCAGAGCTCAGTACCTGGATATTTATCTGTTGATGGTCATCTTGTCAGTCAAGTCCTCAGAGGACAGCATAGCATTGGATGTTTGAAACAAATAATTTGATTGCCTGTCAGTGCATCTGTGTGAGCTCTCACTGTTTACCTAAACTTACAAGGATTCCATAACCTAGGCTCAAACCTAATGACTTCATCTAATCTTAAACATGTCACAAAAGTCTTGTCTCTAAATAGAATAGTCAGAATAATTTCTAGCCTCAATATATCACCAATGGAATAAATTTTCAGCATATAAAGACTTGACAGATAATCTCAACCCATTTCAAAAATATGACTACAGACTTCTTCTCAGGTTGGCAAATGAGTACCTTTACACCCAGCTTATCCATTACCTAACCCACTATTTTAATCAATAATAGTAGGTCTGACATAATTATTTGGGGAAGAAATGTGAGTTCTAAATAGAAATGAGACCCCTTTCACTTCATTCTGAACAAAATATGTATGAAAACTGGCTTCTCTGGAGCCATTAGACCTTTTAATGGGAGTTGTTATGTACATACAATTTCCTCCTTAGAAGCTTTCCAAAATTTGTCATATTTTGAATCTCCTGCAATATTTTCTTTAATGAATACTTACTGTAAGAATAATTCCTAGGTTATTGAAATAAATGTGAAGCTAACTCACTATTATTTTTGCAAAAATCAAGGAATTAGTGAAATATATAGTAATGTTGAATGTTTGACTTAATCAGATAAAATTTAGTGGGCTATTTTCATAGAAACAGTTGCCACACTCTGAAGCTCTGAAAATACTGCAGTGACTAAAATTACAATTCATTCAGCAATAATAAAAAATATATAAAATTTGGTCTTGAATGCATTTCTGCCAATTGCTGCTTTGTCAGACTGTTCCAATTGATTAAATGTAGTAACAGAGTTGGAACACTTAATCATTCGTAAAAGTCAGTTTAATGCATTATATCACTCCAAAGCTTGAGCGATTAGTGTGGTTGTACTATAGGCCAGAATGTAAAGCATAAGATCCCAGTAATAACAAAATACTGAAAGGGACAATTTGCTTCATCCTCTTTGTATGTCTTCACTGTTGTAAAGCATGCATTTGTAGTTCTGTGCCTTATATGGATTACTTCAGGTGCATACCTATGGCAAATGCCCAGGGTACATTCATAAATATGTGAACACAAACAATTAGTGTAACATAGAAAATAGTGACGAGTTCTCGGATAGTGATAGATTTTCTTAAGAGATGTTCTGCTATTGTTTTGTTGCTGTGACCAAACATTCTCACTGAAATGCACTTTGAAAGGAAGGGTTTACAGCTTATAATTCCCAGGTCAAAATCCCCAAATAAGAGAATTTAAGGCAGTAGTTCAAGGAAGAATTCACAGAGGGATGCTTCTTAATGGTATGTTCCCTAGTTCACGCTCAATTAGGTCCCAGAGTGACTGCTCAGTGGCTAGAGCACAGATTGGCCTTCTAGTATCTCAGGATTCAACTACGGTATCCACAGGAGAGCTAACAAGTCTCTGTAAATCCAACTTCATGGAGTCCAATTTCTGGTCTCCACAGACACTGCACACATGTGATATACAAACATGCATATAGGCAGAACATCTGAATATGCATAATATAAAAGCTCAAAACCAAAACAAACTAACAGAAGTATTTGTTTTCCCACTTTGAGATTTTTCCGATATTATTTATACCACAGCTACAGCAAAGAAAAAGAGGCATTGGAAGAGTAAACCAAAAGAAGTAGATGAAGTGGGAGAAGAAATGAGGAATATGTACTTGGTACAACAAATATGATATAAGAAAATGGTTGTTTATTGAATCAGTATGTACCAGGGAATGACCTGAGACCAAGAACATAGTGATGGTAAGAAACATTGCAAAAAAGAGACAGATTGATGAGCCATTTTGTTAGATCAAAGAAGGTTTTTGATCCATTCTGAAGAAAAATTATAATGAATGCTATAACCATAGATATTCATAATCTATCATTTAATAAGGTTATATAACATAATCTTTATATTGATAGTTTTCAATACCTGGGTGTTTAATTAGTATGCATATTCCTTAATTCACTTGTAACCTTTAAAAGTCTTGATGTAGAATGACCAGTAAACAGGTTTCAAGGGAAAAAATATCCTAAAAAGTTGAGTCCAACTGACTCTTGAACTTGAAAACTCCCACTCTGGATAAAAGGCAAGTAAACTAAGTGTTTACCTGTCTGTAAGCCCCTTAGAGAAGAAGAACCTGACTTCTCAAATGTTTTAGGAAGGCATTTCTATACTGCCAGTTTATGCAATACATCCTCTCCCATTTATCTTTTGCCTTTAAATATTTGGAAAACATTTCATTTATTTGTTAACCATACACTAATTCCTTTATATGGAAATGATAGGGATACAATAAACAGCATATACTAACTTAAAAATCAGTTCATCCGGTTTGAAATCATAATGATAATTGATCATTATGCTCCTGGAACTAAGAATATTGTTGAGAAAGAAATGGAAATAATTGTAGTTTGATAGTATACCAGAGAAAATAAAGCTTAAATAATGGAATAAAGTCAATACAAGATTCAGAGAAACTCAAATGGGGGAGAGGATTATAAGAGCTGAGCTCATCAAGGAAAACATGAAGAATTCATGATCAAACTCAAGTCTCAATATGGATCTGATGAATTTAAATGAATGGAGAAACAAGAGGCATCTTACACTAAATAAACAAGTTGTCAACTGAAGGAATGACTATGATAGAATTAGATGAGGTAAGTCTCCAATTGCATGGCCTACATATATATTTAGGGTTACAAGTTGTGTTGCTCAGAGTTCAACAATGGATGTCTAATGAATGAAAAAAAACTAAGAATGTATTAGTTGTTGAGACTATGAGGCTGTATGTCTTATCTGGCCTTTAGTATATGCTGGAATCCAGAACAGTTAACACCAATGCCAGTGAAGGTTTGGATTTGACCGCCAGGATGAGGACAAGCAAGCAAAGAACAAAAAACAGTCTTCCATATTCTTCATATAACTTCCTACTCAAAGGTGTAGCCTATGTGGATCTTCCCACTTCAGATTATTTAAATAATAAAAATACCTCACAGGAATACTGAGCTGCTTGGGCTCTAATTATGCCAGATGTAATAAGTTGACACCAAGAATAGCCATCTCTGTGACATCGTCTGATAATGCCTGCAGTGCCTGAAAGAACACTTGTTTCCAGGGTGAATTAGGGAGTAGCTGTGGATGTGGGTTCTGAGCGTCATCCTAAAGAAACAGAGGATTTGAAGAGAGTGAGGATAGCATAGCATGTGTGGAGAGAAGCACCCGGGGCCTGGTGGAGTAACATGGAAACTAGCCGGCTAAGTACTTCTTAGTAGATTATGGCTGGCCCTATTAATGATGGAAGAGGCTGTTTCTCTCTTGGTTTTCTTATATTCTTCCTTTCATAGATAATAATAAAAATTTACTTGGATACATAGATAATCCATAAAATAATTAGCTATGTGTTTAAGTTTGGGATAACATTATGAAGTTCACATGTAGAATTTTCATGTCATGCACTTAAAATTAAAGGAAATTGTCTTTCTCTTTTTACTATTCTTCCATTGGACTTGAATGTGGATACGGTGGTTAGCTATCTTGGACTGTGGTGCAAGACCACACAATAGATTCTCTATTACTCTTAGTCCTGATGCAGGCTCCCAAAATAAAAGCAGACAATAAGGATTGTGTGCAAGAGAAAAATACTCTAATTTAACTCAAGCCTTGTATTTTGCAGGGTACTTTATGATTTGCTGATTGAGTTAGGGAGACGTTTCTGAAGTTTGATCTTATTATGTTTGGAACAAATTGGTTTGTTCTAAGTTTCTGGCATAATTCATTTTTGCAGGAAGGGTGTAAGCTTCATGGCTCCATCTATATTTTTATCTTTTTATTTCTGTCGAGAGTGAATAAAGTACAATAATATCTGAGTTGCTTTTTGGGAGTTTCATGTGACTGGCTCAGCTATTAAAAGTGTATCTGTTTAGTTCATAAGCCCTACTTTGGAAATTCTTTTGAAATAGTTTAAAATATTGAGGCATATAACTTTCTTATCAGGGCCATCCTTTCTCTCCATTGAACTTTCTAAAGGCCAGAAGAAAGAAGCAATAATTAGCAAGAAGCCATTGTATAGGGTTATTCATGTCAGCAAAGTCATCAAGCACAGTGACACACGGGCTTGTTCTATATTGAACTTCATAATTTCTCTTCTTTGATTTCATTACCACCAAATAATTGATGAATGACATTTTAAATGGCATGGGTATTAAATGTAGAGGGTAAAGGGCTGGATGATGTTCTCAGGGAAAAAATGGTGAGGTCTCACACTTTGTTTTCTCTTCTACCACCTACTAATTTTACAGTCACCTCTAATAGAGCAAAAAATTAACAGCCATGCTGCAATGACCTTCCAGGCAAGCAGAGAACAGTTATACAACAGCTCTAGCCTTTGAAGTAGAGAGATGTGATTTCAGAAAGGCTATAAAAATACAGTCTTTGAGTGAGAGATATCAGAGAAGGCAGCTCCCAATTCATACAACTATTAGAAGTAAGAACAATGTCTGGCTGCAGAATTTGTTTAAGATGAGAAAGGACAACATTGTCAAAACAAATCATTCTTCTGTATTTCTCATTGAGATTAAAATGGGGTTTACTTCTATTTATTTCTTTATCTTTATATCAGAGTTTTGTGTATTTTTGTTTGTTTATCATTATTTATTCCTCTTATTGAAAAAAAAGTGCCTCTTGACATCCATACAGAGCAAGAAGGTTGAGAGGAAGTTTGGGATTCAGGAACCCCAGACTGCTATTGAGTTGAGGGGATAGAAAAGAATCTGTGGGAAAATGTCTGGTTCTTTCTTTTATCTCAGATACAGAAGTGAGGTTTCTATACTCAGTAATGAGCCCAGCAAAGACATACTGCCATGCAAGAATATTAAGCAGATCACTAATTTATGTCTGTGGGATTGGCAAACTTCTTCATTACATATTCTAAAAGTTTTGCATCCTTTCAACAAAATATATTGAATCTCAGACCCTGAGCTGTGATTGATCTAGATAACATGTTAGAAAGTCACAGGGCATCTGACAGGCTTTCGTTATAGATTTAAAAAGCTAGAATCCCAGATTACAATCCTCAGAGGCTATTCTTTGTAAAGGAACCTGAACTTTGAAATTACATATCGGAAAAGACTAGATGCTTAGTGCTGTCTCCAGGTGTTTTTATGAAAATATGGTGATATATTTGGAAAGAGAAAACATTACCTGAAGACAAGACATTCATTCTTATGTGATGGAGATCAATTTTGCTGCCATATTCCATACTTACCATCTAAAATCTATATAGAATAAGTATTCTTGAAAAGGAAGAGAACTTCTGATTTGCATTGTCGTGGCATTATGACAATTATTTCATTTGGAATAAAATGAATGGTCCATATAACTTAGATTTTGCCTGCCATTTTATTTGAAGTACTTATTTTCTCAAATGTCTGTCTCATGGTCCAATCTTAGAAGTTTCTGCCAAAACCCTGGTAATAACACAATTCGTGACTACTAACAAGGATCTAATCAATATCTTAAAGATTAAAAGCCTCAAACCTCAAAGGAATAAAACTAATGATTTAGCTCAAAGCTAAGCCTGTTTGTTTAAGTGATGGAGAGGAAAAAAATAAAGGACATAGGCTCCATAAATCAAACTGTTGACAGTTTTAGGTCTATCCTGACTAGTCCACTTCTTCCTTTGGGGTAAAGAAAAGAAAACACTGACAGATCATTCAGTGTGTCAGTTTTGTGTAAAGATACCACATGTTAAAATGAGTTATCATAGCACTATGGCTGTTCTGGACTATTTCTCAAGCTAGTTACACCACTGAGATACTGTTTTCTCATTCAGTCAGAGTAGAAGTGAAGTTGGATAATTTCCAATAGTGCCTTGAAGCCAACTTTCTTCCTTTGTTACATAGGCAAGTCAATAAAAGAATGAGAATAATGCCATACGTGTAGGGGCAGGGATATGTGAATTTGCGTTTCTTAGTGTACATTGGTTAGTTCAGGTAAGAAAAAAAAGATATTTCATTCTAGGGCAGTTCCATTTACAGACATTTGGCAGTCATTTAGCTACTTTTCTAGAGCTGATTAAAACTTTGAACATATACTATAGCTTTGTGTAATTTCTGTATAGTGTTATTCTTACAACAGATGGTAACCCAGGTATGTGGCAAATTTACCTAAAGTGTAAATTTCTAGTTTCTTTTCAGTTGAGTTATGTGATGTTTTTATGGAAACTGTCTTATACGATGTATTGCTAAAGGAAATATGTGAGAGAATGTTTTCCTGAGAACAGGTATGTGGTATTTTTCTGGAAGCTGCCTGATAAAATCATATATGATATCTTGCTGGAGCAGACACTAAAGAGCACATGTGGATTTTAGACGGAATATGAGTATTGCCCAACCAACAGTGAACAACATTTTGGTATTGATTTGCCTTGATACTCATTGCTGGATTTTTGGACTTTGCTGATTCTGGTCTTCGCTGATGATGCTTGCCATTGCTTCTCCTTGCCTTCTTTGATGATCATAGTTTGTTGTGGCTTCGTAGAGATAAATTCATAAAAAAATTACTTCTCATGATATTACAGCAGCTTCTTGCTCCTTCTGTAGTCTCAGGCTGATTGGAAGAGCCTCAAGGTTTCTTCTGGACTGAACTGCCCTTTTTGATTTATGAATGGTGTTTGCAAGTGGATTGAGCTACTGCTGCTGATTTGTGTGAACCAAATTGCTTATATCCTTATAATAAAAACTAGAATCACCCCAAAGAACTATTTCTAAACAGACTCACATCTTCCTTTTGCCCTATTAACTTTTTCTTCCCACTACCTCTGGTGGGTTTTGGGCTAGAAGGGATGTTAAAAGAATTTAGGTACTCTTATTAAAGTAGGTTTTAAAAATATAAGCCTAAAATTACCTTATTTTATTTGAGTATCTCTTACATTTTGGAGGGTAAAGTGCAATGATTTGGAAAAAATATGATATGCTTTCCACGTACCTTGGCAACAAACTTTTAAATACATTATTTAGAGTTATACAGTATAATGTGATGAAAAGCTTCAAACGCTACACTCTTAGATTTAGGAACTGGCACAAATCTAAGCTGTGACATTACTGTCATTTAGTCTAGAGATGGAGAAGGATAGCACCGGGTAACACAGATTTAGATGGTGAAGGACACCAGCTTCTCAACAGAGTCAAGAAGATAATACTTCAAAGAGAGGAGAATTTGTGAATTCTATGTTGTTATGACTTCAGAACTTATCTGATTTTTAAAACTAAGTACTCATGTATATGTTCATAAAATATCATAACTGATGAGAGAGATTGTGTGATATTTTACTTATGCATACAGTATATAATATAGAATACTCTATAGAATAATTATCATGCATATCCCATTAGATATTAAGATTCTCCCTTCTAACCACATGAACACACACAGTACACTGTTAACTATAGTCACTTTATGAGCTACAGGAGAGTAGACCTTTCATCAAACTTTTATTATAATTTTCATAGTTGTTATCCAACAACTACATCCTTCCCAAATTTTGATAACCATAATTCTACTCTTTGTTTTGGTCAAGCCAACGTCTAGCTCAGTCTTCAAGAGAAACATGCTATGATTGACATTTTATAATTGGTATATTTATTCAAACATAAGTGTTATTTATGCTGCTTCAAATAATCACACCTAATTCTTTTTGAAGAGGGCTAGTTTCAGGAACATTCATGTTACTGAGAATAACAACACTTTATTATTCTTGAAGATATTTAATTCTCCATTGTACATTTACCACATTTTTTTCTTATCAATTTTTTGATTGATGAAAATTTCTATTGCATTGATATATTCATAAAATAAACAGTGCTTAAAAGCGTGGGGATGTATATATTTGATTTTCATGCTTACTTTAGTCACTCATCAAGGACATACAAATTAAAACCACAAACTATGATTATTCTCTAGATGGCTACTACTAAAGAAAACAAAGGGCAAAATTTTTATGATGCTATGTTAAACAGAAAAACTCTTGATAGAAATATAAACTACTATTGCCATTGTATAGAACAGCTTGACTAATAATAAAATACTATTTATCTTAACAATCCTATTTTCAGATACAAGTTCAAAATAAAGTTAATAAATATTTAGAAGTTGATTACAATTATGATTTCATTTATTTTCAGAAAGGCATCATAATATAAATTATAAGAATTTTGGGACATAGAGACACCTTGGGCAGGTTTGGATTGGCAATGAATTAGATTCAATTAGGTGCAATGGACTTAGATCTAGAAGACTGGGGGAAAAGGAATAATTGCAAGTTCTCTGTTACCACCTCAGATACAGATGCAATATCCCTCTGTTGTCAGATATGGCTGGTTTTGTGCAACATGGAGATATGAAATGACATCAGAGTCCAGGCTGAGGAGCTTCCTCCTGTCACAGTCTTCTATACAACATGGAATTTGAGTTAGATTTCAACATTATCTTTGCAATCATTTCAAAATTACATTTGGGGAAATTGGTTTGAAGTTGTCTTTATTTATTGGGTGTTTGTATGATTTAGGTATAAGAGTAATTGTGGCTTCATAAAAATCAAGTAGAGTTTGATCTGTTTCTATTTTGTGGAATAGTTTGAAGAGTATTGGTATTAAGTCTTCTTTCAAGCTCTGTGTGAATTCTGCATGAAACCCATCTGGTCATGTGCTATTTTTGATTGGGAGACTTTTAATGATTGTTTTTATTTCTTTGGGGATAACATTTGAAATGTAATAAATAAATATCCAATTAAAATTATACCTGGGAATAGACCTATACATTTTAATATTTTAACATCAGAAAAAAAATATTGACAGTCTGTAAATGTAACAGACAGGCTAAGTTATTTTAAAAAAATCATCAGAATATACCAATTCTGGTATATTTACAAAAATATAGTATGTTAGGTAGGACAAAGTTGTCCAGTTTTGCTACATGGAAGCCTACACCAAGTACTGTTGCCAGCACTGCCCTGACTTAAGTGAATGCAGTCATGGGTTTGAGTGCATTTGTCATTATTCATTAGTATTACTTATATTGGCTCAACTCTCCTTCACATGAAGAGATGTTTCCAAATAAAGCATTTTAAATACAAAATAATTATTTTCAATGAACAAAAAGTCATAGAAAAGGGAAAAAACATCTTGTAAAGAACTAGGAACTTTCAGTGTTCTCTAATGATGACATCATTAGGCTCACTTAACCATCAAAATTGCTGCCATTTAAAGGCATTCTGATTTCATTGTGAATGTTAGTTTCTCAGAGCAACAGTAGCAAAATATTAATTATTAATGTACAAAAGCTCAGTGTATCCGCTACCCTGAGGGAAAACAGAAAACAATTAGTAAGCAGAATCATTTGACCCACATGAAATTTTGACAATAGCCAACTGATTATAAATTCCTCAAACACAAAAAGGTAAACATTTTACTAAATTTAGTACATTTGTATAGTCTACAGCATAGGGCTCATATGACCTTTTCATAGGAGTCACAACAATATGAAGAACTATATTAAAGGGTTCCAGCTGTATGGAGGTTGGGAACCACTGGGCTACAGTAGTAGCTCAGCACTCAAAGAATAGTATCTCAGTCTGTGTTGTATTCTTTCAAACAACTTGTAAAACTAACATTATCCCAATTGAATTAAGGAGTAAAAAAATGGTTTGCAAAAAAATTGCTATTGACTTTCCATTGTTTGTGCTTTACAGTGGTGCATCCAAGACTAGGTAATTTATAAATAGTATAAGTTTAATTGTTCATAGAGGCACCAGAGAGCCCAATGTTGAGACTGCTGTCCCTGACAAGAGGCTTCTTCATACATCATCACAGGATGAGTGAAGAGGCCCAGTGAGGCCAAGAGAAGGCCAAACATTATTTGACCCTGCCACCAAGCTCAGTTGTGAGTATGGCACTCATAGCCCAATTTCCTGTTAATTGTGTCAAAATGACAATTAACGGTCTATATGACTCTTAGAAGAGACAAACCTTTAAACACCCAATTCTTTCTATTTGTTAGCTCTCTAAATATTCCCTGTGAACCATTTCAATCTTTCGCACCTATATCTGTAGCAAATTCATCGTTTACTATACTTTGGTTTGTAGAATTTTACATGGATATTGAGAAATTACTGGATGCTCATTCTATAACAATGTCACATTTGAATAAATCAGAATGCCACTGTGGCCAGAGGTCATATGAAACTTATGAGTAACTAATAGTAAAGAGAATTTAGACCTGACACTGTTTTATATGGGCACAGTGTGTTCACAAAGTCATTCTGTGGGCACTTTGAATATATAAAAATGTACTTTCAGTAATAGGGATAATTTTCATGTTAGCCTTTGACTTATAGATTGTAAGTATTAAAATCCTTGAAACTAAAGTAAGTATTGCTCTAGATTAATTGCAAAGGTTAGTCCATTTTCATGGCCCTTAGAAGGCTCAAAAGCACTTATTTCTATTTTATCCCACTTGACACTTTTGTAAGACAGAGGCTCTTGAGCAATGGCAGTGAGTTATTACTTCATTAAATAGTAGATCCAATTGTAATGATTTTTTTCCAGTGTATCATCATGAGCATAACAGACTGACCACAATTTTAGTTTTTATTCTGTATGTTCTTAGTTTTAAATTGTTTTCCCTTAGCCCCTCCACTCAATCTATAAAAGAATTATTTTTTCTATTGAAAGGAATAGTAGTGTCACATATTTATCCTCATCTAAACTACATAATTGGTTCTGTGCTTGGAGTTTGTTCTCAACAGAGCCACACAATCTGCATAAACAATGGCATTATGCGGACAGGACTAACAGAAAGTAGGTATGCCTTAGGTAATTTTATAAGATAAGTGTGAGCTTTCTAGTCCTGTGAAGATGTTTGTGGATATATGCTTCGGCATGTGAAGATATATACCTTCCCAAGAGAAATGCAAACTGCGATATAGTGTGCCCTATCTTTTTATACTAATAAGCAGCTTTATTTTAATTGACATGAAAATTTCAATCTGTTGTTGGTGGTGTCCTGTACTGATGACATTCATTGCCTGGGAAGATGACCTAAGGATATTCAGAGACAACAATGCTTCCAAAGATGCCCATAGATACCTTCTTGATTTCATGAGTTTTGTATTATTCATTCTTGTGTCCTTCTTTTTGAAATAGAAGCACCATTTTTTTTTTGAAGTACTCAGAAATGGTTTATTCCTTTTACTTCAATATTTTCTTCAAATTTACTTCCTCTAGTGGGACAAGGCTAATAATTTTCTCTGCTCTAGAAGGCAGGGATATAAATTGCAAGAATTAGTTATAAGAGGGCATTTGACAGTCCTGAAGTTTGCTTTAATACCACACTTTACATGAAAGCACCAGTCTTCAAGGGGTAACTGTGTTCCTATTATATAAGTTTATGAATTGTTCTGCTTCTGCTGTATCTTCAGTTTTTTATTGAAGACTTTATTTTAAAAAAAACAAAGATAAATGTACAAATCTTAAGCATTTTTGCATAAAAGTATACGAATACATTTTTGTCATTGCTTGGCTTGTTTTTGTCATTGCTTGGCTTTTTTTTTTCTTATGGTTTGATAGTGTGCATTAAGATCTTACTAGTTTAAAAAAAAAGATCTTACTAGTTACAACGAGCATAAAGTACATGAAAAACAGGATGTAACCTGGAATTAGTCAAAGTTTTCTTGGTGTGTAAGGAGTAAACATAATGGTTTTTACTTTTCTGTTTTTTTCCCTTGAACTTCACACAGTCTCTGAGTTGTTTCTGGGGTGTTCAGAGCTTTCTGGGGTTAGTATCCAATTATCAGTGACTACATATTATGTTTGTTCTTTTATGACTGAGTTACCTCACTCAGGATAATATTTCTAGATGCATCCATTTTCTTAAGAATTTCATAAGGTCATTTTTTTGATAGCTGAGTAATACTCCATTGTGTAAATGTACCACCATTTTTGTATCCATTTATCTACTGAAGGACATCTGGGTTCTTTCCTGCTTCTGGCTATTATAAATAGGGCTGCTATGAACATTGTGGTGCATGTGTCATTGTTGTACGTTGGACCTTCTCTGGGGTATATGTCCAGAAGTGGAATAACTGGGTCTTCACGTAGTTCTATGTCCAATTTTCTGAGGAATCGCCAGACTGATTTCCAGAGTGGTTGTACCAGTTTACAACCTCACCAACAGTAGAGAAATGTTCCTCTTCCTCCACATCCTTGCCAGCATCTGCTGTCATCTGAATTTTTGATCTTGGCTAATCTGACTTGTGTGATGTGGAAGCACCATATTTAACAAATATATTTGTGTTTTACAAGCAATAAATATCACATTTCTATGCACTATTTCAATTTGTTTGTTTATACGACCCAATGGTCTTGATAAAAAGAAGGTATTAAGGAGATACCTCTCACATATAAGTAGTATGCCAATTGTCTTTTAAGACCATGAGGAAAGAGTGTGCTTTATGGGCCTTACAGAAAGTCAAGGAGAAGTTTTAGTTGAGTTTTCTAGAGTTTTGGAGCAAATACAAGCCTTCTTCAGAAACAAGCAATATTCTTTTAAGAACTAATTCTGTAATACCTATGTATATTCATAAAGAAATAATTGCAGAATAATATTTTCTTTCATCTAAATACTTACATAAAATGGAGAGTTGTTTAATCAATAAAGCTATAAAGTTTATGAAATGAATCTCTCTTTATCAAAAGGGGTATTAAAAACAAAACTAAAAGTACAACTCAGAACATTGTACACAGAAATATTCCCAGCACAAAACAAAGCTGTTGGCAATGATACTTCACATAATGTGCCTGTGAGGACAGTCACCCACTGAGAATGGTCTTGCCAGTTCTTTAGATTGTATTTATATGCTGTTCTAGTGTTGGACCAGTAGGCTGCCAAAACAACTTCACATGCACCATGCCCTTGGTGAGTGGACCAGGATCTAGGATGTTTATACAGTAAGTCATGTGCAAGGCTAAATAATCTTCTCCAAAATATGGTAGATAGAAATGTTCTTTCTGACACTAACCTTTACCCAGTCCCATGTGCCTTCTACTATAATTCTGCATTTCTTGAACTTTGGCTTTCATAATTGAAAACTTACAGAAGAGAGCTTTATGTAGTGTTCAAACTATGGGAGATGCTTCAGCTCTCTCCTTTTTCCAGATAGCTCTTATTTTCCAATCTCTTTCCAATCTTACAGCACCCCCCCCCAACTAAGTCAATCTCCATTTTGCTCCTAATGCAGTTGGCATTTTTCTTGAGATCTGGTTACTTTTCTCCTCTTACTTGCCAGCCTGACTTCCTTGAGCAAATATGGGCTGTGTTGACTTCTGTTTATTAATCACTCCTGCCATTTAAATCATGCCATTCAACTCTTTGAGTTGCAGACTTAGAAAACTACAGGGAAAACAAATAATGGAATAATTGATGCCAAGGCTATCTCTTTAAAAATTAATGGTTTCTAACCTAAAACAATAGTTACCTAATGTTTGTCATTTCCCTTTCAGTCTTCTTTTCTTTGGCCCTAACTGCCTACTTGTTCTAAAATGTCACTGTGACCTGCATTGGCTTTCTGTATACTCCATATTAGCCCTCTTGAAAGTGAACTACCAAATTTCTAAGGCAAGTGCCTTCCACTTCTCCATGGAAATGTCACACTCTGTCTCTGTCTTTCTTTCAAATAATACATAGTCTGTTTGAGGTTGGATTGTTGTTTCTTGTATTCATATGCTAAATCCTATACCCCAAGATCTGGTTGCTCCAAGTCTAGCAAATCCCCAGGTTTGTTACCCCTTGTTGTCCAAATATTACTCCCAATTAAAACCATTGCTTAAATAATAATGGCAACAATCAATTATTGGGGAGAATTCAGAGAGAGAGAGAGAGAGAGAGAGAGAGAGAGAGAGAATTGACGGTCATTGGCCTGCAGGTAGGGACCATGAGAGAGGAGTAGAAAGGAGAAAAGATACCAGACTTCAGGAGCAGAATAACCCAGGAATATTCAAACCCAGCAAGTGTTTGGAAAACATTTTGGGGGAAGAACCCAGTCTAGCATTAGAGAATAAGATTAGGGATAATTCCCCAATACTTGTACATAGCCTAATAAATCATAGTCTGCGTCTTGTTTACTTGAAGTTAGATATGAACAAGCAAAGTTTTTTTTTGTTTTTTTTTTTTTTTTGTTTTTTTTTAATGGGAGTCCATTCTAACCATGCATGTTTAGTATTCTGGAATTGTTTGGAACATGTTGCCCAGTATTGATTTCACTGTATTCTTACTTTGACATGTAATATATGTATTTGATTACAGATAGTGGTAGATTCTATTCATCTTCATTTCTTTTCCAATTCCAGTGTCATGCTAGGATCCCAGTTTATGAGTGTAGATGTGGTAATTTCTTAGTCCACACGTGGATAATGCTGCTTTTTAATAAAAACATCTACACTTTTGCCTTAAACCTTGTATTGACATATTCTTTTAGTGTTCATGGGAGACATTTAGTTCTTTATGGTCAAGTCTGAACTCTATCAAAGAGAATTCCCTGCCTACCCCACTCTGTGACATTCTGAAAGGTATTTTGACATTTTGACAGCTATTATGTTGGCAGTGTATTTTTTTTTTTTTATTTCATTCCCTGATTTAGGTAGAACTCTAGAGAGCATTGAAGGCTCCTGGATCAATGGACAAGATCTTAATTTCTCACTGACTTGACAACTGACTTGTGGTTTTCCCTCCCTCACTTGGCCCAGAGATAACCTTCTTCATAGCCTGGAGTATGGTGGGGGGACCCTGTTATCTTGATTGCTGACAGGGTGAGAGGCAAAACTGTATTTACACTGGTCTGATGGGGATGCTGTCAGACTCATCAATTTCTACTCACCCTTTGAGGTTGTACCAGCTTCATGAAGGCTAAGACCCTCAAAACTCCCCAGAAACTGCTCCCAGTTCTGTGGCTGTGCTCTGGCTGGCAGTAAAGGTGCAGCATCTGTTGAGATCTCAAGATGATTCAGAAAAACAGCACAGGGATCATTTAGCATTAAGTGTTATACAGCAGACTGAAGCACTGAGTAAAATAGAGAAGGTGCAAGGCATGATTTAGTTCTATTTGAATGAGAACAAAACAACAGAAAAGAGTTAACACCAAACGAAAATGATGAAATACAAACATCTTGCGTTGTAAGTTTAAAATCAGTGAACAGTTAGTTTTCTTTCTTTCTATTGAGTAGTATTAACTACCCTTCCTCCTGCTCTTTTCTAAAAGCATGATTATTGTTCCATGCATCATGAAAAGACCCTTCCAGATAGCACTATGTTATTATTGTATCATCAATATGACACATGAAGAAAGCAGCTAACTCCTGAAAACTCTCAATGGAAGAGATCCATAGACACTCTCTAAGGTTTTAATCCTCTTCTATTTCCCAGTGATGGTATCTGGTATGTTTATACTGAGAAATAGATAAGTGATTGTCTGTTCTACTTCCTCTGTTAGGAGCATAGCTTTCTCAAAGAATAGACATGTGTGGAAGATATCAGATACACTAAGTTGCCTCAAAAGTACTGAAAAATGTTAGAGCTGATCTAAACATGAGAACTAACAGAGATTCCCCAATGGCTCTTCTAAATGAGACAATGCTGTATAAAGTGGGTCAGCCATTAAGAGAAATGGCTGCATCTCTGGGGTGTGTATTATTCTTGCCTCTCTAACCTTCATTTCAGATAGGCAATCATTCTTTTAAAATATGTTCCAAGTCTGTCTGCTTTCCTCCATTTTTAAAGCTTCTTATTTCTTTTATAAAAAATATGTGAGTCTGTAACCTGGCCTATTGTTTGTGTTCTTATCCTCTTAGGATACATTCCCCACAGCAGAACCAGAGTGACTCTTTTAATCTGTAAACTAGCTCGTGCCATGACTCTGCTGAAAGGAACAATTGCTTTCCATCGGTATGCAGTATGGCTGGATTGTAAGTCTACTTTCTGACAAAAGGTCATACTACACATGGATGTTTGGCAGATGATTTTCTCATAGAAAAAAACTGATGCTACTGCTGAGAGATGGCCAGAAAGCCAGTAATACATTTTGTATAGTTATTAAATGTCTAAATGGCAGAAATGAATAGTCAACGTGGTACAATCTAGTGAATCTTCAGACATGAATGTGTTGGTTGTTTTTATCTGGGTTTTATAGAACAATGAGATAACTGAACAGATGGTAAAAATCCTTATGAAAACAGGCCTCCTGGTTTTCTGAGCTTGTAAGAGGTCTTTACCTAAGTTCAAATTAGCACTAGTAAGATTAGAGTTAGCTTGTATGTCCGACCTGCTCTTTGTACAACCACTTAAAATCCTCTTGTATAAGAAGTCAGAGACCTAGAGCCAACCATCCATGATCCTAGGCTTCAACATATTGATTTTTAGGCTCTGATATAATCTGTGTTTAAAATGGTTTCTCTATAGACTGAAACTGCAACTTGTTGACAGGGTGTTATATGAATCGTTACTACAATAAACAGTGAGAAGGAAACAGAAAGCATGGAGCTATTTTTCGAGGATCACTGACATTAGCAACTTATGGCTTAGAGAAAGGAAGGAAAGGAAAGAAGGTTCTTAACAAATGTGTTCATCAGAAGGAATCACTGGCTGTGTGTTACAAAACAATTCTATCATTCCCTAATGAACTCTTTAGGTCTGTTAATGCAATATATTAACAAAGAAAGGATGGATGTAATGTACACCTGTAACTTTCACTATTGGATAGAGTCTTTTCCTTTTAATGAATACTTATGTAAAATCTGCTTTATAGATAGATGAAGTCACATTTTGTAACATATTTTGAGCCCTGATTGTTTTTTTTTTTTTTTTTTTTTTTTTTTTAATTCTTGGTTAGGCTCTCTAGTATATAACAATGCAGTAAAATTCTCTCTTTGCTTTTCAGGACTTAATTACCTTATGGGGGAGATAAGTTTATAAAAAAGGCAGGAGAGCAGTGATCTTAAAATTATCAGCAATGAATTCAGGTGAGCTGTCATCTGCACTGATTGGGAATAATTTTTCACCTCAAATCAGGTAAAGAATATTTACTAACTGGATCCGGATCTGTGGGTTGCATCTAGATATGCCTTTCCTCAGCTGGATACCACATTATCCTCAGGCGTGGGTTTAGGCTCCTGAACAGATCAGACCATTGCTAGCTCCTATTCTATCCAAAGTACCCTTCCATAAAATACGATGATATGAAAGACATTTAAAAATACCAAATAGCATTAAAGATGTTTCCTATTCTCAGTGATTTGGATTATTATAGTGCTTTGGATTATGCACAAAGTAAATCATATGTTTGTGTGACAACATAAGACATATATAGAACCAGGTGAATCGATAGACTAGAATAATAAGCATCAATAGAAAAATATTTTATATTTCCACAGAAATGTTACCGACTCTCGTGGGAATCCAACACAGGATGTGAACTCTTTAAAAAGTTGAATTATATTTCTTATTAAAGACAAAGGGAAAATAGAAGATAAATTTGTACTATAAGAGATAACGTCTAAGGCCCTTAGGTCTTTCCATTTAAATGTTATCTATTTATGACATTCATGAAATGTATTAATTTTTCATATATTTGGAATGTGATACAGCATTTTGATGGCTGTGTATGCTTTAATTTCTCTATGTCTTCACTGTGCATGGTGGCAGGACTGAGTCCAGTACTTGAAGCATGCTAGACAAATGCTCCACCACTCAGCCATACTCCTAGGTCCTATACCTTTTAGACATTTGATTCTGAAAGATGCACAATCACAATCTGAATTTAAAAAAAACATCAGAGCATCGCAAGATGCTCATATTAAAATTTGGAACTCAGAATTACATTTTATTAAAGTGGATGAAACAGCTTATATTGTTCATCTATACAACTATTACTGTTTATTTAATCATGTGTGGGATTCTTTTTTTTTAATTTTATTGGATATTCTCTGTATTTACTTTTTAAATGTTATACCCTTTTCCTCCACTCCCCTCCCTCATCCTCCTTATTTTGATTCCATATGAAGGTGCTCCCTCTCCCAATCACCCTCTTTACCTAAGTGCTTTGGCTGCTGCTGATGTTGTTTTTCCCATGAGGGTGCAAATCTTTCAGCGATTTCAGTCCTTTCTCCAGCTCTTTCATTGGGGTCCCCATGTTCAGGCTAATGTTTAGCTTCAAGCATCCTCATCTGTACCTGTACGACTCTGGGAGAGCCTCTGAAGAGACATCTATGTCTGGTTGCTGCCAATAAAGACTTCTTGGCATCAGCAATAGTGCTTGGTTTGGTGGCTGCATATGGGGTGGTTTTCAATGTGAGGCAGTCTCTGTGGAGGTTTTCTTCGATTCGATCCCTGCTCTTCTAGCTGACCCTATATAATCCTCCCCTGTTTTCCCTCCCTTCTGAGAAGGACTGAGTCATCCACATTCTTATCTTCCTTCTTTTTGAGCTTCTTAAGTTCTGTGGATGGATTCTTGGGTATTTCAAGCTCTTTTGTTTTATTTTTTTCTTGGGGGGGGTTAGTATCTGCTTATAAGGGACAACATACTATCAGTTTTCCTTTTTGACTGGTTTACCTCACTCAGGATGATAGCTTCAAGGTTCATCCATTTACCTAGGAATTTCATGAACTCATTGCTTTTAATAGCTGAGTAGGACTCCATTGTGTATATGTACAACAATTTCTGAATCTATTGTTCTGTTGAGGGACATCTGGGTTTTTTCCAGCTTCTGACTGTAAAAAATAAGGCTGCTATGAACATTGTTGAGCATGTGTCCTTGTTAGATATTGGAGCTATTTTTGGGTATATGCCCAGGTGTTGTATAGCTGGGTCCTCAGGTAGCACTGTCCAATTTTCTGAGGAGCCGGCAGACTGGTTTTCAAAGTGGTTGCACCAGTTTCCAATCCCACCAACAGTGGAGGAGTGTTCCTCTTTCTCCACATCCTGCCCAGCATCTGCTGTCACCTCAGTTTTTGATCTTAGCCATTCTCCCTACTGTGAGGTGGAATTTTAGGCTTGTTTTGATTTGCTTTTCCCTAATAACTAGGGATGTTCAGCATTTCTTTAAGTGCTTCTCAGCCATTAGATATCCCTCCATTGAGAAGTCTCTGTGTAGCTCTGTACCTCATTTTTAATAGGATTCTTTGATTCTCAAGGGTATAGCTTTTTGAGTTCCTTCTATATATTGGAAGCTAGCCCTCTATTAGATGCATGATTGGCAAAGATCTTTTCTCTATCTCTTGGTTGCTGTTTTGTCCTTTTGGCAGTGTCCTTGGCCTTACAAAAGCTTTGCAATTTCATGTGGTCCCATTTGTCGATTCTTGGTCTTAGAGCATAAACCATTTGTGTTCTGTTCAGGAAAATGCCCTACGTGTCTATGTGTTCTAAGCTCTTCCCGACTTTCTGTTCTATTAGTTTCATTGTACCTGGTTTTATGTGGAGGTCTTTGATCCACTTGGACTTGAGCTTTGTACAAGGAGATAAGAAGGGATTGAGTTGCATTCTTCTGCATGCTGATTCCCAGCTGAACTAGCACCATTTGATGAAGAGGCTGGCCTTTTTCCATTGAATGTTTTTAGCTCCTTTGTCAAAAGTCAAGTGACAATAGGTGTGTGGGTTTATTTCTAGGTCTTCCACTCTATTCCATTGGTCTAACTTCCTGTCTCTTTACCAATACCTGGCAGTTTTTATCACAATCAAACAGCTGGAAGTCAGGGATGGTGATTCCCCCAGAAGTTTTTTTTATTGTTGAGAATCATTTTTGCTATCCTGGGTTTTTTATTATTCCAAATGAATTTGCAAATTTCTTTTTCTAACTCTATGAAGAACTGAGTTGGAATTTTGATGGGGTTTGCATTGAATTTGTAGAGTGCCTTAGGCAAAGTGACCATTTTTCCAATGTTGATCCTTCTAATCCATACGCTTGGGAGATCTTTTCTTCTTCTGAGGTCTTCTTCAATTTCCTAATTCAGAGGCTTGATGTTGGTGCGGTACAGATCCTTCACTTGCTTGGTTAGGGTCACACCGAGGTATTTTATGTTCTTTGAGGCTATTGTGAATGGTGTCCATTTTCTAATTTTTTTTTCAGCCTGTTTGTTCTTTGAGTAGAGGAAAGCTACAGATTTGCTTGAATTAATTTTATATCCAGCCACTTTGCTAAAGTTGTTTATCAGCTGTAAAAATTTCCTGGTGGAATTTAGAATCACTTAAGCATACGATCATTTAATCTGCAAATAGTGATATTTTAACTTCGTCCTTTCCTATTTGTATCCCTTTGGCATTTTTTTTTTTTGTTGTTGTTGTCTTATTGCTCTGGCTAGTACTTCAAGAACTATATTGAATAGGTAGGGAGAGAATGAACAGCCTTGTGTAGTCCCTGATTTTAGTGGGATTGGTTCAAGTTTCTCACCTTTTACTTTGATACTAGCTACTGGTTTGCTCTATATTGCTTTTACTATGTTTAAATATGTGCCTTGAATATCTGACTTTTCCAAGACTTTTAACATGAAGGGGTATTGAATTTTGAAAATGATTTCTCGCATCTAAAGAGATAATATGGTGATTTTTTAAGTTTGTTTATATAGTGGATGACATTGATGGATTTCCACATATTGAACCATCCTTCCATCCCTGGGATGAAGCCTACCTGATCATGGTGAATGATTGCTTTGATTTGTTCTTGAATTCGGTTTGTAAGCATTTTTTTGAGTATTTTTGCATCATTCTTCATGAGAGAAATTGGTCTAAAGTTCTCTTTCTTTGTAGGATTTTTGTGTGGTTTAGGAATAAGTGTAATTGTGGCTTCAAAGAATGAATTGGGTAGCATTCCCACTGTTTCTATATTGTGGAACACTTTGGAGAGTATTAGTATTAGGTCTTCTATGAATATATGATAGAATTCTGTGCTAAACCCATCAGGTCCTTTAATTTTTGGTTGGGAACTTTTTGATGGCTGCTTCTATTTCCTTAGCGGTTATAGGGCTGTTTAGATGGTTTGTCCGATCCTGATTTAAATTTGGCACCTGGTATCTGTCTAGAAAATTGTCCATTTCTATAGATTTTCTAGTTTTGTTGAGTATAGGCTTTTGTGATAGGATCTGATGATTTCTTGAATTTCCTCAGTTTCTCTTGTTATGTCTCCTCTTTCATTTCTGATTTTGTCGATTTGGATACTCTCTCTACACCTCTGGCTAGTCTAGCTAAGGGTTAATCAATCTTATTGATTTTCTCTTGGTTTTGTTGATTCTTTGCATAGTTCTTTTTGTCTCTATTTAGTTTATTTCAGCTCTGAGTTTGATTATTTCCTGCCATTTACTCCTCTTGGGTGCATCTGTTTCTTTTTGTTCTAGAGATTTCATTCAATTGTGCTGTCAAGTTGTTAGTGTATGCTTTCTACCCTGTCTCTTTGGATGTTCTCAGTGCTGAGTTTTTCCTCTTAGCACTACTTTCATTGTAAGTTTGGGTATGTTGTCCCTTCATTTTCATTAAATCCTTAGAAATCTTCGATTTCTTTCTTCATTTCTTTCTTGACTAAGCTATCATGGAATAGAACATAGTTTAGCTTCCATGTTTATGTGGGCTTGTTGTTGTTGTCATTGTTGTTGTTGTTACTGAAGATCAGCCTTCGCCCATGGTGATCTGATAGGATGCATTGAATTATTTTGATCTTTTTGGATTTGTTGAGGCCTGTTTTGTGACCAACTACATGGTCAGTTTTGAAGAAGGTGCCATGAGTTGCTAAGAAGAAGGTGTATTCCTTTGTTGTAGGAAGAAATATTATATAATTTTCTGTTAAAGCCATTTGGTTCATAAATTCTGTTAGTTTCACTGTGTCCCTTTTCAGATTCTGCATCCATGATTTGACCATTAATGAGAGTGTGATGTTGAAGTCTCCCACTATTATTGTTTGTGGTGTAATGGATGCTTTGAGCTTTAGTAGAGTTTCTTTTATGAATGTGGGTGCTCTTGTATTTGGAGCATAGATGTTCAGGATTGAGAATTCTTCTTGATAGATTTTTCCTTTGATGAGCAAAAAGTGTCCATCCTTGTTTTTTTTAGATGACTTCTGGTTGAAAATCAGTTTTATTTGATATCAGGATGGCTACTCCAGCTTGTTTTTTGGGACCATTTGCTTGGAAAGTTTTCTCCCAACCTTTTACTCTGAGAGAGTACATGTCTTTGTTGCTGAGATGAGTTTCCTGTATGCAGCAAAATTCTGGATTCTGTTTGCATATCCAGTCTGATAGTCTATGTCTTTTTTTTTTGGAGAAGTAATTCCATTGATGGTAAGATATATTAAGGAATAGTGATTGTTACTTCCTGCTATTTCTGTTGTTACAGGTAGAGTTATGTTTGCATGCTTTTCTTCTTTGGTATTTGTTGCAAGAACATTAGTTTCTTGATTTTCTTAGGGTAAAGCTTCCCTCTTTGTGGTGGTGTTTTTCATGTTTTATCCTTTGCAGTGCTAGATTTGTGGACAGATACTGCGTAAATTTGTTTGTCTCTAAACATCTTGGTTTCTCTACCTATGGAGATTTAGAGTTTTGCTTGTTATAGTAACCTTGACTGTTTTCCTTAGGATCTGTATGATGTCAGTCCAGTATCATCTAGTAGTCATAGTCTCTGTTGAAAAGTGTGGTGTAATTCTGATCAGTCTGCCTTTATATGTTTCCTGTTATTTTTCTCTTACTGCTTTTAGTATTCTTTCTTTGTTTTGAGCATTTGTTGTTTTGACTATTATGTGTCAGGATGAATTTCTTTTTTGTCCAGTCTATTTGGGATTCTTTAGGCTTCTTGTATGTTCATGGTCATCTCTCTTTTTAGGTTAGGGAAGTTTTCTTCTATAATTTTGTTGAAGATATTTATTGTGCCTTTCAGTTGATATTCTTCACCTTCTTCTATACCTATTAATCTTAGGCTTATTCTTCTCATTGTGTCCTGGATTTCTTGGATGTTTTGGCTTAGAATCTTTTGGATTTTTGCATTTTCTATGACTGTTGTGTCAATGATTTCTATGTAATCTTCGGCTCCTGAGATTCTGTCCTCCATATCTTGTATTCTGTTGGTGATGCTAGCATCACCTCCCGATGTCTTTTTCTAGGCTTTTCAATTTTAGAGTTGTTTCCTTTAGTTTTTTCTTCATTGTTTCTATTTATGTTTTCAGTTCCTTCACCTGATTATTTGTGCTTTCCTTTAGCTCTTTAAGTGATTTTTGTGTTTCAATTTTAAGGGCTTGAACTTTTTTTCGTGTATTCTCCTGGTTTTCCTATACTTCTTTAAGTGTGTTATTTATGTGCTTTTCAAAGCTCTTCATCATCGCCATGAAGTATAATTTTAAGTCTAAATCTTGTTTTTCTTGTGAGTTGGGATATCTACTATTTCTGGTGGTGGGAGAACTGGGTTCTGATGTCAGGTTGTCTTGGTTTCTGTTTCTTAGAGTCTTGTGCATGCTTCTTGCCATCTTGTTATAGGTGATGCTAGTTGATCTTATTGTCTGCTATTGGAGCTTGTCTCTCTTGTGGGTCTGTGGCCCCATGGTTTCCAGAGGGAGATTGTTCCTGGGTATTCCTCTCTCAGGGCAGAACCCAGTCCTGATGTATCTGGGCCAGGTCTGGCCTTGGGCTGAAAGTGTGCACTCCCAGGCATTTCTGCTGCTTGAACCGGGAGAGTTCTGGGTGACCTCTCCTTGGCGTAGAACGTGGGCAGAAGAAGATGACTCACCATTCCACTTAGGCTGGAAAGCGCTTCTGCAGCTCTTCTGAGCTCACAGGAACCTAAGGGCAGGCCAGCCACCTTTCCTGATGTAACTGGGCTGGGTGATATCCTTATTTGCCTCAATAAGAATGTTTACTGTAAAAATATTTAAAAAGCAAATTATTATTTAGTTTTCTGTAAAATATTTGAAAAGCAAAATATTATTTAAGTATTTATATAATATTATTTAAATATTTTTAAATATTATAAAATTATTTATATAATTTAATAATTATTAATACTAAATAATAATAATTAGCAAATAATTATTATTATTGGCTTACCTCTCTTAATTTTATGGCCATCTATTTTTCTCTTTTCAGTACTAGTTCTCATTTTTCTAAAGTTTCTCTTCTGCTTTGCACATATGATTCCTCAGTTTTCCACCATGCATAACTTTCCTTGACTTTGGCCACTTACTGTCTTATTTATTGTCATCATCCCATAACAATTTTGATTCATGTCTCCATGAGCTGCTTCAACTACTAAGTATTTATAGACTTTGTTAAGCTGCTTTACTTCCCTGCATTTTGGTTTCATTTCCACCAAATGACAATGGTGGTGGCGTCTTTCCCATTCAAATATAGCAATAGTCAATGAAACAGTACATTAATGAGGTTGAGTGATACCCTTCAACAGTGATATCTTTTTTTTTAACTGGATAATTTATTTATTTACATTTCAAGTGTTGTCTCCTTTTCTAGTTTCCCCACTGCAAGCCTTGTATCTCACCCCCCCCTTTACTCAGTTTCTATGAGACTGTTTCCCACTAATCCTGCCTCACTGCCCTAGCATTCCTCTACACTGTGGCATCAAGCTTTCACAGGACCAAGGGTCTCCCCTCCCATTGATGCCAGATAAGGCCCTTCAGCTCCTTCAGTCCTTTCACTAACTCCTTCACTGGGGTTCCTATGATCAGTCCCGTTGTTGGCTTTAAGCATTAGCATCTATATTGGTCAGGATCTGGCACAGCCTCTCAGCAGAGAGCTGTTTTAAGCTCCTATCAGCAAGCACTCTTCTTGACATCAGCAATAGTGTCTGGTTTTCATGTCTCCTTGTAGGATAGATTCCCAGGTGGAGCAGTCTCCGAATGGCCTTTTCTTCACTCTCTGTTCCACTCTTTATCCTCATATTTCCTTTGGGCATGAACAATTCTGGGATAACATTTTGGAGATGGATGGGTGGTCCCATCCCTCAACCCAGGGGCCCATGGCTAGCCTCTGGATATGGTCTCGACAGGTTCTCTCTCCCCTTTGTTGGGTACTTCAGCTAATGTCATCACTGTAGGATCCTGAGAGATACCCTTGATTCTTGTATTTTTAGTTGTGAGCCTAAGCCTTTAATTGATGAGCCATCTCTCTAACCCAATACCCTTGATTCTTAATAAGATAATCATGAGCTGTAATTACCTTACCAGTGTTTGCTGTGCTCATTAAACATTTTCCTTGATTGTGGGCTTGCTATTTGAATTGCAACTTGTATTTCTAAGTGAAATTAGGTTTATCTAATACAACTAGGATCTAATTGTTCTAAGATAAAAAGGTAAAAGCTGTTTTCAGTGCACGGGGTACACCCTGACATAAATATCATTTTATTGCACCAATCTCATCTTCACTTACCAGCTTAAGGTTCCAGCAACAATGTTGCTCACCTTGTTATAAGATCAGACAAGACCCATGCCCCCTCAGTACACCATAGTCCTAGCTGAGGCTTCAATGAACCTAGAAGTCATTGTTTGCCTCTATACTATTGCTTGACTCCCCTAACCCTAACATAACAATATTGATACTGATTATTTTGGAGCTTTACAAGGCACACTGATCACCTTCATTTTCCAGTCTTTTCAGGTATACCACACCACTCCCAGTTGGAAACCCTAAGTCTTTCCTTGGCTATAAGATAATGCTCCCTCTTGTAGAATTTACACTTTGTGTGGCTTTTCTTACAACCCAAGTATAAGCCATAAGTTGACTCCAGTGTTCTTTCAAAACACTCTGTGCATGTTTTCATTATGATGCTCAATGCTCTAAATTATGTTTTGCTGTTTGTTGTGCTCTTCCACACACATTATAGACACTTTGAGAAGACTGGCTTTGGTAAGAAACAGTGTGGGATATCAGTGGGATTCTAGGCTACCAAACTGCTCCAAACATTCTTATGCTTCCCAATTTATTCAGTATAACTAGACTCTGATGATTACTGAACACAAAGTTGCTTTTAGAGGTTAAGATTATTTTTTTATAATTATGAGGTGTAGGAACACAAGCTAAGCCTCTTCTAGGGGAAATTTGTGCTTTATAGTTATGTAATATGCTGCATAAACAGAGGTTTCATTCACTATTGCTTTGACTGCCACCAAAACCAGGGCTTTAATTTTCTTTTTTTATTTTGGGACTAGAGAGATGACCCCTGCTTTAGAGTATTTGATGTTCTAGCAGAGGACATGGTATTGAGCACCTAGATTAGGTGCTCAAAGCTGTGTATAACTCAAGTTCCAGAAGATCCCAGAACATCTGATGGTTTCAAGAGGTACCTACATGAATATCGTGCACATAGAGAAAACTGGGAACATGAATATACATATAAAATAAATAAAAATAATTTTTAACTGATAAAACTTAAAAAACAAATACTATACCATTGTGTGGGGTGCCATTTTCTCTTTTAATACCCATACATCTTATGAAATGTTAGAATTTGTTTAAAATTTTTCTTTGGGCAACCTATTTGATATCTGTTTATGGTAAATACATTACAATTTCTTTCTTTTAGATTTTTAAACTATAGTTTTTATTATTTCTCAGAATTTACTATTGAGAATTTCATACCCAAATATAATAAAATATAAACACATCTGTACCCAAGCAGCCTTCCATTTTTCTCAATATCCTCATCCACATCACCTCTCCTAAGGTTATGTCTTTTCTATCTTTTTCTCTTTTTCATAAGCTACAAAGTCCCATCAATGCCATGCCTATGTGCAGCATCAGAAACCTACCAGTGGTCATAGTTCCCTACCAGAAGCTGTATCTTCCATTCAGGTGGCCATATCTTCCAAAAAAGGGGGAGTTCCCTCCTCAACTACTATCCACTTCTGCAAGCTCCTCAATATGGTGAGGATCTTAATGATCGTGCCTGGTCAAAAATCTTATGGTTGGGAAACTCACAGGTTCTACAGTGAGACCTGCTAGTGTTATTTTGTAGACATGGTGTCAAACTGCTTTCTAAATAGTCATTCTTATACACACAAACATGGGTCTCTCTTAATCATAGACAGAGAAGCCTCTTTTGCAATGGGCAGTAAATGGAAAAATATTTAAGAGCTAAAGCTGCTGAGAATAAGAGCCCGAGTGTTTAATCCTAAACAGGACACCTACATTAACTCTACTGCCATTAAGGCACAGGAAATATTGAGGAGGTGAGAAGAATCTAAGGAGTGTAGGATGGAAGGTGGTGATGTAAAGTGTTCTCTCTAGATGTGATATGGCTGTTCCCATCACGAACTCACAACAGTTGTGTTTACCTGAGTAAGACCTTCAAAGGATTCAACCAAAACTACCGGAATACACAAAATCCACAGTACATTTTCTAGATTCAATCTCCTCTGTAGCAGTGACCAGTACTTATTCCTCTGAAACTAGGTCTCCTCTGACCAATCTCCTTCATTCCTGCTTCCTCCTAAGACACAGCACATTTTTTTTAATAATGGAAACACACTGGCAGCAGTTCTGCTCTGATCTCCACAGTGAGTACACTGGCCTCCAGTTGCACTGGGAAGGGCAAGTGACAGCTTTGTTTCCATTAACCATGTTATCTGGAGATGCTCTATTATTGTTTGTATTCTATATTCAGATTTTTGGAGGGTAGATGTTCTGTTATTAATGTGAAAATAAATTATGCAGTACACATAACCTCACTGATCTTTAACCTCATAGATTATGATGATAATATTGAAATAAAGTTCAACCCAAAGATACCAAACAGATAAGCAGTGTTTTAGTTTTTAATACTATGTAGATCAAATTTGCTGTAATTTATGTCAATCAATGGCCAAAAGCAGAGGGTAAAAAGTAGATAACGGAGGGAGGTAAAGAGACATTTCAGACTTGGAATTTTATTGAAGGTTGACTTGTATGATGTCAGGTTGACAGAGAGTGTTCTCAAGACTGTGGACCATCATTGTCAGTGTGATTGGATTTGTGGTCTCCCAGAGGGCACAATTCTGAGTCACCTATGTTCCTGTAATAATTCCTTGTTCATGTTCCTATAAAAGCTCTAGTGATCTCATTTGTTCACTAAAATAAAATTATTTCTTTAGTCCGTTGTTGGTTCCACATTTGTGGTGAATAAGTATTTGTTCATGTCTCCCCAGTAAAGGCACAGAAAATATTCTAAGTCTAATTTTGACTGGGGACGGCACAGTTCCACATAGACATAGTAGCTTTCTCCCCCAGGAGAGCTATGTGTGTATGCAGCAGACACAACCTTCACAGTGAGAGGATGTATACCGTGTGGCTATGATTTTCACTCCTGCTTTGTACAGTCTTTCTGTGAACAAGTCTAGTTCTCCTGAATGAGCATGCAATTCTCATCTCCCATCCGAGGCCAGCTCAGGAAGAGGTGTATTCTGGTCCGTGTGACCAAGCTGCTGTGCAGACAGTGTCAGCCGGAAAGGTCACTTGATCTGCTGCCAAGTATTTGGTTCTTCAAGCTATAGCTATGGATGCTGTATTGAAAAGTGTTCAGCACCTCCTCAGGGGCTGAGGCATTAAAGTTAACTGTTGCACATGTGGAGGCATGGCAGCAAACATGTTGGACTTATAAAAGAGTTGCAGCTGCCAATGAAAATGTTGCCTAGGATGACAGGATTTATCATCTGAACAAAAATCCCTAGAGCACTTAAAGACAAAAAGAAAATTAGATTCAAATCTCATGTGACTCTAAAATCCAACCCTAAGCTACATGCCCAATGTATTTTTTTTAAGGTTAGTCTTTAGTGCTGGTCTCTGGCCTGAATGTCTAGACACATCTGAGATTTTCTCTTAATCCTCCCTAAGCTTTTCACATATCTGTTACTTGTTCTTGAAATCAATATTCATATCATTTAACTTTTTAAGTCAAGGGTATTGATTGGTTGATTCCAATTTTCACATTTAATTTTCAATTTTATTACAAAGATAATTTTAATTGGAGGACTTCATTTGGAATAATATGATGTGTGAGATATTTAATTATAGTGGAATCTACTAAGTTCTTAGCATACAAATAGAGCTGATAGGGTACATTTGTGTATATATCCTGGAAGCTTGGCAATTCATTGACTGTCCTTGTCTGGGCAACAAACATCCTTGGTGTCATTTTTACCCACTGCTTGGGGTTGTTAATGAGTAAACTTCTTCATATATGAAGGACCACCCAGGTGCTGGGATTAAAGGTGTGTGTCACACCCAACAAGTTAACCTACATGCTTAAATTAGAGCAGATTTACCTAACTTTTTGAAATAGAAACTAAGAAAGTATCCATCGCTTGCTCTTACTACATTAGATACCGAAAACATGTGACATGAATAATTGGGATTTGTTCAAAGGATTCACACAAAAATGCAGATGTATACAATGATTAATGTGAACTAAATATGATAGCAGCCTAAAATATACATAAAACATTAAGAGACTGTGGCCATGGATGTGCCTCAGCATCACTGAGTTTTTAAAGCATATGTGAGGACTCAGCAAGAATGACTGCTATTTTCAGAAGGACTTGTATTTTTACAAAGGAATATAATTATCTTAACATTTGGGTGTGAAGGTTCCCAGGGGCTCTACATGTTAATGTATGACTTGCATGGTGACAGAAGTCCACAGCAAGGCAGAACATTCAGGAGGTGAGGACTAATAGGAAGTTGTGAGTTCATTGCTGTATGTATTTGAGAGTGAATATTGGAACTGTGCTGACAAGTTTTAGGTCAGTTTGACACAAGCTAGAGTCATCTGAGAGAAAAAACCCTAACTGAGAAAATGCCACCATAAGACTGAGATGTAGGCAAGCCCATAAAGTATTCTCCTAATTAGGTAAAATTACAGTGGAATATTTAAAAAGAAACAAGAAATCATACTGTTAACTATTTACCTAAAAAACAAAAACCATAAGGCACATAAGTCAGTGTATAGATATAAATAAATAGTTTTAATTAGCTTTTATCATTCAGGATGATGGTGCTTCCTTCTAGAGCCAAAGCCCACCTAACTGAAATTCCAATAGGAGACATGAGAAGCACTCTTTTGAGTTGCTGACAAGGATCATACAGGAAATTCCACATACAGCCTATTGCTCTTTTCTTTGATTACCCCACCCCCACCATATTAAAAGGTAAGTCCCTATTGTTGAAGACACTACACACTTCAGAAATAGATGACTCCTGAACTGGAACTTACATGAATTCTTTTTCCCTGACAACATGGACAAGATGGCACCAAGAAGGCTCTAAATAGAGGAGGTAACCAACATTCCTACCCAGCCACGACACCTATCCATGGTCCACAGCAAGACCAGCATGGCGCTATAACCCTACAGGTGCAGTAGTGACATGTATACTTTGACAGTAACAAATATCTGTCTAATTGGACTTAAGGCCAATTCAACAATGGATAGCATGCTTGGCATTGGAAACCTAGCTAACTATACTTGGTTTCAGTAAAGCCATGGTTTTTGGAAGAGAATCTACAACCATAACATACTAAACCAGCATAATCCCTAACAACAACCTATAACCATCTGTCCTTATACAAACAGAAAAATCTTAAACCCTCATCCAAAATGCTCTCTTTGTAACAGACAAGAGAGTACTAAATAATGAAAACCAATCTCCCCATCTCCACATACTCAGCTGAGGGATTCCAAGCATGTACCCTCACACCCAACATTTACATGGGGGCTAGAGATCCAAACTGATGCTCTCAGGCTTGCATTGTAAGTGTTTTACAACTGAGCCAGCTTCTCATCCTGAGAATAATAGTTTGCTTAACTTCTGTGTAACTGAAATTAACCTCTGTGTCAAATATTCTGCTGGTTGTAAACTACATCTTAAGGAACTCAGAAAGTCTTGACTACACATCATCTGGAGTAAATCAGGACTTCCTTAGCCCACTCCAGCTGCGTCCTTGCTTCATGGGCCACATCTGTCTCCCTGACATTTGCCTAAAGAAGGGATGACAATTACAACTGTGTGTCCTGAAGCATCTCTCAAGCCCCTAAGAGCTGTTTGCCCAATCGATACATTAACAAATACTCCTATATATAAGGCTCAGAGAACACTATGGAAGAAGGATCAGGAAGATTATAAAAGCTAGAGAATCACATTGTTTTCTGTGAGACTATGTATCCCAGTAACAGCAGAAACTATATCCATACCACCTCACCAATAGGACAATGAAAACCTGAGATGAACAAGCAGTCCATCAGTGAATAAGCCACAGTGGATGGGGAAAAGCCCAAGAGGCCTCAACCCTACACAGAGAAATGTATGTAACATAGTAAAGCTGGGAAGGTCCTCCACAGGGAAGAGCATACCAATTGGCTGTCTAGTGTCAAACGATCATTCCTCAAAACATACATTATATTGAGCCAAGAGGTGATATTTAGGGATAAACACATACAGACACACACGCACACATGTGTGCGTGTGTATGTACATATATGTATGCTATAGCACCTTATAAAAAATGAGACCGTCATTTTGAAAACAAGTAAAGATGTGTATATATACAAAAGAAAATGATGAAATGTAATTAAAACACAACACAGCAGCAAAAGAATGTTTATAAAAATTAATTAGAGAATGCCCAGATGATTCAATTTATAATGAATTCCAATTATAATTTTGACCATTTGAATTACTTGCCATAAGAAGTCTGACAATATGGAGCTGTCTCATCAATGGTGAGTTGTGCTCCTGGGATATACAGAAAAAAAATGGACACATTCTCCCCATTGACAGCAAGGGTATAAGGATATGTCATGTGAACTTTATGTTTTTAGAGTCCACCAAATTCATCTTAAGAAAAAAATTCATTGACTATGTCAAGAAATAGAGCTTCAAAATGATGATCTTGGTCTTTCATTTGTAGAGGGTAGTGATTTCTAATTTATTTCATGATGATAATGGTGTGTTATGTTGTATAATGAAGGTAATAGCACTCTTGGAATGCTAATGTGTTATTTTTTATTCTATGACTCATATAGTTTGGGACAAGCTTGAACAGTCAGATATAGAATAACCAAAAGGTTTGATTTCTCTTCATTTACCCAAATCATGAAATCAATACAAATGAATGCTTAGATATATCTCATTAAGATAAAACTGTATTATCAGAGGAAGAATTATCTCTTAGTAATGTTTTATTAATTAAGTTTTTTCATTGACAATTTTATATATAATTACATCTCTAAATGCCTTCTGATTACTCTCATCTCTTACTTTCTTTTGTCTCCCTCTACTCCTGTCTACTTCTCCTTCTCCATATTAATTTATCCTTCTCATTCATATCTGTTTGTTTTGTTTTATGAGCCACTGATATTAATCTGAGTCATATATACAACCATGATTATGATGATCCTAGCAGTGAGGGCACAACTGAAGACAATGACTCCTTTTCTGCAATGTACCAATACCAAACAATTTGGCAGTAAAGTACCGCAACCCATAAATTCTTCCATGCCTATAATTAGTTATGGACAGGAACAGTGTGCACAAACTGTTGAAAATTGCAGCTGTGGTGAAGTCTCCTCTGTAACAATTGTTATGGTCACAGGATGGTCTTTCTCAGACCTTCTCTGTATCTTCTAGGTTTTGTGTTCTTCCCTCCCCGGTTCTAAACCATTTCATGAGTCCTAGAGACTGTGTTATAACATCTTAATTAAGAGTGTGCTCTCAAACCTCACTTATTCTCAGCATTTTGGGAACCCATCCACCAGTGTTCACCAGAAAGACAGTCTCCTCTGGTTAATGCTAAGAGAAGCTTTTGTCGATTAATATAAACACGTATATTTAAAAGGCAATTTGATATTATGCCAATTTAATTCTATAACATTAGTGGGTCTATGATCTCCTGGGCATGTGTTGTCGATCAATATAAGGGTGCAAAAGTTTAAGCCGGGAAGAAGTGAGGAACATAAGGAGAAGAGAGGACTGGGAATTTAATTAAAGTAAAAGATGCATTAAAATTCCATATAAAAACCTACTGATTCTAACGAAATTAAAGAATATATAAGAGAGAGAGTAAAGGAGGAAACCGTGTGTGGCTGGACAATGCTGATACTGGAAGCAGTAGGTGACTAAATAAAATTCTCAGTGCCAGTACGAAATACTTTTATAGGAGGCATTGGCTATTTACCCTGTTTATGTGTTTTTCTAAATATGATAGAGTATCGAAAATAGTACTTTCTGTAAAGTTTTATGCACCCTATAGATCCAAAGGAGATCCAAATAATATAACACATAAGAGAAATAATTCTATCAGCTTCTACAAAGAAGAACAAACAAAACACACAAGTAGCATTAACATTTCCTGAAGAGTAGGTGAGATACAGTTCAAGCTTTGGGGACTGCTTTTGCCTGTCTGACTCACTATGGTATGCTGACAGGTCAGAATGGCAACCATTTTCTATTTTGATAATCCTATAGTCCCCTTAAGATGGTATTATTTAAAGCATGGGAAATTAATTGCAGAATTTTTCTAAAATATACTTTTGTTTTTAGGAGTAAACTTTGAGTATGATTAGTGTGGTGACTATTTGGTTGTCAACTTGATTAGATTTGAAATGAACTAAAACCCAAAAATAGCTGCGCACAACTGTGAGTGTCTAATCTAGACATTTGAAGTGAGAAAATATACCTTTAATCTAGATCTTTTGAGGAGGGGAAAACTCACATCTAATTTTGGCCACACCTCCTACTGGAACCCTATATAAGGAGTGTGGAGGAAAGAGACCTTTCTTTGCCTGACTGCTCTTGCCTTCACTAGCAAATTCATTCCTTTACTGGCATAAGAACGCACTTCTTTGGGATTTAGTATATACTGAAGATGTGCGGAGACAACCAGTGTCATGGATTGAACAAATACCAGGTTTGAGTCGTCCATTCTTAGCCATTATTCATTATTCAGTAAGCCCTTATTGGATTAGCTTGACTTTAATGCAAGCTAGCACACACACACACACACACACACACACACACACACACACACACACACACACACACACACTTCATTCTATAAGTTCCATTACTCTAGAGAACCCTAACTAATACAGTTAGTTACTGTAGATTGTCCTGAAGCTGTTTGTATTTTAATGTTAATTCCACTTCCCCAAGAAGGGCTGCCTAGTAATATGACTCCATCTGAACCTTTCATTTTAATTAGTAAAATAAAGGAAAGCCAGTGACTGGGTAGGGTGTGGGAGGTAGAGAGGTCTGAGAGGTAAGAGGAGGTCAGAGGAGGTCAGAGGACAGAGGACAAAGGAGGAAGGATCATGGCAAGATGTCATTTCCAAAGGACCAGCTAGACCCAGGTGATATTGATTGGTGTTAAATACCTATAAACGTTAAGGATTTTATAGGTCTAGTGTCGCATATAGAGGGCAATTTGTATCTTTGTCTATTTGATGTAATGTTGTTGTGTAGAGGGTTTGTGGATTGAGAGTTGAACATATAAACCTGTAAGAAAAGCTATCGGGCTGTAGAGTTGTGTTTGTGGGATTTTGGGGTAGAGAAAAACTCTGCCACAGAGGCAGAGAACTGGCAGTAATAAACCACCAAGGGAAAGGTGTTGTGGGAATGGAATAAAATCTGGGTGGTGTCTTGGACCGGGTGCACGAAGCTCCGTCGGGCCAGAAGAGTGAGACCTCAGGGCCAGTAAAGAGATCAATTTTATTTTTTAATATTTACAGCAACAAGTTACCTTGAAAAGAAGTTTGTGTGAGTTCTGTGAGCAGCCAGCCCTTTGTTATTTTATTTCATATGTACATAATCTTACTCCTTTCGTCTACATGGTTTGTCTTTCCTAGTTAGATGTACTTCCGTGAATGTCCCATAACTTTGCAGCAGTTTAGAAGGATGGGACAGGTCCAAGAGTACAGTTAGCACTTTAACTTTCTAAACCTAAGAAATCATTGGAGGGTTTTGAATAGAGGAAGAGAGTGATTGTGATTTAATGTATTTTTCGGCTAGAACATAAAAGGCAAACAAACAACAAAAAAGTGACCAAAAAGGAAATGAGCTAGGAACATTGACCCAAATGAGAGATAACTATGAACAGGGTCATAGTGTCCTCTGTGTTTTATACCACAGCACTAACTACAGATGGGGCATAAAAATGGTTAGATATTAAGGATGACTTAAAATCACAGTGGCAGAGAAAATTTAACAAGGTCCCAAGAACAGAATCAAAGTAGAACATCCACCACCACTCACCACCAAGTCTGCAAAACTCCCCACATTATAACTCTTTCATACCAGTCACAAGCAATTATGGTGGGATCTATATCTGTAAGGTGTTGAAAAATAGCAGTCAGACTGTGAACAGAGCAATGCAAGAGAAAATCAAGAAGCAATAAAACGAAGAGTCAACTCTCTCATGGAATTTTGCCACAAAGGAGAAGAAAAATGAGATGTTGGGAGAAAGAAAAGAAGTTAGGAGTCCCAGAAGAAGAAGAGGAGGAAGAGAAGGAGGAGAAAACCATGCTCATCATTTATTTCATAGTCTAGTTAATTATTCTCAGTTATCTAGTTTTAACATTCTCAGTTCCACCCAAGCACACATGATTTCTGAACAATACATTTTACTGGATAGAGAATCAAACACCATCAATTCTGTCAGAATTAATAAAGATGTTGGTAAAAGGAGGAGAAGCAGACAGAGATAATTCTTGAGTGATTCTTTACAAATGAACACTGGCCAAGTTAAACCTGAATTAATGTGAAATTAAATATTACAGTAAGGCTATTATCCAAAGAGGTCACAGTGATGAATGGCCCATTTAAATGAGGCCACAAGAAGGACCCAGAGCCACAGCCTAATAATTCTAGTTCTTTTGCAGACTCCATTTTTATGTAGATTAAACCATATTTCAGGTTGAAAAATCAGCAAGACTTGCTCTATGACAGCAGCCAAATCTCTTTCTTGTTCTTTATTTTATTTGTGTGCAGTGAGGGTCGCAGTCCAGTGGTTACAGCTTAGATAGAACATTCTAGGAATATTCAGTAGTGACTAAGGTAACAAGTAATTGTTTTGCTTCATATCACTGGGCCTGAGTTTCTTCTTCTTCTCCTCCTCCTCCTCCTCCTCCTCCTCCTCCTCCTCCTCCTCCTCCTCCTCCTCCTCCTCCTTCTTCTTCTTCTTCTTCTTCTTCTAAGATGGTAATCAGTCATGTTATGGTTGCCAATAACTTTTAAATTATTTATAAAAATTGTTCAAGAACAGACCAAAAAATAAAAAAGAAATAAATTTGAAGTCTAGTTTAGTGAACAGTTGAGATTATTGAGGTTACTCACAGGGGCAAAACTTGGCTGACACAAGTCTCATGTTCTCAAAAAATATTATTACTTACATAAGCCCGAGGAAGAGTCTTATAAATTTTATATGTTTCCAGAGCAGCCAAAGGCTTCTGAGTTTTATTTACTTCCTGAGCATATAACATCTCATTGATGTCTTGAATCTTAATGTTAAAATTAGGAGATAATAACCATATATGGCAATGCTGACACTTAAATATTGCTCAGGATTTTTCTATGCTTTTCTTACCATAGGGATCCAGATTCATAGCCCACATTCTCTTCAATTATCACTGATTTCCTCTCCTTTTGTTAAATAAAGAGAATTTTAAATGAAACACTTCCTGAGCAGTTGGCATGCTTGATGTAGCACTCTGGATGAAATAGCTGTGTGTGTAATACTCATTCAGCTTCTGCTATTTGCTGAGGGGAAAAGGATTGTTTCCAGAATGTATGATGGAATGTAATGATGGCTAACACAGCTGAATGTAAAATCAACCAAAGATGTTCTACACTAACTAGTCACGGGACCTTGGAAAAGTGAGTAAAACTAAAACATACAGTATTCTTCACTGCGTATAGTGGACTCGCAATGGATATTTAGTGTTAGGTGGTATGATCTTAGTTCTTGGGTCTCAGGCTTCCCACTAAATTAGGAATGATATCTTTTAAGAATGGAAATTATGACAGATACAAATGGCCCACTTGATTTGGAATAGTCCTGCTTATTCTCCTTGGTTTTAGTAGTTCCTGTAGGTGAATAATATTCTGGTTCAATTCAGAATCAACTGGTATTTTATCACTTGAGGTGGTTTATCTTTCTGATGAAGGCAGGCATATCAGTGGACATCACCATTTTCCCACAGAGCAAGCACAAGGCAAGTTTTGCTTACTTCTTGAAGGGGTACTTTGATTATCTGAAGAAGTAGAGCTTAAATCTTCCACCAGGAGGGATACTTTCCATCTTATTCTACTACCAGCACAAGTTGAAACTGTTTCTTTACATGGAAGGTGTTGTTTAAAATGTTTCATCTCAACCAGGGGCTTCTACCCCACTTTTGATCATTCAGTTCCCAGATAAAAAGAAACACAACCTTTAAATTTAAAATAAGGCTGAACCAGCATTAGAGCTGGGCAGTTATCTACCCTCTATGCTAACCTATTTCTCCATTATTAACCCTATTTTATAATTTCCCGTGTTCCTTATGGGCAGCTCTTAATTTCACGTGGTCAGCCCTCATGGCCATGTTTTTAGAGTCATACCTCATGGCAGTTTCCTCTTCTTTCCACTTTCTTATCTCTCCTATTGGTTTTTCTTATACCCCAAGCTCAGGGATCCCAAACTCTGCTTGTCTCTATTCTGCCCAGCTATAGGGTACAGACAGCTATATTCATCAGGGATAACTTCAGGGACAAGGTTACATAGTATCATTTGGGTTTCCATGGGGATTTCCTCTGTTCCTGGGGCTTACTAGGCCTTAGGAACCAGGACATAGCATTACAATACATAGCAAAGAGCCAAATTTCAATAGAAAGGGGGATACCTTTTCATGACTTGTAAAGGCTAGCTCACTCTTTGATCAGTAAGTGGACCAGGGAAAGAAGAAAGTTGGCTTGGCCACAGAAGCACTATCCTGCTGTGTGGCATGACCCACTTATGTCACAAGAAGCATCCTTTGAAGAGAGAAATGGCCGGGAGGACAGCCAGAGCAGGAGGAAAGCCACATGCTTGGCAAATACTGAAGGCTATCACTGCAGAGGGAAGCTATGTGACATCTTGGACGTCCGCAATATTGCCAAAACCAAGGACATACTTAAATGTTGAGGAATGGATTCTAAAGGACTATTGTAAGTCTCCCCTGTGAGTATATATGGCATTAACCTTATATGGGTACCTGGTATTATTGTTATAGAGAGCAGAGATTTATGATTCTATAGTTAGGGGTCAGTCTGAGTATAAAAGAACATACTGAGTTTAAAGCTTTTGGTACTATTACACTGATTCCTCCGCAAATGCTGGTTGAAAGTTGGCATTCCTGTATCTGTGGACATGAACAAACAAACATGAACAGACTGGTGAATGGATGCTTGGATGTCTGGATGCACACATAGACAAGATATCCTCTCATCCTTCTGTTCGTGCATGCGGTGCTCCCTCCGCTAGGATTCTACTATGGGTAATCTCAAGCCCTCTTTCAAGATAGACATCCAAACTTCTCCTCATTTGAAGGCTTTCTTCAGCCTCGTCCTATTGCCTGACTGGTTTTATTCTATCCCAACTCCTTGTGTACTCAACATATGGTTTCCATTGCAACATTTAAGCTGTAGTTCCACATAGTGTTCTCAGGTGTTCTCACAAGCCACTTTAAGAGTATCATTTTATGTAAAGTGTTTGAAAACGTGTATCTTCTTAATTAAACTTACAGGTGTAGACATATAATTCTAAGAAACAGTATATTAAAAGTTATTAATAATGAAATTCAGAATATGTTCATGTTAATTCATTACTATTTTTTGTTCTTCTGTTACTGAAGTTTAGATCTCATTGTTGGATATTGGCAAAGACAGGTTTGTATGTTATTAAGGTTATCTTTTGCATTTATCTCATACCCAACTCCGTGCAAGAAATGTCACAGATGAGATGAAGTCAAACAGACTTGTGAATATGATAGGAACACTTAAACTAATATAAGATTTTCTCTTGTGTTAGAAGTAACTTTGTTCTATTCACATTGTAATGGTTAACCATATTGTCAAATCAGTTGGGTCTAGAAGTGATTCGACTAGTAGAGCATTCCTACTGGTGGATCCATGAGGCAAGTCTGTAAATTGGAGAGATTTGCAACATCACACTCCATCTCACATGGAGCCACAGAACGAGGTAGGAGAAAGCCTCTGATGCAAGCACATTCCTTTCTGTTTACTAACTGTTGTAGGCTGCTCACCATCGCTGCTTCACCTGCCCTGCCATGGTGGACAGAAACCCCTTAGAGCACGCTCTAAGATAAATTGCTTTGTTGTTCATCTATATTCAGTGTTTTCTGATAGCTTTAGCTATAATGGGAATGTTAGAAAAAATTAGTGCCTGCAGTGGATCCCATTGGAATAGTATTGTGGCCACATTTTTGGGAAAGATTTGGAGTTGTGTGCTAGGTTTTAAAAATTTTAATCAGAGATTATTAAGTGATTTTGATGTGACCATGAAAAAAATAAGTAAATAGTTTATATAATTAAAGACTATATTTGTATAGTAAATATATGTGTACACATATATATGTATACTGTTTATTTATTCTTCTTTCATATAAAGCATTTTGAAAACAGAAACAGATGTATTCCTTCCACTGCTCCTAGTTTTACAGCTCCCCACACTTTCAAATCTGCTCCCCTACCCAAAAAAGAGCATGCCTATGGGGTATATTAACCAAACATGGTACAATAAGATGCAATAAGGCTAGATACAAACTCTCATATTAAGGCTGAGCAAGGAGGAAAAGGGGTTCAATAGCATTTAAAAGAGCCAGCAATATCACCACTCCCACTGTCAGGAGTCTCTGGAATGATCATTTTCCTATCCCATGAAAAAAATGCCCCAAATAAAATATGATTTAAAACTAAATTGTTATATTTTTTTCACAGGGGGTAATAAATACATTGACCACATATCAGAACAGTGACCTTAAAGAAAGCCTTCCTTTGACAGTACACTTGACTTCTCGGCCTGTCTAGCTTCAGGCATCATGTTAATATTATTTTACTTTTAAAATCTGCTTTGAGCTGAACTGGTTGGAGGAATGCTACAACTTTATGTCCATATAATTAGATGGTAGGTCCAAGAATACTCAAAGGACATTAATATTTGCAAAACAAAAGAAGAGATGGGGAGAAAATTCTAGGTGTAATAATTACATTTTAATAAAGAAGTTGTTTATACTTTGTCTGCCTTGAATCCTTTCTTTAGCACCTTCATTACAGTCCCATGTTCAGTCTGATGGTTAGCTCCAAGCACGCTCAGCTGTATCTGTATGACTTTGGAAGAGCCCCTGAGGAGGCATCCATATCTGGTTCCTGCCAGTAAATACTTCTTGGCATCAGCAATAGTGCTTGGATTTGGTGGCTGCATATGGGATGGATCCCCAGGTGAGGCAGTCTCTGAGTGATCTTTTCTTCAATCCCTGCTCCTTTATTTGACCTTGTATTTCCTCCCATGAGTGTTTGAATGTTTTGTTCTCTCTTCTAAGAAGGACTGAGGCTGTACTCAGCCTCACAGCCACTCAGCAGTTAGTTCAAGTTGCCCCCTTATGAGTTTTGAATCATAGAGGCTTCCTTCCAGATTTTAAAGAGCTGGTAAAGTAACTGCTATTGTTCTGCTAAATGTATTACACACACACACACACACACACACACACACACACACACTATAGTATACAGTTTGCTATACAGTATAATGTGTGTGTGTGTGTGTGTGTATGTGTGTGTGTGTGTGTGTGTGTATGGGTGTGTAAATAGTATATGTAACTTATTAGGACAATTTTAGAGAACAGAAGAACTGTGGATGTTGAAGATATAGTTAAAATGGTTTACTGGGAATGGAGATAAATCTTAGTGGACTGAAATGATGCAGACAGAAAATCCTCTGGTTTTTAACACAAGTCACAACAGTTGTGCAAATATAGAAGTTGGAGAAGAAGGGATTCTGGAGGCTCTGTCTTCAGCCAGTTGCAAACTTAAGCTATTCTGAAAGCATTTGTTTAGTATTTGAAACGAAAATGTAGCTTCTTCAGCTTTAATAAAAGACAAACAAAATGGAGGAGGCTGTGAGTCAGTTCTGAACAAGGTATCTTTTTTTAATGTATCCCATTGGGGTGAGCACATATTTGAAAGGGCTTAGAATGCATACATAGGCTATGTTTTTTGACCTTGAGGAATGCTAGGGAATGTAAATCCAAAACTCTCACCTAATCTATGAATGAAGTAAAGGGAAACTGAGAAATAAATGAAACATATTTCTAAATCCTGTCACAAATCATCCGGGCCAAGAAAAAGTGAAAGATGGAGCACACAAGAATACAAAAGCTTCCATCTGAAGCAAGAGCTGCAGAAGCCATTCTCCAAAGACTGTTTCTAGGCCCTGCTTATGCACAGGTCTGTAAGAGAAAAAGGAAATACCACTGAGAGATCTTAGCACTGCTGTACTTAACTCTCACCATGACAGAGACCAGAGTTCACGTGTTTAAAGTGAGGTTTAATCCAAGGAAAGATTGGTTTGTTTTTAACAATACTGCTGGGTAGAAAAGCTGTCTCAGGGTTTTTAAAATATATGTCTTCTGAACTTCACTGAGCAAAAAAAAAAAATCACTCAGATACACGGATGTGTGGGGTATTATTAACCAGATGAAAAATGATGACTTTCTATTTTTGCCTATTCTTCATAAATTATATACTTTCATCTAAAATAAATGGTTCCTGGTATTCATAACCATTTCACATTGTGTGTTAACTCTTGTATTGTTCCTCAGCTCTTTATGAATAGTGTCATTGATGGGGTTTTACATCATGCTAAGCCTAGCAGGATACACAAGAAGCCTGTTCCCTCACTCCAGACAAGAGACAAAGCAGACATAGGCAAAGGACATTGTTTCTTGTGCTAATCTTGGTTGACAAAGACTGGGTTATAAATTTGTCCTGTTGTATATTGGTAAACATTTAACAACTCACACTCAGAAATAAGAAAAAAGGAACAGAATGGTTTGATTACTGTGTTTGTCAATATTGTTGGTATAAATACTTTCAGGGAACCTGACATGTTTAGATTGAAAATTTCCAAATTTTGCCAATTAAAAGATGTAGGAGCTGACTTTGAGACATTGCTGATTTTTATCACTTTTAATTAAAATTTCCTCTTAAAGGGCTGTCAATCAAAATTGGAATAATCATTTTAATAAGCAGAAATTACCACTATTATTAATCACTGTCACAAAATATATTAAAAAGTCAAGACTAAGCATAGAGAATTGTAATACAATATACTGAGGGCTTCAACACTTTTTCCCTAAAAGCAGTTATTTATTTTTATTAATTGAAAGCAAATGTATGGGCAATTTTTCCTTTGTAAAGAAATTTTGAGCAAAATTTTAGGTTTACAACATTACTAAAAGCCAGTATATGTCATGATCATATGAGCATGATCCTAATACATTTAGTCCAAAGCAAATTTTATAGCTGATGCTAGAAACATCTATGAGGCTGAGTAATCAGTATAATCCAGATCTGCATAGTGAGGGCATTGTGAACATGACCTCAAGCGATAGTCTTTCTTTCCTTCTTTCTTTCTTTCTTCTCTCTCTCTCTCTCTCTCTCTCTCTCTCTCTCTCTCTCTCTCTCTCTCTCTCTCTCTCTCTCTTAATCTGACATCAATGGCAGGAGAAGCCTTTGGTCCTGTGAAGGCTCATTTCCCCAGTGTAGGGAAGCTCTAGGGCGTTGAGGTGGGAGTGGGTGGTTGAGAGTGGGGGCATCTTCATGCAAGCAAAAGGAGAGGAGAAGGAAGAGGGGAAGAAAGGGGTAACATTTGAAATGTAAATACATAAAGCAGTTATTTCTGTAGTGAGATGTAGGTGCTCAGAAGCAAGATGAGACTTATTCCTGGTTTCAGTGTACCTGTTCTTTATTTCTTTAAACTTTGGGTCAGATCTTTCTACTCAACACTCCATAAAGACTAGTCTTACTACTTAAAGGGCAGTAACTGGTAATTTTCCCCCTTTGAAAATAAAGAAGACAAATTAAGATTAAACAAGTTATCTTCAAGAGTTTTATAGACATTTCAATCAGTAGATTGTCATCCACCAGCTATCACAACACCCTAATCTAGACGTTGGCACAGTGCCTTGAACTCTTTTGCCATTTCCCTAAACTAACTAAAGTTCCATGTGATTGTGAGTGTCTGTGTGGGTGCTGGAAACTCATTCCTTTGGAAAAGTAGGAAGTGTTTCTGCTGACATTTCCCATTTTATAACTAAAATGAGAAGTCTCTGGGTATCTCTTTTGGACAATAAGGATGAATAATTCCTGCAGAACTAGATCACCTAGGGGTAAATGGAACTTCCCTATTGTAAATGTATGTGTCCATGTGCAAGCACATTGCTTCCTTATCAATATGCAATGGTTTTTGAGCTACACAATTGTTTAATTAGATGTTTTCTCTCTGATCTGCAACATTTTTTGAATGAATAAGTTTCATTTATTAGATTCATATAAACATTTAACTGTATAAAACTTACAGAGAAAAATGACATATTAGAAAAGTCACTACAAAGATCAACGTTTTTTTTTAAGTTAGGGCAGTATGCCTTTAAGCTAAACATGCTCAACTGAGACTCATACTTTGATGGAATCATATATTGCTAGCATTTATAGTCTCTTCCTGTACAAATTTAAATAATAATAATAATAATAAACACTTATAGTATGAGCATAAAGTACATGTAAAACAAAATGTAACATGAAAATAGTCAAAGTTTTCTTGTTGTATAGAGATTTTTTTGTTTTGTTTTGTTTTGTTTTCTTTATTTCTTGGACTTCATACTCTGATCTGCAACATTATGCTCATGTATTTTTGCCTTGTTCACAAAAATTCCACAAAGATTTTCTTTTTAAGATCAATACATGATAAACCAATGTATCTGTTTTGGCATTTTAACAGACATTAAAAATGACATATGTTGTCATAAAACAGAATTTCTTAGATGTCTGACAGAAGCTGACATTAAGCCCTCATTCAATAGAATACAGACACTGCTTCCTTATTTTACTATCAATGACTTTATTTTACTGTCAGTTTCTGTCTTTAAAGCCTGCATGATATGACTTAGATAGGTCTGAATTGGAATTTTACATCTCGTATTTGCATAAGTCAAAACTGTTCTATAAGTCCTTACCCAAATTCTATTTTCTTTGATGCTATCTTTTGTAAGGGTAATGTAACATTCAAAAGGTCTGATTTGTATTAGGTGCCCAGTGAGTATATATTCATTTAAATGTATGCCTCCATTTAAAGAAGCCAGTCTTGATTCTGAATCTTAACCGGTTTGTAGTTAGACTGGTCAATAAATAATGGGAAGATTTTTTTTAAAAAGTCAGTGACATTCTGCAAAGGATCTACTACCACAGAACTGACCCATAGGTTACTAATGACAACATGACTCCAGCTATGGGTGTCGTGAAATTGCAGAATGGTGTGGATTCTTTTCAGTATAAGCTCGCCTATATTACATTCAGAGCATGATCAAAACTTTACCAAGGCTAGTATCTCTTTTCTGCCTGGTTCATCTAACAACATTTTTAAAATATAGTCTCAACAGACATTTGCTTTAGCAGCACGACTTTAATTTTAGTAAATGAAGTTGATCTGAAAGCCCCTGGATGCTAATTATCTGGTTGAACTGTGTCAACTTTTCTTAAAAGTAAATAAATAAAATGTAATGAAATAAAGCCACTCAGCGACTACAGAAAGCAAGGAAAGGAAATTAGTATGAGTACTTAACTATGAATACTAAATTCTAAAGATAAGCTACATTTAGTTCATATAAACCTAACATTTACTGGGTAAAATAAATAAGTATCTGAAACCATGGTCCCTAAATGATTAAAAATTAGCAAAAGTCAAGATGAAATGAAGAGTCCTAATGTCCTAATCAAGAAGGTCTCTGAAGCACTGCCAAGGAAGACCCAGGGAGGACCTTGAGAACCACACCTCTGGTCTACCATTCAGGCCATATTAATTTTACTTAGAAATTGATATTGATAATATTCTTAATTGTGTATATTTGCATTTTGAAATTATTAAATATCGAGACTCTGATATGTAGAGTGGAGGAAAAATGACTTTGTAGCCCATTACAATCTTATAGAAAGGTCATTGTGCTAACTAGCTTCAGGGTTGTTGCCTTGGTCAATTGGATGCCTACCATAATGGCCAGAATGATTGTGATAGACACATACTCTTAACCTTTTATTGTAATGTTAATGAACATCAGTTAATAACCATCAAAATAAACAAAAGAAATTACTATTGAGAAATATTGGAAATATAAACTCTTTCTCATTGAAAAGCAAGAAAATAAGAACTCAAATAAGAACTCTTTGTTTTGAATGTAACTCTTGGATTTTATTATGAACACCCAGAATTCCCTTTTGTCAATTCAGTGATTAAAAAAGTCAGGCTTCACCTCTTGCAAGGTAGTTAAGGGTTGACTGTGATGATCCACAAGAACAGATTAAGAAAACAAATGGGACATTGTGGTAGATGGCCCGCGTGTTGTTTGTATTTTGCTGTTAATTCTGCTTCCCCAAGAGGGGTTGCCTGGGAAGAGAAGTGAATCACTATTCAAGTGACTTTCTCAGAACCTTCCCCTAAGGAATAAAGATTTTAGGGGACCAATCATAGGGCGAGTAGTAGGCAGGACTTCACAGAGGGGAAGAGAGGAGCCAGGTAAAACAAAAGGTAGTGAAATAGACCATCACCACCCTCCACCACCTCCTCTCACCCCTGTTTAAATCCGCCACCGGAGGATGTAACTTAGAATGGCTTACAATCAAGATGTTAGTTGTTGCACCAAACATTGTGTTATCTGTTGATTCTAAACTAAGATTGTGTAGTGTTTTCTGTCACAGGGTGAATCAACTGCGTCCCGGAGAAAGGTAACAGAATTACAATATATGGGGCTAGTGTGGCAGCAAACCACCACTCATGAGAACATAGCGAGTTGGGTGGAGAGACTTTGGGAACACCAGGGCCGAGTAGTAAAATTCTCAATAGGAAGCATAGAAAGCATTTCCAGTCAGGAGGGAGAGACCAGGCAGTCTGGTTGGCCACTGCTATTCTCTTGTCCAACTCCTCTTACTTCTCCTCAAATGCAGACTTTGAGCAGTTATTTCTATATTAAATTGTCTCAGACCATTTTCATATATGTGTATTCTTGAATCTCAGATGTATATGTAACCACTATCTAGGTAAATCTTACACCGATGATAGAGATGCAAGATGAAATGTGGAAACACAGAATACCTTAACCCCGTGTCTAGCCTTGGTAATGACACACCTTACTTAGGATTCTATTGTGATAAAACACAACGACCACAAGAAAACTAGAAATGGAAGCAGAAGCTGTGGTGGAAATTTCTTATTCAAATCCCTTATTCAAATGAGGATGCTGCAGAGTCCATTCAAGAAATCTTCTGTGAGAGAAAGTTAGAGAGGTCCTGGGAAGGAGAGCATCTCTGACCTAGCACATGGCTTCTCCTTGATATCTAGAACATGTTTTATGTCCACTGTGCTAAGCACTTGCCCAATGGGCACTCTTACCCCTTTAGGATTTCCATGTTTATGTTTCAAATGTTTCACAAACATTTGATCTTCAGAGTTACTTCAGAGGCTTTCCTTCACCTGATACTTCTTTATCTTATAATCTCCTGGCAAAACTTTCCCATCTGCTAGTCTCTTGCTGACTCTCCATCCATCTATTTTGCTATTTATAATGAGACTCCATTAAAAGAAATAAGAGTCCTTGAACTCAGATATTCCTGTCTAAATTCACCAGCACCTAGCAGACACAAAGGAATATAGCAAATGCTCAATACATGCCTGTTCATGTCATATGATAGACAAGGAAAAGACAAGGTGTCATGAGAAAATTTTGTTATTTATTATCTATATTAACAACATATGGAAGATATAGGAGTTAGTTTATTCTGAAAATCAAAGTTTAGGTGCCAAAAATGAGCAGGAAATGTTCTTCCCCGGGAACTAAATGTTGCACCAAGAAAAGAAATTAAAAAAAAATATTGCATAACCTAAACACCCACAAGACTAATAAAAACTCTTTCAAATCTATTTAAGGAATATTTTTTAAAGGTTCTAATGTACCAACAATATCTCCAAGATCCCCATTCTTCCAATGCCAGGACTCATGATTTTAAACTACTGAATTCATAACAGAATCCATGTTCTCATACATGTGCCCAGTAATGTGGCTACACATTTATTCTACTGAAGCTTCTTATATAGGTATGATTGTGGGAATCGAATTCATATCTTGTTTCAAGTAACATATCTCACACTTTTATACATCTTAGTTTTATTTAGTTTTATGATAGAAGCCACTAATTCATGAAAATAAGCACGAAACACTTGGTAAAATTGAATCAAATGTTTTTCGGTCATCAGAACGTGCTCTGTAATGAGTCAAGGAAGCTAAACAAAATTTCATGTTAACCATTTATGACAAAGGAGTGACTGAATCACAGGAAAAGTCAGACTTATTTATACTTCATATGCCATGTGAAAAAGTAATATTTTGAGTATAGAGCACTTTGAAAATTCTTTCTTGCTTGTATTTTAAGCTGTGAACATGTCCAACAAAATGTCTTTGTAGAATTGAGGTTAAAGGGCCATGCATATACTCATCTCCGCGGGACGTGAAGGGCATGAGGTATTCTATCTTTGCAGCAGGTAAAATAAATTTCTCACATGAAGGTAGAGAATAGAAATACCCTGACTAATGACCATAGGCAGTGGCAGCAATGAAGGCCACCACTTAATAATAAGCAATATTTATTTATGCTCAGAGGGCAATGTAAGAAACCTCATTAGAAAAGGATGTGGCTTCTTGTTACAGGAAAACTATACACTTTTCCCCATCTCTCACATCTAAAGTGCTTTTATCAAGAGCTATTATGTTGGAAAAAAGAAGGTAAGATGCTGTTTTAGAAGGATATGCTTCTCAGCCCTGCTCAGAAGTTACTTTCTTCCAAAAAGAACCCTGAGACATAAGGAAAATTACTATAAGGAATGTTTGCAGTGTGGCCTGTAAAAGCCATCTTAGATAAAAATTCCACAGAGTATAGTCATGTGCAAGTGACTTTGCTTTTAGTCTGCTGGTCTTGATGTGTCCAACTTGTCTTTACCAAGCATTTTTTAAAACTATTCATGTGATTTTATTTGATTTTTAAAAAACAATATAGCTTGGAATACTCTCAGCACCTGAGAATGAGTTGTTTTGGTGGAGATGACAGTTCTGTAGCCATTTAAAGCTGTGTTATTCTCTGTAACTGCAACAAATACCTGAGCTAAGTCAAGTTCTAAAAGAAATATATTGTCTGGGCTTCCAAGTACAGAGTTTCCAGACCATAATCCTGGTGGTCTCATTGCTGAAGGCCTGAACATAGGCCGTTTATCCTATTAGCTAACCAAATACCAAGAAGTAAAATAGACAGGAAACACAAAAAACAGAAGTTCTAAAATTCCCCTTCATCCTTTTATTAGAACACATTTCTAAAAGTCTCTACCACTGACCAATAGTTCTCTTTGTCATGGGCTTCTGGGGACATGTCTGATCAAAGCATAAGAAAGATGAAGAAAACTATGAAGCAAAGGAGACAGGCATGGCCTGCGTTACTCTGTGGTCTTCTTAGATTTTACTTTAAAAAAAAAAAAAAAAAAAACCGATAGCTTTTCTACTAATGACAAAACTACACCTTCCCTTTGCATGATTGCAGAGAAACTCCGCATGTCCTTGAGCAGCTCTATGTCTGGATGCTTCAAATAAGGACACCTTAAAGGGATGTTCATAGAATGCCCTTAACCTCTTCCTTTAGATGAGACTTAATGCTCAATGCTGTTCGCTCAGCCTCTTGGGAGGAAAGTACCACTGTACTTAGTGCATCATTGATGGAGTTATAGCCTTGGCCTTGCCTTGATTGCAAAGAAATGCAGGCATGTGCGAGCTAAAATGTATTTCAATCTATATTCAGCTTTGCTCAAAAATCCCCCTTAAAAGTGAAATGTCATACTTGACAGTGGTAAGGAGATCTTTCACTTTCTCATTTTTATACCCAATTCTAGAAGAAGGTTGTATCAGCAATGCTCACACTCAGTTTAATTAGCACTCATTTCCTAGCTGGTCCATGATAAGCTTTTGCAGAAAAAAAAAATGAAAAAGCTCATAAATCTTTCAGCCTTGATACAAACCTCTTTTTCCCCCAAACTGCCTGGATTGTAAAAGTGTGCTGAGGTGGTAGAATTTCAGCTTTTACTGAAGTCATTTATCTTTTCTCAGTATCTAGGAGTCTCCAAACTCTATCATGTGCTACGCATATACTTGGATACTCAAGTTCACTGTTATTCCCCATTCCACTTTCCAAGCTGCAGTTAAAATAGACATGAGTGCTTAAGATATTTCTATTTATTGGCTGCAGTAGTGCAGGCAAGGAACAACTTTCTCAAAGTTATCTAGGAAATTATTCTCAGCTTCTGGCTGAGAGAACAGAGCCTAACTGGGTTGTCTTGGGGCCTAGTGAGCAAGGCCAGAAGACCCACAGACTTTTTTGTCCATGGAAAATAGTAATACTTTTAATAAAAAAATATTTTGTTTATTCAGGTATATATTATGAGGCAGGATAAAAAGAAAAATTGCATGCCTTCTAGCTAATGAGTAAGACATTAAGAATTTATTTTTCTCCTCTTTACAGTGAGTCTGTTATGCAGAGCTATAGCCAATTTATCCTTTTGGCACCTATTAATTGAGTCTTAATAATGTATTGGGCTCTGAAATAAGAACTGCTCTCTTAGAAAAGAGCCAAATACTGTTATTATCTGTAAGGAATGGGAAACTCGAAGGCATACATTGAGGCTTACTGCTGAAAGATCATGCAGAGGTACAAGCACTAAAGTACCCATCTTGAAGGTGGGATATAATGTTTCATGAGCATCTGACCAAGGACATGTCCGATTAAAGGGCAACAGTGCATTTCTAGGGCAGGGGGGAAAAGCCACTTTTTTTTTTTTTGAGTGATGAGAAAATCTTTTATAAGCCTTAGTGTACACATAGGTCCAGTGCAGTCAGGTGACTCTAGAAGCTACAACAGTCTTATAAAATGCCAATAGGAGTGAAATTTTGAAGTTAGAAAGAAAAATAGGCACTGATATCAACAAATCTATTCCATGACAACAGTGGATTTAAGTATCATTCAGTTTTCCACTAAAGCAAGGTTGAAAATAAGTACCTCTTAAAACCACTGCTTTCATAGCTCCACCAAATATAATACTTGCTAAATAATAATGGAGAACCATGAAAATTGTAGAATGTACATAAAAGATTCTCATGCTTTTGGTGACCCCTAAAATACTTATTGAATGCTCACGTTGTGTCATTCAGAGCCCCAATAAGGGAAAGGCACACATTAGAAAGGCTAGCTCCTATTCTTGAGTTACTAGGGTGTGTCTCTCAGTAGAAAAATGGGACCTGTGCTCAGCTAATGAAAATAATGTGTAATAATTCCAGTAGATAAAGTAGTCTTATGTGCAAGAGAAGTCAGAAACACAAGAGAGTACTTGGCTTCTGCAATGTTTTCAAGGAAAGTGTTGTAGAATGAGAACCAGTCACTTTTATAAAACTAGTGGGAACTTTCCAGAAAGAAGGGAGTCTGTGGAGAAACTTATAGGTCATTTTTACAGTGCTGGGAACAGTTTGTTTAAAGCCCCAGAAGTGGAAAATGGTGAACCAAGAAGGCACTGAAACAATTAGGAGGTACATGGGCAAGATTCTGACTGAGGACAGCTAACTTCATATAACTTAGCAAATTCACATGACGATAAGCTCTTTAACTGTGTAAGAGGTAGTCAGTATTTTGACCACTTACTTAGGAATTAGAACTCCTGGGCAGAAAAGCTTTTAATTGGAGTGTTCAGTTATTGCTGTAATCTCTTGAAATTCCTGCATCATCACACCAGCACAATGAAAACAATGTATGGAACAACGCTGGCAAATTAAGCATCATAACAATGAAAGCAAAACTGGAATTAAATATGCTTCTCATTTTAACATGCAGATGAGAGGAAAAACCATCAAAATGGAAATATCTTTATTTTAAAACAATTATTTATCTCATTCTGCAGCCACTGCTATTGCACTATCACTGTGATGATTAAACTTTTCAATTACATGTGGCATTGTTGTGTTTGGCCTGGACACTCATTAATTAGTTCACTTACATAAAGCACAGAGAAGAAGGAGAGAGATTTTATTACCCACTGTTTCACAGACCAGAAAACAAAGGCAGCATGGTTAAGCGGCTCCTGTGTTCCTCCTACGAAATCTGGAGGGTCTCAGACTGGGAGTCTGACCCTATACATGACCTCATTGGCAGGGCTTCCTCGGTTGTACTCCCTGCCTCACATTCCCCACTAATTGGAAACCAGTGCCCCTGATGTTCCTGAAAATTAATCTTACTCAGAACTGCAAGATGTACCTGTTTCTTGCCTGCTTGTTTACATGCTGCAATTAGCAACCATCTGCTCTGGACTGTTTGGTTCTCCTTTGGCAATCCTAACTTCTGCAAAGGTTATTGACAGGTTCTTTGGTAAGAGGAACCTCAGGTCCTCTGAGGGGCTGGAGGTTCTGCTTACGAAAGGCTTTCTTTTCTGATTCACAGTTCCTCATAGGAAACCTAAGAAGGTGCTTGGCTTCCAGGACCTTTTCTGTGGACTTGAAATCTGTAGGCGAGTTTGTGTGCATACCTCCCTTACTGTCTAATAAGGGGCTGAATACAACATGGGAACTGAGTAGTGGCACAGAGGTGAATTGTGACACTTAATGGGATCATTTCCTACTATGGGCTGGTGTCATTTTCAGTTGGCTTTTGTCATCTCTTCTAATGCTATGAGAGGTCTGGCCAGACTTAGTCTTCTTAGTCTCTGTCCCTCTTCTCCTAAATGTTTTTCCTTCTTCCTCCCTCTCTTTCTTCCTCCCATAAAGACATTTGGACTATAAGGCTGTTATGCACTGATGATACCTCTATGACTTTCCTGGCTATGCCTTTAAGACAGGAGAAACATCCTTTCTCCAGGAGGTCTATCATAAACAGGGTCATAGGTAAGATCTTCCCCATCTGGAGACCCCATATAGTCCAATGAACACCCTGCCCATCTACCTGCTGGAGACGCATCTTCCTTTCAGTTTACAAAATGGATGCTACTGCCCCTCCACAGCCAGAGACAGCCTGTCTCCAAGGAGGTCTGTCATAACTAGGATCATAAAAGATCTTCTGTAACCAGGGATATGAGATGCTCACCCTAAGTAGGCACACAGAAAGATTTCCAACCAGAGACAAAATTATCCGCATCCCAGGAGGCCATTTGTAACCCAGCTCACAGTGTTCTACCTGCCTAAAAGGAAGGACATACTCCAGTCATAAACAACCATGTCAGAGATTACTAGATGGCAAGAGGCAAGCTCAAAAACATAACAATTTGGTACCATCACAACTCAGTCCTCTTATCAAAATAAACTCTGCATACCCTAACATATTTGAAAAACAAGGTTCTGACCTCACATCCTATCTCATGAAGACAATAAAGGCCGTTAAGGAGGACATAAATAACCCACTTAGAGAAACACAGAAGGATTTATGTAAACAGGTAGAAGCTCTTAAAGAGGAAAACTAAGTAATCCCTTAAATAAATACAGAGAAACATAATCAAACAGGTAAGGAATTGAACAAAACTCTCCAACACCTAAAACATGGAAATAAAAACAATAAAGAAATCACAAATGGAGGCAACCCTGGAGATAAAAATCCAAAAAAGTGATCAGAATTGTTTCTGTCTAAAGAAAATATAGGGGCAGAAATAGAGCAGAGACTGAAAGAAAGTCCATCCAGAGATTGCTCCACCTTGGGATCCATCCCAGGTACAGACACCAAACCTGGACACTATCACTGATTCCATGAAGTGCATGCCAACAAGAACCTGACATGGCTGCCCTCTGAGAGTCTCTACCAGCACATGACTAAGACAGATGCAGATACTTACAGCCAACCATTTGATTAAGCCCGGGCACCCCAATGGAAGACTCAAGGGAAGGATTGAGGGAGCTGAAGGGTATTTTAACCTCATAGGAAGAACAGTATCAACTGATTGGACCCCCCAGAGCTCCCAGGGCTAAGCCACCAACCAAAGATCATGGCCTGGTCTATGGTCCCTGATACATATGTTGCAGAGGAGTACCTTGTCTGGCCTCAGTGGAAGGGTAGGCACCATGGAGGTTCTTATATAATGATTTTCAAACTGTGGGAAGAAAGGGTGTTATATAGATGCCACAATTTGGAATGAGGATTCTACATCCTCTTCTTTCCCACACCTTGACCATTTCTGGATTTCTGTGTTAGTCACCATTAACTGAAGGAAGACGGCTCTCTAATTAGTGTGTTTAGAGATACTCTAATCTATGGGTATAAAAATAAGCTATTGGGAATCACTTTTACACTGTAACCATTTTGCAAAATAATAGTAGTATATGCTTTCTTATGTCCCATGATCTATGTAGCTAGAGGTTCTTGTCTTACTATCAAGTAATTGTACCATTTATTGGCTTCATCATTTGGAACCAACCTTAAAATTCAATCAGAAAATGGTTGGTTATTCTCATAACACTTTTGCCACTGTTGTGCCAGGTGGCCTATTTAGCCAAGTGTATCATTCTTATTGCTCATAGTTAAGAGTTGGAGAGGATTAGCGATTACTTCTCTCCTCTGTAAATGTGCACAACACCATCCAGCACTATAAAAGCTATCTAATGTTCTCTATGTTCTGTGACTCAAGTATGTAATTCCTCTAGCAATAGGGTCTTACTGTCAAGTTTGGAAGGAGAGTGGAGAACGTTGACAGACATTAGCTTGTAGAGTTTGAAAGGCTATGAATAGAATACAGAGGTCAAGCTGAAAGATAGGATAACAAGTAGGAAAGAGACCTGAGTGTAGACATAAAGCTAAGAGGTATTAGTAGCTGTGACATGTACAGTATAGGCACAGAATGTCTTCTGTTCAGCTGTTGCTCTGGACTGACTTAAGATTTTGCATGGTTTTGCTGACAGAGGCTGAAATGAAGACATGGTAAAGGACATTTTTAAGAAGAAAATTCAGTCTTTGCAAGTAGGTGCCAGGAGCTCACATCAAGGAGTTTTGTCTCCAGAATTCTAGAGTTCCATGTAGGAACTCAGTTTGGGGGCAGATATAACCTTTCTTATGTGTTTAGTTCTGACCTTGCCATCTGCTGTGTCAGGTGGATGCCATCATCACATTATGGTGTGACAAAATGCTTACTATGCACTCAATCTGAAAATTATGGTACAGGATCTCAAACAGTCTCAAATAACTCAGGTGGGAATTAAGAAAGTCCATGACCTTTCTCAAGTGGTCTTGCTAACACTCCCTATTGGGAAATGCTCAATTAGTACTACTTTCTTAGGAACCACTGAACTAAATTTCAGTGACCATTCAGCCAAATATATCTGCTATGTGTAACCTGACTGTCAGTGCTCTGCTTTCTTTGTGTATCTGTCAGAGTACTAGCATGCACAGAGTGAAATCCTAGTAAGCATGTGCAATTCTCAGTAAGATTCAGTTAAGATTTTGGACACACCCATTAAAACATAAATACTTTAGAAAACCTTTCTCCTGAGACATATGACCAAAAAGTCAATTCAAAGTATTTTAAAGTGCAGTCAAAGAAATTATTTCTTTTGTGTGTAAAAAAAATGTACTTATTTAAACCTTCTTAAGTACTTCTCTGGTAAGTCTTATAACCTTCTTGTCATTTCTGCCACTTTGTGTAGTTCTAGCCAGATCGTAAAGCATTTGCTTACACATTCTGGACAGGCAGTTAAGCTATGCTGCTTTTGCTAGGCTTATTCAGAATAGCCCTCAGAGACCACATATCCTCCCCATTCCCTTCCCTCCATCCTCTCTACTAATGTACTAAGCTCCTTTACACTGTTGCAACAGGGGCTATTGGAACACGAAGGGGGGGGGGCATGCGTATACTTTCTGGCTCTGTTACAGCTTTCAGAATCTTGATCCAGAACACAGCACAGCCAACAGAGAGAGAGAGAGAGAGAGAGAGAGAGAGAGAGAGAGAGAGAGAGAGAGAGAGAGAGAGAGAGAGAGAGAAACACACCTGTCTGAATGGGCCCAGCTGTCTTGAACTCAAAGAAACAGCTGTGTGGTTTCATTTGTCACCAGGTTCTCTTAGAACTCTTGTTGTATTGTTATTTTGTCTTGCCCCTTATTATGTAGAGCAAAGGGAAATAGTTTCTCCCCAGAAACTCCTGATCAGCAGAGAATGCTCCTTGGAGCTAATAAATGTTGCATTTAATCACATTAAATGGGAGGAGGTGACAGAGATCTTTGCAGACAACCCAGCCTTCCTTTCCATTTCAGAATATATGTAAATGTACTACAACTTGCATGAATGTACCTTCATGTTTCTGATTGCAGCATATTTCACACCCATTTAATGAGGCCCTCTGGGCCTTCACATTCTTTTGTAAAGCCAAAAGTGGACTAAATGTGGGCTTCTTGAAATAGCAATCACTAAAGTTTGTAGGTACTGATGACCAAGCTGGATGCCTGCCAGCTCCTGAGCACAGGTCTTTTCTCTTACAGGCAGTGCTTCCTAAAATCTTCATCTAGTAGCCGGCGGCACTAATATATAAATGTGGTTCATAACTCACTTCAGGCTTCCGTTTTCCCTGGAAGCCCTTACAGATCATTTGATACACAATATATCTTCGTACTGTGTTTGCTCATTCTATCCTTTGTTGAATATAAGCCTCTTGATTTCTCTCAGTCTTTCCTCACCGTGCTTATATAAAACCACAGCCACCTCCCTCATCCACCCGTGTAGATATAATACTGGGATCCGGGGCCATGGGTTCCACATTCACATTTTCAATCTCAGCAGGCAGCGTGGTGCTACACCAACAATGAAAGATCTAAGAAAAATCTATGGAACAATACATGTGAAATGAAAGAGAAACAGATGTGTCTAAAATTGGCTTCACAGCCCTGAACACAAAGGCATGGAGCTGAATGCTCTCAGTCTTTCAACTAGATTTGCTTTTTCAACAAATGCCATATTGTTCTTTTCTTTTTTTTTCCTTTTGAGAATTTAACTACAGCATTTTTTCCTTCACAACTTTCTCACATACACTTGCTTGCTCTCCTTCAGATGCATAGTCTTTTTTCAGTAATTGATATATATACATATATATATATTCCCCAAACTAGATGGAAAAAAGCTAACAAGGCCTAAACCCTACACATAAAGAACTAGAGAGAACAGAGGAAATCTGGGACCAGGAGAAATGGTCTTCCTTAGGCAAAGGCACACTAGTTCATTGCCTAATACTATATACTCAGCCCTGAAAACAAACATTACTCTTTTGTCTAGTATCTGACTACATAGAGTAAAAGAAAAATTATTGCTACATAGAAGCTCTGGATTCTCCAGGGAGTGAATAAATGTTCTCTGAATAAGGTGAAGAAGAAGAAGAAGAAGAAGAAGAAGAAGAAGAAGAAGAAGAAGAAGAAGAAGAAGAAGAAGAAGAAGAAGAAGAAGAAGAAGAAGAAGAAGGAACAAAATAAAAATCATTAAAAATGGCTTTCTCTTTGGAGAGGAAAAAATCACTCTGGACTCTGAAACCATTTTATTGACTTTTAAAGAGTTAAAAAGTAGTGTACACAGTAGCTTAAGCAAAGAGGGAGAAGATAGAAAGCCATAGATTCATATTTTCCATTTTTTTCTATTTTGGAGATTATTGTATAATTACATCATGAGTCCCTTCCATTTCCTCCCTCCAAACCCTTTCATATACCCCTTTTTGCTCTCTTTCAAATTAATGGCCTCTTCTTTCTTTAACTGCTATTGAAAGCATAGATGCAAATGTATTTACAAATTACTTCTAATTATAGCCTGTTCAGACTAAACAAAGTTACTCATATTCAGGGCTGACCATTTGGTGGGAAATGACCAGTGATGTGCTCTTCCCCTGGAAGGACTACGAACTCAGCTCTCAGAATTTCTTAGCTGCCTGCAGTTAATTCTTCCTGTAGGGTTGAGACCTGAGTTTTCTCTGTTCACAACAATGTATCTATTGTTGTTGTTCTTGTTCAGCTCCTGTTTAAGCAACCACGTGGGTGAGACTTTGCCTGAGTAGCTTCTGACATTACTAGGAGACAGTCTCACAGCAAACTTTTGGGTCCTCTGGCATTTAAAATCTTTCTACTCTCTTCTGCAATACTTTTTTAAGCTTCAGGTGTAGAGTATCTTTCAGTTGTATCTACTGGGACTGGACTACACATGTTGATTAGTTGTGATATTTTGTAATGACTTCTGTTGGTTGCAAAGAGAAGTTTCTTTGATGCAGGGTGAAGTCTGAACTTCTCTGTAGGCATAAAATCGAATGCTTAAAATGAAGTTGGGGATTATAATGGCATAGTAAAGTGGTTTGTACAGCCTCTTCTCTAAGACCTATGAGTGCACTGAGTATTTTCCAGAGACATGATATGCCTCTTCTTCGTGGGATCTTAAAGAGACCTGATTGGAGAGCTGTTGGTTACTGACAAGGCATTTGTGCTAGAACTGCAGCCTTAGGGCTCTTGTTATGCCAGTCTTTGGCATGGTTCTTAGGCATTCCAACCGGATGGAAATAGTACTTCTTGCTTACCCCATTTGAAAACTTGCAATGCTGTCTTCTGGTGCCACCAAAAATAGTCATCTTCCAGAGGAATTCAAGTCAGTTCCAATTCAGGGGCCTCTGGGACCTGCATTTGAAATACTTGTTGTCTTCACCTATTTAGAGTTACCTTTCCATCTCTACAGGCAACCAAGGTCAAGAGCAGTAAACTGTATGTTTTGGAAATTTCTTGCACAACCCTGACCAAAATCTCAAAGAAAAGTCTCTAATGACTGGTATTGGAGTTTTTGTCAGGTGGGTTGGAGAGAGCATCATCAGCACAGATAAGAAAATGTCATTTAAGCATAACTACATGTTTATTTATACACAGATGTACGTGTGTGTGTGTTTGTGTGTGTATTAACATCCTCTCTCATTCTTCTGCATCTTGCTACATCTTTCTCCTTAAGAAATTTCACCTTTCCTATTCCCCCAATAGAATCTTTTAATCACATTATGTGTCCGGATTACATGAAAATTGAGTTATAGACAGTGACTGTGATGTGTGCCAAATGAAGAAAGACGCCTTCAATCATCTGCTATATAAATATTTCAACCATGAGACAGTGTTCTCAATAAGACAATACTTGGTTATACAAATTTTTTTCAATAGTCTTTACTCATGTGGGATTTTAAAAGAAAGGGGATATATTGTTCTTTCTTCTAAAATCTCTCAGTGTTTATGGCGAAAACAGTCTCCTTTGAATATTCTTACCTGCTGAATGGAAATTTGGTAATTGAGCAAAATAGCTGTGTCCTGTATATCAAAAGATGGCTGTTCTATAGGCAGAAATGTTGCTTGAGAAAAAAAAGGACAGTAGGAATATCTTTCTGTGTACCGTGCTTTTCTGTTCCCTCCACTTCACTGACTGAGTTGTAAGCCTACTACCTGCAAAGTAAAGAAGCATATGACTCAGCTCTTCAGCAAGCAAAAAGTCCAATTTTGTATTAGTTGGAGTCTCATTGCTGTGACAAAACACCATGACCAAAAAGGAAGTTGGAGAGGAAAAGGTTTATTTGCCTTACACGTCAGATCATAGTCCATCATTGGAAAACAGGAGGATCTCAAGCAGGGTTAGAACCTGGAGGCAGGGTCTGTCTGATCCAGAGGCCATGGAAAGTTGCTACTTATAGACTTGCTTTTCATGGCTTGAGAATCTCAGCCAGCTTTCTTATAGAACCCACAACAATCAACCCAGGGATGGCTCCACCCTCCATGGGCTGGGCTCTCTAGTTGATATTCAATTGAGAAAGTGCCTTAAAGCTGAGACGCATGGAGACATTTTCTCAACTGAGGCTCCTTCCTCTCATATGACTCTAGCTTGTTTCAGGGTAACATACAAAACCAGCCAGTAATACCATCATATCTCTAGCCATGATAGCTTCGTCAGGGTGTTACGCTTGTTGATGGTATTATCCTTGACCAGCTCCCTTCTAAATGACATTCTATGTACTGGTTCCTGATGCTATACATTGTTTAAGACATACATCGTTCAAGAACGATGAGATTTTTGTAATTAGAAATGAGATTTTTAGGAGCAAATCATGTTGAGGAAGAGGAAGCAGACCTTTCTATTTGAATTTATAACTAAAGAAAATGAGACCAAAAGGGGCACAGGATGAGACTTAGCTGGCTACATGCTTGACATACAAATATGAGTATCTAATCCTCAAGATCCATATAAGAAATAAACATGTGGATATAGCAACTCACACATCTTCCCAGAACATGGAAGAGAAAGACAGGAGAGCCTGGAGGAAGCTATATCACTAGGTCTGTAGAAAGTAAAGGATATAGACTTGGTGAGAAACCCTGACACAGTATATAAGCCACTGAGTAAAACATTAGAACATTGCCTGCCCCCACGTACACATGTTTCCATGCACACATACACTCACGCACCTGCACACATTTGTACCTCTTTGTGTATACACACACCACCACCATCAAAAACAACAAGAACAGCAACAACACTATTAAAACACTAAACAAACAAGCAAACAGCCATCAGAAATCTGGAGGGTAATGTCTGGGTAGAAAGATGAATCTTTATTTAAAAGAGTGAAATGACACAGGGAAAATTAGAAATGTAATTGAGTTATCAGGCATGTAGTATCATTTTACCCTAGTTTCCTCAGACTTTCTGCAAATATTACTAACAAAAAAAAGGTGTGTCAAAACCACATACAAATGAGCTTCACAGTTATCTGTAAGATTGGCTGCTGAGGTTCCGTGCATACTAAGTACTTATCTAAGCTGTGCTCATAATTCCTGAGTCTCATACAGGAAATGGATGGAACGTTTATGTTCATTATGCTGAAGTGTGACTTTCCCTGGAAAGGTATGTTAAAGTCTTTACCTGATGTTATCTGCAAATGGATTCCTTGTAAATAGGATTTGTGCAGATAAAAATAAGCTAAAGTAAAATTGTATTAGAGTGGTGTGAAAATAAGATGATTATTTGGAAATCTTATAACAAGATGTTCTTAAAGAGACGCTTATTGAAAAATAGGAACATGGAAACCGAAAGAAGGACATAAGCATGGCAGAGACTGAAATGAGGCCAAGAGGATCTAAAAGTCCCCAACAGCTAGAAGCAGTAAAAAAGATCACTCTCCAAGAGGCTTCCAGGACTTAAAGAGGTCATGGTCCTAATGATGCCTGATTTGAATTTTAGAAAACATGAAGAGATGTTTAAGTTTCTGCAATTCAGGATGCTTACCTCACAGGGTGTAGGATGTTTAATTCTTTCAAAACAAACCCCACCTGACTCAAGAAGAAAGCTTCAGCTGCACATGTAGCAGAGGATGGCCATGTCTGGCATCAATGGGAACAGAGGCCCTTGGTCTTGTGAAGGCTTGATGCCTCAGTGTAGGGGAAGGCCAGGGTGGTGAGGTGAGAGTGGGTGGGTGGGAGCACCCTGATAGAAGCAGGGGTGACATGGGATGGGGGTTTGCAGAGGGGAACTGGGTCAGGAGATAACATTTGAAAGTTAAATAAACAAAATATCCATTAAAAAAGAAAATGATAATTATTTTTCTGTCTTGTAATTGAATCTGCAATCTGTTTTATTGTAGGTCATAATAACACTTGAAGAGTTACGTTAATGAGAATGACTCTTAGGTTCCCCAGAAAAATCCAGAGGAGGAAGAAAAGAACAGAAAGAAGTCTAATATGCTAAGCAAACTGATGATAAACAGCTTGAGAACAGACTTTGGGTGCTTCCATGCTCTCAAGAAGAGCACTCTCAGTTCCTGACAGCAAAAGTTCAGGCCTATGCCTCCTGTCAGAACTGCTGGCCTTGTGATAAAGCATAACATTTCACAGAGATCTCTTGAGAAGCTAAAAAGAGTTGCTGACCCTAGATGCCTCATGATAAATAGAAAGATTTTCTTGTGAGAAAATTAAAATGCAAATTGCAATGTCTGGTTAATATCATTTCCAGAATCCTAATGCCATAAATACACTGTTTACTCTACATGCAGCATAGAGGCCTAATTGTGTTAATATGCAGGAGGACAGCTCACCTCGCCTGTAAAATACCCCCTTTACATTTTATAGCTTTACAAATGTCAGGCTGTTAGGCCATAACTCTCCTTCTGAGGACCTCATTACCTATAAAGCATTCATATCTGTCACATAAAAGATGCAGGTACGATGCAGATTTGGCAATTAATCCATGCGTCGTTATCCAACTAGCTGGTCTTGCCTAGTTTTTCAAGCAACAATTATGTTACCCTGGACACATTTTACAAAGTACTACTGTTTTTCTATATGCTTGATCTGAAGGATGGAGACTCTAAGTAAAAAGATTCATTTATTTAATACTTTGGGAGCCCCTTGAACAACATTGACCAATGACTTAAATAAAAGGCTTTTCTGATTCTCTTCTTAAAGATGGCATTTGTCTCTTGGCAAAAGGATTATTGACCCAGATGAGAAAATGTTATTAAGCTGTGTGTGTATGTTTATACCCAGACTTATGTGTAATGTAGGTATTTATAGGTAGACATTTAACAATACCATACCTTATGACTTTTCCTGACATTTTTGCTGTTAGTTTACTTTTGGGCTTCTGTGTTTACCTCTCATCACCCTTGATTTCAACCTAGTTGCTTGAAAAACTAGGCAAGACCAGCTAGTTGGATAACGACGCATGGATTAATTGCCAAATCTGCATCACCTAAAGAGCCTACTTTCTTGGGTATTCAGAGTTTTCTGGGGCTAGTATCAGTGAGTGCATACCATGTGTGTTTTTTTGTGACTGGGTTACCTCACTCAGGATGATAGTCTCTAGTTCCATCCATTTGCCTACGAATTTCATGAAGTCATTGTTTCTAACAGCCAAGTAGTATTCCATTGTGTAAATGTACCACACTTTCTGTATCCATTCCTCTATTAAAAGACATCTGGGCTCTTTCCAACTTCTGGGTATTATAAATAAGGCTGTTAAAAACATGATGGAGCATGTGTCCTTGTTATATCTTGGAGCATCTTTAGAGTATATGCCCAGGAGTGGAATAGCTGGGTTTTCAGGTAGTTCCATGTCCAATTTTCAGAGGAACTGACAGACTGATTTCCAGAGTGGTTATACCCGCTTACTAATCTACCAACAGTGGAGGAGTGTTTCTCTTTCTCCAGATGCTCACCAGAATCTGCTGTTGCCTGAGTTTTTTTTTATCTTAGCCATTCCAACTGGAGTGAGGTGGAATCTAGGGTTGTTTTGATTTACATTATGAAGCTTAAAAGAAGGAAAGCCAAAATGAGAATGTCTCAGTCCTTCTTAGGTGGGAGAACAACACACTTACTGGAGGAAATACAAGGTCAAATAGAGGAACAGGGATGGAAGTAAAGATCATTCAGAGGCTGCCTTACCCAGGGATCCACCACATATGCAGCCCCCAAATTCAAGTACTATTGCTGATGCCAAGAAGTGGTTCTTGGCAGGAACCCGATAGAGATGCCTCCTCGGGGACTCTGTCAGAGTGATACAGGTGAGCATGCTTACAGCTAACCAGCAGACTGAACACGGTGACCCCGATGAAGGTACTAAATGAAGGAACTGAAAGGGTTTGCAACCTTATGGGAAGAACAACATTATCAACCAACCAAACCCTCCAAAACTCCCATGAACTAAAACACCAACCACTGAACACACTTTGAGAGACCTATCGATCCATTTGCGTATAAAGCTGAAGATAGGAGTGTCTGGAATCAGTGTGAGAAGAGGTCTATGGTCCAGGGAGAGAACATGTTCCCAATGTAGGGGAATGACAAGGCAATGAGGTGAAGAAGGTAATTAGGAGGGAGTGCATTTTCATAAAGGCAAATGGAGCGGGAGGAGGGATGGGTTGGGGGGGGATAACATCTCAAATGTAAATACAGGGTATCTAATGAAAAGAAAAGAACCTCCTTCCTTGCATTTCCAGATCAGATCACTTGCACCTTACCAGTCACCTCTCTATATCCTCCTGATCCGCCTAGCCTAGCAAAGGTCCCTTTCTTCTCTTCTGGTTTGTGCAGTTTCTCCAGGATATGTACTAATATCTGAAAATTTGGTGCTATGGGCCTCCAGCGTGAGAATGCGTGATCTTTCTTGGTTATGGGTTACCTCACACAATATGATCTTCTCTAGTTCTAGCAACATTTACCTGCAACGATCATGATTTATTTTATTTTATTCTTTAGAGATTATTCCCGTTGCCATTGGTTCCCCTTCAGAGGTGGAATGTACCTCCCGGTTGCTGAAGACAGCATGCACTCAGACACAGGACCCTGAGCTGGAACTGACATGAAAGCTTCCTCCATAAGGACCAGTTTTCATACACCAGAAGTCAGTGTGCAAGCTTCCAAAGGAGGGAGGCAACAACAGTCCTATCCAGCTATGTGACATATGAGTTACAAGAATTAACATGACATAATAATCATAAGGAAGCAGCTGTGGCATGCGCACTTTGTAATTGATAGCTCTCTAACTAGACTTAAGCCTCACCCAGCAAGAGGAAAACCATACTTGGCACTAGAAACCTTGCCCACTACTCAGGGCTAGTATAAGCTCAAGAACCTATAACCATCGCTTTACTAAATGGGTACAATCTCCAATTACATTCTAACCAATTGTCCTTACACCCACAGATAAGTGTGGTCTTCACCCCTCATCAAGAAAACATGTCTGTAACAGACAGAGAGCATTTCAGAAAATGACAAACAATCAAAATGCAGTTATTGATCCCAGCTTCGGTGGATACATCTACAAAACACTCTAGTGCCTAAGGTTCAAGGAACATTGTGGAAGACAGGGATTAAAGATAATAAGAGCCAGAGAATTAGCAAGTTTTCTGTGAGATTATCTCCTGGAAATGGCAGAACTCATAATGTTTTACCAACATGACTGCTTAAGCATCTAACCTTATAAAACAAATTAGAGGCAATGGACGAATTCAAGACTTGGTGAAATAGTCTTTCTCAGGGAAGAGCACACAAATCAGTCGTAAAACAAATACAAGTTACTTGGAATGACCAGGTTATATTTATGCATATATATTCACATGCATAGACAGCAATTAATGAAAAACAAGTCATAAATTTGAAATAAGCAATGTGGGTTTGGAACGAGAAGAGGAAATGGACAAATGATGCAATTATATTCTCAAAAATAAAAGAAATAGTAATAATAAAAGTATTCCTTTCCTCGAGTGGGTTATATTGTTATAGTCTTTTCCTAAGATATTCATTTTGATAATATTAGCAGTAATGCAGACATAGTTCTAAGTTTCTCAGATGTTTTGCTGCTCTTCCAGGAGTAGGAGACCACCAAGTTCTCTTCCTGTCTCAGGCATCCACAGAGCGAGAGACACCTGCATTCACATCTTACAGTTCTCAGATCAAAATATCTAAGGCTGAGTAACGACTTTTAATGAGGACCCTGTTGTGTTGCGGAGGTCAGAGAATATGGAACAGAAGGAAAGAGAATAAGAATTTAAACACAGCTTTTTTAAGATTGACTCTTATAATTTCTAGTACTTTTCCATCTATGAGAGTTAAGCACTACACACAACCTTCCATTTGACCCCTCCTCACTCTTAGCAACCATACATGATGATGACAAGGAGTCCTAACACTTTGGAGTGATCCCCTGTGACACTTCTCCAGTCACAGTTAAGCATGTGTTCACCAACACTCCACTGAATGTGCATATTTCCTGTCAGATTTAAGGACCCAATTCCACATAGCTTTTATAAATACTTTATGTTTGATTGAATGTGAATTCCATTGATATCTTCAGAAAGACCATCTAGATAGAGAAATGTGAGCCATCTAGAACTAAGTACCTGGTGGGGAAATCTTCATATTTAGATCTGACTGGATCAGTGAATAGAAAGAATTTCTACTATAAAGATGATCCATTCAGGCCTCATTCCTAGAGGCTCAGAATTGGGGTACATTTTGTAGAGATGTTTCAGAATTTTATTTCCCCACAATCTCTGTTGGTGTTTGACTTTCTCTTATATCACCACATTTTTCCCTTTTGTTAACTAGAGTACCCATAGGAGGGGCCAGTCCCTGTGTTGTGAGTCCCAAACCATATTGAAAATAGAGCATTGAATATTTTGCTTTATGTCTAGCACAGTTTTCTCTCTGATGGTGGCCCATAGACTATGGCCGATCTCCCTCAATCTCAAAGCAGAATGCTAGCACATGACATCCTTTCCTATCTGTTGCACTTTACACAGTTACTGTGACAACCTCTCTTGTTTTGTAACGTTTCAAGCCATAGTTTTCATATAGAACAGTGAGACCCGCATGACAGAGTCTGTCCGTGGCTCCACTGAAGGATAACAACCTTTAGCTGGAGGACAACACTTCCATGAATTGTTCAGCTACAGTGCTCAATTAGCCTTCCAATATATCCCCCTACCCCCACCGGCACCCGCCCCTTTTCTCCTCACACTCTGTCAAACACATCACAAACAGGGCTGCTTTCTGATGTGGACACTGGATCATTAGACCCCAGCTGAGATCGTTAAATTGTTTCTTTAGGAAAGGGCAGATTTCTACTTCCTTTGATAGAATGGGTTCTAACCATCTGCCCGCCCTATGGTGAGATGGGTGTTGGCTGATGATTTAGTGATATTTCAGACACCACTGGGGGTAGACTGGCTGCTCACAAGATTGAAGCTGCTAGGATGGAGCAGCAAAGGGCACGGGCATAGATTTCTGGTGTTACTTCTCTTTATAGGCAAATCTTAACGCCATTACTCTGGTCCTTTATAACCTGCTTTCTAAATCTGAGCACTATTGACTCTCTGGGCCACAATGTCTTTATTGTAAGGACTGTCTTGAGATTTGGGTTGTGAGAGCATGCCGGGTATGTGTCTACCACTAGAAGCCAGCACCATGCCCTCCAAGACATAGCAAGTAAATGTATACCCATCGTTGTCAAATGTATCATGAAGACAAAATCACTTTCAGTTGGAAAAAAAAGAAAAAGCCTTACATACTCTAGATGTTTGGCTCCCTCCAGCCATGTCCAGAGAGAAAATAAATCAGACATCTGCACTGTAAGTTACTGGCCATAAAAGCATGAAAGACTAAAGAATCACTACTGATATGACCAGGCAGAACAAGTCTGTCTGCAGTGGCTTCTTCTCCCTCCATTCTTCACCATTTCTAGTCTTCCTACTGAAACTGAGTGTTCATCTGTCATTTTAGCATACAGCAGCCACTATTGTAGGTCAGGTAAAAGTTCTCTCTCCTGGTGATGACCCTGGAATCTTTGACCTTCCATATATTCCTAATAACTGTGAAACATTACCTTTATGTGTTTTGTAATCAGACAACCTTCCCTCTAGAGAAGTATTCATAGCCATTATGAGATATTAGTGGTTAAGAAAATGGATGGATTAAATTTGTAAAGTTAAATACTTTGAATTTATACTACTTATGTGTTTATATCATATCATATCATATATATATATATATATATATATATATATGTTTATACCATTATATGTATATACGTATGCATATATGTATGTATATGTAAAATAGGGCACTATTGTGTTGAGGAACATAAAGGGCCCATATTTCATCCAGTCTGAGGTGAGATTTTTTTAGGAATGGCTGTGTATGCCCATGTGCTCACACACAGGCACAACTATATCACATAGAAGTTTTAAAGATAAATAAGATGAAGCCTAGAATAAATATTAATTTTTCCCAGGCACTGTACTGCAAAAATCATGACCTGCATTACTGGGCCTAGTGGTCATGTAATAGAGGCTGGGTTTGCTCTTCTCTGCTTTTCCCTGGATTCCTGAAAATGGTTGCATTTTGTGTGATACAGTGCAGGCACTGAGTGCCATTCCTTCATTGTGCTCAGAGGACAGATGCACACACAGGACTGCTCCTCGTGAGCTAAACACAAGTTTCTAGTCTCCCAGTCTATGCTTTCCTTCTTCAGAGATTGATTTTGCTGAGAACAAAGAAAGGCTATCAGGGACCGTACCTTCTCACGTGCTGCAGGTGCTCAGCTGGGCTGGCAAAGCCTGATTCTATGCTGTGCATGCTAGGCTTTGGACTGATTTTTGTCACAGTCTGAAAAAGTTGATTCATTCCCTGGCTAGGAAGAGAAGAGCAGCTTGCCTGTGGTCACATCCTGTGCTGATTCCTTCATGGTCAGGAGAAATTTAAATTCTTCTTACCTGTCAAGGCCTTCAAGATTTTCTCTGCATTTTTTTTTTTTTTTCATTTTAAATATGAAGCTTATATATCCTGTGCTAGCTTTAAGCTGGGTAATTCAAATCAAAGTGTTCAACCATTGGTTGTTTCCCACATTTCAGATGTGAGTGAGAAAAAGTAAATGAGACCCTGTCTAAGCACAGGCAGAGTCTAAGCACATCAATCAATTCAGAGTGGGAATCACTCATGCATTTAGGGTAGGGCCCTGTGTAATCAAAAGCATAGAGCTGCTCCTGTCAGTTTATCCATACAGAAGTGGGCTGTGTGCATAGACTCGAGATGAGATCCTGTGTAAGCAGAAGGAGAACATACACACACATGATATGATTATGAAAGACGCAGATAATATAGGGTCAAGGGTCAAGAAGAGACATGATGGATAAGGGAAATTGTGGCCAAATCTCTGAAAGGAACCAGTTCAACACATGTCTAAATAACAGGAAGAGAATCATAAAGAGATTTCACTGTCTAAGGGTGAAGGCCTTATGACCAATGGCAGGGGAGAACCTACATTAATTTATTTTGTGGGAAATAAAGCATCGCATCTTCAAGTTTCATGCTTGAGAACAGCACGGTTTTCAATTTGGGGACTGGGCTTTTTTAACAGCTATCCTGGGCTCATGCAGTCCATGAGTATGGGTTGGACATTTATCTCAGATGTTGGAACAACAGGCCAACCTGCTTGGGGAGGAATCAGTGAGGAGAAGAGATGGTTGGAAACTACAAATGGTCAAGGTAACTCAGATAATAGAGACCTGCTCCTAAGCCCAAGACCAATATTTCAGGTTAAATTCTCACTAGATAATCTAAATGATTTAAATGTTTTGAATTGTTCATTTTCTTTCTACATCTAATGAAAAGGATACAGTTGGCTGAATTTCTTTCTTTCTTCCTTTCTTCCTTTTTATTCCTTCCTTTTTCTTTTGTTGCTGTGGTTGTTATTTCTTTGTTTGTTTTGTTTTTGAGACAGGGTTTTTCTGTGTAGGTTTGGCTGTTCCAAAACTCACTCTGTAGAACAGGCTGATCTTAAAGGTGTATGCCACCTCTACCTGGCTTGTCTGGCTTGTCTGTGGAATCTTGAAACAGTTATCAAAGATGTTTAGGAACTGGTGTGTTACCTTATTTTATTCTTGTTATAGACAGAGCACGTGTGAGTGGCTATGCAGTGAGAGGCTGTTAAGTGGCTATGCAATGAGAGGCTGCTATATCTTCCCTTCATTGATCAGAACTCTAGAAGTTAGATTGTATCTCCAGTACCTCCATACTCTAAAATTTAGTGTGCCTGGCTTGCGTACAACTCCCAAGTGCTTTGATGAAATGCATCAGAACGAATACTGGATATTGAATTTTCCTAGTCACATTCCTACCACAACAATGCTATCCTTACTTGAGCACCTTAACATAGATTGTCTGCCAGGTCATGGGGATGGGATAATGAAGATTTATTTCACATGCTTATTTAGTGTGCCCTCTGAACTTTGTGTTGCCTCAGGCATCATCTTGTATCCTGGGAATGACCCAAGTGACAAAATAATATGTTGTTCTCTGTATGTGAGAGGGCAGAGGGGAAAAAGAGATAGGCACAAAGAGTTGCATTCACAGAAAGACAGACAAACATGCAGACCTACACACACTGACATATTTTTTATAATAATTATAGATATGTCATTCTTCATATGAATGTTAGTTCACTAAGTAATCTTAAAAGTTGATCATTCCAAAAGCGATAACTTATTTATACACATGTCCACTTACACAAAGCCTCTGAGGATATGGTTTATTCTTTGTTTCTTGTACTGCCAGAGATTGAACCCAGGGCCATACACATCCAGGCCCTTTGCTGTTCCACTTAGATATAGCCCTAACTCCTGAACTTTCAAGAGACATGAAGCATGCACATGTAAACAGGAAATGGACTGCAAAGTCCTATCACAACAAAACAAAAACAACAACAAAACATTGATATCTTCTAAGATAATCTTTTTAGATGGGACTAAGGAAGATGGTTTTAAAAAGATCTTAAGAAAGGCCTTATGTAAAACCGTAGGCTGGGCTATGTTCTCAGGCAGTCAAACTTGGGCTCTGTATGAGATAACTTCCTGGTTCTTTCAGATACTTTGTCAGAGGAATCAGGGACTTGATAAGTAATGGCAGATCTAAGCTCCACTTCCCGAGTCAGTGTGCACATGGTAGCTGCACACTTTGCCACAAACCTTGAACACCTATTGATCCTGTCTGGCCACTCTTGGTTCTCTTCCCTATTTCCTCCTCTCCTCTGGTCTCTTCACCCTCTTCTTTCAACCTTCCCTTCCTCTTCATCACGATTCTTCTCTTTCTTCTCTCACTCCCTCCCTCTCCCCTTTGTTATTATTTTTCTTCATTACCCTCAATCCCTCCTTTGTCTCTAGTTAAATATGTATCTTTAGTTACTGACATGAGAACATGACTGAGAATGGGACACTCTTCTGCCTCAGTTCAGTAATGATTTTAATATTAGTATTTATTCCTTTATGTTAGTCTAAAAACCTCAGTGTGCACAATAAAAATGTATTAGAATGATTCTTGAAATGTCTCTAGTCTCTTTGATATGGATATCTCTAAGATATTCTACATCCAAAACATTTTTACTTTATATAATGGCTTCGCTGATACTCAAAGACACTTCATAAGATTTCTATTGTTATTCATATTTTGTCTAAATGAAGTATCCAGGATTTCACAGAATTAGTAAGATGAACAGGGTCTTGTGATACCCAGGTCAGCATAAAAGCCTCCGCCTCATATGCCTTCCAGTGCACCACATCCAGTAAGAAACCTGATCCATGTGCCCATGACCTCAGCATTCTGGTAAGGTGGTGGGGACAATACGTATGTTGGGATAGTAGCAAAATGCTGGGCAGTAGTCTGGATAGTCCTCACAGATATCCAAGGGAGAAAGGACTATCAAGTTTAGAGTTTGTACAAATGATGTGCTGCCTGCTTCATCAAGAAGGCTTAGAGTTTATAGTTTTGATAAGTGCAGTACTTCCCTATTGTGCAAACAAGGATACAGGAAGGTTTTACAACAAGGACTGGCTCACTGGGAGACATAGAAACATATGACATGGTATCTTCTCTTATGACTTTGATCAAAGTGGTATGCTCTCTACACTGGCCCCTATTTTGTTCTTTTATTTCATATCTCATGGGGATACACATTGACTTCATCCAGGACATCTACCAACACACTGAGCTTCATTCTAAGAATGGCCATTCTTATGTGTCGTCCTGCCACAGGCCATTGCCACAGCTGTCACAGAGCCTCAGGCCTCAGAGAAACCCACCCTACTGGGAATTCAGCCTATGCTTTGAAGTGTTCTCACCTTCTTCCCTCTAACTGTTCTACAGCCTTGCTAAGAGTTATACAGTTGTATCAAGGCAAGAATTTCTTCAAGGACTCCATTTCTTCCAGATGTATAAGTGATATTCCAGTGTATCTATGTGGCTGTATATGCAAGTATGCATATATACATACACAGGTGCATATATATGTGTATATATATAATTTCTCACTATTACCTAGAATTTATAAAGCTTAAATAACCCTTATTAATATTTATCTCTGATATATCTGGCAGGTCTGGAGATCTTATTTTTTATTACATATGGTAGGATGTATCACAATACAATTTTGGAAACTGGAACATCATTTTCAGAGTTATGTAAGCAGATGAAGGGTTTTAGAAACTTGATTACAACCATGTCTAGTAACCAGTAACTAAATAAATGATGCATATCAAGTATTACCATGTGAATGTATAAAATATTTTTATATCAGTGCATGCATAAAAGTGAGTTATGAGCCACATAAGTAATTTAAAATTTCTAATAGGCACATTTAAAAACATAAAAAGTAATAGCTATACTTATTTCAACAATATATTTAACCTATTGTATCTTTAAATATAAGCCTCCCAAAATGTAATCACTATAAAAGTGAGGTTTTCATTTACCCCAGAGATGCTCCAATATACAATAAGGACCCACACACCACAATGTTTATAGCAGTCATATTTATAATAGCCAGAAGGTAGAAAGAACCCTGATGCCCTTCAGTAGATGAATGAATACAAAAATTGTGGTATATTTAAACAATGGAGTACTACTTAGCTGTTAGAAACAATGACTTAATGAAATTCCAAGAAAAATGGATGCATCTAGAGAATATCATCCTGAGTGAGGTAACCCAGTCACAGAAAAACAGACATAATATGCAGTCACTGGTAATTGGATACTAGCCCCAGAAAGCTCTGAATACCCCAGAAACAACTCACAGGCCATATGAAGCTCAAGAATAACAAAGGCCAAATAGTGAAAGCCTCAGTCCTTCTTAGGAAAAAAAGTAGTGGTACTCCTGGACCTTAAATCATTAATAATCAAAGAGCTAGGAATATAGCTCTTGTGGCAATTTTTGGTATTCAAAGATTATTATGTTTAATCTATAAACTCCAAGAAAATTCTGGTAGTTTCCATGTTATGTTCTGTTCTACATGTACATTATGCTTATGGTAACTAGTGGGATTTCAATGCATACTATCAAACCTCTAAGAGAACTGCAAAAATGCTTTTAAAGATCTGTACATGTATCTCTCTTCTTTAAATAAAGTAAGAAAAATATAAAAGCATTAGGAACAAGAAATAGTTTAGCATAAATGCACAAGCAATTTGTCTTTCATTCTTTCTCCTTATTTTTATTTTATTGCTCACTTTTCTTTCTTTTTGTGCTTTGGATTGAACCCAGGTCCTTTTACATACTAAACATACTTTAACTGAACTACATCTCCAGCAAAGAAATTTTTTTAGATATTATAAATTTATATATTTCGTTTTAATGTATTAAAAATAAATGTTTAATGTTAAGATATTACTTAAATATTTAAACATTATTAAATATTATATAAAATATATGTACTAAAAGCATATAATTTATTAACTTTCCAAAATTACCTAATGTATTTCTAATAAATAACATTTAAAGAGTTAAATTTAACTTTAGAGGTATAAAATTATTTAAGGATGTTTTAATATAAAAGTCACTGCTGTACATAAAAATATGTTCTTTCATAAAATCAATAACAGCTTGCTTTTTATTAGGTATGTAAACATATATCAGTATCAGGCACATAAAGTATTTATTTTGTGGGATTTGCACAATGATCCTGACTTTTGAGGTTTCTGTGAATATTAAGAATTCACAAGAAATTCAAAATCAGCCTCTAGTAACTCATCTAGCTTGTGGATGGAGACCTGAGGTCAAACGTTGAAGGCTTTTCTTGGTGTTACTGTTTCTCCAGTGTTTTAAGTTCTCTATACTCTACCCTGCATTTCCTATCTTGCACCATGGGAATAAAGGCAATGTTTGATGCTCCCTGGTATCAGGAATAGTGATGCCTCTTTTGGTCAAATGGTAAGGATGGTAGGGAGCAGAGGACAGGGTTTCTTCGGAGTATCAGTTTTATCTTGTTCAACCTGGAGTCCACAACAATCACATGAGTATGGTTTCTAAATTCATATGTAAGTCAAATGTGCATTTTGTTAGACAAAGCAACAAGAAAAAAAAACCAATTCCAGTTGTAATTACCATTTCCAGAAATGTCCTGAGTACACACTGCTACAATTTTATAGACGATAACCTCATATTAATATGATAAATGTACTAGTGACTTAAATCTTAAATGACTTTAAATTACAGTTCTATTTTCTTTCTTTGTGTGTACAAGGAGGTGGGCTGTGTGTGTTTGTCTGTGAGGGCACACAGGCCCAACATGGATACGGTGTATGTGTTGGAGTCAGAGGACAGCTTGAAGAGATTGGTTGTTTTCCCTTTACCATGTGAGTCCTGAGGATAAAGCCCAGATCATCAGGTTTTCTGGGTGCATTTACTTGCTAAATTATCTTGCAGTTCCCAAAGTTAATTTTAAACATAAATATATGAGGTTGGAAATGTGGCTTGCTGGGTAAAGTGCTTAATGCCCAAGGATAATAGCTCAAATTAAGATCCACAGAACCTTTGCAAAGGCACTTTCAGAAGTACAACTTATCAAATTCTGGCTTCCACATGCACATCCACAAATATCTCCTCTCCTCTCCCAACATCCTACACAAATTATAAAGTGTCATGGGGAGAAATTGCATCTGATGAATGGATCACTAACTGGTTTCAAGTCTAATATACATATTCTTCACTGAAGCTTTGTGGAGCAGACTTTGCACAAATAGGGACTCAGTCCTGCTATTCACATGAAGTGTGTCCTGGACTTTCTTTACATCATTAACTATGAAGAGTTTAAGTACCTTCTACATTCCCCCAAATACTAGCTAGAGCCCTGAAAAAACTCCTTATTGGTGGTGGGAAATGCTCTTTTCTGTATTTGTACGTCATGCTCTAGTCTACATTCTTCTTTCCTAACTGGCCATGTCCACTCATGAGTTCTACAAGGGTCCCAGAGTTCACCGTTTCCCTGTTGCCTTTCTCATATACTATACACAAATGGAATGCCCTTTTTCCCTTCTTCCTTCCCTCCCTCCCTCCTCTCCCTCTCCCTCTCCCTCTCCCTCTCCCTCTCCCTCTCCCTCTCCCTCTCCCCCTCCTTCCCTCCCTCCCTCCCTCCCTCCCTCCCTCCCTCCCTCCCTCTCTCTCTCTCTCTCTCTCTCTCTCTCTCTCTCTCTCTCTCTCTCTTTGTGTATCCACATGGGTGGGTGGTATTCATGTTCTTTTGTTTACATCTATATGCGAATGTATGCATGTGCAGTACATGTGTGTGTGCACTTGTGTGTGTGTTTGTGTGTATACACACTTCGGTCAGTAATGCACACCTGTGCCCTGAGTGGTCTCATGTAGCACTTCCACCTATAGTTACCCAGTACTTGTTGCATTTCCTTATAACCACACCCACTTCTGTGTTAAAGAATGTAGTGATATGTTTCATGATGTTTGGAGACAAAAATGAGTCTTGTTCCTGTTTTACCAAATGCTCACTAAGTATCTACCACTGATACATAAAATTCTCCTTTCATAATTGATTGATTCTACTTATCTTTAATTATCAACAAAAGATTCACAGCTACCTGGAACAAGTGATGTAGAATGTTTGGATATAAGGGCTCTCTCTCTCTCTCTCTCTCTCTCTCTCTCTCTCTCTCTCTCTCTGTGTGTGTGTGTGTGTGTGTGTGTGTGTGTGTGTGTGTATGTGTGTATGTTTCTGTGTATCTACACATATGAATGTTATTCACACGTTTCTTTTACATATGTGTGAATATATGCATGTGTATGAGTGTAAGCATGTGTAGCACATGTGTGTATACATGTGCATATGTTTGTGCGCATGCACACAGCATACATGTGTGTATTTAGTTTGTATTTATATTAGTGTGCACTTGCATAAGTGTGTGCATGTGTCTGTTTGTGTTTGTGCATGTCTGTATATTAGTGTAGGTGTACCTATGTGAGTGAATTTGTGTATGCATGTGTTCATGTGTGTTTTTGTATGTGCATATCTGTATATGTACATATGTGTGCATTCATGAATGTGTTTGTATGTATGTGTGTGTTCATATCACCTTTAACTACATTGTTCTGGTTTTATTCTATTTAACCTTCAAACATTACTAAGAGAAACCATCCCATAGTCATCAACACTTCAGTATGAATGAACTATCAGCTTCAAGGTTAGAGGTCCAAGGGGGGGTGGCATCAGACATTTTGAATTCCAAGAGAGGGACAATAATAAAAACTATCAAAAGTAGAGGAAAGCAACGTTAGAAACGACCACTTTCAGTGCCAGAGGGAGTGCTGGCTCTGCCTAGTTTTCACTGTTCTGTGGACCAGCTTTGCTTTGGGAAGTTAGAAGGTCAATCACATAACTGCCTGCTTCCCAAGACCAGTGTGTTATCAAGGTGCTTGTTATCTGTGAAGCTCTGTGTTAGCAGTTTGCTTTGTTCTTATCTCTTTTACTTCGAGGAAGATAAATAATTACACTTTCATCCAGGTGGTGCCATCTGTGAGAGCGTTCTGCTCTGGTGACTAGGGTATTGGTGTTCTTTAAAAAGAATTTTCTATCAGCAGTGACTGCATGTTCTCACAAAGAGGAATTCTTCACTTCCTTGAGTGCGCACTGCCTTTTTGAATGTGTCCCTGCTTGGATCACGAACTGAAGGTGGTCAGGCATCAATGACGCACTGCTTAGTTTAGTGAGGAGCATAGTTTCAATGGCTCCATTCAGCACATTAGCCCAATATAAAAAACCTTCCCATTTTGAAAAAGATGAGAAGTAATCTTGTGGACAGTCTTACTGGAGGGACAAGGTGTCTCTAACCCTATTAATCTCTCCACTGTCACAAACTAGACTGGAGAGTGATGGTTCAGAGTGGTGCCTATCAGCTTCAGTGTAACTGAACTTGAATAGCTCATGGACTATTGAAATTCATAGAAAGAATAAAAGTTGCAGAATCACTTATATTTTGAGATCTTTAGTTCGAACCCTATTTATCACAGAGAGAAATCCTTTCCCAAATATTGCGGTGCTCACCAGCCCAGACAGTGGATGATGAGCTCCCTTCTGTTTCTCTCATTCTTTTCCCCATTCATTCCATAGCATCTCATCTCCATCCCTCCAGTCTTTCTTCAGTCGCCTTCCCCACCCAGTTTCCATTTATGTGTGTTTAATGCCATAAAAATTAGTCTTATATATTTTTAACTCCATACTTGTAAAAATCTTTGGTTTTATTAGCAGGATATTAAAGACTCTTTGTTTATGCATACCTAAAGAATGACTGTTCTTCTGGTAGATAAAAATCTGTACTTTTCCCAGAGGAAAAAAATTCACACAGAAAGGACAGTGGCATGTGTAATCCCTCCTGGCATTCTTATTGTTGTGTTTCCTAGTTCCAATAATATTAACCTTCAGAGTTCATGGTGCAATCAAGTTCTGTTTCACTATTCATCATTTTAGTAAGCACATATTTTTATCTTAAGTCATACTAAGACTGTCTACTTATAGGAATAGGGATTAAATACTACAAGAAAAGTTATATTAAGTATTGATTATTTTCAGTGAAACATAAAACATTGTTCACGTGTCTTCAATACTCAGTTTCTTCATCTGAAAGATTGAATTGTGCATTTCAGTTTCCTGATGGCTCCATCAGTCTGTATTTTTATGGTTTGTACAATGATAACTCTTGCATTAGGTTCTTTTGGAGAAGCCGTTGTTTATTCTTGGAAAGACAGAGTACTCACTGGATTTGTAAATGTCTTCTTACACCTTTGAAATGATATCAATAATGATTACTTCATGAAAAAGTAGAGTAAACTAATGTATATCCAAGATGTGAAAAAAAAAACTTTAAAAGTCTTTTAAGTTTTGAGAAAAATGGATATTTGCTAACTTTAATTGCACTAGGATTGAAGCCTGCATAAAACTAGCTAATTGTGTATATTTGTCTTCACAGGATCTCAGAAAATAGCATATCCTGGTGACAATTTTTGAATAAGACAACCAGCTGGGGAAAGACGCAAGGCAGCGGGGTGAAGGAAGTGAGCTACGTGTTCATAAAAAGACGAGATGACATTTCAAAACCTGTCCAAACAAGTGATACACACATATAGCCAAGATCATAGATAAACTCACAGAAAAACAAGAGTGCAAATAAACAAAACAATACCTGTGATAATATTTGTACACATAAACCATAATTAGAAATAGGCAGCAGGAAGTAGGATGGAATTTAGATATCAGCCACAATTTTTATACCTAACAGAATGCAATTCAGTTTTCTATTCCTTTTACTATCCCGTGGCTGCTTCATTTCCTTTATATAACTTGTTAAGTTCCTGAGATCCTAGAACATCCTAAGCCCTCTGGCACCATCAGTACCCTCCTGACAGTACTAGTTTTCGGTCACTCAGTGAACCTCTTTCCTATGCATTCTACTGGGTATCACCATTGAGGCCACCCTCTTGATGCAACACACAAAGCAGCCTGTGACTCTGCAGAACATTTCAGGTAATGAAACTGCTTGAAGTAGAAATGCTAATCTGTGCTAAAGTGTAATGGCTCTTCCATGCTGCTTTGGTGGCATACCACCACTTGGATTTGGCATTCTTTGTTCAATGGGAACATATCTCCCTTCCTTTGTCAAAACCTTTGCCCACTCATTGTTTTTTTCTTACCTGCACACAGGATGTGCTGTCCTGTAATAAGAATGCAGACGGTATCATCTTGAGGTCTGTGGTCAGGCTTCCCATTATCAAATACAGCCTAGCACTGTGTTTGGAGAGGCTGATCAATAACAGAATTAGCTGAATAAACAGAGATTTGAGCTGTGGAAATCATTCTTGAGTTTACTTTTTCAGTCTCTACAACTGCACACAATTATAAAATCAGGAACTGCTAGGATGTTCATCGTTTGAATATTTCCACTCCAATCATGCACATATCCAACCAGAAATGTCTTTAAAGTGCTTTAATGCATCACAAAGTGCAAGGAAGAAAAATATTACTTATCTGCAGGGAACATGGCAGTAATTTAAAGGCACATTATCTTTCAAATAAATCTTTAGGCCAAAATGCTGCCAGAATTTTACATCTTTGATCCTTTGCAAGAAAAACTTACAGGTAGAATGCTGCCAAAGCCGAAAATGAATTTGCCCAATTATTTGTATTATGACTGTTATTTAATTTTAAAACATGAGTTTACCATTGTGTACTATATCATCAAAAGAAAGGTAGACACTACACAGAATTACAACTTATATGAAATATGAAAACCCAACCATGTAAATCTGTTGCATTTTTCTAAAGTTTTGCATCTCCATTTTTTTTTCTTCAGGTAGATTCCCACAGAAGCACCCCAGCTGCAGAATGTGTGCATAATGTGAAGAAAAGGAGGCACTCAGCAAGCACTGCCCACACACTTAACAATCTTAATGCTTATCAATCATGCCATATTGAATGACTGTTGTTTATAATGCCACTTCTTGACTCAAGAACTATGATGGCGTGGATCATTCTATCTGCACTGTATGCCAAAAACTGCCAGCCGTCTGCACATGTCCTATAGCTGGGGTTGGCCTGGTAGTGAAGGATGACAAAGAAATGAACAATTCTGGGAAGCATTCTCAACTGAACTGTGAAATAATAATAATAATAATAATAATAATAATAATAATAATAATAATAATAGTAATAATGATAAATACCTCACAAGAGCTCTAAGACACCATACATTTAATATATAGATTCATGATAATCATGGGTCTTAGATTAAAACAGAATCAAAATAGCTAAAGTGTTTATATCTTTGACACACCTTAGGGAGAGCTAACATCTATTGCTCTTAATATGGCTGCCAGCAACCTTAAAATTTCAAGGAAATGCACAACCTATGTTATGTCTCATGGATCTTGGTCTAGGTTTTTCTTTACCAAGACAGTAAGAATTAAATTATGTTAACTGCTAGTAAGGCTGTGCATGCTTGCAGTGTCTCTTTATATGTGTATATGTTCATGTGTGTATAGACTTACATAGGTGTAAAAATACATATGAACATCAAGGACAACCTTGTATTTTATTTCTCAGTTACTATTCACCTTTGTTTTACTCCCTCTCCCTCCCTCCCCCTCTGCCTCTCTCTCTCTCCCCCTTCTATGTGTGTGTGTGTCTGTGTGCCTATGTGTTTATGTGTGTCTGTGTATCTGTATGTGTGTTCTCTCTTGAGACAAGGTTTTTCAATGCCTTAGAACTCACCAAGTAGGCAATGTTACCTGAAAATGAAGACCCAGATTCATCTATGTCTGTCTCCCCTGAGAGGAAGTTGTATTCAGAAGCTTTAACGTGAACATGGGGGCTCAAACTGAGATGTTTGTTCTCAAAAGACAAGCACTTCCACAAATCTTCAAAAGCTTCTACTTATACATGAGGATGAATGCTTAGGTCTTCTGTGTAAAAAACAATGTATTTCAGAATTGTGAACACCTTTATGTATTTGCCAAATCCAATCTCTTAGTTATGGATTTTATAAATTTTACACCAAAATTGATAAGCAATTGGAAGAAAGCAAAAATCACAACACTTAACTTAAAACCTGAAGGCATTAATTCTATTCCCATGGGCAGAATCCCCATGACCCAATTGTTTTACTACTGCTTCTATACCTTCTATTGTTACACAGAGAATTCATGTCAAGATGAACTTTAGCGGAACATTGACATTGAAACCACTGCAAACATAATCTCTAAGGGGCCTTTGTCCCCAAATTTGATTTACTCAGTTTACATTCTATCAATTGATGTACTAGTTATTGACGGTTGCATTTTCTTGCAATTCACCAGCTGGCTTTCTTCTTGACATCATTTTTAGCAGTACTGTTGAATATATGCATAGAATACTATCCACATGTCAATTTCTTTAGATGTAAATGTCATGTATTTTTCCCTCTCTGCTTTCTTAGCTTGGCTTTCAGAACATTATAGAATCTTACCCCTCTCCTCCTTGAAAAGGTATCTGTTTGTAGGTTCCACTACTGAACCTGTATAAGGTCAGCAAGAAAATTGACCTGAAAACCTAGTTAAGATGATGTAACCTTTTACCCTAACAAGAAAGATATGACTCATGTTTTATTTTTAAGTTCCTGCATGACTCTACTCCCTCCCCATCCTGCCACGCCCAGTCTTGTCTGCCAGTACTGACTGACCAGCCTTCTATAATTGTCCAGTCCTGGGAGTGTTGGAAGCAATGACTCATCTTGGAGTCCTTCAACTTCCTGATGCCTGAGGCACTGGGAGTGCCCATGGCAATGTCACAGCTTAGCTATTTTCCACCCACTTTCTAGGAATGGTGTCAGCTTCTTCTTGCTACTTTAAGAAGCTTTGTCAGGCATCAAAACTTGTTCTCGGTGCCTGTCCCACGTGGGAGTGAGATGTCTGTATTCCTTAGCTGTGTGTAGAAATTAACACTGACATACGTCCATCACGGTGTCTGCTTTCTCAGAATAGAAAAGCCAGGACTCTTGAAATTCTTCGCCATCTTACCCCAGTATATATATATATTTTTTTCACCAGAATACCACTCACTGTTCACTAACCTTTAAGCAAACAAAATGTGAAAATTAAGCTATGAATTCTCTAATTTTTAGGGCAAAGGGAAGCAGCAGAGTCAGTGATAAATGCAAATCACAGTATCACTGGAACAAATTAAGAGCGAGGTTAGTCCAGAAAAATGTGTCAACAGTTAGAGGTCATGTAATGCAGATCTGTCCGTTTGCAGACACGCAAATTTAATAAGAACATTTGTAATTATCTCTATTAAACAAAGCTGAATATAACCCGTAAAAAATATAACCACGTAGCACAGTTATTCAAGTAGTGATTTTACTCTAGAAAAAGGCAGAAGGTACCCTTGCTTTACTTCTGTATGCATGCGGGTTCAGTCTGTGCTCTGTATTTTCCTAGTGGAGTTCTTGAGTTCTTTCTAGGCTGTACCTGTTTAATTCATGACAGGGAAGTCCTAATTGTTATCATGTCTTATAGTTTTCTATTTTGTTTTTCAGTGCTGGGCACTGAACTTTGAGCCTTATCCAGATTTAATTAAGTGCTCTACTATTGAACTACAGCTCCAGCCATACATTTTAATAATAGGAACATTTTTTTCCCCAAACACATTTGAGGGCTAAGTGTTTAAGCAAAGTTCCAAAATCAAGACAACAAGAACGCAGGCCTTTCAGTCCTCTTCCTGATGCACACGCACCTCTCAGTTCCAGAATGCTTGTGCTACTATATTTTTTGGCTGGGATTAAAGCTTCACTCTTTAATGATTTTGTCTTTGTGGTGTTTGAAGCTTTGTTCTGTTTATTTCTCTGAATCTTCATTCCAAAATCCACACACATTTCAGGTCTTTCTGATGGTCTCCGAGTATTCCATTCTCTCACTCCTCTCCATGCGATGTGCTGTCCTGTTACTCACATTATTCGTTACACTGACAGTTTTGTTGATTTGATCCTGTGCTCTTTGAGGCATGAAGAATTTTGTCCCTGAGTCCTTTCTCAAACTTCACAGTACCAATAAAGAACCTGGGAGATTAGTCTACCTTTTGGGGAGACAGCAATCAAGTGGATAAAAGCAAAGGACATTCTACAAAGAATTCATAGATACAAATACTTCTGTAAATATTTACACATGTTCAGAACAATTAGTTGACTAGCTGATTTATTATCAGGCATTCCATCAGAATATGATGTGGGTGAAAACCTAGGATTAACTCAAAAGCACATTGGATGCTAGTCAAAAGGATTTGCTTTAGATTATGTACTTTGACTAAACATAGGTAAGTCATGTGGGGACTTCAGGCTACATGTCTGTCATTTTTATCAGAAATTCCATTATGTCTATATGTCTCTCTATCCATTCACTCTTCAGTTATTCAGCTATTTATTTATTGTGTGTTACCATGAACTCGAGTATTTGTATGTGTTATGTGAGCATGCTGTCATTGAATTATAACTACAGCTCCTTTTGAGAATTTTGAGAACAGGACTCACAAAGCTGTCCAGGCTGATCTTTGAACTCACAGACAGGCAGGCCATAACCCTGATGATACAATCCCGCATCATCCTTTTGGGTAGCTAAGATTATGACCATGTGTCACTAGGCTCATCTTGGAAAATTTTGGTATCTGAGGCTGCTAAAATAATTCGGAATATCTCTATCCAGCAAATAGGTCATCTTTGCGCTTTAAAAATGAATATCTATTAGATTTTTAACATGAATTTCTAGGCTTGTCCATCAACAGTGTTTAGAAGAAAAGTTCATAGTGGAATAGTCTAGATCAAAAGTATCAATGAATTTAATGAGTCTATTCATTATCTTATTAAGATCCTGTAAATACTGACTTTAACAAACACTGTTTAACATAAAAAATAAACCCATTCCTCACAGATCAAGCAATATTCAGTAAAATATTAAAAAGAGTCAGCCCCTGATATTAATATTATCTTTCTGTGTTGCATCTTGAATTATATTTGACTTGCACAACATCTTCAAATATGAGCTGTATTTGGCTGACCACAAGTGCACACACACCTATTTAATGCACCAGAGTTTTCAAGTGCACCTCTATAAAGTAAATTTGAAAAGCTTTCAAGAATACAAGTGTTAGGTAGATACGTCCTTGAAGATTAATGGTCACTTAGAATTTTCAGCTTTCACATATGAATTTGCATGGTAACTAAGGTCACCACTTTGAGGCTGAATAATAGACACTGAGGACAATGGTTCCACCTTCATGTATTTGAATATACATTTAGCTCAAGACAGACGGAAAGTCATTAGCCTTTGTCACCCACCTAGTGAATTATGGAATGATTTACTCCCCTTGGTTAAGTTCTGACTACAGCCATAAACAACAACAAAAACAAACCTTCACATCTGATGCTCACTAGAGATGCTGGAACTTGAGGGGAAGGGTCTCAGATTAGATTGGTAAATCAGACCAGTGTTGTCTTGGCCAAGCATGTGAGCCATGCTGAAACTGTTTAACCCTTTTCTAGAAGAAAGTACTTTCCAGATGTTCTCTGGACATCTCCCATTAGCATAACATGGTAGCGGCAAGTTATGGCTGGTTTCTAGCTATGGAAACACCCCGTCCCCATTTTTTATTTTATGGAGAATTTACTGAGGGTATAGAAATCTAGTCATCTACAGGAAATTCTCGTTTTTTTCTTCCTTTTGTTTTCTATATAACAAACTGCAGAATAAGAAGACTTCATTATCAGTGTTACTATTTTGTCTGTTGGGACAACAATATGCTGGGATCTGCTTGTCATTTTATCTGGAGAGGAAGAAAAAAAACATGGTGCAGTTGAAAAACATCCTTCTGTAAGGGTTTGCGTTGCCTGAATTTTCCATTCTTGCTCTGACTCTGTCTCTTAGATAATAATACCTTGGAATATTGTTGTTACATTTAAGGTGCCCCGGATTTCTCAGGCTGTTTTGATGATATTGGATTCTATAGTACATTGTTCTAAACCTGTCCTAAATGCCCTCAGGAATTTTATACTATCAATGTTAAATAAGGAGATGGCTAACTTCTGTGCTGAGAGAGAGACTTTTCATGCCTGGATTAACTATACAGGGAAACCACACAATAATCCTACACAAGAGTGTCACTATTGCCTTGGGTCCTTGACTACATGGAAAGAACCCCATCTGAACAAGATGAAGCCCATCACCCACTGCTCTCCTCTTTCTGACTACAGATATGACCTGACGTTCTTCACAGTCATGGCTTCCCTGTGGAGATGGATGGAACTATCCCACAATGAACCAAAAGAAAGTCTTCTGGCATTGAGTTTATCTTGTCAGTCCTTCTGCCCTAGTTAACAATAAAAAGGTGACATTCATGTCACATATGTTAAGTGATCACTGCAGGGCCTGCGTAATGGGCCATCAACCCTCAGTCTCTTACTTTCCCTTTTGAAAATAACTGAAGACAGGAAGTAAGCTGCTTTTAGTCTAGACAGGATGGCTATGGGGCCACAATGGTATTGGCAAGACTATGGTAAAGATACTCTGCAGGACAAAGACAGACTAGTGAGGCATAGTCATCATCACTGGTGCCTCACGTGGACACCTGCCTGAAGAAGAATATTTCTGTCCCTTCCTGAGTGGCATTTCTGGTGGATTTTCTTAGAAAAGTGACATCCATCATGCTGTACCTAATTAACCCCTAGAAATTAGGTTTAATAAAGTATCCAATTATTCAATTTCCTTACCCCTTATCTTCTCCTCCATCCTAATCTTTTTGTCATTCAATCCCATTTTATTCTAGATTGATATCAATTGAATCAATTTCTCTGGGTATCTTAATGATATTTGCTCTGAGAAATAAATATCAGCTCTTAATTTCCCTGGTGCATTAGATTTTGGAGTTATCAAAACAAAATCCCAGTAGTTAACATAACAGAAATTTACATTCCTACATTTATAAGGTCTAGGAGTTGGAATGAAAGATACCAGTTCCTGCGCACTGATTCTGAACTGTCTGGGAACTGGTAATTTCTTATCCTTTGCTTCTTTATCTTCTTGTCAGTCCTAGACTACTGTCATTCACTGCCAGGCTGTACTTCTGTCCTCAGAAGATCTGCTTTACCACTGTTGGTTTTCTTCATTACATTGCTGGGAGTTGAACCTAGGTCCACACAGAGACTAGACAAATAAGCTATCAGTGAGCTATGTTCTCACTGGCCACTGTTTCCAAATCTACCTCTTCTTGTCAGCTCACCAGTTATATTTAACTAAGTAATGACCTCACCCCTTTATGGCTTCATATCAATGACCTTTACAGGGATCCAAATTAAGTAAAACAGGTTAGAGATAAATGTGAGTATTTAGCAAGGAAACTATTCGAACTGGGATATAGGCAAGGAGCATGTAGAGAAAGCTTTGAAAATGACTTTTGTTCCTCATGTGCTTTGGGTTTCAGTGATGCTCATTGTCTTCATTTTGTGAAGTACTTTTATACATAGTGGATAATTATTGAAAAGTAAAAAGCAAACTCAAAGAGAACGGTGACAATGATCTCTGGCTGTTCCCTACTACTGTACTCTCCTGCATCTGTGTTCAGCTTTGAAGCAACCCAGACATAAGGTCACAGGGTACCTGCATTCCAGCACATTGGACTCTGTGTCCCCACTGTGTTTCTGAAGTCATAACCTGGCATTATGTGCACGAATATTTCAATACTTAAACCTTGAGGTAACGCTTTCCTGTTGAAGCCTGAAGGATGAAAGATCGCATGTTCAACAGTGTCACTGAGAGAACAGTCCTTAAATTGCTGTTAGACACTATTTGTATTGACAGTAAAAGTAAGAGACAGTTGATCTAAAGATTCACTCAATTTAAAGTTGGCTGTTTAGCTAAATCCAACTGTTTTTTTTTTTCCCCCAAAAAATGGTCAATATAGTAAAAGTAGCCTTGTAGGAAAAAGCAGTAATGGGCAGTCCGTGGTTGCCACTTTTAAGGATCCCATCCGCTCATTGTGAGCAAAGAGACTTGCAGTGTATTATTCTCTCCAGTGAAGAACAGCAAGGCTGAGAGGAAGATGTGGCAGTACCACATCTGGAAACAGAGGGGGGAGGGGTCGTGGCAGCATGGTCCCTGTGCGTCATCCCTGTTCGTCCCAAACATCCACCTTCTTCCCATTGTCAGGAATGTCTGAATCATGAAAATTGATTTCCAGAATGTTTACTTATGCCAAACAAATTTCTCCTAACACCTTTATCAACCTTGGCCATGTTTTGGCTTGTTTAGGGAATAATAGGGTTTGGGGTGTTGCCTTTCTTTTAGCATGATTTTACTTTTCACAGTCTTTGTGTTTAAATCACATCTTAAATGCAACCAAAACTGAAGGGCAGTGAAAGCTTCAACAAAGAGTATCAGATCCTCAAGCTGCCAGGCTGGTTTCTAGTCCTATGTGGTTGAGGATAACCTGTAGCCTTCCTAGCACTGTGGACTGTGCCAGTGTAGAAAACAGCAAATGCTGACTCTGAAACTTCAGTGTTGGCAAAGAAAAAAATGTGCAGAGCTCTGGAAGAAGAGGCATAGATGTGAACTGGCCATTTTCTCGTTACATTGCTAATTAGATTTTGCCCAACACACGAATGGCTGTGGGCCTATTGATGTTTACTGTGACACGTAAATGTTCAGTACACTATTGATTCTGATGTCAAGCTCGGTGCTTAGATGCTATTTTTGTGTGATGGATGAATGACCAAAGAATACCAACAGAACCAAGTAGTAGACACACACACACACACACACACACACACACACACACATGGGTGCCAATACTTTCCCCTACATACACCTATCTTCAGAATGTCAGCAAACACCCACACTAATTTTAATGCATGTTTAATCACAACTTACCCTCAACCTTGCCAAAAGGTAAACAATAATATTTGAAATGTTGCTTTATAGTTTATGGTTAGCATCAAAGAATAAGATGCTTCAAGATTAATTCATCAATATTTGAAGCAGGTGTAATTCAACTGCTATTTTTAAAAAACCTACATGGTTTGATAATACCTAACATGGTTTCTAACAACATCATGAGCACTCACAAACTAAATCCTAATGAAAGAGAGAAAAACATCAATCATCATCTTGTTCACTAAAGAAAATTAAATACCTTTAACAGAATCAAATCTATTGAGGGAAGGTTTGGAAGGATGTCTAACATTTTCAGAGTAGCTCTATAGATGATAAGAGACTTTCACAGAAATGGTTTCGAATAGTTGAAAAAAGATGTGTCGGTTATAACAACCAATCAATGTTCTCTGACTATTTGGAATTTTGGAAACATGAGCTCAACTACTCACTAAGTCTGTTTATAAGCATCACAGCTTATATTTTTGCAGGTTTACAAAAGCCATTTAGAAGAATTCTTTTAGCCCTAGTACTCCATATCTATCATTTGCTTTTTGTTCAATAGTGAATGTCCCTTCCCTAGGAAGCACTGTCAGCTTGACACAGCCTACAGTCCCCTGAGAATGGAGTTCATATGGGGGAAGACCCAGATCAGACTGGCCTATGTTCATTCCTTTGGGGATTGTCTCGATCATTAATTGATGCAGAAGTATTCAGCCCACTGTGGGTGACACCATTCCCTGAGTAGGTATTCTGGACTGTACAAGAAAGGTAAGCACCATTCTCCCAGTAAGACAGCAAGTAACATTCTTCCATGGTTTATGCTTCAAGTTCATATTTGAGATGCTGCCCTGACTTTCCTTGAAGATAAATTGTAACATGGAAGCAGAAATAATACCCTTCTTTCCCTACCTTGTTCTTGGCTAAAGAGTTTTATCACAGCACCAGAATGAAGCTATAACAGCTCACTAACAACCTGCCATACAGATAGATTTTTATATTCATGCTCTTTTCCGTCCTCCTTTACATCTTATTCCCATGTGCAATGAAGCTTGATTCTTCTATTTTATGTTATTTCATTTTATTTTTTTTATGTATGGAGAATTGAGGTTAGGATTTTTCCTTTCCTAGTCTACACTCTCCAGCCCTTTACTCTTCTGCTAAAAATAATAAGTAATAAACCCTGTTGATATCACTGGTCTAGCCACTGATTTTTAGTCATACTTACAAACTAAACTATCTAAAATAACTCTTTTAGAAATTTTACTTTATATGATTCAGTTTTTAGCTCATTTACTTCTTCAGATATAGATGCATCCCATATACATAAAGTCATTTTAACCAAAGTGCTAGCTCTCTCTTTATTTTAAAATGAACAAAAACAAAGTCTGGAGTTACAGCTCAATGACATAAACATCCCTAGCGCAGAAAGGGCCTACACTTGATATCAAGCACTGAAAATAGTAGAAAATAAAAGTAAACAATAATACATAAAAAATAAAATTGGTGAGCAAACTTTTAACTTCTCGATATCTGAAAAATACCAGTATTTATGTCAAAGAACAGGAAATATAAGACTAAAATTAGATAATAACATTTATGGTTTAATGATTAGCTATAAAATTACCTTCTATGGAAAGCCATGAGACCTGATCCTTTCTATTTCCAACATGTAACTGAGGTTAGAAGGGCCTGCAGAGACTGAGTTTCTTACTTAATTGCAGGTGTTTCTTTTTTCTAGCTCAGTGCTCCATGCTGTTCTATAAGATAAAGTTACAAAATTCTTTCTGCACTGTGAAGTATAATATGCTTGTTTATTAGGATTAAAACACTACACCAGCTGCCTAGATTCCCCACAGCCCCAAGACTCAGCAGTAAGCCACCCTCTCAATCAGTTTAAATGCTTCTTCCTTAAGAGATAGTCTGAAATCTCTAGGGCCTCAAAGCCAAGGCAAAGTTATGTAAAACTCCCAATAAATTTGAATTGAAACAGGCCAATGGAGATGATTTATGGCTGGAAGTGCCTCATGCCACGGACTGTGGAGTATCTTGGAGGAGAGCAATGTGTGGCTGAGTTTACTGTTCAGTTTTGGATTCACCCCCTTATGTTGATAATTTGCAGACCTTCAAGCTGATCCTGAGTGTTGAGGGCACCCTTTCATGTTTCCTCACAAAGATAAGGATTGAATGCAGCTTTCCAAGCATTTACAGAATAATCCTATTTTTCCCTTCAAAATTCATCTTCAATGTGATCAAACCAGATAGCTGAGTACTCTTATTTGCAAGGTTATCTGCTCTGGCATAAACTGACAGCTGATGCACTTACACCAGCAGAGCACTTACATAGGTCACAATACTAGAAAAAAAAAGAGATGGGTTTTAAAGGCTGTGCTGGGACCCAATAGTGGAATACAAAAAAGCATGACTGATTATGTTGATTACACTTGACACTCTAGACGTTTTTAGTCAGGATGAGGAGTTTCCTGACCTCACCTGTGTCAATTCCTATGTTATTATAGGCCACCAAGAGAACAGTATCTGATTCATTATCATGGAAAAAAATATTGTCTACACTGTGCAAAGAATAAGACATTTTTCTAAGTCCTAAAGATGGAAGGATAATATCACAGTCAGCTGTGTGTGTACATGCATGTGTCTCTCTGTGTAATGTGCCTGTGTCTGTGTGCATGTGTGTGCCATTGGAGTTTGTTCTGTCTGTGGTCTGCCTGTGTGTATATTTCTATAGGCTAAAGACTGATAAGGGTTCTTTATCAACCACTCTCCACCTTATATAACAAGTCACGGGCTCTTAAGGAACTTTAGTTTGTTGACTCAGCCAGATAAACTAGCCAGGTTACTTGGAAAATACCTCATCTCTTCTTCATCTTACCCTCCTTTGTGCTGGCATTGTCAGCTGGTAACCATGACTTAGAAGCATTTACGTGGGTTTTGGGAGACTGGACAACCATCTTTACATTTGTGTGGTCATTGCTTTACCTATTGGGCTAGCTCCCCAGCCTCCCATTGGCTCTTTTAAAAACAATGGCTTGTTGGAGGAAATTCAATTGTTAGAACATAAAATAATAAGAATGCTTTAAAAGCTGTTTTGCAGATGTGTCCTTTTAAGATATTATTAGTGTTTAATTTGTCCCACAGAAATGGTATCTTTCCTCTCAGTTTCTTCATCTGTTTGTGGTGGGTATGATTCCAGATACTTGTATTCAGCTTATAAGTGATGTTGCTTTTAATATTTACTTTTAAAATAGTATTGTATTCTCAGCATGTTCAATCTCTATTCCTCTAACTTCTCCCACCGTAACCCCCTACCCCTTACCATTAAATTTGTTGCCTTTTAATTTTTTTTAACAACAGACTGAGTCCAATTTATGGTCCCCTTGTGATCATGGGTTGAAGTTATCCAGTGTTGTTGGTCACCACAACAGGGATGCCATCCTTAAAGAAAATATGTCCTTCCTCCTCCAGAACCCATTAGCTGTTTGTAGCTTCTCAATACTGTGGCTTCATTAACCCCCTTTCCCTAGATGCTCTCATGGTGAAAAGCTTGGTGTTATGCAGGCAACCATGGCTGCTGTTTATAACTTATAATGAACACAGTGCTTCTGTCACACTCAGGAGACCCCATTTCAGTCCATTCCTCCCTAGCCCTGGCTCCTACTGTCTTTCTATTCTTCTTCTTTCCATGCTGGTCCTTGAGGTATGGAGTGGGAGTAATACAGATATTCCTTCAGTGGAGAAAAATTCCATGGACACCTTTTGCACTTTGACCAGTTGCAAGTTTCAGCACTAACAACTGTCCACTGCTTCATAAAATTGCAGAAACATTGTTAAGAGGACAAGCTGGCAGCAAACAGATTGGGAAAGGATCTTTACTAATCCTATGTCTAATAGAGGGCTAATATCTGATATATAAAAATAACTCAAGAAGTTAGACTCCAGAAAATCAAATAATCTTATTTAAAAATGAGGTACAAAGCTAAGCAAAGAATTCTCAATTGAGGAAAATCGAATGGCTGAGAAGCACCTAAAGAAAGGCTCAACATCCCTAGTCATCAGGAAAATGCAAATCAAAACAACTCTGAGTTTCCACCTCACATCAGTCAGAATGGCTAAGATCAAAAACTCAGATGACAGCAGATGCTGGAAAGGATGTGGAGAAAGAGGAACACTCCTCCACTCTTGGTGTTATTGTAAACTGGTACAACGACTCTGGAAATAAGTCTGGCAGTTCTTCAGAAGGCTGGACATAGTATTATCTGAGGACCCAACTATACTACTACTGGGCATATACACAAAAGAAGCACCAACATCTAACAAGGGCACATGTTTAACCGTGTTCATAGCAGCCTAACTTATAATAACCAGAAGCCAGCAAGAACCCACATGTCCTTCAACAGAGGAATGGATGTAGAAATTTCGGTACATATAAACAATAGTGTACTATTCAGCTATTAGAAACAATGACTTTATGCAATTCCTAGACAAATGGATGGAACTAGAGACTATCATCCTGACTGAGGTAACCCAGTCACAAAAGAACACACATGGTATGCACTCACTGATAAACAGATACTAGCCCCCCAAAGCTCTGAATACCAAAGAAACAATTCACAGACCTTATGAAGCTCAAGAAGAAAGAAAAAGAAAGAATGTAGATGTCTCAGTCCTTCTTAGAAGAGAGAACAAAACACTTATTCGAGGAAATACAAGGTCAAATACAGGAACAGAGATTGGAGAAAAGATGATTCAGAGACTGCCTCACCAGTGGAACCACCTCATATGCAGCCACCAAACCCAAGAACTATTTCTGATGTCAAGAATTGTTTACAGGCAGGAACCAGGTATAAATGCTTCCTCAAAGGCTCTACCAGAGAAATACAGATACAGGTGAAGATGCTTGCAGCTAGCCATTGAACTGAATACAGGGACTGCAATGAGTGAGCTAGAGAAAGGACTGAAGGAGTTGTAAACGATTTGCAAATGCATGGGAAGAACAATATCAACTAACCAAACTCTCCACAACTCCCAGAGACCAAAACACCAACCAATGAGTACACAAGGAGGCATCCATGGCTCCAGTGCATATGTAACAGAGGATGGCATTGTCTGGCATCAATGGAAGAAGAGGCCCTTGGTCCTGTAAAGACACGTTTTTCTAGTGTAGGGGAATTCCAATGAACTGAGGTGGAGACAGTGGTTAGGAGAGAAAGCACCTTCATGGAAGAAAGTGGAGGAGGAGGGGGAATGGGAGTGGGGGAAAATTCATAACATTTAAAATATAAATACAGAGAATATCCAATTAAAATTTAATTAAAAAAGCAAACTGTCCACCACCTGTGAAACTTCTGTGATGAGGCTAGAAAACTAAATTAATCCAAAGGTATATAAAATTACACTTAGATGCTTGACATCCTTAGTCATCAAGGAAATGCAAATCTAAACAACCCTGAGATAATGCTGAAAGCAGAGATGCAGTCTTCCCCAGGCTTGGTTATAAGGACAGTGCCTCAGACTCAGAGCCACACCTTAGGATGACTTCTTACTTGTTTATTGACTTATTCTGTCCATCTGTTTTCTTTTAAGTTGCCATCTTTCCATTTTTGCTGTCTTCCATTCACTCCTTTGTAGCCTCAAACTGTACCATGATCAGTTGAAATGGAAGGTGTTAGAACTAGAAGTTTTTTCTTTTTTCATTTTTTAGAAGTATCTTTAAAAGATATTTAGGATATTATTGCAAATGCAAGTCTATGGTGGTCTTCTATAAGATTTTCGTGGCATGTTTTCTTTGTTCTTCTGTGATGTTCTCTGTATTGGTCTTCATTATGTTTTATGAATGAAGTGTGCTACTTTTTGGATCATCAGAATTGACAGCCAGGAATAAACCAGCAGAGGTGTCTGATTCCAGGCAAACACCGTTGACACATCTTCATGAGGTCTAACCCTCTCGGTTTGAGAAAATCAGATTTCTTGAAAGCTGCCTTTTTAATAAAAGGCCACATTTTCTAAAAATCCAGCTGGGAATATGGCTGTGTCCCTCCAGCAGCTGGGCTCTAATTACTGCACATAAACAAACATCGTCTGGAACTGAGCCATCTCACAACCCTGGCTACAATTCATTTTCAAGCTGACCAGGCTCATTTATTACTAATGACAGGAGTCTGTAGCAGGCTGGAGTTGGCAGAGTCAACTCCACATGTATGCAGCTCTTCCGACTGGCTCTATGAACCTTAGATAACATTTTGCCTAAACCCGTGGTTCTCCAACCTCCATCCACTTTCAGGTCTTGTATGAAGCCTTCCCATGTCAAGATGCTGTCTATTTGTTGTCCATTTAAAATATGCACACAGAGATGTGTTTTATTATTATGAAATGCTGCTATTTGATTCTTGCATGTTTCCACCATGCCTCTGTATGTGGTAAATAGGGGTCTTTTTAGAAAGCACCTGTTTAATGTTTGAATTATTCAAAGCTGTAAGCAGACAATTCTGACATTGTTGAATGTGTAGAGAAAATAAACAGTGAGCCATCTGAGGCGTCATCCTTTTCTAATCTGAGAGATAACAAGCGAGAAGCAGCCTGGCAACAGAGTCTGAGCTGCAGTAATCACCTGCTCCTCCTAGAGTCAGGAAGAGCTGGAGTCTGTCACTCTCATTTATGCATTCACAATGATATTATCCCTACTTAATTACCCCTGTTTCTTATTTTAAGAGAAGGAAAGATAACATAACATTCTTAATATAGACTGGTTCGATTCTTCGGTTTATGTTTTTAATTTTTGGATTTTTTATTTGCTATGTTTCCACCATGCTTTCTAGATCTTCTGTCTGATTATCACTGCATTTCCCATTTTTAGGTACTGATAATAATTTTGAGAGACATGTCCTATATAGCAAGCAGTATTTTAGGCTCTACGTGTATTTTTTGGTTTATTCTCCAAGTACTATATAGTATGTAGCCTTTATATGTGGATGTAGTATATGGCTCAATTTCACAGCTCTGAAAACTGAGGTAAGAGAGAAATTATGATTTTTCCCAAGGTCTCAGAGCTAAGTACACTGGCACTTAAATACAGCGGCCTCATTCCAACCCCAATTCTTGTCATACTGCCTATATTTTTAACATGATATCTTTTGAAAAGGTACTAGTTGTTGCTTCAGAGGATCTAGCTGGTCACTGTCTTTTCTCATTATTGAGACAGAGAAGATTTGATGAGAAAGTCTGCCTTCTCAGTTCCTAAGCTGTTTCTAACCTTGGCCCAGAGCTGAACATGAATGTTTCTCAGAGAACTGATTTAAAAAAGGTCTGGCTAGTAGTTTTGAATGACAGTCTGTTGGATGGTAAAACCATACCAGGAAGTTTGGTAAGGTAGAGCAGATTGAGACCCAGAGACTCAGTGGGCACACACCTGAAGCTACCCTGCTCTCTACCAGATTCCTGGACTGAATCTCATATAAAATGTGTCCTATGGTCATAGACTCAAAACAGAGTTCTTCTTGCTAATGAGGTACCTAGAGCCCAGAGGGCTTAGCCAATAGACTACTCTTCTCAGACATTCTTCCATGAAAAAGTTATTTAATCTCAGGCCTACCCTGGGTATGGTACCTTCCACATCTATTTTCTGCCATGAACAACCAATAAAAACTGTAGAATTATGGACTGTCCTTTTTATCAAGATCTGCCATCGGGAACCATAGAGAAGTTATTCATCTAGAAAGCCACAACTTAACTCTACAGTATAAGGCCTCTGAGGTCCCAGCCTCCAAACTTTCCTTTACCAAGCCAAGGACAATCACCACTGGGACAAGCTGGAACTACTCTTTCCTTACACCTATTCCTTGGCTTAGATGCTTTCCCCAGCCTTTGGACCCCTGACTTCATTCTCTGCTCTTCCATGACTTCCAAAGGCATCTGGATATCCAAGAGTCTGAGAGCCCCGTGGCCCTGGCCTCATCACAGGCCCGAGAACCCTGAACCAGCTCCAGTTTCCCACATCTCAGACTGTGCTTTTCCACTCCTACAGTGGTGTCTCTGTGCTTCCCTACAGCCCAATACCTGCCCTGGCAGCAACTTGGATAAGTCCCTTATTCTTCTTCCCTAAGCAGTCGTGCCCAGTGGGGGAGCAGACACAGACTCACAATGTCAGGCCAAGAGTAAGGAAGAGTCCCAGCATCTAGGACATACTCTCTGTGGTAGAACTGGGTAGTTACTACAATTTGTGAATATAGCATTAATTTAAAAAATGCTGAATTAGTAACAAGAACTGTAATGTGGAAGAATGGAGAGGGTCTGCAAAATAAATGGAGTGTAACCACAAAAAAAATAAATGAAAACACATATAGGACACCAGGCTCCAGGAAATAGCATGGTAGATGAGCAGATACAAGAACAGAAGAGATGGTAGAGATGCAGATAAAAACCACACCCTATACAACCTTTTTCTTGTTTGCCATACAGACAAAAAATAGCAACTATAAAGTATAAGGAATAACATACTGGCAAAGGAGATGGGCCAACCAGACGAGGCTAAGAGGCATAGTGGCACCCATGCTTTGTAGAATACCTCTGTCCAGCACTCCTCCTCCTACTGGAAGTTTTTCTTGGCCTTCATCTAGTGCTTATCACTGTCCTTGTTTTACCTTCCTACCAGGCCGAGAGCATTTTCCTCATGTGGATTATCATAACTTACTTATACTCATTTATGCTTGTTAGTTTTTAATGTTCTAATTAAAATAAAATTATATCATTTCCTCTCCTCCTGTCCCCCAAGTTAACTTTCCTTGAGACCCTCCCATGTCTTCCCACTCTTGAGTGTGGGTGTGCATGTGTGTGTATTGCAATATATCCTGTTGAGTTCCTTTTGTTGGTGATATGTACGATTTCATGGATGACCGTTCCACACTGGTCAACCAATAAGGACCCAGCTCATTTCTGGGAGAGTCAAATTCTCCTGTTCCCTGAATTCATTAGTTTCTAGATTTCGTTTTTGTTTTGACTAAGGGTGGGGTCTTATGTCTTTTTCAGTTTTCTACATAACATTTTCATTGGTATTTCCATTGTTCCAGTCTTATACACCATTTCTTATTTATACAGTCTTTCTAGGAGAGACTTTTTGATAGCAAACTTCCTAGTACCTTGGATCCTAGGATTCTTTTTACTCCATTTTTTATGCTGTTCCCTGTGTCATAGGTGCAGAAAGTGTAAAGTAGACATGTCCATTGGAACGGGGCTCCCCACAATCTGTTGAGTTCTGCATTGTGTTCAGTTGTAGTTTTCAGTAATGGTCTCCATCTGCTGTATAGGAAGTTTCTTTTTCTAATGAGAGGTGGTAGATGCTCTTTTCTCTATGCATATGAATTTAGAATATTGTGAGGATGATGCTGGTCTAGCAAAATGACCTTAGTAGATTCCTTTTTAAGGTTCTTGACCTGACCATCCCTAGGAAGCTGGCTACTTTTTTATTGCCAGGCGTAATTTTGCTCTTAGTGATTGGGCCTTAAGTCACACTAAATAGCTGTTGGTTACCACTGTTTTGTGTGTGTGCACGCATGTGTGTGTGTGTGTATGTGTGTGTGTGTGTGTGTGTGTGTGTGTGTGTGTGTGTGTGTGTGTATGTGTGTGATTCCTGCACCTTTATGCATATCTTGACATGCTGGTAGTTGTCATGAATTGTGTGTGTTGCATCTAGGTAGGACTGTTCAAATGCATTCCTTCTTTAGCATCTTGCATAGTTTTTTTCTGGAACCATGGAAACTAGACCACAGGCAATGGGATTTTGTGTTAGATGCAGCTTGACTTACCCAATCCTGTATCCTAAGTATGTAGTATCTTCAACAGTAGAAAACTATAGTCACCTCCTGATAGGCAACCAAAAATTACATTGATTTGTTTTAGGAATTACATAGACTATCCTGACCATAACTTCTAAGGGAAGTTTCTCATGCTTGGTTCTGGGGTGTTTGTTAGTCTGTGGTTCTTGTGCAGAGCACTGTCCACTTAAGTGACTGAACTTCCTTTAGATTTTATATATCAAACAACCTTGGTGTTATTTATTCCTCATCTCCTTCTCCTTTTGCAATGACTCCCCTCCTCCCATCACAGCTGAAGCCGTATATCTGTATTCTACTTCTACATCCTGTCATCTATATTCCACAACTCCCTTCAGGGCCTCCACCTTTGATCCCCTTGTATCTTACCTGTTTTTGTGGTTTCTTCATGTTGCATACTCATAACTGAAGATTTGGAGCTATGAAGCACAAATGAAAGAGAATATGTAACATTGGTCTTTCTGGTACTGGGTTTCATTCAATGTAATCTTTTCTAGATTCCCCTATTGGCCTACGAGCTTCATGAGTTTGTTTTTCGTCATAGCTGCTTAGCATCCCATTGTTTGCATGTGCTCAATCTCCATTACTAATCCATTCATTGAAGGGCATTTACATTGTTTCTCTCTCTCTCTCTCTCTCTTTCTCTCTCTCGAATATTATGAAGAGGGCATCAAAGAACATTGTTGAGATGTATCTGTAGAGTGGGATTCTCTTCCTCTACAACCTCACCAGCATTTGTTTTCAGGTGTTTTGTTTTATTTTGTTTTGTTTTGTTTTGTTGAGATTTGCCATTGTGGCTGGGGTGAGCTGAAATTTCAACATTTTAATTCAAATTTCTCAAATTGCTAAGGAAGATAGACACTTTAGAGATATTTCTTCTATTGAGAACTCTATGTTTAGATTTCTAGCCTGTCCTTGGAAATGTTTGTTTCCTTGACTCTCACAATAAACTCTGTAAATTAGCAATTCGATTCAATTTGTTCATAGTTTATTACATAGGGGCTATTACCAATATGTATAGAAGAAAGGCAGGCAGACAGGGAAAGAGTTCAGTCCTAGAAATGAAAAAAAAAATGAGTCTATTAAATATACTGAGTCTGAGCTCAACAGTGGGAAAAAAACAATTTTACTTGGACAGAGTTACTGCTTTGTCATTAATTAGCACTGATGAGACAGTACTCTGGTATCAGATATTATAGATATATATAAATGGCCAGAGCCAGATGTGCTGCAAAGGCCCTTTAAAATGGAGAAGTCTGTTCTTTGACATAAACTATTTGGAAATGCTGTTTGCTAGCAAGGTAAAATGTTCTATAGAAATGAGCATATGTTTTAAAAAATTCTTTTTAATTAGACTATTTGAAGTATAGAATTCAAAGAATAAAATAACTTATTCTATTATGCATAGCTGATATAAGATGCATTTCTTTCTATCTATGCATTAAGCATACTAAATGTGTTGTAGATTTTCCTGCTGCTCCTTCTTCCAGGAACACTTATCATTTTCACGGAAAAAAAAAATCCTTTCTTACATGAGTCTGCTAAGGGTGTAGAATTTTAGACAAGACGCACTCCAGCGGTCTCTAATGCCGAAGACCCAAGACAAACAAATGGTAATTCCTTTTTTTAACTGAAAGCCATAACCCTCCTGCCATAGGCAAACCCCTAGGGCTGCTTCTCTTTGAATGTTTTTATTTGATCTTTAATAAAGCACATTAAGACTGTATGCTGCCTGCATCATACAAATCCTCCAATGCAGATTTACATCAGAGAAACCAGAAGGAGAGAACAAGTGCTCTATGGAAAGTAGAAAGTCAAGAATATCTGATGCTTTGAGCTTCTCTCCCCTATGTTCAGTCCTGAGGCATGGTGGAAAGACAATGCCTCTTATCAAGGGGCTGCCAGCCGCATGGATCTCATTAGAGATCTGGGACTGCCCCTGGCACCCTTGTCCACATCCTAGTTATCTATTATTGATGTCAGAGTTTCCTTTCTTCCTTTTCAGAATGCTTTCCCTTTACCAACCCCAACTTCCCACCTGTTCTCATTAGCAAGCTCAGGAGCTAAAAGAGAAGGGGACACTAACAAAACACAAAACCATCCTGTTCAACTCTTACCATTTCAAACAAATAAATAGACAAACAACCTCAACAATAATGACCAGAGAAAGTACTGGCCATAGTCATTTGGATTACTTATCAATTTCTGGTTTCAAGGTAGTTAGTAGGCAATGTTTGAACTTTACTATTTGTACTTACATTTATCCTTGTCTATAGAAATATAACTAAGAGATAATGGAGTAGGTGATTGAGTTGTTGAATGAACTATCTTTCTCCTGCTTACAGCTTTCTCTGACTCTTCAAAACTGTACAGTTTCAGAATGAGTGACCAGACTTTGAAAGATATTTGCACAGAAAAGTAGTAGTTCTACGTCTTGTCTTGTCTAGATTAGATCTAAAGGTCTAACCGTGTTCTGTAACTTGATAACTGACATTTCCTCGTTAAAATTCTTGCAGTGTTGTAGACAAATCACCCCTTGACTGCTACCACCTCCGAGTATGCCCGAGAGTATGCATATACTACAACTTTAGTGAGACAAAGGGAGCTGCTGCATGGACAGTCACCTTTAATGGAAATTGTAGAGGACTGTAGCCCCATTAAAAACAATAAATGGAGAGAGATACAGATCTGAGGGGTGCTGAATTAATTACTAGTTTTCATAAAGAACTAATTTTCCTTTGTTAGAATATCCAAACTACTAAGTCATTACCAGAACATGTTGTTCAGCACTGCTGTTAGCAAACACACACAAGCAACACAGAACCCAAGTGGCCAGGAGATGGTGAAGGACAGAACCCGGCCTTCCTTACAGGATGACGCATGGTGTGACATTCAGGTTTTGCTTTTAAGTAGATTTACAATGCTCCATGTAATCTTTTCCCTTCTCATTTCTACTTTTTGTCTTTTTTTCTTTTTTTATAAAATATCCTTACACATTCTCCTCCAGGCTTGTTGTTCCAGCCATTACGGTGAGTGCATGAAACCCAGAGATTGGTTGTCAACTACTGTGATGAATGAAGTTTCCGGGAAGATGCTAGAGAAGAAGTAACCAGATAATCAGCTTTTCAATCCTCTTGCCTACCTCCTCTTTCACAGCTCTGTGTCTACAAGGTTTCTATCATTCCTCATGCCAGGAATGCCTCTCCCAGGAAGACCCAGAGAAGAATAATGGAGTCTAGGCTATAACCAAGAGTAACTGCAAAAGCTGGCTATAAAATGATACTGGGAAGTGATGAAGTCAGATCATAGGACAGCTTTCAAAACAAAAATTGACTTAATAGGTGAATGCAATACAATGTGCAGACATATATTTTGAGGAAATAATTCTGCATGAGAAATCACCCTGGTACTGGTGCAGAAGCATGCAGGAGGGCAAAAGGAAATTGTGTTGTCGTATCCTACCAAGTAGCAGAAAAACAAATAAATATCAATGCCTCCTCTTAATGTTTAATTTTTATATCAGAGTAAAAGCTATTTCTGTGGCACTCATTAGGGTACTTGAACCTGGTACACATACCCTACCTCCCTCCTGCCATTGAGTTACTGGATAAATTCACCATAACAGATTGTAGACACCAGACATCACTACTATGATAAAATCATACAAAAAGAAAAGTTAGGGGCAGCTTGAAAAATTGCCCCCTAGTTGAATATTTGTTTTGTGTTGAAGTTATTAGAAACAATCTCTAGAATGAGTTTTGACAGTGATAAGAAGAGAAACATCTATTTCTGAGTGGAAATAAATAATTTCCTTTAAATCTCAGCTCTTTCACTCTGTCCAGCACCAGAAACACAGACATGGCTCAGGCAACTGAACCCAGCCTCTGTTCAGTCTGGGCTTCATTCCATGATTCAACCAATCAGATGTTTTATGGAATACTGAAGAATGCATTCCTGGGCTTGTTGGTACCCAGGAAGCAAGATACAACCTCTGTCTCCAGTGACATCTTTGGTTTCCAACAATAGCCTCATTTAAAGTTAAAGAAGATGTTCTATTTTTCTGTTCAGGTATTTACTTCCCTGAATTGTCAGAAACGTTAACAGGGTAGAGACAACATAGGCTGGGAGAAAGTAAGAAATGAAAGAAACAGGTATCCGAATCACTAAAACTTTTTTACAACTTGACCTTTTTCTTTTAGATTACATGAGCTCTGTATTTACAATATTTTCCCTAAACCAATTCCTATTTATTGCCCCAACCAACCCTCTTTCAAATTCAAAATTTTTAAAATTATTGTGATTGTGCATGTATACATGTGTATATGTGTGAGCATGCACGTGTGCATGTGCATGTTTGTGTGTGTGTACTGCAAATGGGACACACCTTTTGATAGATCTTTTCTAAAGACTTATTCTTTTTATTTTACCTGTAGGAGAAATTTTTGTATGTCTATACACTGGTATGTCTATGAGTCTCATGCGTACATGGTGCTTGCAGACATCAGAAGAGAATGTCCAATCTCCTGAGCCAAAGTTACAGGTGGTTCTGAACATAGATATGGCCCTTGGGAATCATACTCCAGTCCTCTGCAGAAGTGGCACATGCTTATAACCACTAACCAAGGAGCAATCTTTCAGGCTGCAGGGAGATCTTCCTACACACCGTAGCTTCGGGTCTTGTGAAAATAGTAGGAGTGATATGTTTAAAAGTCATCTTCTCAGGAACAGCTTAGAACTAACAACAGTGCCATGTGCTTAAAATGTTCCAAGGACACACCTCGTTATTTGTGTTTATGATTTAAAAAATAATAATAAGGAAGGAAGGTAAGGGGGGATCAGAGAGACTGCAGTTTGGGCGGCGACTCTGCAAGTATTCACTGTTTACCAAGAAAACAGAAGAGCAGGAAAGGAAATCTGGGGCAAAATAAGGGTTCTTCGGAAGGGGCACCTTACATGCACAGGGTGTTATTTCAATGTTTCACAGAGATGAGCTTTGAGTTTGAGCACAGGAACAATAAGAAGACTATTTGGTTATGTGAACAGGCTTTTATTCCCTCTACTTTTATAAAAGGCATCAAGTAATTTTATGGCATCAATAACTCTTGTTTATATATTTCTGAACAGTGACCTCCTGGGAAAGATGGCATTCACTTGGGTACAGCCATAAAATGCACAATTTGTATCTGAAAACCAAAACTTGACAGCGAGTGGCTTGTATCTTTTTTTTTTTTTAATCAAACAATTCTGAGGGAAAAAATACATTTTTCATTTTTATAGCTGGGAACAGGGTATCACATAACGAGGATACAGCTTCTCAGTTGTGAAAAATGACGGCAGGAATGGCTGCAAGCAATAAATCCACCCCCACACCCACACACTCACAAAATGTTGCAGGTTTTACGTCATGTATATCTTTCCTAAGGCAGCCTTAAGCTACGTGGAAATATATGTTGTCTTGAGGAGGAAAGGGTCTAGAGAGCTAGAGTTAAGTGCCAGCTTTTGCCCTGGACAAGATCTCATAGCTGCAAATTGTGACCATAGCTCCATAGGATCCGTCGTCAACGTAGCTAAATGCTCTCTTTTGCATTCCTGATTTGGGCACAGCAGAATCTGACTCAGAAGCAGTATTGACACCGTCTTTCAGGATGAAGTGACTTGTAATACTATTGCTTTCTTACACTAATCCAATTTGGCATGTTGCTCAATAATGAGAATGTATTAACCCAATTATAACAGCCATAATTGGAAGATGTTTCTCATGAGTTAAAATTAATGTAATGGGTAGTTGTTTCTATAAATTTACATAATATAATTGTTATGATTCTGATGACAAAATATAAATTTGGCTGTATTTAGTTAATTAATCATAAATGAATGTTTGAGTTTCTGTAAATAAATGTAGCTAAATGTGCAGGATGATGCATTTACTATTTTTTAGACTAGCTTCATAGTAAGTCCAACTGGGGCCAAGTTCTCATTGATCACCCACATTCCCATAATACTCCTGGTTGTGTGTCAGAGGCCAAGCCTGACTCACCTCACTTTCCTCTCCCTCCTTTGGGTTGATAGCACTTGCACACTCAGCTCCTCTGCTCTTCTTTCCCAACTGGGCTTTCCCAGGGTCAGTCATGAACACTTCAGTGAGAGTTGTCAGTGCCCAGCATGAAGCATTCCTCCAACCATATAGTGAAAAGCTTTGGTGTAGGAATGGAATATCAGCTGTCTGAAGGAAATATGCCTAAGTTAAAAAATAATGGTCATGTCTAAGGTTTTCCAAAGCAACTCAGACAGTCAGCTATTCTTTCTTTCCCTGGTCAGGGCATCCTCACATGTCTAATAAACAAGTAATCTACACACATGATTACTGCGTGTTAAGTAAAAGAAACACATGCAAATGTAAGGGAATGTTGTCTTTGGTGTGTTGTAGGCTGTGAGATAGCAGGAGCTAGAATGGGGGGCTTACCTCTGTACATACAGTCATGTAGACACTAAGAAGGGACCTTTGGTACTCAATTGGCTTTGGACTCATTTTCTCATCTCTCTTATTCATGAAGACCTTTTTGCTTTTGAAGTTTTCTCTTAAATTCGATTTAAATTGTGTATATACTATTAAAATGTGTATATACAACATATTGTGTATACATAATTATTCAAATACTATTATTAATTCTTACCTTGAAATCTATAAGATCCTATAAGATATAATCATTTTTAAAATCATCTTTAATCCTTTTTATATTCTAGTTGTTATTCCTGCTCCCAGTCTACCCTCTGACAGTCTCTCATCCCATTCCTCCTCTCATATCTCTAAGCAGATGTCCCCACCTTCCACCCTGCCATTGGGCCGCACATCTCTCAAGGGTTAGGTGTATCTTCTCTCATTGAGGCCAGACCAGGCAGTTCTCTACTGTATATGAGTCGGGTGCCTCATACCAGCTAGTGTATGCTGTCTGGTTGGTTGCTCAGTGTCATAGAGATCTCAGGGGTCCTGTATAGTTGAGATTGCTGGTCTTCTTATGGGGTTGCCCGCCTCCTCCTCTTCAGCTTCTTCCAGCCTTTCCCTAATTGAACCACAGGGGTCCCAGTTTCTGTTCATTGGTTGGGTATAAATATCTATATTTGGCTCAGCTGTTGGACCTCTAAGAGAGTAGCCATGCTAGGCTCCTGTTTGCAAGCACAACATAGCATAATCATCTTTTCATTAGGTAGTAAATCCTGGTGCAGTTCTTGGAAAATTTTCAATTAATTTAGGGTCTTTGGGGGAAAAATGCTAAAAATAAAAAAAAAATCAAACAAACAAAAACTAAGATGCTAAACAGATGAGGTAAATGTGTCATACTCAGTCCAAGTTAGCATTAAATGTATTCATACCACTGTTTTGGTATAAGACTGAAAATTTAAATTTCCCAAATTGAAAACCTTCCTGTTGTGCCTTGTGGCAAAAGCTCTGTTATGCTAAACTGAGATCTCTCTTCTGAGCACTTATGTAGAAGAATGAATATTTTTCCCCCAGAGGAAATAAGAGGCATACTCTAACATTCTGATTCTGTGGAGCTGGGTCTCTAACTTTTATTTATTAGATATTCTATATTTACATTTGAGATTTTATCCTTTTACCTCACCCTGCTTCCATCCCCCCTTCATTTGTATTCACAAAGGTGCACTCCCTTCTGATACCCCTCTCCACCCCATTGCCTTGTCATTCCTCTACATTGGGAAAACATGCCCTCTCTAGAACAAAAGCCTCTTCTCACACTGATGCCAGACACTGTTATCTTCAGCTACATACACAACTGGATCAATAGGTCTCTCAAAGTGTGCACAAAAGTTGGTGTTTTACTCCGTGGGAGTTTTGGAGGGTTTGGCTTGTTGATATTGTTCTTATCTTCCCCTTTTAGCTCCTTAGGTCCTTTCTTTAGCAACCTCATTAGGATCCACAAGTTCAGACCAATGGTTAGCTGCAAGCATACTCAGCTGTATCTATATGACTCTAGCATAGTCCCTGAGGGGCATCTCTGTCTGGTTCCTGCCAGTAAGTATATTTTGGGATCAGCTATAGTGCTTGGATTTAGTGACTGCACATGTGAGGAAGCTTCTGAGTGATCTTTTCTTCAAACTCTGTTCCTCTATTTTATCCTTGCATTTCCTACCATTAAAGTTTTGTTCTCTTTTCTAAGAAGGACTGGGGCATCCCCATTTTGGTCTTCTTTTTTTTTTTTTTTTTTTGAGCGTCATAATGTCTGTGAATTGTTTCTTGGGTATTGGGTATTTCAAGCTTTCTGGGGGCTAATATCTGCTTATCAGTGAGTGCATATCATGTGTGTTCTTTTGTGACTGAGTTACCTCATTCAGGATGATAGTCTCTAGTTCCATCCATTTGCCTACAAATTTCATGAAGTCATTGTTTCTAATAGTTTAATAGTAGTCCATTGTATAAATGTACCACACTTTTTGTATCCACTAATTTGTTGATGGACATCTGGCTTCTTTCTAGCTTCTGGCTATTATAAATAAGGCTGCTAGGTACATGGTAGAGAATATGTCTTTGTTATTTTGGAACATCTTTGGAGTATATGCCCAGGAGTGGAATAGCTGGGTCTTCAGGTCAAATTTTCTGACAAACTGCCAGACTGATTTCCAGAGTTGTTGTACCAGCTTACAACCCCACCAACAGTGGAGGAGTGTTCCTCTTTCTTCAAGTCCTCACCAGTATTTTTTTTTTTTTTAATCTTAGCCATTCTAACTGGTTTGAGGTGGAATCTCAGGGTTGTTTTGATTTACATATTGCTGATGACTAGGAATGTTGAGCATTTCTCTAGGTATTTCTCAGACATTCAATGTTCTTCAGCTAAGAATTCTTGATTTAGCACTGTACCCCATATTTTAATAGGAGTATTTGATTCCCTATACTCTAGCTTCCTGAGTTCGTGGTATATATTGGGTATTAGCCCTCTATCAGATGCAGAATTAGTACAGATCCTTTCCCAATCTGTAGGCTGCCGTTTTGTCTTCTTAAGAGTGTCCTTAGCCTTACACAAGCTTTGCAATTTCATGAGGTCCCATTTGTTGATTCTTGATCTTAGAGTATAGGCCATTGTTATTCTGTTCAGGAATTTTTCCCTTGTGTTCTAAGCTCTTTCCCACTTTCTCTTCTAATAGATTCAGTGTACCTGGTTTTATGTGGAGATCTTTGATGCACTTGCACTTGAGCTTTTATAGGAAAGGGTCAATTTGTATTAGTCTGCATGCTGCATTAGTTTGCATTAGACTGCCAGTTGTACCAACACCATTTGTTGAATAGGCTGTCTTTATTCCGTTGAATGTTTTTAACTCCCTTGTCAAAGATCAAGTGACCATAAGTGTGTGGGTTTATTTCTGGGTCTTCAATTTTGTTCCATTGATCTACTTGCCTATCTCTATTCCAATACCATGCAGTTTTTATCACAATTGCATTGTAATATAGATTGAGAGAGCGATGATGATTCCCCGAGAAGTATTTTAATTCTTGAGAATAGATTTCACTATTTTAGTGTTTTTATCATTTCTGATGAATTTGCAAATTGCTCTTTCCAATGATAGGAAGAATTTAATTGAAATTTTGATGGGGATTTCATTGAATTTGTAGATTGCTATTGGCAAGATGGCCATTTTTACAATGTTGATCCTTCAAACTGATGAGCATGGGAGATATTTCCATCTTCCAAGATCATCTTCAATTTTCTTCTTCAGATTCTTGAAGTTATTGTCATACAGATCCTTCACTTGCTTTGTTAGGGTCACCCCAAGGTATTTTTTAGTCTTTGTGACTATTACGAAGGATATCGATTCTCTATGTTCTTTCTCAGCCTATATATCCTTTGAGTAGAGGAAAGAGGTTGATTTGTTTGATGTAATTACATATCTAGCCACTTTTCTGAAGGTGTTTATCAACTATAGAAATTCTCTGGTGGAATTTTTGGGGTTACTTAAGTATACTATCATATCATCTGCAAATAGTAATATTTTGACTTCTTCCTTTCCAATGTGAATCACTTTGACCTATTTTAGTTGTCTAAATGCTCTCCGGGACTTCCAGTACTATATTGAATAGGTAGAGAGTCAGTGACTAGTTTCTGCTTTTAATGGGATTGCTTCAAGTTTCTCTCCATTTCGTTTGATGTTGGCTACTGGTTTACTGTGTATTGCTTTTACTATGTTAATGTATGGGCCTTGGATTCCTGATTTTTCTAAAACTGTTATTATGAAGGGGTGTTGAATTCTGTCAGTTGCTTTCTCAGCATCTAGTGAGATGATCATGTGGTTTTTTTTTCCTTTGAGTTTGTTTATATGGTAGATTATGTTGATAGATTTCTGAATGTTGAACCATCCCTGAATCCCTGGGATAAAGCCTACTTGGTCATTGTGGATGATAGTTTTGATGTGTTCGTGGATTTGGCTTGCAAGAATTTTACTGAGTATTTTTACACCGATGATCATGAGAGAAATTGGCCTGAAGTTCTCTTTCTTTTTAGTGTCTTTGTGTGGTTTAATTTTGAGCATAATTGTGGCTTCAAAGATCAAGTTCGGTAGTGTTTCTTTTTAATCTAGCTTGTGGAATAGTTTGGAGAGTATAGGTATTTGTTTTTCTATAAAAGTCTGATAGAATTCTCTACTAAACCCATCTGGTCCTGGGCTTTTTTTTTTTTTTTTTTTTTTTTTTTGGTTTGGAGGTTTTTGATGACTTCTTCTATTTCTTTAGGTGTTATGGACTGTTTAGATGGTTTATGTGATCCTCATTTAATTTTGTTGTCTGGTATCTGTCTAGAAATGTGTCCATTTCTTTCAGGTCTTCTAGTTTTGTTGTGTATAGGCTTTTGTAGTAGGATCTGATAATTTTGTTAATTTCCTCAGTTGCTGTTGTTATGTCTCCCCTATCATTTCTGATTTTGTTAATTTGGATACTCTCTCTTTGCCCTCTAGTTAGTCTGGCTAAGGGTTTATCAATCTTGTTGATTTTCTCAGAAAACCAGCTCTTTGTTTTGTTTATTCTTTAAATGGTACTTTTTGTCTCTATTTGGTTAATTTCTGCTCTGAGTTTGATTATTTCCTGCTGTCAACTCCTCTTGGGTATATCTGCTTCTTTTTGTTCTAGAGCTTTTAGCTGTGCTGTCAAGCTGCTAGTGTATGCTCTCTCCAGTTTCTTTTTGGAGGCACTCAGAGCTATGAGTTTTCCTCTTAGTACTGATTTCATTGCATCCCACAATTTTGGGTATGTAGTGATATCTTTTTTGTTAAATTCTAAAAAATCCTTGATTTTGTTCTTTATTTCTTCCTTGACCATGTTATCAATGAGCAGAGCATTGTTCAGCTTCCATGTATATGTGGGCTTTTTGTTATTTTTGTTATTATTAAAGACAAGCCATAGTTCATGGTGATCTGATAGGATGCACGGGAGTATTTTGATCTTCTTGTATCTATTAAGGCATGTTTTGTGACTGACTATATGGTCAATTTTGAAGAAGGTACCATGAGGTGCTGAGAAGAAAGTATATATTTCTTGTTTTTGGATGAAATGTATTCTAAATATCGGTTAATTCCAGTTGGTTCATAACCTCTGCTAGTTTTGCTGTGTCTCTGTTCAGTTTCTGTCTCCATGATCTGTCCACTGATGACAGTGTTGTGTTGAAGTCTCCCAATATTATTGTGTGTGGTGTAATGTATGCTTTGAGCTTTAGTCAGGTCTCTTTTATAATGCCCTTGTATTTGGAGCATAAATGATAAAGATTGAGAGTTCATCTTGATAGATTTTTTTCTGTGATGAGTAAAAAGTGTCCTTCATTATCTTTTTTGATAAATTTTGGTTGAAAATCTATTTTATTTGATATTAGAATAGCTATACAAGCTTGATTGCTGGGCATATTTGCTTGGACTTTTTTTTTTTTTTTTTTTTTTTTTTTTTTTTTTTTTTTTTTTTTTTTTTTCCCCTAGCTTTTTACTCTGAGGTAGTGTTTGTCTTTGTCTCTAAGATGAGTTTCCTATATGCAGCAAAATGATGGATCCTGCTTACATATCCAGTCTGATAGTGTATGTCTTTTGTTTGGGGTATTGAGTCCATTGAAGTTAAGAGAGATTATGGAAGAGTGAATTTTGTTTCCTCTTATTTTTGTTGTTAGAGGTAGACTTATGTTCCTATGCTTTTCTCCTTTTGGTTTCCTTGCATGATGATGATGATGATGATGATGATGATGATGATGATGATTTGCTTTTTGTTTAATGTAGTTTCCATCCTTATGTTGGATTTTTCCATTTATCAGTTTTTTGTAGAGCTGGGTTTGTGGATGGATATTGTGTAAATTTTGTTTTGTCCTGGAATATCTTGGTTTCTCCATCTATGGTGATTGAGAGTTTTGCTGGATATAGTAGCCTAGGCTGGCATTTGTGTTCTCTTAGGCTCTGTAAGACATCTTCGCAGGATCTTCTAGCTTTCATAGTCTCTGTTGAGAAGTCTGGTGTAATTCTGATTGGTCTGCTTTCATATATTACTTGTTCTTTTTCCCTTAGAGCGTTTAGAATTCTTTCCTAGTTTTGAATAGTTGGTGTTTTAACTATTATGTGTTGGGAGGAGTTTCTTTTCTGGTCCAATTTATTTGGAGTTCTGTAGGCTTCCTTTATGTTCATAGTCATCTCATTCTTAAGGGCAGGGAATTTTTTTTTTATGATTTTGTTGAAGATATTTACTGTGCCTTTTAGTTAATATTCTTTGCCTCTTCTATACCTATTATCCTTAGGTTTGGTCCCCTCATTGTGTCCTGGATCTCCTGGACATTTTGGGTTAGAAGCTTTTAGGTTTTTGCATCTTCTCTAACTGTTTTTTCTATATTTTCTATGTTTCCTTTTGGCCCTTGAGATCCTCTTTTTTAATCTCTTGTAGTCTGTTTGTCGTCTGTTGGTGATGCTTGCGTCTGTGACTTCTGATTTCTTTCTTTCTTCCTTTCCTTTTTTTAAATTTTGGTTTTCTATCTCCAGGGTTGTCTCTTTTTGTATTTTCTTTATTGTTCCTATTTTTGTGTTCAATTCCTTTATCTGTTTGGTTGTTATTTCCTATAGTTCTTTGAGTGATTTCTCCTGATTCTCCTGTAATTGTTTAAGGGAGTTATTTATGTGTTTCTCCAAGATCTCCATCATCATCTTGAAGTATGAATTCAAGTCTAAGTCTTGTTTTTCTGGTGGATTTGCCAATCCCCTACTTCCTTTGGTGGGAGTGCTAGGTTCTGATGTTGCCAAGTTGTCTTGGTTTTCATTGCTTAGGTTCTTTTGTTTTCCTCTTGCCATCTTGTTGTCTCTGACTGGAGCCTTTCTCTTGTGTGGATTTGAGGGCCTGTAGGCTCAGGAAGAAAATTCCTTCTGGATGTTGTCTCTTTGTGGGCAGGCAGTGAGTTCTGATTGCAGTGGCTCCATTCTGTGTCTGTGTGCTCAGTTAGGCAAGTTCTTGCAACATTTCTCTGGGGGCTCAGCCATGTGCAAGCTTGTTCTGAGTCTTGAAGGCAGTCGCCTGGCCCTCTCACAGGATAAGAAAGGACCAGATCCCAGAGTGCACCACTCTAGCTGTCCTCCAGGAGTTCCAGGCTACTCCTCCGCGGACAGCCTGTATGGAGTGTATGTGGCAAGCTCCCTGTGGGCTCAGGTGGAAGAGCACTTGCAAAGCTGTTTCAGGGTCTCGGCTGTCTGCGGGCGGGTTCCAAGTCTTGATGGAAGTCACCTGGCTCTATCGATGGACCAGAGACAACTGGACCTCCCAGTTCACCTCCCTATCTGCTCAGGAGATCACTAGGTATTTCCTCTTGGCACAGCAGGTGAGGGTATGTGGCAGGCTTATGGCTTACCGTGGGCTCAGGTGGGAGAGTTCTGATTGCAGTGACTCCATTCTGTGTCCATGTGCTCAGTTAGGCGAGCTCTTGCAAGGTTTCTCTGCGGGCTCAGCCGTGTGCAGGTGGGTACTGAGTCTTCTGCATCAGGTTTTAAAGTATACAAAATCCTTCCACTTAGGATGGGAAGCATTCCTGCAGCCCGTTGGAGCACCCAGGGAACTTTGGGCAGGTGGGCCACCAGTTCCAATGCAACTGGACAGGGTCTGGCCTTGGGCCAGAAACGTGCACCCCCAGGCAGTTCTGCTGCTTGAACATTGAGAGTTCTGGGCAGCCCCTCCCGGGGTAGAACATGGGCAGAAGTTGACTCCCTCTTCTGCTTAGCATGGAAAGTATTCTTCTTCTTTTTTTTTTTTTTAAATTGAACTACTTTATTTTAAAAAAACAAAGATAAATGTACAGATTTTAAGCATTTATGCATAAAAGTATGTGAATACATTTTTGTCAGTATTTGTTTTTTTTTTTAAAGGTTTGATAGTATGCATTAAAATCTTACTAGTTACAATGAGCATAAAGTACATGTAAAACAAAATGTAACCTGGAAATAGTCAAAGTTTTCTTGGTGTGTAAAGATTAAGCATAATGGTTTTCCATTTTCTTTTTTTTTTCTGGCCTTTGTTTTTTCTTGAACTTTATATAGTCTGTGAGTTGTTTCTGGGGTATTCAGAGATTTCTGGGGTTAGTATCCAATTATCAGTGACTGCATATTATGTCTGTTCTTTTGTGACTGGGTCATCTCACTCAGGATGATATTCTCTAGATGCATTCATTTTCTTATAAATTTCATAAAGTCATTGTTTCTGATAGCTGAGTAGTACTATATTGTGTAAAGTGTTCTTGTGGTTCTTCAGAGTTCCCAGGACCGGTGTGCTGGTGGGCTGCCCATCCCAACGCAGCTGGGCCGGGTCTGGGTCTCCAACTTTTAACTACATCAGTTATACTGTCTTTGTTTCTCTTGGTTGCAAACCTTATATCTCTTATATTGATAAGCAAGATAAACAGTGAGAATTCCTATAATTTCTAAATTGTGACTACTGAAACATCCAATTTTATATACATTTATTGATTTACGAAGGGTAAAACATTTTCATTAAAATTTATAAAATTTAAACCAAGAGAAATTAATTGTGATGTAAGTGGCATACACAAAGAATAAGATTTTTAAATTTAATTGGAGTTTTATTATATAATATAACCATTACTAACTGAAACTGAAATGATTTTCAAATAAAATTTTGAATGAGAAGATTGCTCTGTAATATTTTTTAAACACAATGATGAGAATTTAAATAGATCTGTAACATTCAATCTGGAAAGATACACAAGAATATTAGCAAAATTGGAATAAAAATATCCTAATGACTTCAAAGTCAAATGTGAACATCAATAGAGTACCGTATAGCATGGTCTCAAAATGTAAAAAGACCACAGGTTTCCATGGGCAATGTTGAAACAGAAGAAGTATAGGAAAATACCATTGTGATAGTTTGCATATGTTTGGCCCAGGGAGTGGCACTAATAGAAGGTGTGGTCTTGTTGGAGAAGGTGTGTCACTCTGGGGGTGGGCTTGGAGACACTCCTCCTAGCTATCTAAAGATGCTCAGTCTGTTCCTGGCTTCCTTTGAATGAAGATGTAGAACTCTCAGCTCCTCCTGCATCCATGCCTGGATTCTGCCATGCTTCTGCCTTGATACTGAACTGAACCTCTGAACCTTTAAGCCAGCCTCAATTAAATGTTTTTATTTATAAGATTTGCCTTGGTCATAGTGTCTGTTCACAGAAATAAAACCCTAACTAAGACAACCATTATCACCTTCTAGGTAAGATTTTTCAAAATTTAATAAAATACTCCCCAAAAATTAAAAACTTTTTATTGATATTGTTTAAAAAAAAGTCTCATATCTTAAAGCATGCTCACCAAAAACCTATAACCAGAATGAATACATGTACACCTGAAAATGAAAGAAAAAAAAAACACTCCCTTTCCACCTCCAACAAAACTACTTACTAAAGCCTAAGAACACTTAATAAAGATGTCAACCATACAGTCAAAATCAGCACAAGAAATCTAAATGAAATATAAGTTTATATATAAATATAAAAATATATAAGTATATATAAATATATCACAGGTTACAATGCTTAAAACCAGTACATTATCTGGGCATGGTGGTATATACTTTTTATCTCAAAACTTGGGAGGCAGAAGAAGGCAAATCTCTGTCTAAAAATAATAAATGAAAATAATAGAATCCAGTGAATTAAAATCAAAGAGCATATCAAAAAGGAAAAATGTATATACATGTTTGCATGTGTGCATGACAGAGACAGGGAGAGCAAGAGCACAGACTCATTTATTACCAGCAGTTTTATGTTTCCATAGTTACTTTAAAACATATTTTGTTTATCTATAAGAGCTGCACAGGTATGCGCATACTTTAGTAAATCCCCTTAAGAAACACAACTGAAAGTGAATATATATGTCCACAAAAACACACATGACAACTCTTCTCAATAGCCTTATTAATGACTGCCTCAAAATAATTATCAAAAAGGAGCACATTGCCATAAATCTCCACAGGATACTACATAGTATCAAAATGAAATAAACTCCAAGAGAATACAATAGTGATGACCTCACAGGTATATCATCGATGAACAAATCCACAAAAAAAGGTTATGCATTTTGGTTCTAGATTTATACACTCCAAAAGAGGTCAAAGGTATGCACACTATTAAGAATTGACAGGTTTCCTTGACTGGAGTGAGGGGTGACTTACGACATTATAGTAGATGAGGAAGAGAATATTCGATACCTGAAAGCCGATCACATAATTGTTTTCTCTTTTCTGAAGACTGAATTCCATTTGCTTCTCTTGGAGATTGATATAGTTTTCTTTTATGAGTTGGTATATTGCAGGAAAAATAGCTCACATGCAACAGACTTTCAGGAAACTAAAAATAATGTGTTCTTAATTTCTTTGCATCCTTTTTCCTGATGCCTGTTATATGGGAAAGTAAGAAGACAAGCTCATAACTACAGAGAAGCATTCTATAAGACTTCCTCTTTTCTTACTCTTCCTGTTACATGCCTGGCATTTGCTGTGCAAAGTACATCTTCTCTGCCTGGAGTGGGAAAGAAAATGAGAGTCTTCAGTGCCTAAAATCATCAAAAAGTGCTCTATCCCCCTTAGCTGTGGAGAAGGCGTGGCCTGTGATAAGAACTTTAATTTTTACTGTCATTATCATGAAGAACAAGTATGCTAAACTCCAGGTAGGTTGCTTGATTTGTGTCAGCTGAAACTTGTTGCTTGGTTGCACAGCTAGAAAAAGTATTCCAGACGCCCAAATGGACAACTAAAGGTCTGTAGAAAGCTATTGGACCATGACTCTATAATTAAGAGGAATCTAGCTCTTTGGCTAAGGGTTTGCTGCAGAACAAATGGGGGAAATGTGTTGTACCACTCCATCTCTCCACTCTGAAGTATGTGAAGTACATATACATCTGAACATGAAGACCGAACAGTCAGCTGAGTTATACACAGAAGCGCTTAGCTGAATGAATGACACGCTGTTTCCCAGCTTGTCTGGATATGGCTTTGCTTCTGTGATGTGCACAGGGAATTGATAACTGCAGACCTGAGAGCCCAGGGTGCTGGTTACACGGGAATGCCACCCCTCTCCCAGCACTGCATTTGCTGGAAGTGTGTTCTTTATAGGGAGAATTCCTAGGAATCTAATCAGGATTTTAAATATGGGGATACAAATATAGGAAAGTTTATTTTATACTGTCTATACTTCTTCCTGATAATACCCTTTCTCCTTCATCTTGCTTCATTCTCTTTATAGTTTTATTCCTAATATCTACTAAATTTGGCTATCTACTAGAATTGAATCAACTAACGAGATAATGCATGCTTGACACTGTTGACTGATCATCATTTCTCACAGTATTGAGTTTTTTAAATTAATAGCTATAATTATCCACTTCAAAATGCATCAGCCATTATTGAACAAAGGGGAAAATTTAAAGCTCTTTTGTAATTTCAATTCCCCCTCTTCTTCTTGCTTCTCCCTTTTCTCATCCTCTTCTTCCTCCCCATCTTCCTCCTCCTCCTCTTCTTCATCTCACTATTAGAGATTCAAGTCAGGGATTTGCATATACCAGACAAGTGCTCTGCTGCAGTCACATATTCTAGTACATTTTCCATATAGTTTTCTCCATTATCTTATAAAACAGGCATGGTTTTCATGGCTACATTAAACATTGTTTCCAAAAACACGTTTTGGAAAATGAAGAGCCTGTATCAGTTATTCTGCATGCTTTCCTTGTTCCTGCAACATGGAAAGTTTCCTCCCAGAATCCTCACCAGCATCATTAGATCAAAAGAGGAATTTATAAAAGCCACTGATAACATCAGGTATTATTCCAGGTTTGTTTCCTACTAAACTGAAAATTAAATAATGCCCCAGAGAGGGGTGGGCTTGTGCATATCTAGACGATTTTTATGAGTGACTCAATCAGGCTCAGCATATTTCAGGTTGCAGCTTACACACTTCATTAAAACTCCATTAACTTCACCTCCTAAGCAAAATGGTGATTTTGGGATTTGAGGATTGGAGGCATTTTCTTGAGAACTGCAAAGTACTGGCTTCATAGGCCTTCTACTTAAAGTGAACTCTTTTTATGGACATAGTGGTGATGAATTTCGCAGAGGTTTGAGACAAAGAAATATGTGCTCAGGGTCTAGAGACAGGAACATATGGTATCTTTTATTTCCTTGATTGCTACTTCCCCATATGTGTGTGTCGTTCATTTGAGTCCATACCAAAAATAAATAATGAAACCTCCTCAGATGTAGATAGATCGTCTGTCCTTGCTTGTGGGATGATTGTTCTCCAGTGCTTATGATATATTACACACAAGGGAGGGAAGTCTCCTGAATGGTTATGTATAAGAACTCTTCATCAAAGGCAACCTCATGACATTGCCTGTGCAGTGTAAGGCCTTGTGCCATTTTAAGCCTTCAGAAGGATTCTACTAACTCAAGTTACTGGCACTGCTGAATGACTGAAACTATTTTGGGTATATGGAAACACATATACTCACATATACTTTTACATTACTTGGTAGGTACCATAGTTATCTACCTGTTTATCGGCCTAAATACAGAAACCAACAAGTGGTGAATCTTCAAAACCATACAGACTGGCCTGTCTTCTCTTAAGACTGTGGGTCTGGTGTCTGATTTCTTAGCTATGCACTCTTCCTAAAGCTACAGATATATGGCATATAGAGGAAAAAGTAACAACAACAGAACAAATAATGTGTTGGGAAATGGGATGTCATGGTTCTTTCAGAGTTAAGAAGGGAAGTAGAGGCTAGGAACGTAGTTCAGTTGATAGACTGCTTTGTATGAACAAAGCCTGAATTTGAACTTCAGCACTAAAGAAAGGGGTGTGTTCTAAAATGGAACTCTTATAACATTATGTTTTTTCTTGTAACTATGGTGGTAGGTGCTTCTAGGAAATCCTTTCATTGTTCTGCACTTTGGTTCACATTCTTTGAAGCCTATTGTATATGTAAAGACATGTATTTTAAGTGAATAGAGTTTATACTACACTTATCTTGCTTTGCTTTCCTTTAACTCCTTTGTTGGCTATCTAAAGAAATCATAAGTTAGTAAATCAGGTAAAAATAAATTAATTAGGCAGCCTGGAGTTTTTTTATCTCTCATATTATAATTATATGTTCTATACTCTTCCAGAAAATTATATGAGATATTGTCTCACTCTGGCATTGCCACTTTCTTTGAGCAAAGATATCCTACTTGGGACCAATGTGATTCATTCAATCAATGAAACTGGGGGACTGCTTGTCATTCTGTAGGATCACTCTCAGTCCTTCTATACCTCAATTTCTGTTTTTGTCAAGGTGACAAACTAATATCCACAATGAGAGTGACTATCAAGACACGATAACCAGCACACAGTATTTTCTCAGTCCTTATACACCATAGATAGGGGCTGGGATAGTCCTGAGTCCTTAGATAAGTAACGGAACTTAAAGTACACGGCATACAGTAAAATAAATGGAATTGGAGGAAAGATAGACCTGGCGAGGTTCACTGGCTCGTTGATAGCTGCATTGGGAACGAACGCAGCTAGCTAGCTCTTGGATTTGTGGAGAAACCGGGTCACCTGGAGCAGAGTAGGCAGATAGATGAGAAATAGTGCTGAACAGGTCAGAAGGATGGGGAAACTGCCTGCAGGCTGATTTTGTGATGAGCTAGCCTGGCATGGAAGGTGAGTACTCACTAAGTGGCCAGAAAGTTAGAACAGAAAAACTGGCTGTAGCTACTGCAATTGGGCTCCTCTAAAACGCAAAAAGATTTACTTACACAGCATGCCTAGTTACTTGGCCCATTATTTAATTGTGAAATTGTGTTTCAGTCATTTAAATTCAGTCACTCATTGTGAATTGTGCAGTTATTTTAAAGGAATGACTGGTTTTAAATACCAGGAAATCATTTTTTTTTTTTTTTTTTTTTTTTTTTTTTTGCTACAGCTTTTCTTAGACAATCTTGTGAATGAACAAAGGAAAAAAATTAATTCCAATTATGTGTCTAGATGCTGAATGCTTCGTTCATACACTAAGGCTCAATGTCCTTCAGGAAAGGTGAAAAAACTATGACGTTATGCCATTTCTGCATCAGGCCATGATCCTTTCTCACAAGTCTTCAGTATCACAAAGCTTCACATGCTTCACCACTATTTCTGCTCAGGTCAGTTTTTTCCAAATAGGATGTTTCCAAGCTGTGCCTAATTCTCAAGAAGGTCCTCTTGATAGAAAAGCCAACCATTACACAGCAAACTAGGTCATAATATTTTTATTCACATTGTTCTTTATATACATCACATTCATTTTAATGACCTATAGATAATTGGCACCATGAAATCTGAAGGGACTGTGGAATGAAAAGCTACAGCTGGACTGTGTTTATTTGGACTGGAGCCTTGGAGCTGACCTGGGCAGTTCTGAAAAACAGCTGGAGATGAATATGAAAGCCAGAATGGCTGGAGCCACAGTATCATGGGAACTAATACACATTTGTGGTTTTTCCCTCTGTTTTCCTTAGAAAAATGTTAAATATGATGCTCAATCTGCAATCTTACAAAGGCGGCTACTGTTCATTGGCTGATGCTAAGCTAGACCCAGAAGTCTTCTATGCACTTCTTCCCTTTATTTTCAAGCACAGTTACTAGGTAGGTTTAATGCATATGATGGCATGTATGAAACTGGGTGCAAATCTCAGTGTGTGTGTGCACAAGGACAGAGACACCCTCTTTCTATTTAGGTCTAGCAATGACTAGTTAGCACCCGTGTATATGGGGAACGTTTACTTTGAACCACTTCTTGGAAGTAGATATTTAAAATTACTGAAGTGAGTAGTACCATTTCTCCCACCCACTTTTTCTGGAAATATTCTTAAAAAAGAAACTCTAAATTTATTTTTTATTTTTATTTTATTATTTTACTTTATTTATTTTAACATTTTCAAAACAAGGTCTTCTTTTATTCCTTGTGGACCTCAAAGACAGGGTAAACATATGAATGCTACTGAATTTATTATCTTTATGCCTCTACTGCTAAAATGCTCTGATTGCAGACATGCTACCATTTATAGTTTAAAGAGTGTTGGAATTGGAATCCAGAGTGTCATGCATGCTAAGTGAGCACATTGCCAATTGACCTACATCCCCAAGCCAGACACTGCGTTTTAATTCCTTCTTTATCCCTCAAGGCAAGTTGGTGCTTTTTTAAAGTCATTAACTCAAACTGGTAATATATTTTTAAATTTGGGATTAAAAGAGGAAATGATGTTTAGATATAATTTTGAGAAAAGTTGTTGGGTTCTGAAATTGTGAATGTAGTTATATTCTGAAGTATAGGTTATATAAAATGATGATATAATATATTCAGAGAGTTGAAGAAGAGAGAATATTAAATTTTCTGTCCAGGATATAAGAAGGCAATAAATAGAAGTCCCTTTCCTATGATTGACTGCAAATGAAAGAACCTGAATCGGAGTCAATGAGAAAATGATATCAATTGATGATCAGGGTAATAAGAAGAACTGCTCAGAAACAGGTGAGCATCTTGCCTGTGAAGTTTGAGTCTGAATATCCCTGGCCTTCCATTTCTCATCTGGAGGACATGCTTTGTTTTTCAGTCACAGGGACACAGTGAAGGTCTTTGCATTCATTACATGCTGCTTCTCCTCCTTTCTTTTATTCTTAGCCAACAAACAAACAAAAAAAAAAGAAGTTTATTGATATATGGCCCCATTAAATACAAATCTTGGAACTCAATTCCATTAACACGAACTAATACAAATCTTTTAACACATTCTATTAACATTCTTATTGGTTCCTAAAAAGAATTCATTTGTACTCTTTCTTTCCCACCATTCCACGTGCAGCATAAAAGGGGTTGTTTCCATTCCAAATAAGAAAACGTGTTTAAAAAAAAAAGACAGCATATTAAAACAAGGAGTCGATGACTATTAATTTCTATTTCAAATTCATGAAGCAAAAATTCATTAACTGCCAGTGTATTAGGACCAACACGCACAAAGTCACTAAGTTTTGGAAATTTAACTAATATTTTAAAATAGAGCTAACTTGTTTAACTTTGTGGGAGTGGGGTCCTGTAGTTAGACAATCCACTCTCTGACTCTGTGATCAGAAATAAGGATGCCCTTGTCAAAATGTCTTACTTTCTGGAGAAAAATTAGTCACTTGTGCAAGCAAGGATTCCAAATACCTCATTTCTCAAATGATGAACAGCTCCAGTTTTTCCAGATATATGCCTCCTTGAACTTTGTATTCACAAGTGCCATCCTAAACCGCAAACATGTTCTGCCTCTGCCAAGTACCATTTAACATCCCCACCCAACCCCAGTTTGGGTGAACTCAGTTAATCTATCTAATGGCATGTGATATTACCTAGGGGCAGGAAGTGACACAGACAAAGACCTCCTTGCCTAACTGATTTCCAAATGTGTGAAGAGTCCAAGCTAGAGTGGTCCTTTCAAACGCCACCAGCTATTTGTCCAAGATAAAACTTCATACTACCTTCTCCCGTCCATTTTCACCTTGAATTTGAGGGAATTAAAGTACATAGGTAGAGAAAAGGAGAATTTGGGGTTTGTGTAGAAGTTGCACTAAAAATTAAGACTAAATTCTGACCTTGTAAGAGAATCTTTAAAAGAATAATTTAGAAAGAGATTAATTTTTTCTGCTGGTACTTAAAACCCTAAATATGACTACTCCAAACTGCTCCTAAGGACTTTGCTTCTTGTGTCTTAGAGGTTTAATTGCTAATATGTTTAATTAGTCAGCCTCATGAGTTTAGTATTCAGAACTATCTTGTAATAACGCAGTCCTCCATGTTGAAGCACCGTGTTAGAACCTACTGGTGTCAGATTCATGTAAGAAGGCTGAATAATGGCAGAAAT